>NC_142662.1:20856536-21556536 GCF_026168435.1 Sesamum indicum
CAGTAGAGTTGGGTGAGTTTGATATCGAGTTCCAAATTTGAAATGCGTTCAAAGCCCAAGTGTTCGTGGATTTCATCATGGAGCTCGTGGAAGAACCGTAAGAGGAAGAAAAAAGATGGTTGCTACACGTGGACGGGTCTTCAAATGCGAACAATGGAGAAGCAGGGATATTCTTCCAAGGACCTAAAGGCGTTGAGATCAAGATCGCAGTAAGGTTGTCCTTTCCAGCAACTAATAATGAGGTCGAGTATGAAGCCCTCATTCAGGAGTTGCAAACAGCATAGGAAGGGGGAGTGAAACAACTAGATTTGTACACAAATTCTCAACTATTTGCAATGCAAGTACAAGGATCCTATTAGACCAGGGAATGGTTAATAACGCAATATTTGAAGAAAGTTAAGGAAATGATGAAGAAATTTGATAATTTTCTAATACGTCAGATTCCGAGGGATAAGAATGCGAGGGCAGATGCTTTATCTAAATTCAGAGTCATGGTATCAAGAGTAAAAGAAAGGAAGATCACTGTGGTGATTAAAGAAGCTCCAGTAACAGAGGAGAATGCAATGAACACGGTTGAGGAATTGGGATCATGGAAGACATCCCTTATGCAATATTTGAAGAAAGGGATCCTGCCAGATGACCCTATTGCAGCAAGAAGAATGCAGTTCAAGGCAAACAGGTTCACTTTATTGGGAGAAAAGTTGTATAAGATGACTCCTGAAGGAATACTACTCAAATGATTGGATGATGAAAGAGCTCAATACGTGATGAAGGAAATACATGGAGTTGCGGAAACCACTCAGGGGGACGATCTTTGGCACAAAAGATCTTGAGGCAGGATTATTTCTGGTCCACTATGGTTGAAGATGCAAAGAAGTTTACTGAAAGGTGCGAGAGTTGTCAAAAATTTGCATGCCTGTTGCATGCGCTAATGATCTCTCTTGAAACCGTCAAGATCGTGTGCCCTTTTGATAAGTGGTGGATTGATAGTGTAGGATCATTTCCTCAGGTAGCAACACAGAAGAAATTCTTGATCGTGGCCATAGAATACTTCCCAAAATTGATAGAGATAGAAACATTGGCAAAGATCTCAAAATGGGTAGACTTCCTTCTGCGTCAACAGCTTGTAGCAGTTTTTGGCCTCATTAGCTTGATCAGCTGCCTTGCGAGCTTCTAGCCTCTTCTGGCGGCTTGATTTAGAGGAATGGGAGATCTTACTCTGGCTTTTGTTGCGGCACCCACTTTTGCCCTTACCCTTAGTCTTTTTTTGTTTCCTGGTGTTGCTTGGACATATAGGGACCTCCACGACCTCGACTTGTGTATCAGGCGACTGCCCCTCAAGAACCTCGATGAGGGAGATGGCAGCCTAAGCATTGGGAACACTAGTGACCTGGGTGTTAGGAGGAGCAGGAGCAGACCTAGATGCATCATGTGAAGTATTGTCAGGGGTGGAGGGTTGAACGTGAGCTATAGCAAGAGGAAGAGTGCCTTTCTTGGCCCTCACCTTGTTCGTGATCCAAGCCAGCATGATTTCAGATTCTGCAAGACAAAAATTGAATATAAACATCGGAATGGAGATTGAAGACAAACAATGATGAAAAAAAGGCCAATCACCTAGAGAACCCCTAATAGGGAGGGGTGCTGTGGAGATGCCTGCAAGCTTCACAACCTTCTCTACCAAAAGACGTTTGGGTTAATACCAATATAGGGTAATATGACTTATAAGGTCACTGTCTAGCCCCTCCCAATATATTTCGGGCTTTGGCTTCATGTCACGCCAATCAAGTCGAAAGGACCATTCTTGACCATGTGGGGGTCGAATGAAAATATATCTTTCACGCCAAGGACCAACGTTAAACTTGAGATCGTCTAAGTATCGACAGTCTATGCGGGCAGTAAGGTAAAACCAGCCCCTCACACCCAATCTCTTTGAGGCCGTGAATGAATAGAGGGATTAGAAATTATCAAAGGAAGGTGGGTAAATCTAAGTGTTGCATGATTATAAGAAATAGTAATATGTGACTGATAGAGTTGGGAGATAGCTGCATTGGGCACAAATCTAACCTAACAAGAATATTATTTACAGAGCGAGTTAGAGGAAAACGAAGACCTACTTCACCAAATGAAGAATGAAAATAGAGCAAAAACCCTCTAGGGGCGGTGCATCCTATCGAAAGAACGGCAAATCAAAATCTCATAATCATTAGGAATATAATATTTGTTAGATGGAATGTCATCAGATTCGACCAACTCCACTGACTGAGTAGTGGTCGGGACCCTTCGATGAGGAGAGGAAGGAGATTGTGAAATGTGTATGAGGGGACCCGAGGTCAAAATCGAACTAGAACTAGAATCTAAAACTAGAGGAAGATATTTTTGAAAACAGGAAAGAATACAAGTACTTGGAAGGAAGAGGAGGCTGAGAACTAGGATAGCCATTGGAGCAGCTCGAAAGCAATTACAGAAGGGGCGATCAAGAAGGTTAAATGAAGGCCTATATATAGTGGAAAAGTGAAAAAAGCGCGCCTTCCATGAGCAACAGGATGATGACACATCAATCATGATCAATGGCTGAGGGGCAGTGACTTGACAAAGGACTGATCGACTTCTCCTAATGTAATTATGATACTAAAAGAAGTAGGGGAATAATGATAGAAGTAATAACCCTTTAACGAGCAAAAGGATAAAAATGCCCCTCAATCTGAAGAAAATCACTAAAGAGGACAAGATCCACATAAATGGCAGTGGGCTAGTGATCCGATCCGCCCGATTCAACTCGTAACAAAGACCCGAATTATAGATCATTGGATCTTCTGACAGACTTGCTTTCAAATATTGCCACGTGAAGTCATCTCATATGGTATGAAAAATTATAAATATCGCTAATCATTAACATTCATGGGTGTATGCAATTTATACTATTTTGTCCATATGAAACCCCCGAAATCGTATTCAATCCCATTTTTTTTAATTTAAAAACCTAACATGTTGCGGCGAGGCGACCCGACGTGCATCTATCCAAAGTCACCACTCGACCCATGGTTGGTACCAAAACTGAACAATCAGATAACGGTGTGGAGTTTGGGAACACACTCATCGATCTCTCGGAGTTGCACTACCATGGTGGTTTCCTTTCTACGACTCCCAATTTCCCCATGGTGGGTTACTCCGTTTACTACAAACTTCAGCTTGCAAAACCCTACTAACTGCAAGCCTTTGAAGGCATGTATCCTCTGCTTGTCCACTTCATTTTCCGCCGCCACCACCCAGGTGACCTCGTTGGAGGCAGCACGGAAATGGGAACCTTTTCGCAAGAAGAAAGTCGTGATGCGCGTCGGTTATGTTGGTTCGGATTACCGAGGTCTGTTCTTTATACACGCGTGTTTTCTGTTTCTTTTGCTCTTGTTTCTCTGTTCTGGTAGAGCTCCATTTCTGCTTGTTTTCTATTTTATTGTTTTTTCAATTGCTTTCTGATATCTTGGCAGGTTTGCAAATTCAGAGAGATGAACACGCACTATCCAGTGAGATTTCTTCTTTCTTCCCTCTATTTTGATTGATTAGCGTTTGTTCTCATCTCGTTTCTTTTTGTTTTTTTTATTAATTTGTGGGAAGCAACTTGTTATTTGTTGGTGGAGAAAGGATCCTGGAAGGTGCTGAAGGTTTAGATTGAGCTTATGCTAGTAATTTCTTTTATGGAGTCCTATCACATTCTTGTTTCCCTCCAAATACGTTCTTCCTCCAACACCAAAATCTCCCCTCCCTTCCCCCCCTTCACCGCACACACACACACACCCCACCACCACCACCACCCCCCCCCCCCCCAAAAAAAAAAACAATAAAAATATATGGGTAGGTGCAGGATAAGTTTTCACTTAATGGATTATATGTGGTTGTTTGTTTCCAGATGGAACACGGATCATTTTCTTTTCTGCTGCCACCAAACTGTTTTGTTGTCTTGCTTGGTGGTCACATCATTGAATTATTTCTTGATGCGATGACTTTTTTGGTAGAAGTATTCAATGGAGATCATAGTTTTGACTTGTTAACTCCCCCTTTCGACTAGACGCCGTAATGATTCCCAGTTGTTGTCTGTTACTGACACCTTACGTTGAATTATGGTCTATTATTGCATGGAGGGAAAGTGATTATTGAAAAATAGCACCTGCATCAATTTAGTTTTACCTATTCTGTTGCTCAGATGCTGTCTCTGCCTTCCTGGTGACAACAGAATTATCAACTGTCTTGAATGTTACATGAGCCAAGCTAGCACTAAACAAGATTTCGCTAAAGGTGCTGTAATCTCGTTTTGTAGCAATTGAAGGTGAACTAGAGAAAGCTATTTTTAAGGCTGGTGGAATTAGAGACAGCAATTTTGGGGATTTGCACAAAATTGGCTGGGCTAGAAGTAGCCGGACTGATAAAGGGGTAAGTTACATTGTCACTATTGTGTGTTATTCTTCAACATTAGGTCTTGAACATGTATTGTTATGTAACTTTGTTTAAAAAACTTCATAATTTTCATCCATTCAGGTTCATTCACTGGCGACCATGATATCTTTAAAGTTGGAGATACCAGAATTTGCTTGGGATAATGATCCAAATGGTTTTGCTCTTGTTAGTTATGTTAATTCTCATCTTCCTGAAAACATAAGAGTTTTCAGCATTTTACCTTCACAAAGGTAGAACTTCTCTAGAAAGACGGTGTCTTTGAGATATTCGTAACTGTAATCTCTCTCTCTCTCTTGCGCGCACACACACACCCTCTCTCAAACATGAGTGAGCACACTCACACACATACAAAGACATGTAGGCTGCAAAGAAAAGCTGACAAGCAGTTTTACTTTTACCTAACATTTGGGTGGTCGATTTATTTTCGGAACCCTTTATCTTCCATTAAAAAAGCATCCTTAGTGTCGATTGTTCAAGGAACATTTCCTAATTCCGCTTCCATTAAAGGGGTAAGCTATAACTGAGATTAGCCTCTTGCATTTCCATAAAAGAGGACGAACCAAGTTTTCATTAATTTGTTTCTCTTCATTTATCTTTAAACAACCCTTAGCGCCCCCCTTCCCGGTCAAAGAAGCACCTCCAATCAATGTGTCATTGTGATGTCGTATGCAACAGGGACTTTACGACTTACTATTCAGTATTCACTATAACATTACAGATCAGTATGCAAGATCTAGACTATTCAATTCAGTTGCTATTTTACATTTTGTATGGTGCCGTATTATAGACCATATATGTAACATTCAGCTTCTTACAGGTGTTTTTCTTTTTGTATGGTTTTGTTTTCGAATTCGGTTGTTTATATTCTCTTTTCTGTTTGAGCTACAATAGCTGAAAATTTTCCACTGTAGCAGCAATTACTGCTTCTACTGCTATTACTTCGTGCATTTACTAACTCTTTTTCTGATTGCTTAATCTTTGCTATACCTTACTTTCAGGAGTTTTGACGCCCGAAGGGAATGTAGTATCCGCAAATATTCATATCTTCTTCCCGCTGAAATTATTGGAGTAAAAGAGAATTTTACAGCTGATGAAGTTGATAATCATTTGTCGGATTTCAATGATATATTGAACACTTTTGAGGTATATTTAATGATTAGAAGAACTTCTGTATCTTTTAGGTGTTTGGTTTCCTGCTCATAGGGTACATTTGGATGTTCTATAACTAAATGTTGTATGTTTTTTAGGCTGTAGCAAGATTGATTTCTGAATGCTAATTTCATTAGTCGTAAGATACCATTTTTTTTCTTAAAGGTTGTTAATCCAAAAGATGGACCTTCTACATTAATATTCTTAAATCAATACAAAGGAAATATAATTATGGGTTCCAAGCTAAGAAGCTATATTGTGGAGTCCTCAATACTTGCAGTCATATGGCTTGCATTTGTCTGAGGAGACAAATAAAAATTCACTTTCATCAACTAGTTTGTGCCACCGCGTGGTTTTTCAGGGAGAACATCCATTTCACAATTATACAATTCGATCCAAATACCGAAAACAGCTGCAGCGAGGCTCTTCTGGAAATGGTTGTGTATTAAAGAGGGCAACACCATCAAATATGCAAGGTGGCTCTGAGTTAGAGGAAAGTGATGAAGAAGATACTCATGAAGCTAATGAATCTTTGGCTACTGAGTTTGGGGAAACGAAGACTGATTCTCTTTTGCCCAGTTCCGGCAGAACTTTAGCTGGACTATTTGATGAAGATAAAGCCAACTCGAAGGGACAAAATCTCATTGTACCTGTATGTGCTCGGTGGTTGCACGAACCTGATGATAGGGACAGACTTAGTGCTTCACATTTCAGAAAGATTTTTCAGTGTCGTTGTGGAAAGTTGGAGCAGCTGTCTGGTTTGAATTACGTAGAAATATCCATTTGTGGGGAGTCATTCATGTTGCACCAGGTAAAGTTTTGTATTTTAATTTAAGAGCTACCCAAACTTAGTGGTTCGTCTGAAGCTCACTCCTAAATAATGAAATTCAGAAGAATTGTAACTTATAGGATAAATTGTAGGGAACATATACAATGAATGTCTCGAGTACAACATCTGGTATCATTTTAAGGTCACTATTGATGTTTATTACTTATTCAAGTTTCTAAGATAGTGATTGTAGAAAGCAAATTATCAATGTTTCAAGGTTTGTCTTATTATTGCATAAAGCATCATAACACGGAACATAATTTTTTAACTAAATGAAGGAGTTACAACTTACAAGCTAGATCTCTTCCACTGTTTGGGATGTAGATAGAAATAAATCCTTCTTCTGCCACCCTTCACCAGCACCCCTAATGATCTGACATCTAGACTGAAGTAGAAATATGGATGTAAGTTGTGTTTTTATGCGTTTGATATCTAGTTCATTATCCTGTGCTTGACTTGTTTTATAATATATGACCAGATACGCAAAATGGTAGGAACTGCTATTGCAATAAAGCGCAATTTACTTCCAAGAGATATTTTGCAGTTATCCCTGTCCAAGTTCTCCCGGATTGTCTTACCTCTCGCTCCATCTGAAGTTCTGATTTTAAGGGGCAACAATTTCGTTATCAGAAAACGACCTGGCAATATAACAAGGCCAGAAATGTTGACATTGGTTGAATCAGAAGAAATCCTCAAGTTGGTTGATGATTTCTATAATTCTGTCATGTTGCCTCAGTTGTCTAGGTTTTTAGACCCTTCAAATTCCCCCTGGAATGACTGGGTCGAAATATTGGATGCAAACACTGGTATCCCTGAAACTCAATTGATTGAAGTCAGAAATGCTTGGAAGTTGTGGAAAGAAGAGTTCCAGAGTCGGAAAAAGATGGCAGCGTAATTGTATGTGCCAATTGTTATTTGAATTTACAACTTCTGATATATCCAATTCCAATTTTGAATTTGGAAATTACTCCAGCAACCTTGAGATCCGAACATAGTACGACAAGTTTCAATTTTGGAAAACTATACTGAGTCCCCTGAAGTTTGTACATATTACAATATGACCTTTCAATTTCGGGAAATTGTAGTATTTAGGTTCCTGATTTGTCGTTCAATCTTCAAGAGGTAATTTGTAACGTGTGTGCATGATTGTAAGGGTATAGTGTAATTCTTCAAAATGAAACAATTTTCTTGTTTGCATCTTCATCTTTGTTATTTTCTCGCTTTCCTACTCACGCCTGAGAGGCCTCTTCATGTGAAACTTGCACAAGCCTTGATGTAGAGGAACAGCTGAGCTTGCACAAGCCTTCTTTTGATCTCTTTCTTGCACAATGCAGGTCAATTTGTTTGTCATTGGTTCCAGGAACTGAGTTGCGCAATATCTCCGTGTTGATTGCACAAATGTCCCTGGACTGCAGAAGTAAAGGTCTTTAAGACGGTTCAGATGCTGTGAAGCACTTCAACGAGAAACAATACATTGATGGTTGCCAAGCATTTCATCAAGAACATTGAGTTGGGAGAAGCAAGGTGGCGATAAGGTGAGCATTAATCAACAGAAACTCCTAATTTCTTGTCGGATGGAGGCAGAATTTGTGCTATCGGCTGCTGTAAACGTGGCATAATTCTATCAGATGTGCTCTTTGCTAATTCTCTATATCTTTTGTCTGCTAAGTTGTGTTCTGCTGCACACTTAAACAATGACAGATCGATAACTTCATCTATACAGCACATAGTTTCTGCAATCTCTTTAAGATGCTTATAGACAACATCCAGACGAGAAAAGTATGCACTTCTGCTACAAATTGATGTTTTTGACGTCCAGAAGGTTGTCAACTTATCCAGCTGCCTTAAGGTAAACGTTTCCGTCTCAGATCATATCTCTCTTTGATTTTAATACATCTCAGTCTGCCCTTTCCATCATTGTGAGTCAAATACAGAAAATTTGAGGTAACATTTATAAACCTCTAACTTTCATATATGGTATTCCTTTTATTTAAAAGGAAAGCATTAATGAATCAGATCAGTAAAAGAGTTAAATGAGAACTAATCAGCTTGTGTTTTCTGTTGGAATATGCTTCACGCTCAGTTCTTTGAAATCTTGGGTTGAATTATATTAGCAATATGCAATTGTTGTTTGGGTCCATATGGTTGATTATTTTCTCTTCTGAATTCCTAAAATCAAAGGGTAAATTGCATAACATCCCCCTATGTTTTAGAGAAAAGCGCGAAATCCCTAGTGTTATATTTATAGGCACAAGACCCCAGTGTTATCTAAAATACAACAAAATACTCCCTCTCCGTTAGAAACTAATGGAGAGTGAGCCACACGTGCGGTTTGTGCGGGCGTGGTCCTTGTTTTTTGCTGCTTTTAAGATTTTTTTAAGTGGGCAAATGTCAAATTTGCCTATTTTGTTTGATAATTTAATGTGCACGTGTTTTAAATTAACAAATGACAGTACAAAAATTAACATACATTAAAAATTCACTTTTAAAATTTAAATTTTGTATGAATATAAATAAAAATCACTTATAATTAAATTAAATTATTATTTAAATTAAATATATTTTAATATTTATTTTTATAAAATATACTAAATATATATAAAAACACCTAAAAATTATATCAATTTATAACTTATATAAAGTATCATATTCAAATTATTAATATATATTTACATTTAATTTTTTTTTATTTTTAAATTTTGTTAAATTAAATAATTTTACTTAATTTTTTCTTACATTCTTCTTCTCGCCGATGGGAAGATTGTCCGTCGCCTAGAACCTGGATATTAGGGGCAATGTCGCCCCCACCACGATGGCAACGTTTAATTTTTTTTTTTTTTTTTTTTTTTTTTTTTTTTTTACCTTCTTCCCCGTCGACGACAAGAGAATTGGACAACGGAGATCGCCCTTTTTCAACGTCCACTGCCTAAAACTTGGACATCAAGGGCGACATCGCCTTGGATTTGGGCAATGGCCATTCGCCAAATCCAGGGGATGTTGCCCCCACGACAACAGGGCCACGCGAGGTCGTGCCTTTTTGCGGTGCACCTTTGTCATCGCCCCCTTTTTGTGAGGGCGGCGGCAACGGCTTCGCAGCCCACATAGCCATCGTCATGACAAATATATGTATATATATATATATATATATTATTACCAAAATTGTTCGCCAATTATTAAATTAGTTATTTTCATAAAAAACTAAAAAATAAGGACTTTGACTAATTAACTTTATTTTAATATTAAATTTTTATATTTTATATTTATTGTTGTATTAACTTATTTCAAGACAAAATTATTAAATATAATAATTAATAAATACAGAATGCAAAATTTTAATTTTAAGGGTTAATTTTTTATTTAACAGTATCAATTAATTTCAGAAGTGAATTACAATAACAAAATTTTTCTCATCAATTAAAACAATTATATCAATGTTTTAGAGAATATAATTGTATATATTAATGTTTTGATGATAGTAATATATATAAATTTATGCATTTAATACCTTTTGTAGTTAATAAGTGATATATAGACTTCTAAATACATATTTGTTCATGTACAATTCATGTGAGACATTCTGATTATATATATAATATAATAAATATATATGTATATTTAATAAATTAAAAAAGTATTCTTATATAAAAATACGTAGATTTGTTTAAAAAGACAATTAATTCTGTAAAAAACTAAATCGCATCGAACCAAATTTTGTTTGATTTTTATCGAACCGAAAGAAATAATTATTCTATTTTAACGTATCAAAATTTTTGATTCGATTTTATCAAACGAGTACTTGTAGCTGTGGCCAACTACATGTGATTGTAAGTTAGTTGCCTCATTATGCCTCCAAAGTTTGTATCGATATAATCATTTATTTATTTTAAATAGTACACGTTATTTTCTAATCATCAATATATTATCGTATTTATCTTATACTTATTTATATCCATCACTTGCTTCGCTATGTATTGAGTTTTTATTTCAAAATTTTAGTTATATCTATTTGCTTAAGTATTGTGTGATACGATGTATTCTTAAAAGAATGGAGTGAGAGAGAAAGAGAGTGAAATTATGAAGATGATATGCTCTTATCCTCAACTCTTATCTTCACAGATCATGTAAAATGGCATAGAATTGAAATGACATTCAAGAATGGGCTGCACCTGCATCTCCACCCCCCCCCTCTCTCTATATATACATATATATATATATATATATTAGTTATCGTGTCATCCCATCCTTGTATGAATATAATAACAAAAAATTATATTTTAAATAAAAATAAATTACATTGTAAAATATTTTTAAGAATTTTAAGACATGATATGGTTAGTTCAAATCTGTTAAAATTTTATTAAAAATTATTACATATGGAAGTTTATTGTTGAGTAGTCCATTAAATTAACAGAGTGTAGGAATATATTAAATAAATTTTAGCCCCCCCCCCCCCCCAAAAAAAAGAAAAAAAATAATGTGAGCGTAACATATAAGTATAATTTTTTGGTCCCTCAGACTTTTGTTTCTGGATCTGTTTCTACTCCCTTGTGACGTATCTTTTTAAGGATAAATTTGTGAAACTCATGAAATTATAGCAGATATTACCTTAGGTTACAAATTTATTGTATGTAATAATATAAGATATAAATTACAAACTAATTTTAAATATACAAAAAGATATGTAATTTATTATATTAAAAAAGAATTATACTCATAATGTGTACATATGAATTAAATTATGAAATTTAAATGTTGAAGTCCTAGGCATGTTCCTTCTGCTGCAATAATTAAGTATTGGGTGTTCCTAATTATTTTGTTGACTCTTTGCCCAAATGAGTGTCGCTCACATCATCACAAACACAATTCAACAACATATATAGCTCTCTGGTTTGAATTTTTTCTACCATAATTACATTGGCCCTCTCGTTTATAATTTATTTATATTAATTATTCTTATTTTTTTTACGTAATTATACAAATTATTACCGACATCCAAACAATAGAGATGGTTTGTAAAATTTTATTGACGTTTTCTAATGTGTACTTTTTTTAAAAATACGAATGGTTTATGCAAATAATTTTAACGTTTTTATTGACGTATATGTAATTTGTCAAAAAATATAGATAATTTATATAAGTAAATTATAAATTAGAGTTAGAGGTGTAGATGTAATTATTCTTTTTTTCAATCGAGTATTTCAGTTTTTCTTTCAATAGTGTCGAGTTTGGACGAATTTTAATTAAAAAAATTTAGTTATTCAAAATCTAAAGAAATAATTTCTTGAACTTGTACGAACCTCTAGAATTATTAAAAAAATAATATTTTTGAACTCAGGATCCTCTCCTTATAACATTAGAAAAAGTAGGTTCGACTTTTTTTATTTGCACCCCACAGAACTACGTTGCCAGATGTACTCTTTTTATAGTTGTAGAAATTTTTTTAGATTAACAATTATCCCCTAAATTAACAAATATAATATTTATCTCTCATAATTAAATTTTTAGATAATATTGCCCTTATATTCTATATATATTTAGTTTAAAGAATATTTTTTTTAGTAACTTTGTATTTTAAGTTTAATTAAAATTTTCTTAATTGGAGAAAATATTTTTTATTTATAAGAGAGTAAAATATAATTAGTAAGTTAAATATTTTGAATTTTATTTCTTTTACAGATTTAAAATTAACTAATAAATGAGTACAATAAATAGACAAAAAAAAATTCATGAAAAGATTTTATTAATTTGGTAATAAATTAAGTTATTAACTATTTATTCTTTTAGATAAAAATGAATAATTAAATTTCATTTTTTTAACATTTCTTTAAAAAATATGATAAAATATATTTATTCAATTTTTCCTAAATATATTTAATTTTTGGTTAAACGTATATACGTACATATATATCTGTCAATTGTTTTTAAGAAGCATATATAAGTTGTTAATTATATTATATTTATTGTATCTCTACTATATATATATTAATTTATACTCCACTTTTAATGTAAATTCTTCACTTGTTAAAAAAATTAATTAAAATATAATTTAGTGATGATTTAATGTGCAAAATACTAAAATATATTGATAATTTTTCAAGGCATGAGGGGCATTTTTATCCAACTAAGAGAGTAAGTGTTATATTTGTTAGTTTACGATAGAGGTCGCAATATGGGTGGAACCCATGGTTAACCCAATCCACCATAGGTAGTCAATATTTATCATGATTTTGCGCATAGATACAAAAATAACATTTAACAACTATTATGTACTTTGATTTGGTTAATTGATATTAGTCACGATGTTTTTTTTAGTATAATAACAAAAGATTATATTTCATTTAGTACACATATTGATTTGTGACATCAAAATTTAATAGAAGATCTTCGTCCGTCGTCTTTTATGAACAAAGTGCGCGCTTTGATCAGTTCATCAATCCAAATTCAAGTACCACGTGTAGCTCGTTATTCAAGTTTTTTTCATTATGTACTGAATGAGTCAAACTGGAGCCAACTTTCAACAGTCAAAATGATCTATCTCCAACTCCAATCAACTCAATTTAATACATACACACCATATATACAGTGGGTTTTTTTTATATACTAGTTGTTGTGACATGTCGTTCTTACGTGCATATAATGAATAATTTTGTTTTATATTTTAAAATATATTAAAAATAACATTATAAATACAAATATATATGTATATAAGTCAATACATTACATTAAGAATAAAAGAAAACAAAAGAAAAATAATAATTAATGTAAAATTTGAAAAGTTAAATAAGTTAGTTATTCTATTGGTTGAAGGGCAGTTTTGATTTATTAAAAAATCAGTTGAGCGATATCATTAACCGTCATTTGTGAGTGTGAAAAGCCTTTTATTTTTTATATAACTAGTCGTCGTGGCACGCCGTTCTACGTGCATATAATAAATAATATTTTATATTTTAAAATATATTATGAATAAAAAAATATACATTATATTTCTAAAATAGAAAGAAAAAAAAAGAAAACAATAAAGAAAAAAAAATTAACTCAGGGGTATTGTCGAAATAAAAATAAAATTAGTGTTGCGGTGTATAATCGTCGGTTATAAAAGAGAAAGCCTTTTCCTTTTATATATTATAGATATAAATATAGATCATATATTT
Source organism: Sesamum indicum (assembly GCF_026168435.1). Taxonomy (NCBI): domain Eukaryota; kingdom Viridiplantae; phylum Streptophyta; class Magnoliopsida; order Lamiales; family Pedaliaceae; genus Sesamum; species Sesamum indicum. The sequence goes on from NC_142662.1 coordinate 20,870,115, forward strand.
TGTACAGAAGGCTCCCCCTCTATATATATTATGTATATATGTACTATGTGTAGAATATTTTGGTTCTGGAATGAAGGATGAAAGCCAACAAAGTACCCAAAACACACAAAGATCCCCAAATGATGAGAGTGGTTTGGTAGCACTTCTCCCCCATGCAATTCTCTCCTCCTCCTCTCTTGTAGAGCAGCGCTGCCAAGTCCCCAAACAGGAACGACCCCATGGGGATATTCGACACCAAGATGTTGTGATTCACGCCGAAATTCTTGGCCCCAAACAGCTCCGTCGTCGCCGAGATGGATATGGAAGTGATTGCACCTGTGCACACGCCTACCACGGCTGTGCTCATATAGAGTGCCAACTCCCGCCTGCTCACTACCAACAGGAAGAACGCTCCGCACATTGGGGCGATCATCGCCCCCATTGCTGCCGCTCTTGATACCCCATGTTTTCTTTGGGAAATCGTGCGTGTTAGAAATATTAAATATTATATAATTTAATGTACTGTAATGAAATACTATAATAGTATATAATGATGACATTAACTATTGTCGTTTTGATTTTCTTCAAAATATGATTTTCAAAATAATTTTCTATTGATTTAATGACAACACACATGAAACATAAATCATTGATTTTAAGTCTTTTTTTTTTTTTGTCTTTTCTCTTGAAAGAAAAGGAATTCATTGGTTCACATTACTTGGTTAAATAGGTCCAAAACCGTGACGGGTGACACAAATTCAATCTAAGGTAGTCCCAAGAAGAGCATGATTTACAAGTGCAGGCTTATTATTGGTTTGGAATATTCTTACAAAGGTTATTAATTCAACCAATCATATTATAAGTGTAATAAATTTATTATATGCTTAATTATGCTCGTTGAAAAATAAATTTAAATCAAATTCAATTTGAATTAGAATTTTGCAGCGGGCTAAAGCTAAAAATAATTTGACTTATAATTTGACTTTTCGGACAGGACGGTTTGAAAACATAAACAACATGAAAACACCAGCAAAGTTGGCTCCATAAATTCATCAACCAACCCCTTTCTATCTACCTATGTGTTGTTGCATTAAAACCCTCTGTCGCCTATAGTACCATGTAGTCATGGATATTAAACCTCAATTATTGTTGTATTATGTCTATGTGTGTTAATAATTGGATTGAATTTTTCGATTTTTAATCATGTTACTAATCTCCTATTGCAATTAAAATATGCAAGTCACAAGTATAAAATATTTTTTTTTAAGTAAAAATAAATAACGTAACTTTTGTATACCTAACACAGTTATATATGTTGATTTGGAATAAAAAAATTTCATCTGATCGACGATATATCAAGAATGGTCGAAAATGCTTTACTCGACCTAAATTTAATATGAGCAAGTGACTAAAATTTAGTATGTGTAGAATGAAAATTACTATGTGATGGAATGAAACTTTTGCATGGAAATCTAAAATTGAATTATGTGTGTAGAATGAGACTTACTATGTGAGAGAGAATCAAAATTTGCATGGAATCAAGAGAGAGAGAGAGAGAGAGAGAGAGAGACCTTGAGAAAAAATAGTCAAGGAGACAAGGCAGAAGACGGCCAAAGAAACTGAACGCAGAGGCCACAGAAACCAGTGAAGAAGTCCTCAAACACCCTCTCGATTCAGCAATCTGTCCGAGGTTGTTCAAATAAACCAAACCAAGAGTTGCTCCGAACAGATAAACAAAGAAATACAACCAAAATTCCACTCTCCTCACCATCAACATGGCCCCGATTTCCTCCCCTCCAAGCCCACAAAATTCTTGATCCTTAGTCTCCTCACTCTCCACTCTTGACAGATCACTGCTGCTGCCAAAACCCTCGTCGCACACTCTTATCAAACACCTCTTCTGCAGCTTCTCCCCGACTTTCTCCGCCAGTGGAATCACCAGAGGGGACAACAACAGCACCACCATGCCCACAAGAGGCAAAACCCTCGAACCCAACGACGTGAAGCTGCTGATCACTGCGAAGAAACCGGTGACTGTAGTGATCATGAACAAAGTGAAGAACCCTCCTGCTAGTTTTCTTGATTTTCGGGCATCGGTGATGTTTCTGGCCAACGGCATGGACACAATGCAAACCAATAATGGCAGGACGGCGTTCAAGAATAGAAATGCTTTGGCTCTCTCTGTGGGTGAAGTAGCGGAAACAACATCGACTATGTCTGTGTAGATCTTGGCGCTCAAGCCCACATAGCTGGTTGATAAACCGATGGCGAAATGCCGGTCGTAGGGGAAGTTCTTAATGGCAAGAGTGTAGCAAACGGTGTTGATCCAGCAAATGCTGTTCCCTGATAAAACCGTCAGCAGAAAGACATGGCAGTATGACAGGGAGAAGAGGTGGTTGGCGAGGAAGAGGAACTGGACGCCGTAGCCAACGAGGCCGAGGAAGGAGCCAATTATGAGAACTAGCCAGAGGGGGAGATGGGCTGCTGCGAGGCCGGAAATCCAGCCAAGGAGTTTGCCGGCGTCGGAGGCGAAAGCCAAGTTGTTGAGCTGGAGTTGGGAGATAGAGAGGAGTTTCTTGAGCTCGGAGGAGTAGGCTGGGAAATTGGAGTTTGAACCATTGATGGATTGGAGCCATATGGTGGCGATGAGAGTCAGCCATTGGAGAGCCATTGATGATCAGGAAAGCAACAGATCATGAATTTATACATGTTCTTGATGAATGGATCATTTTCTCTTTAATTAATTTTCCTCCTGTTTCTTGGGGGGTGTGGTTTTATAACTTATGATCATAATTATGAAATATGCAATCAATATGCATACATACATATATATATATACATATTCTGAGGTATTTTGTACTGTATTTTGTAATATTTAATGATATAAATACGTATAGTATAAAAAGCTTTTTTTAACTATTAATATAAATTATGTGAATTTTAAGACTAATTAATAATCAGAGATTATAAATATACACAAGCTACATGTACACACAGAGATTATATTGTCTATTTTTATTTTTTAAAAAAAGATTTAAAAAGTACGAGTATATACATACGTTGAATGCCATAGAAATTACATGCAAGATAATTTTCTGAATTTGAGGTGAGAAAATTTGGTGAAAAAATGCAAGTAACCTCCTTGTGATATCACAAATAAGCAAATTACTCCCTTAAAAAAAATAAATAGCGAGTTACCTTCCTATATTTTTTAAAATACAACAATTTATTTTCCTATGTTTTACAAAATGAAGTAATTTACCTCCCTGTATAAGGAGGTAAATTGCTTTATTTTAAAAAGTATAGTGGGGTAAATTGCTATATTTTTTTATAGGGGTGTAATATGCTCATTTTCAATGTCACAGGAGGATAAATTGTTATTCACCCGAAAATTTGGAGATGATCCTGAATGCTCCCGTCTCCAATAATGCAGAAACATTGCATCTAAATTTATCAAAAATCACTCATATTTATACTTATAAAATTCTTACCATAATTATGAATATTGTTCATGTGGTTGTCTTTATGAATATCTTGCATATATATATATAGGGTTCAAGACATTATTTCATTACCTTAAACAGCTCAACCGAATACATACCTACATGGTAATAAATATTTTTATTCACCTAAAAAATTCGATTTACGATATTCCAAAATATAATTAAATAAAACAAATTAATTAAGAATATATATATATAATGCGCACATCAAATATATAGAAAAGGGAAAACAAAATTTATTTTCGCTTGAATTTTTTTTTTATCAACACCAGGTCTGGTCGAATGCAGACAATCATTTAAAAAGTGTAATACATTTGTTATATGATTTTTTTATAAACAGTAATTACATAATTGCATCAATGAACTGAAAATACATTGATTAAATTACAATGAACACAGATACAAATACCCACATTCCATAATCTCAAACTTGTTCGTGGAACCTAAACGTCAACCAATATACTAAACTACATTTATCATATGATTGATCACTCTATTGAACTGTACACTATATATATATAACACTTATCGTATAATTGATTCAAATTCAATGAATTTAATTCAGATTAAAATTTCCAATCCTTATTTATGGCAACTAACCTTTAGATAGCATTAATTATGAATCAAAGGGTGTCATGGATGTCATGGTTGGAAAAATTAAGACATGGAATATAGGGTGGAAAGACAATATGTGAACAGCCATAGGAAAACAAAACACACACACACACACACATAATATGCTGTTGTGTGTGGGATCAACAAGACATGTAGGTTCAGAATTTGTCTTGTAAACAGAAGAATATTTCTCTTGTCTCTGCTCGAAATTAGCCTTACTATCCCTATAGGCAGGACGGCCACTTACAATTTTGATATATACCATCCCTTTTCTATTTTTGGTTAATTCAGTCCAATGGTAAAATAGAGGAAAACAAATTTAATTCCGAGTTTTCAATTTGGTTTTCACTAATTGTTTGATTTTAGTGAAAAATATATGCTTTAGCGACAAAAGAACAACCTTATCTGTGACGAAATCGACAACACCAAAATTCGACACGGGCCTTAGAACATCCATGAAGAAGTCCGTGGTAATAATTTGTAACGGATAGAAAGATGTGTCGCATAAGTCATAATTTTCAAGAAACATCCATAGTGTTTGGACTTCTTTTCTGAGTGTTTTGTTGTATTTTGTGGGAATAGAAAGAGAAAAACAAAAATAAATAAGTGTATATTAGAAATAGTGTATGTATTTGAATTTATTTTTTGAGATAATTTAAAATAAATATTATATGTTTCATATTGTGTTTTAGAAAACAAAAATTGCTATTCATTATCAAATCATATCTTTTTTATATACATTTATATATATATATGTATTTATAATAAAACAATTAAAAACACCTAGATAAGGTATTTTTAAATTATTGCAAATATTGAGTATATTTTGACTCATCCCAAAGATAATTTAAAAATGAAAACAAACATAATGATCTGTTTTGGGTTGGGTTGCGTTGGATTTGAAATGTTTTAACTGGGGATCTTGTATGGGGTTATGTTTTAATTAATATTATAGGCTGGTTTTATAATTTCGCGAAAGAAAGGAGGAGAAGAACAAGAACATAGTCTGCAAGCCATTACACCAATACATAAATCAATACAAAGGAGAGAGAGAGAGAGAGACAACGAGGTGATGTCTCAGCATCTCTTCGCCCAGCAGGCAGCTTTATTTCCGGCCACTTCATAGTTGAAGCTGAAGCTGCTCCTGCTCACACATCAGTATAGAGTAACAACGGAATGAGGGACAACGAGGTGATGTCCCACCATCTCCTTTCCCATACGGCAAATCTACATATACTACAGTACAAGACGTTGTGGATGAAGTTGCGTAACTGAGGTTGTACTGCTATGCTGGTCGCTGTTGTCCATCCTTGGCAACGACAACTTGGGTTTACATCTTTGACAATGTATAGTCCATCCCATCTACAAGAAAATCTACGAGAAGGCAAGGAATGGAGATGTCATTGATAAAAACAAACGAACTCAAATGTCTGCCTTAAGAAAGATCAACGTGTGTATACTGAAAATGGTAGAAACAAACCAGCATCATCTTTGGTGAAGCAGAGGGGTGGAGTGATCCTAAAGACGTTGCCGAAGAAACCCCCTTTTCCTATCAGTATTCCCATTTCTGAGAAGGAAAGAGTATAGTTATCAGATTTTGATGAACAAGTAGACGGCAGTGTTGTGAAGGACAATAGGTTCAGGAACAAGAATGACACCTTTCATCTGGTCCATTACATGTAGGGTCTCAACCTTGGCGGGAGTTTTCAGTTGGCGATCTTTTACAAGTTCAACTCCGAGCATTAGACCTCTTCCCCTCACATCACCAATAACTGCCCCATCATACCAATAACATTAGTAGAGAGACGACTTAGGCTACGCAAGAAGTTTTATGTAGATTTATGAAAATATATTTTTTCATTGGACAGGTTTCGCCATGGGGAGAGAAGACATACTCTCGTATTTGTCTTTGAGAGAAGTAAGACGTTCCTTCAGATAGGATCCAACAGTTAATGCATTCTGCTGAAGATTTTCTTTTTCTAGTACTTGAAGAACAGCAAGCCCAGCAGCAGTAGATACGGGATTGCCACCAAAGGTATTGAAGTAACTGCGATGAGCTAAGACCTTCGCAATCTCTGGAGTGGTAACCACAGCCCCAAGCGGTATTCCATTTCCAATGCCCTGAACACAATAGGTAGATAGTTTAAAAGAAGTTTCTAGCCCTTTTATTGTAGAATTTTTATCATAGCTGTCCTGAAACCGATATTTCCAAGAAGATTAGGATACTCCCAGAAATATTTTCCTTCTACTGCCATATTCAAGAAATTCTGCAAAACACTCGACTTGGTTTGGTGACTTAACAGGTTCGTAGTGAAGATCAAAAGTACAAAGTGGTAAATAATAGAAAAGAAAGACTACCTTGGCCATGGTTACAATATCCGGCACAACTCCATGGGCCTCAAATCCCCAAAAGTGGCTTCCTGTCCTAGCGAAACCTGATTGGACCTCATCAGCTATGCAAAGGCCCCCTGCTTTTCTGATGGAGCTATAGACTGCTGGCAAGTATCCTGGGGCCAACTCCATAATTCCACCGACTCCCTATAGATCATTTGAAACATAATAAACCAGAAAAAAGATGGTGAGCATGAAGACAATACAACCTCAAAACTGTATGAACTTTCATAAAGTAGAACCTGTATAGCTTCAGCGATGAAGGCAGCAACATGACCAGAGGTTCCATAGGTAATTATATCATCAACATCTCTTGCATACTTCAGTCCATCTGAGCCAAATACGCCCCTGTACTGGTCGGGATTCTGTGCATGGTGGACTCCACTCTAGCACACAGAAGCCAAACATGGAACCAAAGGTCAAATTCATACTTTCGCAGAAGATGCTTTAAGTCTTTAACGAGAAGCAACATCACACAATCTAACTTCTTATTTTGGACAGATTAATAGTGTTTGCAGGAAGGTGATTACTAATCCTGCTGGCATACAAATTAAAACATGGAATGGCAACAATTTTGGTCTAGAAAGAATTCTAGTCTTTCTCAACCCCTGCTTTTTGACAGCTACCAAGAATTCTCAACAACCATCAGCATTATCATTTGTAAAGCATCAATATCAATGAATTGGCAACTTATCGAAATGACTAAGGTAGAATCTAATTCTTTGGCATAGAAGAAGTAAGGATTGATTAACATATCACATAAACGACACTGCTTACAATGCCATAGAGGTCTCACCATCAACCATATAGAAGAAACAGAAAAAGAAAAAAACAGGCCATCAAGAATTCTATCATGCATTTGATCAACTAAAACTAAATATAATACCAACCCACTCAGCATTACACATTCATGAGGGGGATACTCATACTAATTAGTACAGATACCTGGACAACATTGAATTTGTAGCTACTCTGAGCAGTAGCGCCCATCGTCCCAGCTGCATTGCCATGATACCCATTCCTAATCGAAATTACATCATGACAACCTGTGTATAATCGTGCCATCAACAGAGCCAACTCGTTTGCCTCCGTCCCAGAATTTGTGAAGAAAACAACCTAATCCACATCAGATCCAACAATCATATATGTCATTCTCACAATGCATTACATCCAGTCATTGCTTCACAGCAGCCACACAATCCCTTAAAACTCACACAAGCTTGATAACAGGACTACAAGTTAAATTCTAAAAAAGAAAGAAAACAAAGACAAATCACCCACTAATACACATCCTTCCAACTCATAAACTTAACACAATCCAAGAATCAGCAGAAACCAATAAATCGACGAATCAAAGTAACAATGTTAAGAACAACACCACGGTGTGGAACTCATTTGTATGCAGAGTAAACAGAATTTATAAATAACTCCGGATTTCGACGAACAAACCTTGAGATCCCCAGGGAATTTAGCCGCGAGAGCCTCGGCGAATTCGGCTATAGCAGGATTCAAGTACAGAATGGTCGAATGCTGCAAACGCTTGGTCTGATTGACGACAGCGTCCACCACATGGGGATGACAGTGCCCACAACACACAGTCGCTATTCCGCCAAACGCATCCAAATATCTCCGACCCTTTTCGTCGAACAAATACTGCATCTTCCCATCCACCAAACTCAACTGCACAACAAAAACCGAACAAAAGTTCCAACTCCCATCACCACCCCATCAAACACAACAATAATAAATCAAGAAAAATGGAACGGTGGGCGAATCTTACTGGGTTCTTGAAGAAGTGAAAAACAGCGGGGCTCAGGAACTGCAGGCGTTTGCTGAGGATCTCCTCGGCCGAGGGACCGGAGTACGGTGGCGGAGTGTAGTCGAATGGGGGCATTTTCGGGAGAGGAGACTCATTTTCTTGAAGTTGTTGAGATAGAGTCGATTTTGATGCAGTGGGAGTGCAACGGAGGAGAGAGGCTTTGCCCGAAAACGCCCTGGGGAGGATTCTATGCATCATCTTCACCACCATGAAAACAAGAAGAGAGAGAGAGAGAGAGTGAATAATAGGTTGTATAGGTGGAAATGTCAGGTGAACATCACTAAGACTCCTCAGAATTTATAATCGCTTTGTATTTTAAAACGTGGAAATCTTAAAAAGCCCAAAATATAAAATAAAATCACATAAATTAGATTTAGTGCATATTGAAATTTGTTTTCAAAGTGTAAAATTAAGTTTTTGTTTTAGAATTAAATTATACTAAAATCATATATACAACAAAGAGTAATATTAGCAAAGGAATGTTTTTTTTTTTGTTTTATGGAATTTTGGATTATACAACTTATCCATCGTCATGAACTAATGTTATAGGACTTTGTCGGGTTAGTGTATTTTAGACGGGATAAATAAAAAATAATATTATCAAATGAGTAAAAATATTTTAATATTGTTGGCTTTAGTTTATTTAAAGAGAACGAGATATTTGTGTCTCACACTCAAAGGATATAGAGTAAATTACAACGATCATTTTTTGGAATTCGGCATAATTACGAATACCCTCTCGTTGTTCGAAAAATTATCAATTCCCATCATGATTTTAATGATTGTCTAGCAATTAGTTTCCATTAGGTTTTCATTCACTTTTTTATAGTGAATTGATTAAAATATTTTGTGAATTAAGAATTATAATTTTATTTATTTTAAAATTCATTTATTTTTTTTCATTGATTAAGTGAATAATTTTTTATAATTTTTAAAAAAATTTCATTCATATTATCCTTTTTTAAAAAAAATTATATAATTTCATCAAATATTAAAAAATATTTATAATTTTTTAAATAATAAAATATTTATAATTAAAACTCAAAAGACAACATTGTAATTTACTCAAAAATAAATTTGGAGGGTGGAGCACAAAATCAAACAGCAATGAGAGGCTTCCGAGTAGGACAAAACTGGTCATCGGGTGCTCTGTGTTGGTTTTATTTTTAGGAATATATATATATATATAGAGAGAGAGAGAGAGAGAAGATTTGGTAAGGACGCAGAGAGTTCACGTGTATGAGGTGTTGGTGATTTACGTCTTCTAGAATCCTACTTGCATACATATATTATCTATAAGGCAATAATTTAGAGAGCGATGGGTGGGTATGAATATGATTGGCTGAAATCCAGATTCCCATCCCCCCCTCTCTTAAATAAAACAATACTCCATTATTTAAATTCTCCTACTTACCTAAACACTTTCCATAAACTCTCGACTCCCATAAACTGTCCATCCCACAAATGCAATCGAAGATGTCCGACAAAAAATACTTAATATTGATTTACCTCTTTTTATTAGTATTCGTGGATTTTTTTATTTATGACAGATTCATTGGCCTGCCTAGCCTTTCATATTATATTATACTAATATACTACCATTTATTTAATAAAATTTATATTTATCAAAAACAATATAATTTTACCCAAACAATGCCATTGGAGGTGTTCACATTTCAATAAGTCCAACCAACTAAAAGGTTTGGTACCGATAAATCAATCTACTAAAATATTTGGTACCGATACGTCAATCAAATCAACCTGATTGGGGAAAGTTACGCGCCCGCTTGAAAAAGGGTAGAATCCCATTAATTATTCCCCAAGAGAAATTTATGGGTGCTGCGATCATGGGATTCCTCAATTAAGCTACAAATTAGAGCGCATAAATAAGGTAAGAAAGCCATATATCCGCACTTACTCAATTCTACCTGGGGAGGAGACCATACATAAAGGGGCAAAAAGGCTCCTAGCCGGGTAATGTTCACTTTTTATTCTTAAGCATCAGATTACTCGTATCCTTCTCAGGCTAAATACTGACTTGAGCGTCGGAGAGCCTCCGTCGGGAAACCTCCCGACTGGCTTAACCTGTTTTCTGTGTTCTCAGGGATTGTCTCGAAGCTCAAATTGCGGATCGAAGTCACTTATTGCGACCTATCCACGAAGAGAAATCTTTTGACAATTCATTTGGCGCCGTCTGTGGGAAAGAAATGGTTTTGGAGAACATGGAAGGCGAATCAGGCAGAAATATCCTGGGATTGGATACAACGATGGGAACTACAGATCCCATCATTCAGCTGACGAAGACAGAGCTACAGCAACTGATGGAAGAGGCCGGAAGGAAAGCTATCGTGGCATACGAACGAAGAACCACCACACCCGTTGAAAGAGGTGGTCCACGGAGGAAACTATTCGAGGAAAGAGAACCAGAAAAGACACTGGGAACGTGCAGAAAGGATCAGAGCAAACGCCTACCCTCGGAGGTGGGTTCTAGCAGCCGAGAGAAGAGCCAAGTTAGGGGGCCGGTGATATCGCGTGCAGAGGTCGAAAGTGTATCGAAGCAGATCGCCAAACTGGGGCGGCAAATTGACGAACTAAAAAAAAGGGGAGAGATCGTATCTCAACATAGAAACTCGCCATTCTGCAACCAGATTTTGATAGAGACCGTACCACCAAACTTCAGGATGCCGGACTTCACCAAATATGATGGAACAAGAGATCCATTAGAACATTTAGCTGCATTTGATATGGTGATGAACCTTTACGGACAACCAGGTCCAATTAATGCTAAATTATTTGTTACCACTCTGACAGGTAAAGCCCAGGAATGGTTCGTCACTCTACCACCGGGGAGCATCGAGTCACACGAGCAGCTCACGCAGAAGTTTGCTTTCCACTTTGCCAGCAAACGGAAGCAGAAAAGATCTGCTACCCACCTATTCACCATCAGACAACAAGACAATGAAGCACTGAAAAGTTTCATGGGACGTTTCAACAATGGAACGCTAGAAGTACCTGATTTGAGAATAGACATGATGGTAAGCATTCTGATCCATGGACTAAAGAAGGGAGCATTTGCATCTGCATTAGCACGCGACCCCCCGACGGACATCGAGCAACTCATGAACATGGCCCAGAAGTACATAGACGAAGAAGAAATGAATGCCTTGAAGGATGGTGAATGGAGATCCGACGAAGGGAGAGGTCGCAGGATTTATGATAAGGAGGAGCGACGATCGAGGCACGAACGGAACAGAGAACAATACCAGCGTAAATACCAGAAATATACCCCCCTCAACACGACGAGAGCGAAGGCGCTGCTTATGCTAGAAAGGAAAGATGTGCTCAGATGGCCAAAACCCACAAGGGCAACCCCAGCGAGAAAAAATTCACACAAGTACTGCAGATTCCACAGGGAACGAGGCCATGATACTGACGAATGTTACCAACTCAAAGACGAAATAGAACGTCTCATTCGCCAGGGATACTTCAAGGACCTGATAGCAAGAAATTATCAGGATGGAAATCGCAAGAGCAGATCGTGGAGCCGAGAAAGGCGAGCAGGAAACGGTATAGGAGCAGGACATAATGCTCGCGAAAACGCCCCTGTAAAAGGGATTATTCACTCAATAGCAGGACCTGACAAAGGTTACTCAAAGCGAGCAAGGAAGAAGATCGAGCGAAGGATGTCTGTGGTCACCGATCGGCAGATCATGAATGTATCATCGGAAGTAGACATTACCTTCGGAGCCCAAGACTTGAAAGAAAAGGTAGGAGACGACAATGACCCAATGGTAATCAAGATGGATATCGCTAACTTCACAGTCCATAAGGTCCTGGTAGACAATGGGAGCTCAGCCGATATTATCCTCCAAGAAGTATTGACCAAAATGGGCCTAGGTGATACCAGACTAGGCCCCGTGAGGTCACCACTGGTCGGCTTTGGAGGAGGCGAGGTGGATTCGTTGGGAACAATCGAGTTACCCGTCTCCATTGGTGATGAACCGCGGAGGAGAACACTAATGGTAAAATTTCTCGTGGTTGAAACTCCTTTCGCTTATAATGTTATTTTGGGTAGACCGGGTTTAAACAGTTTCAGGGCCATTGTATCTACCTACCACCTGAGGATGAAGTTTCCCACCCCTGCCGGAATAGGAGAGGTTGCTTGCGACCAGAAGGAAGCTCGACGGTGCTATAATCTATCCGTGAAGAAAGAGACGGTGGAAAGGAAAAGAAAATTTGAAGAATCACTAGCGAACAAAAACGAGGAAAGAATCACACCAATCGATGAACACAAAGAGATCGAGCTAGTACCAGGAGATGCGACGAAAACTACAAAAATCGGCTCAAAGTTGGAAAGAGGACTCGAAACAATGATGATTACCTTTTTGCGCAGCAACCTTGACATGTTCGCATGGAGCCCGTCGGACTTCAAAGGGATCAACCCAGAAATCATCGTACATCGACTGAACATAAATCCCAGTGTCCGACCGGTCCAGCAGAAGAAGAGAGCATTTGGGATCGAAAAGAACCGTATCATCTAAGCAGAGGTAGATAAACTACTGGGAGCAGGGTACATATCTGAAGTTCATTATACGGAGTGGTTATCGAACGTAGTAGTGGTACCGAAGGCATCTGGGAAATGGAGGATGTGCACTGACTTCACGGACTTGAATAAAGCATGCCCAAAAGATCCATACCCGTTGCCCAGGATAGACCAGTTGGTTGACGCAACGGCAGGGTTTGAATTGTTTTCAATGATGGACGCGTATCAAGGCTACCATCAAATCCGTATGGCAAAAGAGGATCGCATCAAAACGTCATTCGTAACTGAGCAAGGTATATTTTGTTATAACGTAATGCCGTTCGGTCTAAAAAATGCAGGTGCGACATACCAAAGGCTCGTGAATAAAATGTTCGAGAAACAAATCGGGTCAACAATGGAGGTCTACGTCGACGACATGATGATCAAAAGTCAACGATCGGAAATGCACATGCGCGACCTCGATACAGCTTTTACTATAATGAGGACGTATGGAATGAAACTCAACCCCACAAAATGCACTTTTGGAGTTGGAGGGGGGAAGTTCTTAGGCTACATGGTGAGTAGTCGAGGGATCGAAGCGAACCCAGAGAAGATTGCAGCAATCCTTGGGTTAAAGTCGCCATGAACTGTGAAAGACGTCCAAAAACTAACTGGTAAGATCGCATCCCTCAGTAGATTTATTTCTAAATCTGCAGATAGGAATTTACCTTTCTTTAAAGTATTGAGAAAACCAAAAAACTTCGAATGGACGGATGAATGCGAACAAGCGTTCAACCAACTCAAGGATTACCTTAGAAAACCACCACTGTTGGTGAATCCCCGAGTGGAGGATACATTGTTTTTGTATCTGGCTGTATCCGAGCACGCAGTTAGTTCGGCCCTGGTAAGGGAAGAGAACAAGATTCAGAACCCAGTCTACTACGTCAGCAAGATGTTGCAAGGGGCCGAACTAAGATACAGCATGATCGAAAAGTTGGTCCTCGCGTTAGTTGTTACAGCACGAAGGTTGAGGCCATATTTCCAGTCGCACAAAATCGTAGTATTGACGAACCAACCGCTCAAAAACATTCTATCTCGACCAGAGGTTTCGGGACGTTTGGTGAAATGGGCGATAGAGTTGGGGGAACACGACATTGATTACCAGGCCAGGACTTCTGAAAAAGGCCAGATCCTGGCAGATTTTGTGATCGAAATGTCAAACGAGAACGCACCGAAGAATGAATTATGGATGTTACACGTGGATGGGTCGTCGAACGCTAGTAATGGTGGTGCCGGAATTCTGATACAAGGACCCAAGGGGATAGAGATAGAGGTAGCTGCGAGATTGTCGTTCCAAGCAACTAACAATGAGGCGGAGTATGAAGCGTTGATCCTGGGATTAGAACTAGCCCACGAGGCGGGAGCGAGAAACCTAGAAGTATATACGGACTCCCAATTGGTGGCCATGCAGGTCGAAGGGCGTTATGAAGCTAAAGAGCGAACTATGGTCTTGTACCTCCAGAAAACTAAAGCGTGGATGGAACGATTCGAGAAATGTACTGTCCAGCAGATACCGAGAGATGAAAATGACAGAGCGGACTCCTTATCAAAATTTGGAGCGTTATTGACCGGTGTAAAAAGTCGTAGTATCACAGTAATGATAAAGGAGAAACCGGCCATCGTCGAGACGTTAGACATAAAGGCCGTAGAACAACCCTGCACGTGGAAAGATGAACTGATGATGTTCCTTAGCAAAGGAATTTTGCCGGAGAACTCGGTACGTGCGAGGAGTATAAAGCTGAAAGCAACCAGGTTCACTATGATCGAGTCAGAGCTCTACAAAAGAACACACGAGGGACCACTTCTCAAATGTTTAAACCACGAGCAGGCAGAATATGTCTTGAAAGAAATTCACGAAGGCAGTTGCGGAAACCATTCTGGGGCAAGGTCGCTGGCACTAAAGGTCACCAGGCAGGGATACTTCTGGCCGACCTTGGTGAAGGATGCGAAGGCACTAGTGCAGAAATGTGAGAGCTGCCAAAAATTTTCTTCCCGTATACACGTCCCTGCCACACCGTTAGAACCAGTGCAGATTACATGTCCATTCGATCAATGGGGAATCGATATATTAGGGCCCCTACCTCCCGCTAAGGCACAAAAAAAATTCATAATACTCGCGGTCGAGTATTTCTCGAAATGGGTCGAAGCCGAGGCAGTGGCTAGGATATCAGAGAAAGAGATGATTAACTTCATTTGGAAAAACATTATCTGTCGATTTGGAATTCCTAGGATACTCATTTCGGATAACGGTACACAGTTTCAGGGTAAGGAAATCACGAATTGGTTGAAAGAATTAAAAATCCAGCAGAATTTCACATCGGTCGGTCATCCTCAATCTAACGGGCAGACGGAGGTGACTAACAGAACTGTCATGCAATATTTGAAAACCAGGATCAAATCAAAAGGATCATGGGACGAAGAACTTCCAGGTGTTCTATGGGCGTACAGGACGACCCCGAGGTCGTCCACAGGTGAGACCCCTTTTTGCATGGTTTACGGTTCTGAAGCTGTTATTCCTGCAGAAATCGGCGAGGAAACTCAGAGGATCGCGCAATACGACCCGGGAGAGAACGACCAGGCGAGGGTTTTCGACCTAATCACACTAGAAGAAAGAAGAGATGCAGCATACGCTAAAATACTCCACCACAAAACCCTGATGATGAGGCAGTACAACAAAAAGTTACGACCAAGAGAACTCCAGATAGGAGATTTGGTCCTTAAGAAAGTGGAAGTCTCAAAACATGTAGGGAAACTCGATCCTGAATGGGAAGGACCATTCAAAGTAATTGAGATCCGAAGAAAGGGGTCATATGTGCTACAAGACACCAAAGGCCGGAATCTCCCCCGACCTTGGAATATTCGAAATTTGAGGAAATTTTACGCCTAAGAAGGCCGAGGCGCGGGAGCCTAAGAGAATTGTGCCTGAAAAAGGCCGAGTCGCATGCGGCCGAATAAATCGTGGATGCCTGGGAAAGGCTAAATAATGTAATAGCTTAGTGCGATCGCATCGATTACCTGAAAAAGGTCAAATAAAACCTATGATTGTAGGCATAAGCCACATGTTTGCTTGATAATCGTCTATTTTCGACCGCACCAATTACCTGGAAAAGGATAAATAAAACCTATGATCGCAGGGATGCGATCAAACTTAATTGTCTATTTCCAAAACCAGAATAACAAAGCCTGAAAAAGGCTCGCAATTGTCAAAAGCAGCATATATTAAGACCTGAAAAAGGCCACGAGTTCCACAAATAGAGGCTCGAATATGCAAAATAAAACTGAGATTTTACATGTTATCAATTTCGTCCAATAAAACAGCAAATTCGTCCTCTCCTGCAGGGGGATCGTCTTCCTCGGGAAAAGGTTGCATATTCCCATCTACGCCGGGATCTAGCTTGGACAAATCAAAATCAGGGACATATCCCCATAAAGTTGATACCTGAGCCTTACACCGTTCGAAACCTTGTACAAGGTAATCTGCTGCTCTGATCTCTAAAGCAGTGTCGAAGGCAGGAGCTTTGAGGAAATCGCGAGCGCCCTGAATGCGAGCCTCGCGAAGGCGAGTCGCAAAATCATCCGAGTTCAAAAAGTCTTCGCGGCCCTCAGCTTTGCCTGTCGATCGACCAGCCGCAAAACCTGCCTCACGACCTAGCTCAGTAGCCTTCGATATTTCAGAAGCAATCTTCTCCTCTAAATCCTTAACCCTGGATTCCAGGATCGCACGTTGAGCTTCCGAACTCTCAGCCCGAGAAGTAACTTCGCCAAGTTTAGCACGCATGTCAGCGCTCGCACGCTCAGACGCAAGCTGGTTTCTCCGGAACCCAGCACACTTCAAAGAGAGGCTACGGACGAAATTGGCAGTCTGAAAGAAAAATACGAGTTAAGGAAAAGCCACGATCGAAAAAAGATAACATCGAAACAATACCTGAATAAGAGAATGAGCAGCATGTTCCTCCAAACGGGTAAATGGGCTCTGAATCAAAGCTGCTTGATCAAAAGGCAGGCAGATCGCGTTATATAGCTCCCATGACTCCTGGCCAGAGTGAGATCCCAGCACCGAGCTGTTAGGAGAAACGTTCCAATCAGGGATAAATTTCCCCTCAACACGCGGAGCCATCGGATGATTAGGAGCCCTGAGGTCCTCGCGGGCCTTACGCCAGCACTCTGAAATGTCGTTTAGCATTTCTAAGCCTCTACGATCACCAGGAGCTGCGGATAGTGATGAACTTGCGACCAGAGGCTGAGTACGAGCCCTTGTGTTAGGCCCCATGGGGCTCTTGTCTCTTCGCCGGCGGCGAGTTATCAAACCCCCAGGCTCAGATTCATCCGTGCGGGAGTGATTGGGTGATCCAGACCTCGGTTGAGTAGCTCGTGGGTGTATGAGCGATCGAGTATCTTCACTTCCTAACTCGATCGGGGGGCTCCTGGGTCTTGAACTCTCCGGTACCACAGGATCCTCGATTGGACGAGATGTCGCGGATGAAGGCGCAGCTGGTGTAGCCACTGCCGCAGCCGATTGAGCTCGGATAGCTCTAATCCGTTGAGAAAGACGAGCCTGGCCAACCATGTCGTCTACAGCCCAAAAAAGAGAAAGGTTAGTAGACTCTACGACCGTCAAAAGAGGAAACAAAAGAGAAATCTTTCACCTAAAGAGCCCTCAACCGGAATAGGAGCAGGAGAAAGATGCGCGAGTCGGAGGACTTCCTCCACCAAGATTTTCTTCGGGTCGTATCGGTAAGAGGAGAGACTTCTAATTAGATCATCATCTAACCCTCCCCCTTCGATCACGGGTTTGGGTTTCTCTAACACCCAATCACAGCAAAAGGGCCACCCGCGACCAGGTGGAGGTCGAACAAAAATGAACCTCTTTTTCCAAGGACCTACATTGGAGGTAAGGGGAGCTAGAAACCTACATTCTTTACGAGCGGACAAATAGAAAAAACCATTATCAGCCGATCTCGCTGATGTGGTGAAGGAGTACAACGACCAGAAATTGTCGAAACTGGGCTCATAACGGTGAACCCTCATTATGATGATGAAAATGATTATATGGCGGATCGAATTGGGCGAAAGTTGCATAGGGCACAGTTCTAGACGCCTAAGGATTTGGGAAACATAAGGAGCAAGAGGCAACCTTAAACCTGCATCAAAATGGTTTAAAGACAGAGAACAAAAACCTCGAGGAGGGCGATGCATACGATCGGTTGGAGTAGGGATTATGATTTCGAAACTTGGAGGAATATGGTATTTCTCACGAATCAAATGAACCTGTTGCCTAACAGTATTGACTATAGTCTCCCAAGGATTAGACTCAGGAGCAACATCGGAGGCATAATTAAGGCCCGACACGGCACGAGGTGGGTTACGCGACCCACGCCCTAACCTAACCCTAGACGGACCCTCATCGGGAGTATAGGACTCAATCCTACGGGAAATGGGAGAAGAAGAATGAGAACCAGAACCAGAACTTGAGGAAGGCATTATACCTGGAGATGCAGGAGGTCGATATCTGAATAACCGAGGAAAAACAGGAGCAATGACTTGAGGAAGAAGATGCCGGTAAAAACCCCATTTGAAATACGTATCGATATATATGGGGAGAAGTGAGTTTCAAATTCAAAACTAGCCATGCGATGAGCAACACGTGGCATCAGGCACCTGAAGAGGCATAATATCCCAGACACGTGGTTCACCGTATCCAAGGTCATTAATGCTCACGAAATCGTTCGAGTTCTACACGCTACTTAACATCGCGTCCAGAACTACGGGGGCTGATGATTGGGGAAAGTTACGCGCCCGCTTGAAAAAGGGTAGAATCCCATTAATTATTCCCCAAGAGAAATTTATGGGTGCTGCGATCATGGGATTCCTCAATTAAGCTACAAATTAGAGCGCATAAATAAGGTAAGAAAGCCATATATCCGCACTTACTCAATTCTACCTGGGGAGGAGACCATACATAAAGGGGCAAAAAGGCTCCTAGCCGGGTAATGTTCACTTTTTATTCTTAAGCATCAGATTACTCGTATCCTTCTCAGGCTAAATACTGACTTGAGCGTCGGAGAGCCTCCGTCGGGAAACCTCCCGACTGGCTTAACCTGTTTTCTGTGTTCTCAGGGATTGTCTCGAAGCTCAAATCGCGGATCGAAGTCACTTATTGCGACCTATCCACGAAGAGAAATCTTTTGACAATTCACAACCCTATTCAATAAATCAATAATTATTGAAAACTAAATTCACTTCAAGATTCAATATAACATTTTGCCGTATGATATATTCGATTTACCAGAATTTCAATCCGACTAAATTCACTTCAATATTGAACATAAATGAACCACCTTAATCCCATCAATACTCAAAAAATGAAAATTGAAACTGAAAACCACCAGTCTAATAGCGTAAAAATTGAAAGTGGCAGCCACCAATGTAATAGAGTTCGATGGTAGGAGTATAGTTTCGCACTGCAACTACAGGTGAGTGACTCCTCCAACCTCCACATTCATACTAGAAATTATCGCATGGCAGCACAAGAGAATCCCATGCAAGAGAGCTGCCCTCCTTCAGTTTTGCATGTTTTCTCCGTCAATTTTCACTCAATTCTATTTGCATGTTTTCTCTATCAATTTTCACCCGATTCTAATGTATAAACTAGAGTATTTAGAAGTTATTATAACCTAATTTTCACATGGCACAGACACATCAATCGCTGATCACCAAAATGATTCGTCGTCTCCATCAAAATACGACTCGTCTTCAAAGAATTGATCTGCATTGCCATCTACATCAAAACACCAGTCATCTTCAAGGAATTGATCTGCATTGTTGGACCGGCAACAGTGGCCTGAATGCTCATAAGATACTTCACTTCCACTTCCTAGCTCTTCGGACTGGCTCCCAGAAGTTTGACTTTCAACCTGTGACTTCTTATCAGATGCTGTGCTTGTGACTTCATCCTCGTCCTCGGATATCTCTTCATCGGGGTAATCATTCAAGGGATTGTTTTCCGCTGAGTTTCCAAGTTACACAATTCATTTAATATGGACTTCAGTGGCATGCTTTCTTTTGTTCATGTGTGAGGGAGTGTGTGTATTTTTGTCTTGGAGAGAGTGAGATGGAGGGACGGAAGGGGGAAGAGAGACTGTACCATTAGAATCATCAGATCCATATTCCGAATCATCTGGACCATCATAGTAGTCGTCATCGTCATCAACTTGCACCCTGATCAAGCACAATGTTTTTAGGTTAAGTAAAATCTATACTAGCAATACCAAAATCAAGATACAGAAAGGAGAAAGCCTTACAGAGGAAATAGTCTTGCAGAATCACCCTCCATAACACTGGCTTCTTCCTTAAAGGCGTAGAAGTCATAAACATAATCATCTGCAGATGCTGCATCCCAATCGAAGATTATAGACCAGCAGAAAACTCATAATAGATGAACAAACTACAAGACATGCCAAGTTCCAGACATACTAGGCTGTGCAGTGAACAGTTACCAAAGAGATAGAATGCAAGATAACAAAAACTCCAGTTACATACAACAGCAGAGGAAGACATCACAATTTTGAGGAAAAAGAATAGAAAAGAAAAAACACGTACTCTAGTTTCTGATCTTTTTCCTTTTAGAATATATCAATTTTGCAGAAAATCAGTTATCTCTTCAGCATTGCATACAAAACAATACAAATTTCCACATCAGGAATGAGAACCATTGATGAGCAAACCTCAAACACTATAGGATAAAGAACAAGTCATTGAGCCAAACCTTGTTTAGACATATAATCATGAATATCATGTTCAATCTCCAGAGCAGCAGTTGGTAAAACTTCTTTAAGGAGAGGCAAATAGTCAGCCATCATCCGGCAGTCATCCACATCCACATCCCTATATTGAAGATTAAGGATTTGAGAATGATCACATCTTACAGCTTAAGTAATGATGCAATATCATGACTTGTGAGAGAGATGTACTTCTCCTTTTGCACCTTAACCTCGAGCTCCTCCACATCAACCCGAACAACATCATAGAGTCGACACATTTCATAGATAGCTTCATCTTCTGGTGTTTCTTTCTTACCTTTCCTACTTCTCCATATTTGCTCAAAACGAGCATTTCTTGATATAACCTTCAAGGAAAGAAAATTACAGATAAAAATGTTAAAATGATTACATTATATAAGCTCCATAAGCGTGGGATAAAAGACAGTAAATGAGGATAAATTACAAACTCTTTCCATAACCATATTAAAGATGAGAGGTAGCCATATGTCTCATCGTCACACCCGAAGCAGAAGGAAAGCATAGAACTTAAATGCAAGAAGGCTGAAGGTTAAGGGTGGCAAAGAGAACTCATACCAGGGGAACATAACAAAACCACAACGAGTACTCTCTAATTACAAAAACAATCGCTCCTTAAGATGATTAACATGCAACTAGCCATGTAATGAAATATCATGGTAGGAGGGGCTAAAAGCTAAGTCATCATCACAACAAACCATTTGCATCACCACCTTGAAGGCACATGCACGAAGAATAGAGTCTTTGCACTCAGTGATGACAGGTGTAGAGGGGACTCGGAATCAAGAGATACAAGTTACTAAATATAATTACGGCAAACCCCAATTGCAACTTACCTCTCGACTCTGTTTCGCTTTGACCAGTAACTGATCTTGTTTCTGCAGACATTACATTGAAATCAATGGTTTAGTAACTCTTTGGTTTATACACATACATATTGGAAAGCAAGGCTATATATTGAGTCGCCAAATATAAAACACAAACACTCAAAGTTTTAACTATGTCCCAGAAAACAATGGAATGAATTTACACATATGAAAGGATTCAAGCATCAAAGATTGTGGTTCAACTTCAAAATAATAACATTGGCCATTGGTAACTCAGAGCCACATTTAAGTCATCTTGCGTCATAGGGAAAAGAATAGGTGCACTAGCATGGATATATTCCGCCACAAGCAAATAAGTAAACCTAGAAGTTCCGCATAACTAAATTGAATACAACCAGGGACTGCCTACTGGAACTAGTGGACAAGAGATTATGCGGTATGCAAGAGAGCGAGGAGATGAGTAAGCAAGAACATACTTTCCCTGTCTTAATGTTGCGTCTTCCCTCTTCATTTTTCTCTTTAGATTTCAACTCATCATATGGATTAGGCTGTCATCAAACAAAAGTAAGCAGACCAGTCTTAGCACTGCAAGTCAAGAAGATAATTCTATCATCCTGCAAACAGCAAAATGATTACAAAAATGTCCTAGAATGGGCTATCAAAAGAGAAATGACAGATCATAAGACTACTTTTTATGCTCATCCTCACACACCAAGCACAAAGATGTCATGTATTTATAACATGACACCTGAACAACTTACCACAAAAGATCGCAGCACATCAAATGTATCTTCTGAGCTAGTAACTGTCTCCACATGTCGTACAAGAATCTTCTTGGTCTTCAGTTCTTCCACTACAATAAGACAATAAGAGGTTCCATTAAGAGGAATTAATCATGTCTATGAAAGACAAATCCTCGACTGCTCAACATTAAAAACGGTTATAAAATTGAAAAAGAATGGTCAAGAAAAGAGCAATTTAGGATTCACAATAAACACAGCGGCAAATTTACTTTTTCTGCACAATTCACAAATATTTAACTTGATAAGTACCTACAAGTAGTAGGAAAAAATGCTTATCAGACAAAACCGAGTGTTAACATACCTCTACTAGAACAAGCATCAGATATTGATAGCTTTCCAAAGTCAAGCAACGGCCGCTTTAAAGGCCTCTCGAGAATTTCCAACCCTGATATATCAAAAAAATCCAAAAGTTTAAATCTACAAACTTTATAAGAAGACACAGAAAATGGAAAATAAAAAACATCAGTCCTTACAAAAAGCATCGATGGCGGATTGGAAAGCTTTTCGTTTAACCCTAACAATAACCGGCTTGTCTATGCTCGGCGCACTTGACGAACTCTCGGCCATGAGTGGTCAAAACGGGCCAAACCTGTCAAACCGTTTCAAGCTTTAACAAGAAAAGGGAGATGAACAGAGGTGGAGCCGAGAGGTTTAAGGGCGGGCTCTGTTCACAAAAATCACAGGTTCGAAGAGTGAAGCGGCGGCGCTGGATGGCGAGTGAAGGGGCGGCGTCGCGGCAGTTCTGAGGTTGTTCGTGAGCCAGATACAAAACTGGTAAGCGGCGGAGATGGGGCCGGAGGTTGGGGTGCGGGCGGAGAGCTGTAGCCCTGTAAATGATGGTGGGGAAGGAGAGGTAAGTAAATGTAAATCTGCACTGCACTACACACAAATGGCAGTAGTAATCATGTGATATTCACTTTTTTGCAAGACTCAATTCAAATTAATATTTTTGAAATTTATGCATTTCTCAATCAATCACTTTAATAATTTATTTTAGGTACAATATTTCAAAATATTATAAGAAAAATATATATGAATTTCTATATCTTGCAAACTATGGGGGTAAATTATAGGATTAATTATATTTTGACATTTTGAATTATGATTATTTGTATATTTTGGTATCTAAATTTATTATTTTTTTTGTCAATTTAACATCTCAACTTTATCATTTATAATTATATAAAATTTTACATTTTGTTATTTATAATTATTTTTCAACCAATTTTTTTGTCGAAAAACCATCATATTCAAAGTTTATTTAATATTTAAAGGTTATATGATGTGGTACTTTTCACAAATGTTTAACATATGATGTTCTTTCGGCATAAAAATCCACAAAAAGAGATTTTATATAGCCAAGTGCAAATTTCGCAAAGTCGATATGGTAAGTTGACACACACAAAAAAAAGTTTTAATAGTAAAGTGTAAAAATATGCATAGTTCGGATGACAAAATATAACTTATTATAAAGTATAATATTTATGTATTCTATTTATTTTAGAAATTGTATTTATATATTATTGAATTTAATTATGTGTGCATCTTGTTAAATTCTAGGCCAAATTGCATTTTACTCCTCCGTGTTTTTCTAAACTAGCTAAAAACTCCTTGTGTTTTAAAAATAAGCTAAAAGGCTCCTGTAATATAAAAGATCTTGCATAAAACCCCCCTTTTATTAGAAACCAACGGAAGGTGAATTTCACGCGTGCTTAATGCGAAACGGATTGAGTTTTGACAAATTTTGACCTCTTTTAGACTAAAAATAACTAATATACCCTTTTTGACTTATAAAGTCACACACATTTATTTTTTTTCTTGTTTTTAAGATTGTTTTTGTGATTTTTATTTTTATTTTTTATCCTTCTAATAAATAAATAAATTTTATTATTTTTTAATAATAAATTTATATTTTATAATTTATAAAATATTTATAATACATATTTAAAATTTATTAAATCTAAAGCCTTGATCTTTTATAAATTTAACGGTTAAGGTGAATTAATTCTTCAAATCGTTAGATATCCACAAATACTTTATCAAAATAAGTGAAGCCGGTCTCGTTAGAATCGTCTTTAAGAGATGAGTCTGATGGTAGTGGTCTGCAATCGAGATTTGACCGGACGACGACGAATCGATGACAACATATTTGGCGGTCGTGGCTTGAGCCCAGTCTCTTGACGAAAACTCAAATTGAAAGTATGGAAATGTTTCTCTTAAAAAGAGGATTCAAATGGTACTACTGGCGGCCAGAAACTTAGAGACATGTTTCTGGCAAAAAAGGGGCGAACCTGTTCAGTTTTTTCTTTTATTTAATTTTTTAATTAATTTTAATTATATTAATTAAAATATATTTTAGTTAATTAAAAATATTTTAAATAATTATAATAATTAAATATTTTAACTAATTAAGAATAATTATAATAATAATTGTTTTAATTAAATATATTATAAAATTATTTGAATTTAAATATAATTTAATTTAATATTTAATATTAAATAAATTAAATATAATTTAATATTTTAATTTAAATTATAAAAAAATACAAAATACAAGAATAAAAAAGGGCATTTTCATAAAAAAATACCTAAGAAAAAGGTTAAAAATAGTTAAAAAATACCCCACGTACACAAAGAACGCGTATAATGCACCTTCTGTTAATTACTAACGGCGGGGTGTTTATTGCTAAGTTTTACAAAATATAGACAGATTTTTAACCTATATTTTAAAACATAAAGAAAATTTTTAGCTGACTTTTTAAAACACTTGGCGGTTTTATGCCTTTTGTTTTTTCAAACCACTGCCTCTCCTCCTGTTATGGTCCCCATTAATAATACACTCTGATACCTTCAAATGTGACGCTCCCTGAATGATATTATTGTTTTATGCTACATAATTGCAACACGAAACTAACATTATCTATATAAATAGCATAAATTAATCTGTAGTCAATTGTACCACATACTTTATATATATTATTATGAGAAATTTGAACTCATCCATGACCTTTATACATATCTCTGTCACATATAGCAAGATAGAATTGTTATAACTTGTTGACAAGCCATCCTCACTTTTAGTGTGTAGTTAATATTTTCAAAATTTAAGACTTCTAATTTTTATTGACTTTTGAGTGGAACACCGGATACTGACCCTAGCTGACTTGGAATGAACAATATACGTAGATAGTCGATTAGTTCATTATGTGTGTGTTTTCCCAATCAATCCAGCTTGTAATAAGATCTCAAATATATTTATTTTTAATATTCACACTTTCAGCAAATAAAACTAAAATGTAAATACTTATATCACCATTTTAATTAGCTATATAGTTTTGGCAGCACCTCTATTTTAATTTACAAGTTCTCTCCAGACCAAAGTATACCTGATACATGCTCCATTTCAACTCCAAATATTCTAATTTGTGGCTAGTTTTATTTCCAAGAAGAATCATACAAACTGGGGCTCTATGTAATGAGTTATTTAGATTTTAGTACAACCTAATTTACACTAACAATTCAAACCTACTACTTTAAAATCCTCTCAAAACTCACATACTTTTTCAAAAATCACAATATTTTCTGAATATAATCTCTTGTATGTCTACTTTCATGTACAAAAGAATCATACAAATTGAATACAATTTGTATAACTCAGGTTACAAGGTTTTAAATACACTTTCTCTGATTTTTCACATAAATAGGGCAATAGAATGTTTTCTTACTTTTACCTATTAAAATGATTGATTTAGCTTCTGGCCAAAACCACAAAATTTTAGCAGACTCCCAAAGTTTTCACTAAATCAAGAATCATGTAGATTTGGACTGCTATAACACTTGAAAATCAAGTTTTACAGAGGTTGATTGAAACAGAGCCTTTGCTGGTGCCTTCTTTCCATCTTTATAGGTTTATTTTCCTCAATTTCACTGCACGTCTATAATGCACGGACACTCAGAAAAATTAGTCGATGCAGTGTTGGACACGGCATCGGAGTGTCAGAAAATAACAAAAAAAAAGGGAACATGGCGTCGGACATGCCATGGACACGGCTCTTGGCACACGTTTTGAACTTTTTTTATAATTTCAAAAAATTTTGAGTTGTCTTTAAAGAAAAAAAATTAGGCTTAATAAAAAAGAAAAAGAATTGATTCACTCTTCTTAAACTAAAAGTTTTAGGATTAAATTACTAAAAATTCGAGATATATTCACGATAATTTAACTAATTTAAATTATTAGAAAATTTTCATAGTGTTCTTTTTAAAATAAATTAATTATATATACTTTTTAAGCCAGAATCGATTAAAAGTATAGATGTAAAACATGCTTATTTTATATTTTATCTTAATATTTTTATTATATATTTTTTTAATCTTCCATAAAATTAAAAATATATATTGTATTATGTATTTTCGTGCGAATACCTTGTCGTGTCCTATTTTTTTTATATTTTCTGTGTAGTTGTGTCCATGACCATGCATCATAGATTCCCACCCTACTCCTACATGAATTTAATCAAGAAAAATAAACAAGACTTACAAAACCAGGGAACACTATTTTTTATATAGCTAATCTATGTGTATATATAGATATATATGTTTAAGTATCTATATATATAGGTTTATAGGAGTGTATATATATATATATTAATATAATAGTAAATATATGTCGATAAGGGTGTGGGAAAGTGTTCACGTATTTTTTGTCTTTATTCCACTGCCCCATCTCCCTTTTCATCTTTATTTTTAGGGTTAAATATATTTTGCACCCCTAAAATATGTTATCCTCGTCAATTATTTACCCCCTATTTTTGGATAATCCTTTAAATTAAATAAAAAATAACAAAAATGCCCTTGACTATTTATAAAATGATATATTCACATCAATGCCCTTTATTGTTAAATATATCAATTAATTTGTAAAGTTTATTCAAATACAATGTTTGTAAATTAAGTAAGTACAAAATAATTATTTGAAATTTGAGTGCGTAAATAGTCGTATTGATAATTAGCAAAACTTTGAAAATTCACTAATTTTAAGTGAACAAAACAAAGATGAATTTTGACATATTAAGATTTTATGCGCTGGTATTTTAGGGTATAAGCTCTATCCAAACCCAAAAAATTTATTACCATAGTATGTATCGAAGTCTAGATCTAATATAAAAATATTAAATCGAGATATGAGTCATAACTATGGATATGGGTCTAGGTATTGCTCACCAATTGGCAAGTTTAACATGTTGGACCTAAAGTTAGGCCCATGGGTGAAATAGAGTTACTACATGAAAAGACAAAAAATTTATTTTTTAAAAATTACCTCATTAACTCCTAAATTACCCACTTGACATTTGCGTCACAAAACAATAGGCTCAACGACAACTTGTAATATTTTTGTCGTTAAAATTATATCTAGTGTAATGCACAAAACAAGTCTATACATTTAATTTAATTTAAAAATATTAACATTAATCTTATCAATATGTGATTAATTTGATATTAATTTATTAACATAAAAATTAAGTCAAATTGATTTATATATTTAACCATAGAAGGCATTAAAGTGAATATAACATATTATTAATAGTCAAGGGTATTTTTATTTATTTTTATTTAATTTAAAAGATTATCACAAAGATAGGGGGGATAATTAAAAGTCTCTTTAGTTTAACGGAGTAATTGATGAGAATTGTATACTTTAGGAGTGTAAAATGTATTCAACCCGTAATTTTATTTTTGTCTATCTAACTTTAGTGTATAATGTGGCCATACATATATATATATATATATATATATTAAAATAAGATTGTATTTATTCCCCCTTTCATTTTCATAAATTTACATTTTAACCCTACAATTCCTATTATACAGATATTCAAATGCTTACAATAATTTATCTCGTCTTTATACTAATTATATAAAAAAAAAGCTCTTCTTTTGTACTTAAAATGATAGTTATAATAATTAAATATATATTTTAGTTAATTAAGAATAATTTTAGATAATTATAATAATTATGTACTTAAATATATATTTAAATTAATTAAAAATAATTTTAGATTAAATAATTATAGATTTTCAATTTAAATTTTAAAAATTACAAAAAGTATTTGAATTCAAATATTATTTAATTTAATTAAATATTTGAATTTAAATTATATAAAAATTCAAAAAAATATATAATTTTTTTACATTTTTAAGTAAATATATTTAAAAAATATTTTATCTTTTAGATAGATGAAAATACAAAAAAATCATTCAAAATAAGTAAAAGATGTACATGTTAAATATATAAATACTATAAGGGCATTTTAGTAAAAAAACCACCCAAAATGGGGTTAAAAACATTCCCAAACTTACAAGGAGCGCGTGTAATGCATCTTTCATTAATTACTAATGGAAGAAGTGTTTTTTGCAGAGTTTTACAAATCATAGGAATTTTTTAGCCTATTTAAAAAATACAAGGGGGTTTTTAGCTTTTTCAACAAAACACAGGGTGGTAAAATGAATTTTAGCCTAATCATATGTTTGATTGGCATTATTAGAGCCCAGTAGTAATACTGGTTTTATTGATAAGAATTTATGGGATAATAGATCACGTCTCTTAGGTGGGATACACAATCCCACCAATTATCATAAACTTGTATTTTTCTTCCCTCTTCCTCCCTTTTTCTTTCCATCTATTTCTTCTCCCCACGAATAATATGAGATGACTCGTTTGAACAATCCACAGAGTTCTTTCTTTTCCTAATGACTAAATAAAAAATATTACTTTATTTTTTTGGGGACTTTTAAAAATATTTGAGTTCTGATTAGTTGTCAAATTGAATGTGTATTTAGAACTTCTGAAACTTATGCATAGAAAAAAAAATGAAATATCGATCCAAAAATTAATTTTATTTCATTAAAAATTTAGAGATCATTATTATTATTTTTTGAAATCATTCACAAGCTACAATATAAAAATAACAATAATTTAGAAAAGGATGCCCTTAATAATCTTTTTATAATTAATCATATTTTTGTAATCCGTTCAACCAAATACTATATTATATTATCACATAGGATATCACACATATAATATTTCAAACCAAATAATATGTAATAAAAGTTGGGATTAATTATCATTCAACTTCTCATCCCACCAAATCCCATCACGCATAATTCTATCATATGAACCAAACGAACCCTAGAGTATTATGATGTAATATATGACCATTTGTTAATAAAGGTCTAGTTCAGTTACAAAGTTGAGTTTCCATGGCTTTAAAGGTCATGGGTTCGAACCCTATCTATGCATGGGATATTGTTGTACTGCATAGTTAATGTTGTCTTTCTATATGTAATAATAGGTGTTGTTTGGATATAGTTTAGTTGATATTATTGATCAGATTATGGTTGTTATAGTTGTCTTTATTAGATATAGACATTCAATATGAATATAATTAATTTATTTCAAATAATAATTATTTATTGAATTCACCTTTAAAAAATAAAAGTAATCAATGGCATCAATTTTATTTTTAAGTGTTCAATTATGTACTACTTCTTTAATACCCATTACAAATAAAATGCTTTTTGAAATACATAAATTAGAAGAATTTTAATTTTTTTTATATGTAATGTAACATGAGATGCAGTATCAATTTATAATAAAATATGTGAATTAAACCCCACCACAATTCAGAGAACAAATTCGATTGCTAAAGGAAAGAAGCGATTAATTGATTCATATGCATTTTACTTTTTAATTATAATTAAACTTAATTATATTTTTCTAATTTTCAAAAGAATTACATGTCAATTACATATTGATGTGATAGTAAAAAATTACATGTCAATTTTCTTCCTATCTCAAGGTTTTTTACATTGATTCAAAACTCTTAAAAGCATAAATTAATTACTCATCACCATTGATGCAGGTAGCAAAATAGAGGTCGGGTCGCTTGAACTCTTTTCTAGCTTCTTGATAGTGAATCATGAGAATAGAAAACATGTTAGGCTTCTCAGATAGTCCTCAACTAAGGTTCTCCGATGTTTAAGTCATAAATATTCATATTTGGCAGTATTTATAGTATATCATACCGTATGAGATGGCTCCATGTGGCAACATCTAGGGGCCTTGTGTTAGATAATCTAACGGTGTGTCAAACAGGTCTTTTTTTACAGATCGGGTCAGATCGGGCGATCTGATACGTGAGTTTATGCTCGAATCCTATCCTTCAAGAAAATTTATAGGAATTGGTGGATATTTTCATCTTTTTATTTGTGAGGAGGCTACTACCCCCATCAACCACCAACAAAGGGGATTCTAAATTCAGGAAACAATATAATAAAATAGATCAACTCATATTGTGTATTGAGGAATGGCCTCTCAACTTGAGAGCATCTATTTCTTGTTTAAACACACCTTCCATAGACGCATTTAACTTGTGGGCAAGCAAAATATGTCACACTCCAAGGCCTCGATAACACACAGTTTTCTATCTTGGGACGCGACGTATATGTGTACGATTTATTGAGATCCATTTTAGAGTGTTATTAACCCGTCCACATACAAAAAAAAATCAAACTCAACTCTAAAGATTTTTGAAAGGTTCTGTAAATAATTACACACCAAAAGTATATATAAGGATGCATAATTACATGTACATACACCAAAAAGCATTTTCACAAAATTCAGGAGCCACGCCTCAACTCCTAGTCACAACCATGACTCAAATCAAAACTAGATGGATCCTATTGACAGCGTAAGGCAGTTAATCATTATTTTCTGCGTCCACCTGGTCTGGAGGAGCAAAGGCTTAGTGAGGCCGGTGGTAGGGTACAAAAATATTAGAATAGTAGTAAGAAATATAAACGAGCTTTTTGTTTATTAAAATCTTGTATCGCTTGCTTGTAAAATTCTTTTAAAGTAACATGTAGAAAACCATAAGGCAATATAATCCAAGGAGCATAAGAAGCGTGTGAAGAACCAAATTAGGCAAATACCACCCTTTTGTCTCCCAAAAGACCACTTACTACCTTATCCCTCGACTAGGAAGCGACCCTGTTATCACTTAGAAATGCCATGCCTAGGTACATGGCGGTGCCAATCACAACCATCGACAACCTCCAGCCTGTGTGTGATAGAATACCCAAATTGAACTGGATGAGGGAAAACAATCAGAGCATGGAGAAGCATCAATTATGAAATCTAGCGAGCTAAGTTAGGCTTAATTGGCATCAGGCCTCGATTGTGAAACATCTGATTGCCAAGTTAGACTCTGTGGTTTAGAAAATTATATTTAGTATTTATGAAGTTTGCTTTTGTTTAATAAATAAGTTATTTTATTAGTTAAAATTAACCAATTTTGTTGATATCAATAAAAAATCGAATAAAAGACCGTAAATACTCCCGATTAATTTATTATAGGTCAAATAAATCTTTTTATGATAAAATTTTTCTTATATATCTTCACATGTTAATGTATGTGATAAGGTATATTTTCACAGTTATAAGGATAATTTTGTAGAAAAATGTGTTTGACCTGCAATAATAATAATAATAAGCCATTCGAGTGTAAATATCAATTTTTATTTAGGTTTTTTTTTGTTAATGTTAACAAATTCAGTGAATTTGGAGTGGGAAAAGAACTTATTTGTTAGATGAAAATAACCTTAGAGGCACTATATATAATTTTTCAAATTATAGAAGATTTATGTAAAATTACACCTAATTTCAGAAAAGATTTGAAAAATTATAATACCGATACTTTTTAAAATATATATCTAATTTCAATTTATTCTCTCACTTATAATTCATACCAAAAAATAAAAATAAAAATAAACCGGCCTTAAAGAACACTTTTTTGATAACTTCTAACATAGAGTACTAAAGAGAACTGGATTTTCAAATTAAGAAGTCTAGCTTAGTCAATTTCCAAGAGATGTGGGATCAGATATGGATATTGTTTCGACCCGACCCGAACAAAAAAGTATTCAGCCCGTTTTCTGACGGACCGTATACCAAAAGTACAGAGTGGGACGTTTTGATTATATTCGTCTTGCCCACTTCATCGTCGTATCAATGCTCTTCACATATTCTGTCAAAAGAGGCACAAAGGAAAAGAAAAAGCAGAAGAAGAAACTCTCTTGATAAGCTCTCCATCCCATCATTTTTTCTCTCGTTTTCTCCGGCATAATATCATTATCTATGATTTAATGGAGGAAAGCTCCTCAGTCCCATTTGATGAGTTCAACTGTCCCGCCAATTTCCAAATCCCGTTTGATCTTTTTGTGTCCAAGAAGAATAAGGGGCTCGGGAGTCCAGGAAATCTCAGATTCACGGACTCAGCGGGTAATTCGGTGTACACAGTGCGGAAATTGTCCCACAAGTCAGCTGATAATCGTCCAGACTACACGAAAAAGCTGCTTTTGGATTCATCTGGGGACACCCTCTTCACCATAAACCGAGTAAGCGTGAGTTCGCTCTCTGATCATGTTGTGTTTATTGGTTTTGGATTTCTGGGCTTTGCTGATTTTGGAGTTCTTGAATGTATCAGGGGAAAGACGCGGGGGGTGGGGTGTTGGGTGGGGCGGGGGTTGGTTCATAGTTGCTTTAATGGATTCTGTGTCCGTATTCAAGGTACATAAGCTGAATCGTACTTGCGGAATCAGTCGTCTGCCTTGTGATGTAATGAATTTCTTGGCTTCTTTGTTTTGGTGTTTTTGCTATTAGATGTGTTGAGACGGAGCGATTATAAAATAAAAGGGAACAAATTTTCACTGTATTCTGTGAAAATATGTTGACATCTCATAATTATGCTTTACATAATTATGGAATTCTGCGCTTAGAAATATTATGGGATCCAAGTGTCCTGTGGATGTGTTTTGACAGCATAATATGTAGCTCCATTTTCTTTTCAAATGTGATATCAAATAGTGTTCATAGGAATTGTCGTAAGGTCCTTCAAGAAAGTCCGATTCATCCGTGGGTTTGCAGAGTCCACATATTGATTCACTGCAATAACGAAAAGATTCATGGGTGATCTATGTCACGGCAAGAACTTAGGTAAGCCAAGTGCTGCAAGAATCAAGTCGGTTAGTGGAAATTACATAGCTCTGAGGACTGCAAGAATATTCTTAGCACTAGAAATGGGTGGATAATTAACAAGATGGTGAAAGTAGCATTATGTTATGAGAGATGCCATTTTTCTTCCTTATTCTTGCTTTCTTATTGTTGGATAGGACAATTTGGTCCAGAACTGTTATACCCTCCCATTTGGTGCGCTCGGCTCAGGAAATTGTTTCCACCAATCACCAATTCTGATTCTTTTCATTGCATAATTGTCCATAGGTCGTCTTTTATGGACATCACGTTAGGATATACTTTAGTTTGTCTTAAGATAGATCTCATGGATGTCCGGGTTTTAGAACACTCTTCAAGTAGAAACAGCAATCTGGATATAGAGCCAATGCATGAGTTGCCTGCTATGTATTGTACATCAGGATAGTGAAGAATAGAGGTGTATAATTGAAGTGGAATAACATAGATCTTGGAGCTTTAGTGTGTGAAAACTAGTGAAAAATTGCAGCGCGGATATATGATCCTGCATTGTTATGTTTTTGTGACTATGTGCGCTTGTTCAATTAGCCACCCCAGTTTACATATTTGTTTAATAATTCAATCCATTATTCTAATCAATTTTGAAATTTTGATCGCACATTATCCAGGTATTCTTTCCAATTCTTGCTGTGTATTTTGGGACCATTGTGCTCTACAATGGGAAAACTAATACTGTTTTTTACAACAATGAATCTGTTGATATGTTAAGGGAAAAGTTGAAAGTTTTTGTTCTATGTTTAACTCGAGTCTTTTTCCAAATTTTTTGAAGCTTTTAGAATGTTTCCTCCAACATCATGTTCTTCTTGTAGAAAGGATCATGGCAAGGCTTTAGGGGAAATGATGAAGAGAAGAACTTGATATTCATAGTGGACAAAACGCTAGATGAGTTAACCAGAACTGAGTTTAAAATATTACTTCTCGGCGAAAACAACAGAGACTCAAAGACTGAGTTGCAGATGAAAGGCTGCCCTTTCAAGAGAGCCTGCACCATTTATAAAGACGATTCCATAGTAGCTGAGGTACTCTTAATTTAGATAGTATTGTAGTTTTAGCTTGTGGTAACTCTTCAAGTAAAACAAGAGATGCAAATATATTAGTCTGTTTGATGAACTGCTTTTTACCAATTAGACCTAATCGAAATACGCCTTTCTTCACTTGCTTCATGTTAAGGCCCATTTAACTGGTTGCTGCCATAACTACTGAAGATCAGAACTCTTTCTCTTCTCTAAGTGGCTTCAATATAGCTATCATATATGCGAATGGTGTTAATCTGGTGGCCATCTATAATGTTTAAGGATTAAAATTTCAGTTTTTCTTCATGCTTTTCGCTTTTCTCTATAAGTGAAAAGGAATTTACACTGTGATATCAACTAAACATCTTCATCTTTCAACTTAAGGAAACTTCTCAGTGAACATGAACTGATACCGTTCTAGTTAAAGTTCCTGCATCAATCGTCATTCTTGAACAAATGAAATAAGACAAGAAAAGAATACGCAAATCTTTTTTCTTATGATGCTTCGTTTTGCCTCTTCTTACATGGAAACTTTGGATTATCCTTCAATAAGAAGATGTGGACCTTCATCCGAAATGTTCAGTGATACACATCGTTTCTCGAGAAAGATACTTTGTTCTATGACTGATCAGAAACTTAAACATAAGAGATTTTCCAGCCATAATTGTTAGAGTTCCTCCCCACCAGCTAATTGTTCTGGACTTAGTGTCTGCTTCTTATAGTTTTTGACAATTATACTGCTTTCTTTCATTCTGGTGCAGACCAGCCTAATGTACAAGCTCGGGATTGGGAAAATTTTCGTTCCTAGGAACCGGTTTCGGGTAACCATTTTTCCTGGATTCAATGATCATTGTTTAGTTGCATCACTCATTGTTATATATTTTGATGGAAGAAGGCTCTGGATATGAGTTAAGCTAAGTTATTGTATCTCTTCTCTAGTTATCCAACCCCCAATTTTAACTTGTAACATATGCTGTTTTATTTGTCTCAAAACTGATCTTTTGTCGGATATTGTAATCATTTTCCCTCTCTGATGATCATTTCATGAATTTCTGATGTCTTGCTTGAATGAATTAGTTGGTACCAGAAATGTTAGAAAACATCAAGAAAAAGACTAATAAGTGAAAAGGACGCCGAACTTCCCAACCGGAAAGAAAAATTCCCACTGATTGTATACTTAGTGTAAGCGTGCTCTGAGACCACAAAATCCAGTTAGAAAAGGAAATTGAATATAGGGATAAGCTGCCCATGAGCATCATGGCATAGCTAAAAGGGAACAAGGAAGCAAAGCCCTGCTATCATCTGCATATCATGCTCATGTGACATGCCATGAATGATAGAATTTGCACCCAGGATTAGAGATGCCACAAGCAAAGATCATATTTCCCAATTGACTGCAAGTTGAATAAGTTATGGCCCTCTTTAGATTGTTCTGTAATATTCCAGTGGTTGCTGCAAGGAATGATGCCATTGTGCCTGCAAAAGTAATGACAATCAAAGCCATGGTGGAAACACAGAAACGACAAATGAGGTAGCTGGGCTTGCTAAACAGCAGGGAAAGTTTCCATCCAGGAAGGAGAAGAATCGGGGATAAAAGTCTTTTGGTCATGTCAGAAGAGAAGTCAGCTAGAGCTATGATAGTACGGGTGCCCACAAGCACCCTAACGGTCACCATGGCAGTCATTGCAACAAAAGTGAAAGGTGGATAAAAGAAAATAAGACGGGGAAAGAATGTGAGTGATAGTTAAAAAGAATTTTCTTTTTTGTTGTTTGAATAATAATTAGTTATTAAGGCAAATTGCACTTTACCTACAAAACATTTGAAAAGCACTTCAGCACTTGAAAAGCTTAATTGGTTGCATGGTACTTCCGATATGATTTTCAAGCCAAAAATCCCACCAGAATCAAAGCACATGACCTCCATATGTTGTTTATAATGGGCAAAAATGAGAAGAATGGATGATATTGCTCTTATAAATAGCATCTGCTTTGACTTAGGTGGTATTCTTGTCCTAAAAATCATGTTGGAGGTGAAGTGCGAGTCCCAATCAAGGCCTTTTCAAGGGGAGAAGTGCTTTTCTCATACTTTTGGGACGAATTTTGCAGAACCGAACATACTGAACAAAATATATAGGATATGATTTGTACAATGAAATAGTGAGACATTCTTTGTAGTATAGATACACTCTAGCCGCATAACGTCCAGGTCCAATGTATTCCAAAGAATCCAAACAAACTGCCAAATGCGTTAACAGGAGGATTATTACAGCATCATTACCCAAAATCTCACTCATCAGAGTCAATCAAACCTTAACTTCGTCTCCACAAATTCTCATCCATGGGAGAAGTTGACCCAGCTTTCATCCAAGCCCTCGAGCACCGCCCGAAGCCCTACTCCATCTCCGCCGAGACAATCCCAATAATCGATCTCACCCCTCTACAGCAACTCCCGCCGAGCGCCCCGTCAGGTTTAGTATCAGAAATAGGCGAGGCCTGCCGGGACTGGGGGTTTTTCCAGGCGATAAATCACGGGGTGCCCTCGAAATGCCGTCGGGAGATCGAATCAGCGTCCCGGAAATTCTTCGCGCTGCCGAAAGAGGAGAAGCGGAAGGTGGGGAGGGATGAGGAAAACCCCTTCGGGTATTACGACGGTGAGCACACGAAGAACGTCCGGGACTGGAAGGAAGTGTTTGATTTTGCTGTCTTAGATCCGGTTGTCTTTCCGGCTTCGCACGATCCTGATGATGTTGAGGTGAAGGAATTGTTCAATAAGTGGCCTGAGAGCCTGCCTGAATTGAGGTATCTGCAGCTGGCTATTCTTTTTTTGTTTTTTGTTATAATTTACTAAAATAGTAAAAACTAAACAATAATAACAAATATTAATTAATCAAACATGGCTATAAACTTTTTCGACAACATCATCCATAGGTACGAATGATGACGAATATCTTGGTGGTAGTTAAAATCATTTTAAATGACGATATAATTATTGATCAAATATCCAACAGAAGATTTTGAAAACCATGCCTAGCTGCATTATACTGCTTTTGAAGATTAAAAAGAGTTTGCATGTTTCAGGGAGGCCTGTGAAGAGCACATTAAAGCAATGGAAAAACTAGCTTTCAAGCTACTAGAACTCATATGCTTGAGCTTGGGCTTGTCGAAAGATCGTCTAAACGGCTTCTTCAACGACCAAACGAGCAGGGTTAGGCTCAACTACTATCCGCCTTGCCCTGCTCCTCATCTTACTCTTGGAGTCGGTAGACACAAGGACACCGGCGTCTTGACCATCCTTGCTCAGGATGATGATGTTGCCGGACTTGAAGTGAAGAGGAAGACAGACGGCGAATGGATCCTCGTCAAACCTAGCCCAGATGCTTATATCATCAATGTTGGTGATATAATTCAGGTAAAGTTCGAACTTGAAGATTGTGTTTCCTTAGCTAATCTCGTGTTGGAATTTTCTGCACTGCAGAGTTGAGTTTTCAACTGTTAGGAAATCCAAAAATAGATTGAAAAACGTGTGAAAAATCAAACACAAACTAAGAAACGAAGTTTACATGTCTTAGAGATAAGTTGCGCCTATGTTTCACTCGTCACGACAGAGTGTCCGTTGTATTACAGTAGCAGACGGCCACTCATTAACTATTATAACTAAAACCACTATTAACACTTGTAAAACTAGAGATACTCTTATTGAGCAAAAGTTGGGTCGGACTTGGCAAACTAAAACATTATAAACTTGATTGATGTACGAATGTCTCAATATATATACAACGTTCGTAAGTTTATAAAATTATAAGTACGTCCCTAAAAATAAAGTTGGGATCGGCTTCCATTGACTCAACAAGCCTACTTGATCGATGTATATGGATATGTTCATATATACAACGGATATAACATTTGTAAAATTACAAATACACCCCTGAATAGTTAAAGTTTGGTCAATTTGACATCTATGTGCACTTATATGGCACTAACTCGATTTGATCATACATGGATATTTGCAATATATAGAACGCCCGAGGCAGATGTAAAATTACAAATGTACCCCTGGGAACGAAGTAGGTTGATCTTTCCGTGTAACAGGTATGGAGCAACGACAAGTACGAGAGCGTGGAACACAGAGTGGTGGTGAACTCGGACAAGGAAAGGTTTTCGATTCCTTATTTCCTGTATCCATCGCACTACACATGGGTGGAGCCTCTGGAGGAGCTGGTGAAGGAGCAAAACCCCGCCAGATTCAAGAGGTATAACTGGGGAAAGTTCCGGGCTACTCGAAACCGAGGTAACTTGAGGAAACTTGACGTTGAAAACATTCAGATCTCGCATTTTAGGATTTGAAGGAAATGTTTACCATTTATCGTCAGACATCATGAGCCGAGTTACGTCTTCAATGAGCATGCAGTATTGCGCTGTATATGAAACAAATTCTCAGGAAAGGGAACAATAGCCTGAATTTTTAATTAATTTTTGTTTCTGTTTGATGCCTTTATTAGTGAAATTCTCATGAAAAATATATAACTACAAATATAATTTTAATAAATATACATTTTCAACTTAAAATTCTATTTTGATATGTAGGACAAATTTTTGTAAAGGTGATAAAATCAAGTTAGATAACTGCCATTTATTACAACTGAATGGCATATTTAAAGTGTTTTTATGAAGTTATAAGTGCATGTAAGATAGTTTAACACGTGAAATTAAAAAAAGCCATATAAATATTTTAATTAATTTGATAAAAAAAATTACTAATGACTAAATATAAAATTTATTAGCATTATATGCAAATACTTTTTAGTCATTAAGATTTATATAATTTTCATAAATATTTTTATAGCAATGTTTTCCTTCTTCATTGGATGCATGGAAAAATTATATATATATATATATATCTTTATAAATATATAATTTTGTTACAAGTATATTATTAGTTAAAAAAACATGTACATTCTG
Source organism: Sesamum indicum (assembly GCF_026168435.1). Lineage (NCBI taxonomy): Eukaryota > Viridiplantae > Streptophyta > Magnoliopsida > Lamiales > Pedaliaceae > Sesamum > Sesamum indicum. The sequence continues at coordinate 20,909,506 of NC_142662.1, forward strand.
AAAAATATGGAGGGCACCCAAAATGCCAAAAAGGAAAGAAGTGTGGGAGAAAGCCTCCTCCAAGAAGCCTTGAACTGATTTTCGGGACAAGAAACCACTTTTCAAAAGGATCAACACAGTGTACACCCCTTTAACAGTACCCATTACTCAGGCCCTATGGCGATTGAAGGAAAAGGTCTACTAACTCTTCCTAAGTCATGGAGAGAGAGTCTCCAACGTCCCAAGTTAGACAAATTCTGTCGTTTCCACAATGACTATGGTCATAGCACTGAACAATGTCGACATCTAAAGAATGAGATCGAAAGGCTCATTCAGAATGGATATTTGCAGGAGCACATTTGTCGGGGAAAAGCTCTAGGGATGGGGCTATATAAAGAGCAAGAAACTGACAAAGGGAAAGAAGTAAAAGTTTCCAGCCCTGAAATTTCCTCAGGAGAAGATCATAAAGGTCCATTTGGAGGCAAGGTTGACGTCATCGACCCTCCTCATAAGAAGATTATTCGAATGATTGTCGGAGGCCCAAGTGGAGGCGACTGTCATCATGCCAAGAAAGCTCAAGTCAGGGAAGCACATAGTATAACCGTAAAAGAGATATGGGATGTTGGTGCAATGGAGAATACCCCCATCATTCAGTTTGGGAGGGCCGAGATCGGGTCTTAAAAGCTTTCACAATGATACTCTAGTTATCACAATGTTATTAGCCAACTATGAAGTAGGACGCATCTTCATAGATTCAGGAAGCTCTGTGGACATATTGTTTGAAGAAGCATACGATCAGATGCAGCTAAAGGACCCTCCTAGAAAAAGTTAACACCTCCTTATACAATTTCGCGAGAGAGGTAGTCAACCCTCGGGGTATGGTCTCACTTCCGTTGACGCTGGGTATTCGTAAGACTTGCTTACTAAATTTTTTAGTAGTGGATACTCCCTCAACCTACAACGTCATCTTGGGGAGGCCCACCCTTAATGCTTTTCAAGCCAAGTTTTGAAAACCCCTTCCCTGCAGAATTTGCGCCTCACGCGCGTTGACTACGATTTTGCTACGAAAGTATCTTTTTTTTTGACAATTTTGTCCTTCTTTCACATTTAATATATATAATATTATATATATTTATTAATAATAAAATATTATTTTATATAATAATTAATTTAATTATTTATATAATAAAATATTAATTTAATTAAAATATATATAAAAAAGGCTCGCGACCGCCGCCACTACTGAAGAGGAGGACGCGACACCCTCCTCACCCCTGGGTGACGACCGATGCCCAATGTAGCGAGGGTGACGGTCGTTGCCCATCATTTGCAAGGCAACACGGTTGCCCAGTGACCGTTATCACCCAAATGGGCGGTGAAGGGAGGGAAGGGGAGGGGGGAGGGAAGGGGGGGTTGGAGGCAAAAAGGGTGGGGGAGGGGGAGGGGGCAGGAAGATGGGGATGGGGATGGGGGTGGGGGTTGTATTTTAGTCATTGTTTTTTAAAAATTGGCTCAAATTGACCAGGGGGCGGTGTGATTATTTATTCATAACATAGGAGTAAGTTTTTATATTAAAAATTTCATAGGAGAATTTTTGATATTTTGATATATCATAGGGGGTCAATAAACTTCTATCTTTTTTTAGTGAGTTCGGAATCGATGAACATGTCGGAGAACCCAACCAAGTCCTAATTTAGCTTTATCATAGTTAATTACGAATGTGTATTGACAGACTGTGAACATGTAAGAAAATAAAAAAAAAATGTAAGTCACAAATTTACTAAGTCATCGATCAATTGTTTATACTACGATACCTATAAAGTATTATAAAATTATTATTTGTCATATTTATCTATTGAACCCCCCATTAGAAAAAAATATTTTATTAAGTTGGAAGTTTTTATTTTTTTATTTTTTAGGTTAAATTATATAAAATCTTCTTATATTTTAAAAATTCAGCTAAATAAAAATCTTCCTGCATTTAAGAAATAGGCAAAAACCCCTATCTGTTTTCTCAAATATAGCTCATGTGCACCTCTCCATTAAAATACACCTACAACCGTTAAATTTTTTACAAACTTACCATTATTGCCTTATTTATTATATATTACTTCATATTTTAATGATTGTTTGATTTTTTTTAGTGCCTAAAAAAACCGTAGTATCTAATCACTTCATCCCAACGATTAGATATTAAATTTATGAAAAATTAAGGGCCTATATTTAATAAATTTTAAATATATATTCTATATATTTATAAAAAGATAAAGTTATTATTTTTAAAATATAAAGTTAATAAAATTAACCTTGTATCCCCTCCTCGCCGCCCATCCCAATCTCCCCCCCTCTTGATTTTAATTTAATTTTTTTAATTTAAACTTCAAATTTAAATAATTTTTTATGCGTGCGATATCAGCATGGATCCAACAGATTTAGACTTCAAGTGATGGGCCTAGATCAAGCAACAGACTTCATAAAAAAAATTTTCAAAACAAAATGTTAACACTCGGATGCTCAAGTTTGTATTGAATTTAGAAAATAATGAATTTAAATAATAAAGTGTTTGAGAGTATGCAGCGTAATAATGAAAAATAGAAGTAAAAATTGCGGTAATGGTGCAGAATGGATGCGACTGAGGGATAGCTAAAGTTCAGCCGCTGAAGGTATCCCCCCACCTGGAGATAGAACCTCTATTTATAGAGGAGTGTCCCTCTTCATAAAAGAACTGAACGTGCTCTATAATTCTGGGATAAATTGATAGAGTTGGTTGAGATAAACCTTGATTAGTTCCTATCTTTTAGCAATCTACGGTTAGGATCGTTACTTCAGATGAGGAAGAGAATCCTGGGTTGAGGAGTAAATTCCTAGTTTGCAAGGAGTCTAGCTGACTCAAGAGTCCGAGCTCTTGAGGGAACCTCCCCTGACACACGCCATCTATGCTAGATAGATAGTACACGCGGTGGGTTCAAGTATGTGCCATGTGTGCTCTGAAGAGGGATGCATACATGGGTGATGGGTCTGTTATCAAGTATTTGGGCCATAATATTGGGCTATGCTAAGCAGGTCTCCTCCACCTGAGCTGCTGTATTTATGAAAGGGGGTCTTGGGTTTTATCACTTGTTCTCGGGCCGCACCCATCAACTAGTCCCCCTAGTTTAAGGAGGAGGGGCGCCCCCAACTCCTTCTTTGAGTAGGAGTCCTTGTCTTCTTTGATTGGAAGGGGGGATCCTGCTGCAAAGTGAGAAGGGATGCCTTGAAATGACTTCCTCTTTTATTTTCTCTTTTCCGCCTGCGAGTGTCTTCTTTGAGACCCGTGCTTGAGTACTACACCCTTAACTCCTTCACCACTTCTTTAAGCGGGTATTGTTGCCTTTCTTCTACTTCCTTCCTTTTCTTGAAGCATCAAGGGTTTCACCTCCAGAAATCAGTATCTTGCTCTTTTCTCCTTTGAAATTTTTGGGTGCTTTCCGTTCAAAAGCATGTCCTCCTCCGACGAGTCAGTTCGTTTTGGTGGTGAAACTTTTGCAGACTATTATCCCATAGAAGCCACCTCGGGAGAGATAAACAGTCTTCCACTCGGCTTTCCTCGTGGCTAAAGGAGGAGTCTCCGTCAAGTGGCTGTGGCAGCCTGTCGTCTCATAGATGAGGAAGATATGGATTATGAGTTAGCGGGGAAAGAAGGAGAAGGTTCTTCCCTTGGGGAGGAAGAGAGGGATATCTCCCCTTCGGCTCTGGAGTGGGGATCTTTTATCCTCACAACCTCAATGATAGAACCAACTGATACGGGAGTATCATGTTCCTCCTGCCTTCATCATCTACACTCCCTCTCCTAAGAGCCGTCCTCATCCTCCTCTTCCCAACTGTTTATGCTTTTTCTCGACACAATTAAGATCAGGTTTACGCTTCGCTATTCCTTCTTTCTACTTTGATGTCGCCCGTTTTTTTCGTGTTTCTTTGAATCAGTTGGTTTCCAACTCTTTCAAGCTTTTGGCCAGGTTTTTTATAAATTTATTTGCATTCATCAATTTTCTGTTACTGCTAGCATGTTTGCATAGTGCTACCATTTGAAAAAGGCGGAAAGAGGTTTTTCTTGTGTTTATTCCTCGTTCTAGTATTTCTTTCTTACCTGCTCCAAATCCCAGAAAAACTTAGAAGAGAAGTTTTTTCTTAGTTTTGCTCTCTAGCCCATGGTCATTCCTCGATCGCTGGATTCAGGAGGCTCTCCCCCTCCCCGCTTCAGGATAGGGAGAGAACCATTGCTTTGACTTCTTTGTTGGATATTTTAAATGAAAGCCCCTATGATTTTTGGTCCCTCATTGATGAAAGACTCGTGGACCATTTTGTCTTAAGTCCACGGGTGGAGCCCTTGGGGGACTCCTTGTGTATTTTTATTTTTCCTCATGTTTGTTGTTTTGCTTTATTTGTCTCAGGTTGTAATTCTGGTATTCTTCTCGAATCAGATAACATCATGTTTAGCAAGTTGATGTAGGATCATACTTCGAGGGCCTGAGCTAGAGGGACCCCTTCTTCTAGCGAGTCCAAACGAAAGCACACTACTTCTCCTACACTCGGTGTCACCTGAGGGGGTTCCTCCAAGAGAGCAAAGTTGTGTCCCTTTGGGGCTTCTCCTACTAGTTCTACAAAGTCGCCTTCAGGGTCTCCTCATCCGCCTACTCTTAAGGATGAAAGGGGCGTGTCTCTCGCTCCTGTTCTACTTGCCTGCATACTTGTCAGTCTTTGGACCAAGAGAGAAGAAGCAATACACTGTTGGTGTCTGAGCTTATGAGAGGAGTGCTATCTACAGGGGATAAGCATTTGTTGTCCTCCTTGTCAAAAGAGGAACTGGAAGGGATATCTCCTCCTATTTCTTCTTGTTAGGCTGTCTTCGTCTGTGAAGAGCTCTTCTCTCGTCCCCCACCTCTCAGAATGATGTACAAAGGCGGAAACTAGAGGAAAAGGTGGAACGCTTGGGGGCAGAGAACACCAAGCTTAGAGAGGACAAGAAGGAAGCAGTCACCCGTTATTAGCAATTGGAGAAGGACCTAAATAAGCTATAAAAAGAGGCACAAATCTATGAGGATGCCCTTAAGAAAGTTGTGTAGAAGGCCTCCCTCGAGTTTCCAGATATTGCTAACGGCCAACATTATTTGGAGGGCTATTGGGCCAGCCGCCTCGAGCAATTTAAGAAGTTTGAAGGATATCAAAGAGAAGTGGCTGGGATAGCTGACCTTATTTTGAATATGGCTTTGTGGCATGCAACGAGCTATTTAAAGCACACGAGTATCCTCCAGCTGGGGAAGAGCCTTCATTCTTTCACCTCGCGGCTGACATGGAAAATGCTCCAAATCCCTTCACCGATACTCCCACTCCTGTGGGTAGAGACCCCCCCTCGAATCATGTTTGCCTTCTTTCGCTTTTCCTAGTATTACCTCTCAGTTTTTGTTTATCCTGAGAAAGTACTTTTATTGAGTAAGACTTACACAACATATTGGGGGAGGTTGAAGTCGAAGTAAGGGGTCCCCTCCCTGAAGCAGCAATTGACTCTATAACGCGGGACATCTTAGGAGATAGAGCCTAGAAGCTAAAGGAAGGGGACTCCCCCGGGATATTGGCACCGGACCACTTGAAGCCTCCACTACTTGTACCCCTCTGACCGAAGAAGAGAAGAAAGAAGACTCCGCCTGTGGGGCAAAAAAAGAAAAGATGTGATTGGATCCCCCCCCCCCTTTAGAAGACATATTTTAATTTTCTTGCTTTGCTCTTTCCCCCTTGAGATAGGGGGATGAAATAATTTTATGAATGCTTTTTTTTTTCGGGCTCGACCACGCTTTTAGGCCCAATTTTTTTTGACGTGCTTGAATAGAATGACCTTTCGATTTTCTGCATTTGAGGATGTCTACTTTATATTCTGTCTAGATATGTCCTTGCTTGAGAATAATATGGAACTTAGGACGCTCTTTGAGGGAGAGGTAATATTCCAGAGTTTTTCCTGCATTTTCTTGAAACCAGGATTAAAAATTTTGATCACATGATAAATAGATGAGAGATGCATGAAAAATAAGAGCTATGTGGACTTATTTTTGCTGTCGGATGCCTGCTTATTCATTGTGAGGGTTTACTCCTAGGTATTGTTCAGTGCCTCGCCTTATCCTGTACATAAAATAGAAAATCATACCTTTAGTTAGGGGGATACCCTAATTGCAGTAGGATTAGCAGTTGACTACTAATGCCTGTTAATAAAGACGTCCTCTTGAGAGACTCTATTTAATTAAAAAAAGTATAATACAAAATTAAATTACGTATCTCTTCAATTATAATTACTAATAATTTGTCGCACACCTTTTGTATTTGCAAAATTGTATAATGTTATTTAAAATAAATTTTTTATTATTTATCCCTGTTAAAACTGTCTCTTGATTTTTGGAAAAAGTCGAGAGACCCCCCCATAATAATAGGAATAATCAAAAACTTCCTGTGAAAATTAAAGTATGAATTATCCCCATGTGATATAAAATAAAGCATATACTTGATTAAGGTTCAGTTCAATATGGATTAGAAATTTTTTGAGCGGGAGCTAATCAAGAGAAAGTTGTTAATAGATATATCTTTTATAACTATTTATTATTAAATATTCATTGATTGATATTCACAACGAGAACATATTTATAATTATATCAAATTTAAAAAAAAATAATTGTAATTTGCTGCGCGAATTTCCTCTACTTTCTTTTAAATACTCTGTTCTTCCTTAATTTCTTTCTACTTTTCACCCCTTTCTCCCAGAAATTCAAAGCAACAAAGCAAAGAAACTGTGCTGAATAGGTTTCACTCAGAGTTCGTTGTTCTTCACAGAAGCACATCCTTCTATATTTGGATGTTTTGGCTTCTCACAAACCCAAAACCCACTTCCAGGATGAAGTGTATGATTGCCAGAGACTTCATCAGCGATCGCTTATGGTTATGGCGTATCAAACCACAATCTCTTCAGAAATTCCCACCTGTTTCTCCTTTCTCATAATCACAGCAGATAAAAAACCGCAGAGAGTCGGAATATTAGCCTCGCCGTCACGCAAATCAAGTTCATATCCAAGGACTTCTTCTCTGCACTTCTCCAATCCAACTATTAATCCAGGTATGCATAAAACAAAACCAAAATCCCGAGAACCCTCTCTCCTTTTTGTTGCTCTCCGCCTCTCCTTTTCGAAATTAGAAACCCAATATGAGTATGCGACTGAATTCAATCTTGAGTAGCTTAGCGAGAAGTATCCCACATCGTAAATGCTAACCTTGTGGTGCTTTCTTATTAATTCATGGCCTGCTTGTATTGCTCGCTGAGCTCGGTAACGCGGGTTTGTAACCCAAGTGGGGGCATCAAGGTGACTGGATGTTGGGTCGATTCAGCTGGCTGGATTCCAGCGGCATAATTCTGGCCCGCCCTCTCCAAGTGGAGAGTTGGGCCATGGTGCTTGGGCGTAGGCCTGGGCTTCATGGCCCTTAGAGTGGAGGGCACCGCGTCAGGCTGGTTTCACAGAGCAGCGATCACCTCTCGCTCTCTATAGTGGAAGGATAACGAGTCGGCGCTGCTTGGATCCAATAGAGTCAGTTGGGTTGGCCCTAATTGGACAGTCATTTTTTTCCCAATTTTTTCCTCATCATGTTAGTTACTAAAAATATTTAAGCATTTTAGCTTCAATATTTGGTTCTCCTCATGTAGTGTCCAAGAAGGTAGTTCGCCTTGGGGGACCAACCATGGGATCCACCACCCTAAGAGGTAGCTTGGGCGCGAGAAGAACTGGAGTTGATTCTCCACCAATTGGAGTGAGGGAAGATCCTGCAACGGACCTATAGAGGTTGGTTGTTGCAAGAGGTTTCCACGGCCTTTTGATATATTCTGCGGCATGAGATAAGAGATCATTGTTTGAACTAGGCTTTATGGCCAGGGACTGGAAGAAGACCCCATCCAAGAGTCATTGGGAGAAAGCGCTGGCATTCACTTCTTGCATGGCAGAGGGCACCTCCAATGTCACAGCATTGAACCTCTGTAATTACTCCTTCAATAGCTTGTTGTCTTTTTTTCGTACCGCGAAAAGGCTGAGTCCCGTCTTTTAGAGCTTACGACTGTTGACAAACTGGGGCAAAAAGAGGGATTAAAATTTTTTAAAACTTTCTATCGCTCCCACAGGTAATTGATTGAACCGCTATTGTACGACCCTAGCGAAGGTGGTAATAAAGACGCGGTATTTAATTCCATATGTGTATCTGTGCAAAAGAGTTGCATTCTCAAAGCGTGAGAGATGCTCTTGAAGATCAGTTGTCCTGTCATATTCAGTGATAGAAGGAGTTTTTCAAATCAATAATAGTTGAAACAAATTTGGATAATAATATGTTTGGCTTAATTCAGATCATTTATGGTTCTAGATTTGTAGGTAATCACACTGAATTAAGACATGCTTGATTTCTTCGGATTGTAATTATTGAAAATGATGAGTTGCAAATTAGCAAGGGTGAGTCACAAAGCAGCATCATCATCACATCATATTCATTCAATCCAAAAGTACCCACATAAGAAAGCATTTGATGTGACATTTCGCCTTATTTTGGGATCATTTCTGTTTGTGCATCCCAACTTGCTAAAAGCAGCCAACTTGATGGAATTTTCTAGTTTATTTTGTTTAACGTTTTTTCCCGCTTGGATGCTCTGAGTTATATTTAGTCATGAGATTTATCTTTTTGAGTTCAGGGAGATGAACTTTATGTATAGTATGATTCATTGTTGTTTCTATATGATCCATTAGCTAGCCCACTGTTTTGCAATTCTCATTTCAGAGTCTAATCAATCCGGGTGTTGTAGTGTGCACTTTAGTTCCTAGCCATTGATGAATGCATCCGCTTTGAAATTGTTATGGTATTACCTTTGGTGCAGCTAACAAGTGAGGGTTGTAAATGTTAATTTATGTTGTACTTTTTTTTAGTGAAATTGTTGGATCATTGTATTGAAATTTTAATTAGTAATTAAGTAATTGTTAAGTCAAAAGTGTAGTTAGAAGTAGAACAAAGGGGCAACATGATTAAGGTGGCAATCAATTACTCAATTCTTTGTGAACTGACAAGTGACAGCTACTTGAGATTGTATATTTATTTATTTATTTATTTATATTGAATTTCATGATTATGTTGTTATCTCAATAAATTAAAAAATGGATCGATTTAATCAATATTAATATAACTAAAAATAATAAATTAAAGGAATAATTACACCTCCCTCTCCTAAAATTTGGTGTAATTATATGTAGCTACTTCCATTTATAATTTGGTACATTTACAGAATTTCTTTTCAGTGTCAAAATAGCAAAAAGTGAATCCTCTCGTCCTAATTTTGGAATCTGAGGTAAGTTAGCATACAACTTACTGACCTCATGGGCTGCTCTGATTTCTCTATGATTTTTCTTCGCACTTCTGTTTTTGATTTTTATTGCTGCTATGAATTTGTATTAGAGTGCTCCTTAGGCTACATTCTCTGACCTGCAAAAATAAATGTAAAAGTCAGCTCTGAACAAAAATCACATTAGAACTTTTGGAGCAGTTGTCTTCACAGATGAAAAAACAGAAAGTAATTTGTCAAGAATATGGCAAAACAGGCCATTTAAAGAATACATGTTTTGAGATATATGGCTTCCCCAATTGGTATAAGGCTTTAATGGAAAAGAAGAAAGGATCAACAAATAATGGTTAAGCTTACAACACTAATTTGAGTGATAGACAAACACTCAGTATTGGTGGAAATGGTAGGCATCAAGCTGCAGCAGCTAAAGACTCAAGAATTTTGGTAGACAAAAGGGACGCATGGACAAACGAAATCTATTTTGTGAGCATTGTAATAGATCTGGACACAACAAAAAAACCTGGCAGCAAATTTAGTTAATTTTGACTAATATGGGACTTTTTATTATATAGAAACAAATCTCGAGAGTAGTAGATGTAATTTCTCAAATCACAGGGGATTTACGTGTAATTACATTAAATCATAAAAAGTTTACATATAATTATATCAAACTTTATGAGAAGGGAGTATAATATGTCATGTCCTCCATCTTAGAACCGATGCGTGTAAATTTCTCTGGAACCCCGGCTACAAGTTGACAATCATTAGCTCTTTGACTGACTGAACCTTGGGGGATTCCCCCTCATTTTCTTTGTCTTCTGTAGCGTCCTTCTCTCGCTTGCTTGGGGGCACCTCCTTGATTGAGAATGAGCATTAAGCCACAAACAGAGAAAGAAAGAGAGAACAACATGCATACAAGTACTGCACGTGACTGAGATTGCCAATGGATGCTGGAATTGGACCCGTCAAATAATTTACGCCTAAATTCCTGCAAATAAAAAAAGATAAGAGGAAAGATAGTTACTTTTATAGTATACAGTACACACCTTTCTCATTAACAATATGATATGCCTGAACAAAAACTGATGTGCAGTTGAGTATTTGGAAATTTCATTCCACGAGGAAGTTATGGATTATGCAGACGAAGTAGACGAGGATATGTTTTTTGCTGGTAGAATATTGGAAGATTCTGAGTTCGATGAGGATGAGGATGAGGATGAGGATGACAATTTGGTCAGTTCAATGTACACATCATAGTCATTAATATAATTATTAAGGTTTAACTCTACCGCATTATGTTTTCTTGTTGGTTTTCGTTATTGGTGATGTAAATCAACTGAAATGTGGTTAGGACGATAAGTTTGTGGATGCTCATGCACACCACTTAAATTGATGAATTTTTGAGAAGTAAATCTTAAAATTAGGGTGTTGGCAATTGCTTTATTTGAAGACACAAACTGGTTATCTATGGCCTTCAGCAACTTATGGCATTATCATGCTAGTTAACTGCCCTTGAATACTAGCTGAGATTTTTAGTCTTTATGAACATCACACTGAGGCCATTAGATTGCTCCCACTTTACAAAAAGACCAACCTCATCTGGTTGGCTAGTTTCAATAATGAGAGTCGGTTCACTTTTCTTATAGCATAATTAATATTCATCCAGCCTAAATGAAGAAGAATTCTCTCCTTCACAATTTATAATTGTCATATCTTAATTCAAAAATATCACACTTCGTATTAGATAAATCCATAGGTTGAAAGATGCAACACAATATACATGCTCATCTCACAAAATAGATACAACAAATTTAATCATGTCTTACCAATGTAAAATATGTGATAAATAAATCAATAAAAATTACCTGTGTGCTAAATTTTTAACTCAATGGTCCTTATGCCTTTATGATAAAAGTTACGTTCCAATTCGCTATGGATAAATCACGAAATATAACAGAATATTTCATCATGATTGATCACACAAGTCAACAAGATTCCTGTGTAATGATCTTATTGCACCGGATATGACTAATATAATTAATGCCCTTTTATTGTATATGTAATCATGAATCCTCAAAATATAAGCATAAATTAAAAATGATTGTGGCTAGTCTTTAATTAATGAAAATGCAGGTAACAAGACATTAAACTCCATGAATCAATAATTTGATTCAAATACTCATGACAATTATGTGTACAATAAATTCCATAATACATGCATTTTGAAGCACGATATATATATATATATATATGACTGACTTGAATGTTAAAATTTATACATAGAACTTTCAATTCCCAAGAAACCAACATCATGCTCAAATCAAGGCAAAGATAAAAACATGCTCTCATACCAAATATAAGGATACTAAATAGACTGTAGGAAATAAGATGGTCGAATCATAAATCCATCTAAATACCAACACAATCCAACATAATTATTGTCAAAATTTATATCTAATATATATGTATTAATCACATCATATATATGTTAGATTATTGAGTGTGAAAGCAAAATACTTAAGGATTCTTACCTCCAACTGTTGATTCAAATGCAAGTCTTTAAAGAAAATCGAAAGACTGCAGAAAAGTTGATGTTGGATTCTTCTTAAATCTGGTGCAATCAAATCAATGATGTGTCTTCTTACTATTAATGAATATCAGGGGACTCAAGCCTTTAAATCAAATTTTTAAAGAAAAACTCCAACAAAAACCCAATATCTTTCATACATTTTTTTATAAAACATGTCTCGTGTATTTTTATATGACGGTTCCAAAAGTTACTGAAGTTGGATAGTGGACTACATTAGAAAAACCGTCATGCAGAGATAAGCCATGGGCACGACTTAAGTCGTGCACGCTTCTGCAGTGAGGGATAAAAGCACATATATGATAAGCCATGGTGACGACTTATCATATCTACACTGAATAGAAATGGTTATGACATGATGACAAAATAACATGTCAGAACCATTTATCCAACATCCTCTATTAGGTAACAGAATATTACACCGATGCGTACATTACAATACCACACACCCTGAAGGAATATACTTGTACTTTTATAAAGGACATGTGTACAATACTGTACCATCCGCTCACGTGGTGTTACTCTTATTTTACAAAGGGTAAGCGGATTTGTGTAATTAAAATTAATATAAAACAATAATAAAATGAAATAAGTATAATGAATTAATTGGTTAAAAATTATTATTATATTAAAAACAATTTTCTGAATTATATATACATATATAATTTTAGACTAGGTAAATTACAATGTGCTCTCATTGGTTTTTCATAATTACAAGTAACCTCTCGTTGTTTGAAAAATTACAAATACCCCCTAGAATTAAATGTTCGTCTACTAAATACACTCTTACAATGTGCTGTTATGAAGGAGTATTTGTTAGACGATTATTAATTGTACAAAGTATATATAATTATGATAAATTTCATGTGAGCTCTTTTGTAATATTTTCTAAATTTTAACATAAAAAAATTTACTGTTAAAGAGAAATTCTAGCATGAATTACAGTTGTTTAGGTCTGAATTAATTACATCTACATTTTTTATGTAATTGATTCGATTTAATCAAATTTGATGGATAAAAGTTTTGAGCATTAAAATATATAGGTGAAGTGACTCAAACTTCGATCCAATTCAGTTGGACTTGCCGAAATCCGGGAGTTTTAAGATACGGCCCATTAGTTTCTCAGCCCAACAAATATTATTATCGCTCACACCGCCAAAATTTCTTTCAAGTGCTTTTCCTCCATTTTCTTTTATTAGGGCACTTGCACACAGTAACACACAGCGGTAGTGAGGTGAATCGGTGGTGGCTGACTGCGGCCAAGATGCTAACGAGTGATATACCTCCGAACCAGACCATATACATCAAGAATCTCAACGAGAAAATCAAGAAAGAAGGTTTATTTTCCCTCTTTTTCTTTTTTTTTCGTTTTGAAGCTAAGACTTACGGTTCGTACTCAATGTTATAAATCTTGAAAGAGCTCATGAATTAGCTGCTGCGACGAAATTTTATGGCGCATTTGCTTTTGTTCGAGTTTGAATTTTGGTCATTAGTTGGAGTATTGCATTCTGGCTGGTGTGTATCCTAAAATGTTTTTAGCTTATAGTGGGCAATTTTTGACTGTACGCAAGCGTAGAGATTTTCATGTTGCATAGTAGGAGTCATGAAGGGCTCTAGAAGAACATGTGATGATTGTTATGAATAGAGCAAATCAACACATGCTTCTGAGTTATTGAGATTGGTACGTTTCTATATGTGTTGAGTCGCCGTTTCTGCTTTTGTCAATAATGAAGTTGATTGTTTGGGCATTGTGCGTGTTGTATCATAGAATTGGCCCCTTAGATAGAAATTGGATTTGAATCTGGAACTGGACTTTCTTTAGTGAATTTTATTTGATTATTTCTGAGGTCATAACCAAGTCTCTAGTTCCATGAGTTCAAATCATCAGTAGTCTTGGCGTGTGAGTTTGGCCTTGCACCGATGGAAGGCTAGTTTAGTTTTCCAAGTATGCTGGAAAACTAGTCTTCCTTATGATGAATCTTCTAGCTGATGGAATTCACTAGCTTGATGTATTGTGCTTGCTTTACTATGAAGCTATAGTTTAAGACACTCAAATGATAGCATCCATACAAAAAAAAGTTATAACTTTGAGTTACACATGAAATAAGATGTTTTGTAGGTTGTCTCTTGCTAATGGTGATTTGGATTTAATGTTATCCTGGTGATCATTTTGAATTTGGCTTTTTTTCACTTATAGTTCATGTATCACAATCGTAGAATCTGATGTCTTTTAGGTGGAATCCAATATTTACATACCCATCTTGTTACATAGATGATAACACAAAGGTGGTCATTTAAATTTGTACTAGAGGACTTCTCTTGATATTTGATACTATCATCTCTGAGGCGTCCGTTTCTAGTTGAACGTGATTATAATATCCTCTTCATCTTCTCCCTTCTCCCCTTAATGCCAGAGTTTTCAGATTAAAATCTGTAATCTAAAATCATTCACAGCTTCTCTGCCCACAATCTCTTTGCTTAAATTGCTGCAGAGGGTTCCACCGTTCTGTAATTTCAACATAGTTAGAGGCGACTATATTCTCTTTCATCCTACAACATACTTCACTCACATATATCATAGGCAGGGTTTGTCATGTCCTTTGTCAGCTATTCCACTGTTGTCATGCGTGGCAGGGCAGACAACTCATATATGCATTACCTTACAAGTAATGCTCTTAGACGTTCGTGCCCAATCCTTTTAGATGAAGGAGCGGACCTTGGTTAATTTATTATTGTTAATGCTGTGGTACACGGTCATTGATGTGTGATTAATGTTGCAAGGTCTATTGATGTTGATGCTAATGTTGATGCCTTGCATGTCTTTAATACTTTGGACAGAGTTGAAGAGATCTCTTTATGCCTTGTTCTCACAGTATGGGAGGATTGTGGACATTGTTGCATTGAAAACTGCCAAGCTTCGAGGACAGGCATGGGTTGTGTTCAGTGAAGTGACAGCTGCAAGCAATGCAGTACGACAGATGCAAAATTTCCCATTTTATGACAAACCTATGGTCAGTACAACGAGTATGAGTGAGTTTGTGTTATGTGATATATGTGATGAAACTAGGGCATTTTCATTTCTTTTTTTTCCTCCTGCTTACCCTTGAACCCTTATCAGTTCGGGAATATAATTTTAGTTTTTGGGTCACTAAATGCAACTTTGTTAACTTGGACATGTTGTTCAACACTTCTTTTAGTAAAACTGTTGCATTCTTATGGTGCTAAATTAATTTGCGGCTCATATGTAAAAGCCATTTTTGCCTATTGTTTGGAAAAATTTCAGAGAATTTAATTTATGCATGCCGGGTTTGATTTGTATCTGAAAAGTATTGACAGTATTATCTTGCATGAAGTGTGTTGCTTATGATATCTACCTGAAAAAAATTATTCTTATGTGGTGGTGTTATTTCTTGAAGCTTTCATATTTTTCACATTAAAGAACGGAAGTAAATTGGTATGTCTTGAATAAACATACTACAGTGTGCTACTCATTGAGATCTGTGGCTTTGTATTTTTATGTCTTCCTTTCTATGAGTCCTATGCCACATTTCGTATTGGAGATTCACATTTAGATACCGTTTGTTTGAATTGATGTATGTACACATAAGAACTTGTAATTCGCTATGAATAATGTGTTCTATCCAACTTTGTAACTATTACTTGCATTGCAGAGGATACAATATGCTAAAACAAAGTCAGATTGCATTGCTAAAGCTGAGGGTACCTATGACAAGAAAAAGAAGCAAGAGGAAAAAGGTGAATCTTTTTCTGAAGTTTTCTGCATTTTCTTCCTTTCTTGTTTACCTCTATGTTCTCTTTGCTTAAATATCACTTAAGCTTATTGTATTATGTAGTTGACGCAGAAAATGAATCACTGTATAGCAGTTTGTAGTTTTTAGTGCTCCACGCAGGACAGTGAATACGTATGCTGACATAGAAATCTACATGACTGTATTATGCTGTAATGAGCTATTAGGTGATTTCTTTAGATGAGAGTCATAGGCATTTCTATTTCAAGGACTTCAATGATCACAGGTTGCTTGGATTTGCAGTGACTTTTGTATTTTGTAGATCTTTTCAAAACATGTACAAGAGAAAATTTGCAAAAAAACATGAATGAGAGCCTTTAGGTCAAGGACTCGACTGCCATATGTTGCATGATTTGGGTGTTATTCTGTAGATTTTTGAAAGCATACATGAGGAACAACCACAAATGATATGAATGATGTCTTTGGGCGTTCTTGCTAATTGATAATCTATATGCTTATGAAATTTGATTTGATTTTCTTTAAAGTATTTCTAGAATCTTCCTGAATAATTCTTAGAGTAGTCTATTTATAATCTCAATTTGTTAAAGAGAAATTTCTATGTGGTATGATTGTGATTGTGAAACTGGTTGGCTGATGTGGTTATGCAGCAAATTATAATAAGACTACTTGTTACCTAACAGTAGGAAAAATCTGTTCTTGATTAAAAATTTTGGGTACATCATACATGTAACTCATCTGGAATCTGGATTGCTTGTTTGAAACTATACCTATCGTGTGTTGTGCTTCGGATTTCTCATGTATGGAATGGTATACAAGAATTTCGCTTAGACTCCAGAAGCTTCAGTGAAAGTCTTGCCCAAAGAAGTTGATTTCACTATTGCATACTGACTTATTTGCACGATATTTTCTTGCAACAATTGCTTGATACAGCTGAGAGAAAGAGACGTGGTGAAGAAGGTCAGCAAAATGCCACTGCAAATGGCCCCAGAGCCGATACTAATGGAGGCGCAGCTGTAAGTTTTCTCCGCTTGAATGATATATTTTATGTATAAAATAATATCTATTGTAAGTCATTTGGCGTGTACACAGTGATGTTTGTGTAACTGGGTTGTGTGAACTTCAGTGCATGTCATCTTATGAAAATAACCAACAATTTCAGCTTTCATACATTAGATATATGTGGGGTTTATGGCATGCAGTTTTTCTGAGTGGCTTTGTTATCCCCATTTCAGAATTAAAATTTCTGGGGAATGTTAAACAGTGGCTAATTAAAGGTTGACTAAGTGAAAGTGAGACTTGGACCATGAGTCGTCTTCGTTATCTGAAGTGTGCTATGCCATGTACAATAAATTCCTTTATCTATTATTATTTGCTATATAGGTGTTTCAAGGCCTTGATTGTTGCTTGTGATCTCCTGTATTCATATACAACTGATCTCAGTTATGTGCTGGATATCTGCTTCCTTCAAATTTATTTATCGAGTTCTTCCTGAAGTTTTATTGTGGCACAATATTGTTAAATAGCTATGTTGTGTTTCTGGAAGAACACTGCTCGTATCACGAAACCTCATAGCATGAAGCCATAGTTTGAAAGGCTTTTACATCCCTCCTTTCTGCACACAAATGCTTCAATTACTGAATCACAATGTCCAACCACAACCTTTATAATACCCGTTTTTAGGAAAAGCTTCTACCCTAACAGTGAGCACTTCACCTGTGGGCTAAGCTGCTGCTTTCAACTTTTGTTACTAAATCTACATGCCCACTACTTAATAGTGATGCACATCACCTGTGGACTACCTTTTGATCTCAATCCTGCGGCCCTGCTTTCAACTTTTGTTACTAAAACTACACGCCCACATGAACACATGCTTATTCTGGCCAATATTAACAGCTCCCCATAGCAGTAATTCAGTCTGATCCTTCAGTTGTCTAATATCCCTATTTTCTATTTGGCTTTCCTATTTCGATTTAGAGCATTTTTTGTTCTCTGTAAAGAAAATGAGTATGTTCTGTTACATTTCAGGCTGCCTCGCGGAAGCCAGGCCCTCAAGAAGCAGCTGCTGAGCCTAACAACATACTCTTCATACAAAATCTTCCGTACGAAACAAACAGTATGATGCTGGAATTGCTCTTCAAACAGTACCCTGGTTTCCGAGAAGTCCGGATGGTGGAAGCAAAGCCTGGTATTGCCTTTGTAGAATTTGAAGACGACTCGCAGTCTTCCGTTGCCATGCAGGACCTTCAAGGCTTTAAAATCACTTCCCAGAATCCCATGGCCATCACATACGCCAAAAAGTAAGAAATCTTCTGCTTGTTTTTGCTGAGTGCGCTTCCCTTTTACGCTCATCATGTTGAGATAATTGTAAAAGTTTAGGAATTTGGTGTACTGTATCTAAATAGACATCTAAAGTAGCACAGACAAATCAGGTTCATTGTTCTAATAGTAGGCAAATTGTTACGGAACAGTACCGCTTTAATATGTACTCCTACACTCAACTGTTGTTTAGCTGACTTTAGCTGAGGTGAGCTCTCTATGGAGATAATCTTCTTCAATATCACAACTACTGGAAAAATGAAAGGCTATTGTGTGTTGATGTTTAGGTGATCCAAAACCGTTCCGTTGTCGTAAGTTTGTATTTTCTCTATTTCTTCTCCTATAGTAAATTGAAATTATAGATGAGCTCTAGGACATGGCTCGCATCTTAGGTTGTGCGTGCCTGGCAGAAATATGAGTTAAACCATAAGTTTTGTTTGGTTGTGAGAAAAATTCCCACACGCTTTACTGCTCTAGAGAGAGACATATATTTAGGGAGAATAACATATATTTAGGGATGATTATATTTATACCTCCTGAGTTAATGTCTGTTAAAATTCCTTATGCATAATTACAGAAATCACTCCTAATAGTAAAAAAATAGGGTATTTTGTATAATGATGTTGATGTTTTGGGAGACGATACGTCTAATTTTATAAAAGTAGGAATGATAAATGATGTTTGATGTTTTGATGAGTGTATGTATAATATTCACATGATAGAGATGATTTGTTTAAATAGATCATAGGTTAGGGGTTGTAAATGTAGTTGTTCCTTATAATTGTTATTACATTTTCTTCTTCTTTTAAATCAACTATTAGAGACAATTATTTTTTAAGTGCAAGAAAAAAGAAAAATTATGAAAAAGGTGTTACCCTAAAATCTTTAAAATTTTAGGCAGAGCCAGGATTTGTATCTTGAATTTGAAATCTCAGATCTAACAATTTTTTTTTAAAGAATGGCAAACATATTTGCGATTTGAAATCCTAGATTTGACAGAAAATATATTTTTTTTTAAATGAAAAGCATGCATTTGTTTGGACGATGCGATGCATGCATGCTTCTTTGTGTTAGAACCGGAATTTGTAACCCTAGTTCTGAGACGAAAACTCAAAAAAAGAAAAATTAATTTCTTGACATGTACCTTCTACAAATTTGGGTATCAGCAGAAGGATCACAAGCAACTAATGAAAATTGGTGTAAAAAATTATTGTAGAGTTGTAAGAAAAAAGTTTTAGTAGTTGAAAAAAAAATTGTTATTGAGAGTAAAATTATGGCTAATTTTCGTCCATGTGATAGTAGTGTATTATACGGGCAGTCAACTTATCGATTTGAAGATGTGCTAGAAGGTTAGAACAATATTTTTTGTTTTTGGGTTCTTCAACTTGTTTCATGCCACAATCGTGTTCTACAAGTGTTGTAGAATATGGGTTTCTAGACATACTTTGATTGGACGGTGACCATAGCTTATTACATAATCTTGTAAGTCAATTCGTTGACCTCCAAAATATATTATAATATCAATATTGTTTTGTTACGTTATATCTACACAATAAAATAAAATATATATAAAAAATTAAGCTGATAACAATATTTTTACAATGAGATGCATATAGAGAAGAAAAATATAATCAGTAAAAACCACTTACTGTACTAGTTTTGACACAAAAAATTATAGGTCGTACTGAAAAAAATTTCACATTGCAGCAACTGCTAAATTTTTATAAGAATGCAGAATGTTTTCGGAGGAAGAACGAAATTTTTTGTGGACAAAAAAGAAGAATTTCCTGCAGTATTTATAGACATAAAACCGGATTTTGTAATACCAGCTTTGCTAGATTTTTACATGTGAGAAACGGGATTTCAAATCCCATTTATGGGGCAATTTCTTTTCAGATTTGGGATTTTCACCTTTGTGATTTATTTTTTATAAAAAATTGTCAAAGATATGAGATTTCAAATCCCAGATCTTTGGTCATTTATTTATTTATTTTTATATCGTACAGAGCTGGATTTTCAAATTCTAGTTGTGCCTAAAATTTCAACACTTTTCAAAACATACCTCTTTCATAATTTTCTTTTTGAATTTTAAAAGTAATTTTTCCCAAATATTACTATTACACTTTCATCTTGCTGTTAACCAGAAAGGAAAAAAAAATATCATTTCAATCAACATTTATTTCATCTCAGAGATAAAACGATAAGCAATATTTGTAATGATTTTATTTATCACGAAAATGTTTACTGTATTTTTTAATAACCACTAATACATTTGCCTTGTAAAACCAATGGTTAATAGACAACTCTGGACCATTAATATTAGTCAGAAGTTTACACTATTAATCACGATAATTAATCATGTCGAAAAAATATCATACTTATTTTTAGTTTTTTATTAAAAAAAATATTACCATACTTGATACATCAAAATGTTAAAAGCTGGTCAAAATATATAATTTCAAATGAAAGCATACATCCGAAAGAAAACAAAAAAACCTGAGAAATTGCAGTAAAATAAGTTAAATAATCGCATATATAAAATGAACCCTATACCTTCTTTAATTTTAAGATCTCAATTTTGTTTATTGGTTTTATGTTTTATTGTTAATGGTATTGAATTAAATACATTTTTTATTTAAATAAAATTGATAGTGAAATAGAATTTTAAATGATGTCATATTAAATTATTATTAAAAAATATGTTATTAGTTCATCGTCGAGAAGGTTTTGTGTAATTACAAATAAACTCCTTGTGATTTAAAAAAAATACACCTAGGTCATTAAATATTTATTTCGTCCAACAAGTAGATACATATGTTAGTTTGATCAAATTTGTTGAAATCATAAAAAAAGGAATAATTACACTCCCCGCTCCTAAAGTTTGCATAATTACACTTAGACCTTTTATAGTTTGAGAAATTATATCTAACACTTATAAGGTTTATTTCTGTCTAACAAATAAATCCCCCAATTAGTCAAAATTCATTGAATTTGTTAATATTAACATAAAAAAACTAAATTGAAATTTATATTAATTTTAGATTGACTTATTACAAACGTATTGTAGGTCAAATAATTTTTTTCGACTATACTACCCTTGTAATGGTGAAAATACATACATTAACATAAAAGACGTATGAGGGTAATTTAGTCTTAAAAAGGTTTACCTGACCTACAATAAATTAGTAATAAGTCAATTGAGGGTGATATAATTTTCTTTTTCGTATTTTTTTTTTGTTAATATCAACAAATTTGGTGATTTTTTTTACTAAGGGAGGATTTATTTGTTTATCGGAAGCAAATTTCAAGAGTGCTAGATGTAATTTTTCAAATCACAAGAGTATAGGTGTAATTACCTGAAACCTCAGGGGAGGGCAGTGGTAATTATTCCTAATGTGAAGGAAAATCCATATTTATTTCTGATTTATTACAAATTTATTATAGTTCAAATATTTTTTTTTTAACCAAACTATCTTTATAAGGGTGGAGATTTACATCTTCACACACTAATGAATTGGATCTATTCACATGCATTAGTATGAAGAGATATAAGGGTAATTTTATTCTATTATTTTTGCTGAAATTAGGAAATTTCTTCTATTTTTGTTAATGGATTGGATCTATTTATGGATAAAAATAAAGATCAAGTATTATATACAATTTCTCAAACTATAGAAATATATTCGAATGTAGATATAACAAAAAATAATGATTGAAATAAAAATTATAATAAAATATTTTGACAAATAAACATGTCTCCACTTTTACCTTTAAGATGTATTTGGATTGATAAATTTGAATTTTGGGGAAAAATTTGAAGAATTTTTTTTTAAATAACTGGTTTTGAAAGGAATTAAAAAAATATTTATATTTATCAAAATTTAGTTCAAAATTAAAATAAAAGGATCTAAAATTTTTTATATTTAAAATTATCCAAACATATCCAAAAATTTTGTTATGAATAATTAGAAAGTCTTGAATCCAAATGCAGCCTTATTTGATTTACTGAAAATTGGAAATGAAAATGACACGAAAATATTTTTGTATTTAACAGTAGCATCTTCCCCAGCAGAGAACTTCAACTTCCCCTGCAGAGCCCACTGTTTTTTTAGTTAAGCAAGAACAGTTGGAATCCGGAATTCCACCAAAATCAATCACCTCAACTCTAATGCGTCACTTTCCCCTCCAAATTCTTGATCGTCATTGATTCAAAGAAATCCTGAAGAAAGAAACGGCCATGCAAAAAAATCAAGCTCTGATGACCGTCACACCATTCGATTCCCTCGCAGAAGAGATCGTTTTTCAAATCCTCGACTTGCTTGAACCCGGCCCACAAGACAAGAAATCCTTCTCCGTAGTCTGCAAATCGTGCCATTCCATTGAAGCCCGCCACAGGAAAACCCTGAAACCTCTCCACGCCGACTTCATTCCGGGCCCCGTCCAGAGGTACACTCGCGTCCATCACGTTGACTTCACTAACTGTCCAAGAATTGACGATAAAATACTCACAACTGTAGCCAATGCCTATTCGGAGACCTTGAGATCTGTTGATCTTTCGAAATCAAGATTCTTTACGCAAGTGGGTTTATTGAGTTTGGCAGCAAAATGCGCGGGTTTGGTGGAGTTGAATTTGAGTAATGCTACTGAGTTGAAAGACACGGGGGCTGCTGCCATAGCTGAAGCTAAGAACTTGGAGAAATTGTGGATGAGTAGGTGTAAATTGGTGTCGGATATTGGGATTGGGTGTATAGCTGTGGGGTGCAAGAAGCTGAAGCTGATATGCCTGAGATGGTGTGTTAGAGTTACTGATTTAGGTGTGGGTTTGATCGCCAATAAGTGCCGGGAGCTTCGTTCTCTGGATCTCTCTTATTTGCCGGTAATGAGTTCGACTGCTTGATTATGCTTTATTGGTTCTTTTGTTCTTTCTAATTATTAGTTTTTCAAGAATTTGGTTAAATTCATAATTATGAGTTTTTCAAGAATTGGGTTAAATTCTGATTAAGTGAACGACTATTCTGAATTTGACTGTTCTGAGCTTTTGATGGTTATTAGTCCGTGTGGATAAATTTGACTATGAACTTGAGATATTGCAGAACAAGAGAATTTAGGTCTCTACAATTTTACGGAAGCGTGTTTCAGTAATTGTAAGTTATAGAAGAAGAATACATGTATATTGCTTTTGTTTGCCTTGGAGATTCATGGAACAACATCGTTATAAAGGTTTCAAATTCTTCATTTCAATTTTCTCTAAGAAAGACTGAGGCGTAGTGCAGAGTTCAGCTGATTCAGTCAATCAATATGCATTAGCATCATATGGGTCTATTTGAACCATCATTAACAATCTTGCCAAAAGCAATAGAAGTAAGGGAAAAAAATGAAGGAAAAAAGGGAAGGAAAGAATAAAATGTATTGCTATATAAAACTGAAGCCACTTATTAGTGGACTCTTAATTTGAGGAAAGATACTGTTACTATAGATTCTTTTTGTGCAAAAGGGTATTTTAAAATTTATGGTCTTTAGGTTATTATCTCTTTTTGGTGGCGGATGCATATGTAGACATGACGTGGCATTTGCTTTGAACTGTTTCCTGATTTCTTTTCATTTCTAATCTTTTTGGTCACTCCTAAACGATGATGCCTGAGTTTTATTTGAATGATGTACAGATAACTGACGACTGCCTATCGACTATTCTGCAACTGCAAAACCTGAAAGAGTTGGCTCTCGTTGGATGTCATGGTATCGATGATGAGAGCCTTACGAATCTGAAACAAGGTTGTAAGTCCTTGGAGGTACATTCTTGCTTTACTGTGCTTTATTTTGTTATAAATTTTATCATCATTGAAGAGGAATCTGTGTTTGATCCTAACAGTTGAGTTACTTAGGTCGCTTTGACGTACTCTTCTACGATGTGCTTTCCAGGTGCTTGATATTTCCAACTGTGACAATATTACCTATAATGGCTTGGGTTCTCTAACCAACAGCAGTGGATCCCTCCGCCAGCTTAATTTAGCATATTGCTTTTCTGTAAGTGCAAAGTTTTAAATTCAATACTCTTATAGCTGGTAATCTATTTCAGGCCCTTCACTCGTACATAATGGTTCAGGTCACATTTGATCTGGAAAAATGCTTTTACAAATTATCGGCTTTGCAATTTGTTAAGTTGGATGGTTGCCGTGTCTCATGTGCTGCAATGAAAGCCATTGCGGACTGTTGTGAATCTTTAAAAGAGTTGAGCTTATGTAAGTGCAATGGGGTGACAGATGAGGGTCTCTCCTACATTGCACAAAAACAGAGGCAATTAAGGAAGTTGGATATGACATGCTGTCAGGAGATAACTGATGCCGCCATAGCAAGCATAACAACTTCATGTAACTATATCACTTCCTTTAGAATGGAGGCCTGTGTCATGGTCCAAAATGAGGGTTTTGTTTTGATTGGACAGCATTGCCAATCTCTGGAGGACATTGATATCACGGAGAATGTTATCAATGATGAAGGTTTATACTCTTAGCATTAACGATCTATGTGCTGTGGTATTGACGTGATCAAATACTAAATGCTTTATGGTTTAGGATTGGAGGCAATCTCAAGATGTTCCAAACTTTTGAGTTTAAAGATGGGATTGAGTATGTACGGCACGGATCATGGACTATCTCATGTGGGGAGGCGTTGCCAAAATCTTGTTGAGCTTGACTTGTACAGGTGAAAATTTTTAGAATTTCCGCAGCCCTATGCTGTTCATATTGTGAGCTGAGCTCCAATGGAAAACTTAGGAGAAGTTAGTTAGAATGCCTGCCGTTAAAAGTTCATGTCATTTTGCATTACAGAGTGATAGCTAATTGTTCTATGCTTCAACTCTGACATTGAAACAAAATCATCATGGTCGTTGAAATCTGATTTTCTTGTGCTATAATCCTGAAAGAAGCAGCATGTTTGGATAGCATATATCTAAATATATGGGTTTGTTGTTTCCAAATGCAGTTTTTCCACCATGTTTTGTTAACTTCTTTTTGTGATTACTTTAAAAAATGCAAACAGAATATTATTCTAAATGAGAAAAATTTTGAGAAAGCAAAATGCAACGAGTTGCCTCCAAATCATGATGAAATCAACTTTATGAGGTGTCATGCTATTGCATAAAAGAAGATAGATATTATTTTACCCAATCATTAATTATTGCTTTAGTTCGGCATGGAAATCTACTAACCCTTGTCACATTTGAGAGCACATCCTGAGGAACTGAGACTGTGCCATTATATGGGCTGTTGAGATGTTCGTGCTGTAGCTTAGTTGTTCACTACCAGTATACGTGTGGGCCTTTCTTTTTCTCAGGTTGCCCTAATATTTCTTCCAGGAGTTTCACGTTATTCCGTCTCTTATAGGTGCATGTGGATAACTGATGTCGGGATTGCAGCAATCGCTAATGGTTGCCCGTTGTTGGAGAGAATTAACATGGCTTACTGTGATAAGATCACAGATAGTTCTTTAACATCCTTAGCGAAATGTCTGCAATTGGAAGCACTTGAAATTCGAGGTTGTCCTTCTGTCTCTTCAGTGGGATTATCAGCCATTGCTATGGGATGTAAGCATCTTACCATCTTAGATATTAAGAAATGCGATATTAATGATGCTGGATTGATTCATCTTGCACAATACTCTCAATATCTCAAACAGGTAAATCAGCTTTCTCTCTCGCCTCGTGAAACATGAAATTTGAGAACCGTACTTTAATAATGATCTGTATATCTGCAGATAAACATATCGTATTGTCCAGTTACAGACGATGGACTTAAGGCATTGGCTAGCATCAGCTGTCTGCAGAATTTGACTATCTTGCATGTAATTCGATTGACTCCAGATGGCCTTATAGCTGCTCTTTTAGCATGTCAAGGGCTTATGAAATTGAAGCTTCACACTCACTATAAATCATTGATCCCTGAGGCTATCCTGGGTGCCATTGAAGAACGTGGTTGTGCTATTCACTGGAGGAACAAGCCATACTGGGTAAATACAATTCCCTTTCACTTATAAAATTCATTGATATCACCCTCGTGTTATGCCATAATGTTTCTATCTATTTCACGATCAATCACCTTTCGACTTCTTTTAAGTCCCGTTTGGTCTCTTGAGAAAATCAAACACAAGATGCACAAGTTTTAGAAGAGAGAATTCATGTCATTACAATGAACGGCCCTCTGTAAATTATTGTGAGATTATGAATGCTGCTCCTAGCCCGTAGCAGTATGCCAAGGTGTAATGTCAATAAGCATCTATGCTCCAAAAATGCCTGGGGTTGTTCTGGCATTTCAAACAAGTGTCATTAAGCAGTCGGCATCCTTTTAAAGTATATTCTATATGTTCCTTTCAATTAACAAGTCACCCTCTGCAGGCAGTTTCGTCGTTAACTTTTCAATATCAACAAGAACTTCGTGCCAAATTCGTCTAAATTTTTAAGAATCGGTATTGATGCGTTGGTAAAGCTATTTGTAATGATGCTTGCTTCTTGATTTATCATGCATAAGTTTGTCCATTCTGCTGGACATGACACATATTTGATTGAGCTGCAAATCCTCTGTCGAAGATCTGCCTGTTCACCGTCCGCAACATTTCCCTTTGAATCACTACCTGTGCATCCCTTTTAACACTATTGTTTGACCAATCTACCAACAAGGCAACGTATGACAAAGTTGAAAATCAGTCCCATGTTAGAGTTTGGAGTATGAACCAACGTTACACAGTGGTATACGATAGGTGTAATCCAAAAACATTGTTTCCTACACAAAACTTGTGAAATTAGTGAGTGAATAGGGTTGAATTCACGGGATTGGTTTTAAATCTTTTTCTTCGATAAGATGAAAAAAGGGGGGTTTCGTTGATCAAAATAAGAAGATAAAATTGAAGGGAGAACATATATGAGGAGAAGTTAGGAGAACTTTTTGATTAATGATAGGATCCAACTTGATTCTACTGTCGATCATTGATGGAAAAATAATATTAATTCATAATAGATAAATTGGTTTACCTTTTCCGTAGTAAAGGAACAATGTTCGTTAACTAATTCTCTCATTAGTAAACCGTCTTGGAAAGGAACTTTTTTTTAAGGTTTAATTTATGAATAATATACGAACTACCAACGGCATCAAGGGCTCCTTTACTTTTTTTGATGGGATTAAAAAGAGTTAGATAATTTTATGATTAATATTGGGATATTTAATAAAATGTATTTAATAGCTTATCTGCTTTGTATTAATTATTGAATGATTATTTGTGTGATAATTTTATGTTGTAATTATTTTTGTAGTTGTAATAAGAGATAAAATGTGTAATTAATAAAATTGCCCCATAATTGAACAAAACATCAGCGTCATATATTCACATCACAAAATATAAAACATTTTCGCGGTCGTCATCATATTCACATCACAAAATATAAAACATTTTCGCGGTCGTCATCATATTCACATCACAAAATATAAAACATTTTCCCGGTCGTCATCATATTCACATCACAAAATATAAAACATTTTCCCGGTCGTCATCATATTCATCTTCATCAAAAATCATATTTATGAATATATAATAATATAAAATATATATCTAATAGCACAATTATTAAGATATATATAATATAATAATATCAAATCTAACTTGTACAAATTATTATAAGTTTTGAACATCAAAAGAAATTTATATTTTTCAAATTTATGTATTTATTATTTGTTGTTCTATAATTTAAATTTATAACAAATACTTACTAAAATTACAAAAGTAAAAATTAAAATATTTTTTTATTTATAAGTATTACAAAATTATAATTAATTAGTCAATCATAACTTATTATTTATATTGTATTAAATTATTATAAATAATTATTAAAAAACAAAATTGAACACTGAACATTATCTTTATGGAAAAAAACCATGGTTGGGAATCTAATTCAAACAAAGGGGTATCTTTGGAAATACATGGTAAAAGTGGAGGACCATTTGGGCAACTAAATTGTAATAATAAACAGTTGGCCATGAGGATTGCACAATATCACCACTTAGGCTATGATTGTAATCAACCACAAATCCAGATCTATACGTGGATTGGGACAAGTCACAACCCCTATTTCAAAAAAAAAAAAAAAAAAAAAAGAAAAAGAAAGAAGATAGGCACTCAAAGCTAAAAAGGAGGAAGTCTTCTAATAAAACTATTATTCCTAATTAGTATCGGGGAAAAAAATAGTATTCGTTATCTAGATAAACATGAAAACGCAAATAACATCAGCCACATCTTCTTTAAACTCAACCCAACTCTTTACATATTCAACATTGTCGCTGCTTCACGAAATTTTTTTGTTTCCATTAGATTTAGTCGAATCAAATTAATTATAAAATAAGTATGTTATATTTGTTATGTGTCACATTGCTTCGAGTTTGACTCAGTCAGATCCAAACTAAAATTTCTCCTGCTTCACTTAGACGAGCCCATGTTTAGTGCAAAATACAAATTTGACATCTTAAAATTTGTCTTTCAATTTCACAGTTTTTCCATCAAAATCTTCTAGAGCTGAAAATACAGAACACCACACGGTTTAAGAATATTTGATACTAAAAGAAAGATAATTTTCTCCAATAAAAACGTGTCAAAATAAGCCCATTTTAGTGGTGAGCGGCGAAATTCTAAGTTACAATTTTGTACAAGTGCATTATTAGTGATACGTGCGATTTTAGCACGGGTCCGACGGTTTTGGATCTCGATGATGAACTTCAGTTGATTAAGCAAAGTAACTTGAGAAATAGCACCTGCAAAACAACACGTTAACACTCCGACGCTCAAGTTAGTTTCGAATTTAGGAAACGTAAGTGAAGAAATAAATTGCAATGAGAAATTGAGATAAAAATAAGAATTTCATGAGCAAATAGAGTTAGAGCACGAGTTGAGAGTTGCAGCAAAATAGCAAAGCAATTTCCAGATTCTTAAAGGTGCCCGTCCGGGAGATGCTGCTTGTATTTATAGAGAAGGTGTCCCTATTCTTGGGGACTCTACACGTTAACTGTATCTCCGAGAAAAAGGGCGAAAAAACAGCGGATAAGGCACGATTCCATCTTATCTCTAGCATGATCAGCACGTTTTGGTTGGAGGAGAGCTCCCTTTTATGTGAGGGCTCCTATTTTGGAAGAAGTCCTTCTAGGCTAATGAGAACCTTGTGGCGCTTCCCTTCTCCTGGGCTGGGCTTGGAAGACAAGCCTTGTATTGGGCTTCCTCTTCAGCCGAGCTTGATAATCTTCTAGCGGGCCATTCTCATCATGGGTTGGTGGGCTTGATTTTCGGTTTCAAACCCTTTCTTGGTCAAAGTGTTTTGGGTCATACATCATTCAGTCTCCCCCACTCTAAGGAGGAAGGATGCCCCCTAACTCCTTAGAATAGGAACCCTTGTAGCGCGAGAAGAAGGGACCTTTCTTAACTACTTTGGCGCTTGTTCCTTTCTGCCGCCTTCTGCAATTTTTGGGAAGTGTATCTCAACTTTTGTCGGATTGATTTGATAACCACAATCTTGGCAAAGATAGGTGAGTTTGGGTAACCGCTGAGGTGATGTTTAGTAAACATCCTCCCACACGCGTGGTAACCTCCCCCATCTAAGCGGTTACTAGAGGATCGTGGGGTTAACTCCTTCAGCCACTATTTTGGCTAATCGTGACCTTCCTCTATCTTCTTCTTTCAAAATTTCACTTCCGAAACACAAGGGTCATCCGCCTTTCATCTTCTTGTAAGTATTCTTTTCCCTCATTCCAAGGTTCTCTCTTTTCTTCAAATATTTTCTTCCAGTGAATCCGTAAGTTTCCTTAAAGAGACTTTTCTGGGCGATGATCTCTCTAAAACCACCTCTAGGAAGACAGACCCTGCCTTGTCCCGCATCATCGGGGGCCAGAAGAGGAGCTTGAGACAGGCAACAGCTGCTGCCAGACGTCTAATAGATGAGGATACTAACGAGGAGGTTGGGGAGAATGAGGATGAGGGTTCTTCCCCTGAAGAGGAGAGGACCAAGGTTCCCTACGGACGCTTTTGTCTTCCTTCGAGGAGGACAAGTGTTTGGATCTCCTCCTAGGAAAGAAGAGAGGAGGTCTCTCGAGAAAGAGGAGAGGGTTCCCCAGTTACCGATAGATTGGGGTTCCTCTACTTTGAAAACCTCCTCTATAGACCAATTACTACAAGAATTTCACGCCCCTTTCTTTCATTATATATACTCCTTGTCCGACGAGTCATCCCTTTCATTATCCTCCAATTGTTTATATTTCTTCATTGCACAATTACATTCAGATTTGTGTTTCCCAGTTTTCCTTTTCTATTTGAAAGTCGTTTGTCTTTTTCAGGTTCCTCTCAACCAATTGGTTCCCAACCCTTAAAAATTTTGGTTGGATTTTTTATAGTTTTTCGTTTTATTGGCCACCCTATAACAGCACATGTCTTCGCTAAGTGCTATCCTCTCAAGTGGGCAGAAAAAGGCTTTTTCTGCTTTGTTCCCGTTAAGGGGGTGTCCTTCTTGTCCCCTCGTAATCCTTCCAAGCACTGAAAAAATAGTTATTTTTATGTCCTCCCACTTCATGCTTGGTCCTTCCCTAGACAATGGATTCAAGAGACCCCACCCCTTGTACATGTAGGGCCAAGAACAGTAGCTTTGTCTTTCTCGCTGGCTAGATTGAATGAAACCCCTTACGACTGCCAGACCCTCATTGACGAGAGGCTGTTAGGGCACTTTGGTTTGGCCCCTGAAACGAACCTTTAGGGGATACTTTGGCTATTTTTTTTTTTTTTGCTTATTGAAGCATCTTTTTTCTTGTGCCTTCTTGAAGTATTAACTTCTTTGTTTGTTTGCAGAGAACATCATGTTTAGTAAACTCATGAGGAACCATGTGTTGGGGGGTCGAGCTGGAGGAACCCAGACTCTAAGATCATCGAAGGGAGCCCCCGCCTCCAGTGAGTCGAAAGATAAACGTCCCTCCTCCTCCTTTTTCCCTGGTCCAGTAGTAGGGAGTTCTTCAATGAGGCCTCACACAAGCTCCATAGGCCCCCCCCCCCTTGTGTCCTTCATCTGTGCCTTCCCTGCCCCCCGATCTTCGTGCACCTCCTCTGCTTGCCTTCAGAACCGCCATTTATTGGATCAAGAGAGGGGGAGAAATCCCTTAGTGGCTGACCTTAGAAAGGGGGTTCTATCTCTTGGGGATAAGCAACTTCTAATCCCCCTTCCGAGGAGGAGCTTGAGGGGATGGGAGCTTATTATCTGTTCAAGGTACTGTTCTCTCGTTATGTTCTGTCCTTCATGCAACACTTTTCTGATGCTTCATGTTTTCTGAAGGCAGTCTCTATGTATGAAAAGTTCACTTCCAGGCCTCAGGGGGTTCCTCCAATTCCTCCAAATGATGCCTAGAGGCGGAAATTGGAGGACAAGGTGGAACTCCTGGGAATGACCAAATTACAGGAGGTGAAGAAGGAGGTCTCAAGCCGTTGTCAACAACTAGAGAAGGATATGAGGAAGCTGCAGAAAGAGGTGGCAACCATGAGGATGGCTTAAGAAGGCTGTGGAGAAGGCGATAATGGATTTTCCCCATTCGATAAGTCTGAGGGATATCAGCAGGAGGTGGCCAAGATAGCGGGACCCTATTTTCAACATGACTTTACAGCCTACAAGGAACAGTTTCTAACTCAAGGATACCCCCTTTCAGGAGAGGAACCCACTTTCTTTGACCTTGCTATAGCTTTGTTTAATGCGCCTAATCCCTTTGTAGAGCCCTCCATCCCCAGGGATGAAAGTCGCCCCTCTCCCAGGACTCAGGTTGGTTTCCTCCTTTGTCTTCCATTTGTGCTTCTTTCCTGTTTTGTGCTAACTCTACAAAGTTTTTGCAGAAAGAGATTTCGACAATTTATTTGGGGAGGTCAAGGCAGAGGTGAGGAGTCCCCCTAACGAAGCAGTAAATGATTCTATAGCAGGGGATCTCCAGGGTGAAGGTACCCCAGAATCAAAGGAAGAAGAAGTTCCCTTGGCCACTGATGCTAAGCCTCCTATCATCCCTGTGCCTGTTGTTGATACCCCTCTTGAGAAAGAGAAAGAAGACCCCGCCTGTGGGGAGAAAAATGATGATGTCATCTGACTAGTTTTTGTTTCTGGCTACTGGTTGAAATAATTTTAATTGTCTTGCTTTGCCTTTTTACCCCCATTCGCAATGGGGATGAGACAATTTACTTTTTCTTGCTTTGTTGGATGCTGTTTTTACTCTACCCCTGGCCATGGTTTAAGTCAGGGGCTGAAATGCGATGCTTTTAGTTCTTCTCTTTGTGCTTGGTGTTTGACATTATGCTTGCACTGCTTTCTTGACATGATGGAATCTGTAGGCTTTGTTTAAAGTGACAACAGGAGAATGATGACAGAACTTTTGATGTCTGTAGGTGTAGACTTTTTAGAGGGAACCCTTCAAGAGGGCTTGTTGGGGATGTCCTTCAGGAGGACATTTTTTGGAGGAGTCCTTTAAGAGGATTTATTGGAGAATGTCCTTCAGAGGATATTTTTAGATGGAGTCCTTTAGCAGGACCTACTGGAGGATTCTTTGAGCATGGATCCAACGCCCATCTTCATGCATAATATTTCTTGAGATTATGTATGTTGGCGTCTCTCAATATTTTCTTGCTCATACGCTCCTCATCCTATTATCCTTGTGATCTTAAAGGGTTCTTCCTAGATGGGATCTAATTTTCCCACTGGCTTCAACGTGTCCATCCTTCTTAATACTAGGTCCCCCACTTGGAAACTTCATTTTTTTACCCTCCTATTGTGGGTAGTAATCATATTGTTCTTGTATCTCTGGGTGCGGATGAAAGCTTTTTCTCTCAATTCTTCAATAAGATCTAGATTTTCTTTAACAACTCTGTATTGTTTTCTTCAGAAAATGCAAAATTCTGTGGGAGGGTACCCCCAATTCAACTGGAATGATTGCTTTAGTCTCATAAACTATGATGAAGAGACTTTCTCCTATAGATCCTCGGCGAGTTGTGTGATATGCCCATAGGACACTAGTTAATTCTTCTGTCCAATTTCCACCAACTCGTGCTAATCATCTCTTAATTCCTTGAACAAGGATTCGGTTGGTGATCTCCAGTTGTCCATTGGCCTGGGGTTGTGCTACTGATGTGAATCTCTGTTTGATATGCAACCCTTTACACCAGTTTTGTGTTTTATGGCTTTGGAACTGTTGTCCATTGTATGAGATTTTCTCTCTCAAGAGTCCAAGCAATAGATGATATTCTTCCGTATAAACTTCATCACCTCCATTTTTATGATACGGGTGAGTCGCTCAGCTTCCACCCACTTGGTAAAGTAATTGATGGCTACTACAAGGAATTTTCTTTGGCCAGGAGCTAGGGGAAAGGTCCTACGATATCTATCCCCCATTGTGCGAAAGGACATGGCGATAACATGGTTGTGAGGGGCTCTGCAGGTTGGTGTATGAGGGAGGAGTGCTTATAGCATTTCTCACATTTGCTCACCAGCTATCTTGTATTTTGTTTCATGGAAGGCCAGAAATATCCTACTCGCAACGCTTTGTTAGGGAGAATCCAGGTTCCCCTATGCGCTCCACAGCAACCACTATGTATTTCTTTAAGAATATGCAATCCTTCTGGCTGGGATAAACACCGGAGTAGAGGGTGTGTAGAGGATTTCTTGTAAAAGGACCCCTCCTTGTAGTAGGAAGTGGCAACTCAAGCTCTGAGTCTTGCAGCTTCCGATTTATTGTCTGGAAGGTGCCCCTCTTCAAGTCAACCAGTGGGGCCCTGGATACAGCAATGTCTCCTTCCAATAGGTTTCCTTCTACTCTTTCTTTAGGGATGCTTGTTTCCACAGCGGGGCCTGAGCGGGTAGGAACCAACACTGTCATCTGCTCTTGAATTGCTGCTGCGACCACCTATTGAATTACACCCAGCAAAGCTGGGGAAAGCTCTCTTGAGATGGTGTCTAAGGAAGTACTTTATCTTGGAGGATCAACCAAAGGGTCCACCACTCTAGGGGTGGTATCGGCATAGGCAAAGTTAGGGTGGAATCCTCCTCCAATCGGGGTAGGGAGGCTCCTGCGACGACCTATAAAGGATGATTATTGTTGGGTGTCTCCACAGCCTTTGCTTAGCGGGGTTGTTGAGGGTCTCCATAGTAACTCAGGTCTTTAACTCAAGTTCCCACGAACGGCGCCAATTGATACGTGCGATTTTAGTATGAGTCTAACAGTCTTGGATCTCGATGATGGACTTGGGCTAATTAAGCAAAGTAACTTGAGAAATAGGATATGCAAAACAACACGTTAGCACACCGACACTCAAGTTAGTTCTGGATTTAGGAAAAAATAAGTGAGCAATAAATTGCAATGAGAAAATGAGATAAGAATAAGAATTTCATGAGCAAAATAGAGTTAGAGCATGAGTTGAGAGTTGCAGCAAAATAACAAAGCAATTTTCAGATTCTTGAAGGTGTCTTGTTGAGGGATGTTGCTTGTATTTATAGAGAAGGCGTCTCCCTTCGTGGGGATTCTACATGTTACCTGTATCTCTAAGAAAAAGGACAAGAAAACCAAGGATAAAGCACAATTTCATCTTATTTCTAGCTTGATCAACACGTTTTTTGTTGGAGGAGAACTCATTTTACGTGAATACTCCTACTCTGCAAAGAGTCCTTTTAGGTCAAGGAGTCCAGAGCCTTATGGGCCGCCTCCTTTCTCCTGGGCTGGGCTTGGAAGGCAGGCTTGAGGTCTGGCAAGCCTTGTACTAGGCTTCCCTCTTAGGCCGAGTTTGGTAATCTTCCAGCGGGCCGTCCTCATCATGGGCTGGTGGACCTAGTTTTGGGCTTTAAACATTTTCTTGGGCCAAGTGCTATTGGGCCATACACATCAATTAGTATAAGTAATTGATAGGTAGAAGAAGTATTTTCTGGAAACACATATTATAAAATTTGTGTAATTTCTTGTTTGAATTCTCTCTAATTCTCATATTTCTGCACATCTGCATCGCCATTTTCCTAACATCTAATATGATGACGTTTCTGATGAGTTACATTAAGTTCCCACGCTTGCAGAGCCTGAAGACGTGACGAAGTGTTTGTGGAGACGACATCGATCTAACTGGTGGCTGGCCGGCCCCATCGGAGATCTCTAGCTGTTTTTCTGGAGCAGCTTCACTAGTAACATGCAACTGGGAGAAATGATCATTCTTAAATTCTTCACTGCTTCTGATGTTTTGTTTAGAATTAGAATTAGAATTAAAAGGGACTGAGAGTGAGTTCATTTTGAGGATTAATCTTTTACTTGTTCATTTACTGCTTCTCCCCCTTCCCCTTTCCTACAAACAACCACAAATTTACATTTCTTTCTCCCCACACATAGTTTTCAATGAGGTTGCAAGAATTTGAAATCGTTTATGTTATTGAATTATCCATCAATTCGAAATTTTCAACTTTGTCCATCAATTCAAATCTTAGAGGATTTGCTGAAAGCATATGTCCTTTCTAAAACACTTTCTTGAAGTTGCTTTGCGAAGCATCCGATGAGAAAAAAATATTTATTGGAAGATGACAACTTTGGGATTAATAGGAATAGGGAAAAATCGAGAGACCCTTATGATAATAGGAATATTTAAAAATTCCTTTATGAAAATTAAAGTATCAAATACCTCTCTTATGATATAAAATAAAGTTAAAAAAACTCCCTCCGTACAAAAATTGACCTACACGCGCTTTTGACTGTTAATTTGTTATATACCTTTTTTTTTTACATTTTTGCCCTTCTTTCATATCTAATATATATAATTTTATATATTTATTAATAATAAAATATTATTTTATATAATAATTATTTAATTAAATTATTATGTATTTATTAATAATAAAATATTATGTTATATAATAATTATTTAATTAATTATTATATATTTATTAATAATAAATATTATTTAATATTAATAATTATTTATATAATATAATATAAATTTTAATTAAATTAATTAAAAATTATATATTTAAATAAAAATAACGGCGGCAGTGTAGGAGGGTGCAGGCCCTCCTCACCCATGGGCGACGGCCGTCGCCCAATGCAACAAGAGCGATGGCCGTCGCCCTCTACTTCTGGGTGGCTGGCGTCACCCAGACGGGCGGTGGGGCAAGGGAAGGGGAGGGGTAGGGGCGAAACAAGTGGGGGTGAGGGAAAGAGGGCTGCTGGGAAAGAAGATTGGTGGGGTGGGGTGGGGTGGGGGGGGGGAGGGGGAGGAGGAGGCGGGGCGGTGGGTTGGTCGGGGAAGACGGGGGGGGGGGGAAGACGGCTGGGGATTATAATTTTTATTTTGAATTTTTTTTATAAAAAATAATTACTACATGTGTTATAAATACATTTTAATAGTTATAAATTATATATATTATAAATTAAAATAATTATATATAAATAGATTTAGTTTGACCGTTGATTAGAAGGGGGTAGTTTAGTCATTATTTCTAAAAAAAATAGGTTGAAATTGACCAGGGGATGGTGTAATTATTTATTCATAACACAAGAATGATTTTTGATATTAAAATTTTTATAGGGGGATATTTCATACTTTTATATATCACAGGGGGTTAAAATGAATTTAACCCAATAGGAATAGTTCGGGTGAATAGCAATTTACTTCCTCTGATATCGAAAATGAGCACATTACCTCCTTATAAAAAAAATATACTAATTTACTCCCTTATATTTTTTAAAATAAAGCAATTTATCTCCTTGTATAGGAAGTTAGATTGCTTCATTTTAAAAAACATAAGGAGGTAAATTATTGTATTCTAAAAAATACAGAGGTAAATAACTATTTATTTTTTATAATGGGTAATTTATTCATTTGCAATATCACAAGGGAGTTGCTTGTATTTTTCCCGAAATAGTTCTAAGAGATTTTTTTTTTTTCAAAAAGACATAAAAACGTCTATATATAGATGTCTTAAGTGTCACATTTATATTTTATTTTTCATTAGTTTTTTCACTTCTTATTGATTGAAGTTTTTCAAGTTGTTCTTGAAACGAGATTTTTAAAATTGCAAGTCTCGATTGATTTTGTCGTACTCTATTAATTTGTTTTTAAACTCAACAATAACCATATAATGAAGACAAATTTCACGTTAAGAAAAGTGAATTCATCTTCAAAACCTTTCGGAATTCATATATCTCCGACAAATGCCTTATCACAGATTTAAATAATATCTAAATCACACATTAATGTATCATGAGTTGGTCCAATGTTGTATAAAATATTATATTAATTTATTGCATCATATTCTTATAAGAATATGACATATAACATCACATAAAGTAAACGAGCTTTTTAAAAATTTTAAATATATATATATAGAGTAAATTACAACGACTTCTTATTTGCTTCAACATAATTACAAGTACCTCTTTATTATTTAAAAAAAATATCAATACCCTCTAATTTTAACGATCATTTAACATTAGCCCGATTTTTTAGTAAATGCCCTTGTGCACTTAAATTATAATTTTAATTATTTTTTAATTTTTTATAATTTTCATAGATTAGTGGATAATTTCTTTATAATTTTTAAAAAATTTCATCCACCCCGTCTGATTTTTTTTATAAACTCTTAACTTTTTTTGTAAAAATACAGTAGGGGCAAAATTGATAATTCATATCTCCGTTCAAGAATGATATAATTTCGTCAAACATAAAGAAATTATTTTTAATATTTTAAATAACAAAGTTGTATATATAATTATATTAAATTTTGAAAAAAATCGTTGTAATTTATCCCATAAATACGTATATATATATATATATATATTTCATGGAAATGACATCTTAGCCAAAGCTTGGTGTGGAAGTTAAGTACTGAAGATGAGCAATGGAAGGTTCTTTGACCATTCAACAAATAATATTCTAAGTTACATCCCAACAAATCTAGACTTTGGCTCCTTTTTTGTCTTGGTCAACAAGTAGGTGCACTTCAACCCTCTTATTGCTTTTCTTTTTTTAAATATAATTTCACTACATTTTCATAACTGCTTTCACACCTGTCCAATGCAAATGGGACATCCATGTTCTTGCCTAATAAAAACAACACTATAACAAATTAAAGATAAATATCAATAATACAATATCATAAGATCAATTTTAAAATTATCATTGAAAAATATATGCTAAGTTATAATAATTTTAAAGGGAAATTAGAATGAATTTTTATGAGATTTGGTATAATTACAAATACTTTTTCGTTATTTGTAAAATTATTATTAACCATCTAGTATTTAATAAAATTATATAATCCTCGGATGTGGGATGAAGTTCTAACTGTTGGATTTTTTGAACTTTTTTTTAAAAAAATAAAAAATTTAAAAAAAATAGAAGGGTTGGATGGAAAGATTTTAAAAATTGTAAAAGAATATCCAGTTAGTCCATAAAAAAATTTTAAAAAATTTTAAAAAAATAAATAAAATTATAATATATACTGCGTAAAGGCATTTTAGTTAGTTCATTACAAAAAAAGAAAAAAGAAAAAATTGGGATAAATTCGTTGATGGACTACCGTCAAAATCAAGGGACTATTGGTAATTTTTCAAATAATAATGAGTATTTATAATTATGCTAAATCTCAAGAGAATTTATTGTAATTTATACTAAATTTAATTTTGTTAATATAATTATTAGTAATAAAAATTGTGTATAAAGATATCACTATACACCATTACTGACATATTTATAATGACGTCATATTATATGTTATTATTTTTAAAGATAATTATATGCATAATTTTTTGTCACTAATGCTTTTTAAGCGATAATATCTCAAAATAATTATCACTGTTAAAATTGTGAGAGTTATTATTATGATAAAATAAAAATTCACATCAATTAACATATATATAATATAGTGATAATATTAAAATTGTGACTTAATATTTTTTACTCTACTCTTGTCTTTTATTTTCATAGTGAGCTTATATGGTAGTCTGGATACAAATTTTATCGTGTTTAAAAATAACAAATATAAAAATAGTATTACAAATAAAAATAAATATTTAATAGGTAAAAATATGTACAATTTCTATAAAATCATCTGATTTTTCTTTTCAAAAATTAAAAATTTGATATTTATCCATTCAAAGATAAAACCGTCACGTAATTCTCATTTTGATTATTTATAACATTAATTTGAGAGCTCTTAGTTGTAGTCACGAATCCAACATTATAATCTTGACTTTTGATTTTGAGGACTTAGACATGGATTTGCTATTGGAATCAACTTGAAAACTGAATTTGGATACCTATATTGTTGATTCGAGGGCTCATGTATATTATCCAATCAAACACTGTAATTTGTTGCACGCTCTTGACGAACGACTCGATCTTCGCTTTAAGTGCTTTGAATATTCTTGAACTCGAGAAATTCCGTAAAGAAAATTCTTTTGGTCTTCTTCTCTTGCTCCACCTGTCGTTCTCAATGTATGTGTGTTGAATGACTTTAAGGACCTCTTTATATAAGCCTCGAGGATGTAGAATTGTGATGTACTTAAATACTTTTTGTGTTTTCTCTTTATAATTTAATTTAAAGAGATAAGTGCATTAAATATTTGAAATGACATGATTGATATTTGACATTATCTCTTTAATATTTGTATATTCTAAATATATATATATATATCAAAATTATTTGTCTCGATTTGATTGGAGAGTACATGCAGCTGCTCCATATGCCGCCTAATTTGCTTGAATTTTTAATAGCGAAGTACGATTTGATTAGTCGAAATAATTCGATACTTGTTTGTCATTAATGTGATTGCAAAACATATATTAGAATATCAATTAACTTAGCTATTTATATTTAAAATTAATTTAATAAATTCAAAAATATATGTATAGAAAAAGAAATATAATACATAATTAATATACTATTTTATATTTATTATTATTCTTGGGCATAAATTTTACTTGTCTATAGTTTAGAAACTAAAAATCTTCTTGAATTACTTTTATTTATTATTACTTTTCATTTATCCAAAAAATAATAAATAAGTTGAGTATATCATAGTTGACAACAGCATAACTTTCTATTTTTAGCAAATATTTATAAAGTATTTATTTTATCATAATGTTTTACAGATTCATCACTTCATAGTGTCTTCAATTTTTTGGTTTGTCGTTATTTTTTCTTTCTATTTAACTTTTCATTTTTCTCTTCCCAATTTTTATGTATTTTTTCTTCTCTAACTCTTTTTTTTAATATTTTTTTAAATTTTTTTCATATTTTCGTTTATGTACTAAACGTATATATTTTTTTGGGTGAATAGCAATTTACGCCCCCTTGTGATATTGAAAATGAACACATTACCCTCCTATAAAAAAAAATATAGCAATTTACCCCCTTTACTTTTTAAAATGAAGCTTTACTTCCTTATACAGGGAGGTAAATTCCTTCATTTTAGAAATCATAGGGGAGTACATTGTTGTATTTTAAAAAATATAGAAAAATAAATCGCTATTTATTTTTTTCATTAGGGGGTAGTTTGTTTATTTGCAAAATAACAAGGGGAATCATCCGAAGCAACT
This sequence comes from Sesamum indicum, assembly GCF_026168435.1. Classification (NCBI taxonomy): domain Eukaryota; kingdom Viridiplantae; phylum Streptophyta; class Magnoliopsida; order Lamiales; family Pedaliaceae; genus Sesamum; species Sesamum indicum. The sequence goes on from NC_142662.1 coordinate 20,950,148, forward strand.
AACAAAATAAGATGTTGAAACTAACAAAAATTAAAAAATAAAATAAGTATTTGGATGCAGCAAGCAAGAAAAACCAACATTATGCACCATAGAGCACGAAAACTCTTCACAACTGTAAGTAGATTAAAATATAAAAACATATATATTAATCCAATAAGAAAATACTTAATTCAACAAAAGTTAAGGGTCGATTTTAGAGAGAATAAAAATAAAAGGTAGAAAGACATAATAAAAAAAATAGTCAGAGAGAAAAGAGAGAAGAGGAAAAGGGGAGAAAAAATGAATGAAAAATTGGGACAACGATCAATTGCATTTAAAATTTGAATGAGTTTAAAAACTTAAATATATATATATATATATATATTGTGTAAAGTCCAAATATAAATATTATAAAAATGAGTTTTATAATGTGGATCTGTGCTAATATATGAATCTAAAAAAATAATTATTTTATCAAATTATTATATATATGATTTAAAAAGTTATATTTGTTTAACGGTACGATGCAATTTTTTATTGTTTTTTTTTAACTCTAAACTAAAATCGAACCAACAATGTGGTTCAATTTTACTCTAAATTTAAAATTATAATTTTTTAAAAAATGAATTATAAAAAATGATTCGTTTCGATTTGGTTCGAATAATTTTTGAACGATATAATTTTTTTTTATCATCCCTACCCATTATTCTAATCTTCCTTGACACATAAGTAACAAGCTGGCCTCCACCATTTGTCTTTTCACAATGACCTAATTTATGGAATTATGCTTTGATAATATATAAGGAAAAAAAAATGTCTTCTATATTCAACATACAAAAATATAAAAAAATTGATTTTCCACCTTAAAGATGACAAATTTGTCAAATTCATAAATTTAGGGACTAAAATGAGAAAATCAAACATAAAATTAAGTATTTTATTTTTTAAGAAGTCAAAATCCGATCATATTTTTAACAAAAAATGCTCAGATGAACCAAATTAAGATAAAAACAAAAGTTTACAGCTACTAAAATAAAAAAAATAAACTTAAGAGATTAAAATCATTTTAAATGCAAACTTAAGAGACGAATTATACTTTTTACCTATTTGATTAGGTTTTTAGGTCTAAAAGTTCTTGATCGTCTCTAATGATCTCAAATAACCTCTAAACATTCTTGCAAGACAGAGATTACGAGAAAATATACAAAAATTCTGATTATAGCTCTCAAATGTTTAAATCAATAAGGTCGTTTTGAAGGTTAAGCTCATAAGAACAGACGGGAGTAGCAAAAGTTATACCTAAAGTATTTATAAGTATGGTCGAATTATACAATTTTCACGTGAACCTGATGCAGTTTTGATCCGATGGTATGCGGTGTGCCAGTATGTATATAATAAAATTTATACCGGGTTGAGTTTAGGACAGTACAATAAAAGTATAAAACTAAAAATAAAAATATTTTAATTATTTTTAGGTATCCAAATATAATCCCCACATCAAACCTCGTCATTATGACAACCCATAATTTAATAAGTTGTTCAGATAGGCACATTACAAGTGTTCATATATTTTAAGTCTATAAAATATTAAATTTTATTTTAAAATAAATTATTCAAATATTTAGATAAAATAAGATCATAAAACTTATAATATATTAGTAATTTATTTGAAGTAATTTGTTTAAAAATTTTAGAAAACAGTCGAAAACTCTTTATTTTTAAAAAAAAAAACATTTACAAATTCCTATTATCTCATTCTTGAATATTATATATATGATTTGATTTATTAGTCCAATAATACTTTATTAAAATAAAAATACATTTTTCCCGTTAAAACTTAAACAAAATCTAAATTAATTAAAAAAAACAACTTTTTCTTTTAAGAAAAAAAAAAAGAAAGATAGATGGAGTTAAAATGGTAAAGTAGTTGGAAAGCAGCCAAACTTGGGAAGGGGGCCCACGCGCACGCCCATGGGCACGGAGAGAGTGACGCAAACGCGTAAAGATCATTATCATATTGGATTTTTTTTCCTCAGCCTCAGCCGCCTCTCTCTCTCTCTCTCTCAATTTTATTAATTAATTAATTAATTAATATTTACGTGAGTCAAAGAAGACGAGCTTTGACCACCCAATTTTCACTAATCATCATTTCACATTCATTTAAATTTTACTCTTCTTCAACCTCAGCTCGGGTTTGTAAATCCCTAACTCAATTCACATTCACACAAAATATTTTAATAATCAGAGCAAATAAAATTTTAAGTTTTGGATAGTGATCAATTTTGGCATTAATTGGATCAAGAGTTAATAATTTAATCGTAATTAACCAGTAATGTCATAATTATTTTATAATAAAAATTAATATATAAAAAATATATTAAAATATTAAACAAAATACAAGAAAATTATAAATATTATAATTACAACTCGCCATGATGGTGTCGAATTTATAAATAGAATTTAATAAAATTATAAATATTTAATTATAAATATTTATAATTTTATTAAATTCTATTTAATTAATTATAAATAGTATTACAACTCGCCATGATGGTGTCGAAATTTTAACGAGAAGTTGGCAGCAATTCGTCGTGGAATAAAATAATTTTTTTTCAAAAAAAATAAAAAATTGTCACCGCAGTTTTGAACCACGGTGACCATTAAATTTGTTTTTTTTTTTTTTCAGAAACAATGTCACCGTGGTGGTTTAGAATTTTTTTTTTAAATAAAAATTACTCACCGCGGTGCCACTTATTTTTCTAAATTTTTCCAAAGCACACTACTTTTTTAATTTTTTTTACTGCATTTTTTAAATAAATTCCCCTATTTTTAAAATATATAAGTCTTATTCTATTAATTATGAACTTAATTAGCAACTTCGATAATCATAAAGGGATAAAAACATAATTAAATTATGGACTTAATGAGTTTGTTCATTTATTAATATATAATTCAAAATAATTATTATAATGTAAGTGTTCTTTTATTGATATTTCTCTGAATTTTCATTTGATATGTGGGTTCAATTTAAAATTATATTAATTTAAAAATTCTAGAAAAGTTAATAAATCGACCAATTCATTTGATTTAAGATCAGGTTTATCTGGTCATCAGTCCGATCGCACTTATTTCGTTATTCGGATCGTGTTATAAAATATTGAAGCAAAATTTATTGTGGGTCATCTTAAAAAAGGCACACGCTTGTTTGGGTGATTTTTTTTCAAACTAATAATAAAAAAAATATAAATTTTTGTGATCCTATCTAGACCAGCATTTATAGTTGGATTTAATTCAAGTAAGTGGATCGACATATTTCTGCGGCATGAATTCATCGTATATGTACATCAATTTATTGTATGAAATATTATTTATTTAAACTGTCCATTAATTCTGCCAGCATCAACTAATAATAAAAAACTTTAAATATAAATCCTAATTCAAGATAAACTCAAAAAAAATAAAATAAATAAATGATTATATCATATTTTACTCAATACAGTATAGTAAATAATAGCAATTTTCTTTCTTTACTTATTTTTTTTGGCTAAAATAGTTAAATATTCTTAATTTAAATATTTTATTTTCCTAGTCAACATACATATATCTCTTAAAATGGTAGCTTGTTAGAAGGTGCTAGTACCAAACCCACAGCTTTACCCTACACTTTGCTGCAAGTTGCAACAAGAATTGAAAGAAGAAATACTCCCGGATTTTCACTTTCTTCTTCTGTTCTTGCAAATCAAATCTCTCCCACCAATCATCCATATCCCATAATTTCGCGCACCAACACGCTTCACTGTGTGTATGTAGTTCAAGCTCACCACCACCCTTCTCCGTTTTCCAATCCCATTCATGTCTTCCGCCTCTTTCACTAGTCTTCTTGCCTCCGACCACCACCCTACTTCCGCCGCCGCCGTCGTCAGCAAAGGTCTTGGTGATCGGATAGCGGAGAGGACGGGTTCTGGAGTTCCTAAGTTCAAGTCTCTTCCGCCGCCGTCGCTTCCCATATCGCCACCGCCCGCTGCCTTCTCTCCTTCTTCCTTCTTTGCTATCCCTCATGGGTTGAGCCCTGCCGAGCTTTTGGATTCTCCTGTTCTTCTGTCGGCTTCTAATGTAAGCCATACTTTGGAAAAAGACCCCAAGCTTCTATTTTCTTATTTCTGTTCTGTTCTGGATTATGATTTTTTTTTTCTTTGTTACGGCTTTTGAGGATGTTTTGACTGAATTTTTGCACGTTTTGGTGACTGTGTTCTTGGGTGTTTGGTTGTGCAGATTTTGCCCTCTCCAACTACAGGGACCTTTCCAATTCAGGGTTTCGATTGGAAGAGCAAGTCTGACAGGGCCCAGCAGCAGCAGGAAGTGGAAATCAAAAATCAACAGAAGGGCTTCTCGGATTTCTCTTTCCAAGCCCAAACAAAGCCTCTGACATCTTATGTATGTTTCTATCTCCATAGGTTCTTGATTCGTCCGTTTAATTAATACTCCAATTCTGTTTTTTTTATTTGCTTGAAATTTCCATTTTTGCTGGTGATAACTGTTAATATTGTTTAATTTTCCATTTTTGCTGGTGGTAACTGTTAAAATTGTTGAAAATCAGGGACAGCAGACATGGGGTTATCAAGAACCTGTTAATCAAGATGTTTCATCATCAGACAAACCCAACCAGGAATCGGAATTCAGTTCAACCCATGAGGTTTCTACATTCCAAACAAGCCATCGCAACAACAATACTGTCCGATCAGAATACGATCATTACAATCAGTCATCACAGACAATAAACGACAACAGAAGGTCCGATGATGGGTACAATTGGAGGAAATATGGGCAGAAACAGGTGAAGGGGAGTGAAAATCCACGAAGCTATTACAAATGCACGCACCCCAATTGTCCGACCAAGAAAAAGATCGAACGGTCGTTGGATGGACGGATCACTGAAATTGTTTACAAGGGTACTCACAACCATCCGAAGCCTCAGTCGGGCAGGAGATCATCGTCGTCCTCATCAACAGCATCGGCTTCTTCTATAGTAATTCAGACTTGCAGTACTCAGTCCAATGAAATCCCTGAGCAGTCCTATGGATTGAATGCTGCCGGAAAAGTGGACTCCTTTGTCTCTACACCAGAGAACTCTTCGATATCTATCGAAGATTTGGAGCAGAGTGCTCAGAAGAGCAAGTCGGGTGGAGATGAGTTCGATGAGGTTGAGCCTGATGCGAAGAGATGGTGAGTTGATTCAGTTATTAAGCTAATAAAATTGTTACATTTTTCTGTGTTTTTATGAGATGAAGCCTGATTCCATGTTATAGGTTGCAGCAATCTTTTTCTGGTCTATGATGTTTTTGTAACTTTATCACAAGGGCCACAGTGACGTAGTTAATGACTGGGTGTAAGAACTGCATGAATTATCTATCCTAGGAAGGAACTCAAGCAATTGTCAACGTTTAGGAGGAATTAATGTCTGAATCCTTGCATTTGATTTTTCTTTACTGTTTTTGCGTGCTCTTCTACTATGTTTAGGATCTGCAACACTGACTGATGCTTTGTTTCCAGGAAAGGTGAGAATGAGAGTGAAGGTATTTCGGCAATGGGGAATAGGACAGTGAGAGAGCCAAGAGTTGTAGTTCAAACTATGAGTGATATAGATATACTCGATGATGGATATAGATGGAGAAAATATGGTCAGAAAGTGGTCAAGGGAAATCCCAATCCCAGGTAAGAAACTCATATTTCTTGCAATGTTTTTCATTTGTATTCTGCTTCAGTACAATATGACCAACACATGTTTGTTCAGCTTAGGAAAGAGTATTACTAATAACGAGAGAAGTCTGATGTTGTGTGCATTTTTCTGGGATTGTAGGAGCTATTACAAGTGCACTAGTCAAGGGTGTCAAGTAAGGAAACACGTGGAACGAGCGGCCCACGACACGAGGGCCGTGATAACCACCTACGAGGGGAAGCACAACCACGATGTCCCTGCTGCTCGTGGCAGTGGCAACAGCAGTTCCCTTAGCAGAACCGTGCCGTATATTCCAAGCAACAATGCAACCATTGCTGCAGTTAGGCCTATAACGTTGCAGCATAACTTGGCTTATCCAATGCCAGTCCGCAGCAGTGCAAGGCCACCGACGGTTGAAGATGATGCACCGTATATGTCGGAGAGCCATAGACATTCAAGATTCGGAAACTCAATAACTTCTTGCGTCGACAATGCGTTGTTTTCAAGAGCTAAGGACGAGCCCGGAGACGACATGTTTCTCGAGTCTTTGCTCCGCTGAATTCACTTGTGAGTCTAAGATTTTTTATTTTAAATCGGTGTTGCATCTTGTATTACTTCACATATAAATGTTTGTACAAAATGTTTCCGATATGTATATGTGAAGTACAATACGAGATGCAATACCTGTTTAAAATAAAGGATTTTAGTGACAAGTGGAGCCTACTTATTGTAGAAAAATTCGTCAAGATATTAAGACAGGATATAGGATGGCGTATACAGTTCTTTCTTTGATTCCAAGATCATTCTTTGGCTTATGTTCGATGTGGGTTGTGGATAGAACTAGTTTTCTGAGGAGTTGTACTAGGTTTATGTCAATTTGTTTTATCATGTAATTTTAACAGGATTTGCTTTGTATAGACATAGTACAGAACTTCGTGGAATAATAAGTTGTTTCTGTTGTGGATTTCATCGAATTATCGGGTGGGGTCGCTGATAACTTATTCCAAGACGTGAAAAAAGAAATCTACCGGTGTTCTTTCGTGAACCTACTGTGCACATCCCCCATATATAAAAATACGGGAGAGACCTAATGATGACCAGCCTTAACAGGCGCTAGCAAATCCCAAGGTGCACGTGGTCGATTAGCTAAAGGTTATCAAAGGTCAGATCGCACGTTTTTGCATGCGGTTTCTACTAGTATATAAAAAATTATAACGTGAGATAAAAAAAAAAATAAAAAGACACAAAACATAATGAAGTGTTGAAAAACAAGGATGTGAGGAAAAAGAAATGTGGGATGAAGTAAAATTTTTTTTTTAATTGTGCGTTTCTTAAAAAGATGGAAGGTTGTAAGAAAAAATAAATATAGAGAATTTGAGATAGAAAAAATTAATTGTTATAGAGTTTATTAAAATTATGAAAGTTTGCGAGGCAAAAAATGTGGGAACATAAGAGGGAAAAATCGAGTATTGGGTTGAGAAGAAAAAAAATTATCATTGTAAAATAATTAAAAAATATTAAAATTACTACTATGAGCAATTATTTTTGAAAGAATAAAATGAACGAAAAAGTAAAATAGGCCAATAAAAAATTGGTACGATAATGAGTTTTCTTTTATAATAGCATAGACACATTAAATCGAAGGTTCAATCTCGTGCGGTTCTCGAAGAAAAAAAGGAGAAAATAGTGTTGAATGATGATAAAGTGTATATGTTCATGTGGAGTGCAAATTATAGGCACAAAATAGCATAAAAATCGAGAAATAATCAAGAAAATAAGTGAGAGTTTGAGAATGAAGAATGATGTTACCAATTGATTGCACAATGCCTTTATTTTTAGGTTTGTATAGATCAGGATACGGGGTTAATTGCTGAGTTCTGTACGGCGTTGGAAATCCCTTTGGATATCATCCAAAACAAACCATTTGTGGTTTTGGATAAATATTGACTGAGATATGTGAGTTGACTTGAACCCTGACATGTTTGCCTAAGAATCCGGGAGTTTGTTAGTTGTGGATTTTTCAGCTCATTTGTGACCGATTTACTTGGAACCACCTGGAGATATTTTAGGATGATGTGTAAAAATGTGTTAGCAAGTTCAGTAAAGTAGTAGGTAAGCTTGTGGGTTTTTCTTCCTTGCAAATGGGCTATATCCTCCCTGGTGGTGGGATATATCCTGTTTGCTGTTGGGCCCTTATCCATTGTGCTGATCTGCCAGCCAAGCTCTTAGTCGATTGGGCTAGTATACCTAGCTTGTGGGCTTAGCCCTGTAATTTTAGGGGGCGTCATCATTCCTCCCACTCTAGGAGCGCAGATCGCAGAGCTGGATTGCTAGAGTAGGTGACTATCCTGCAAAAAAAAAAAGAATTTTCCTACTGGTCAGTAGGACGAATCTTCTACCTTAAGGAACTAGAGCGAGCGGATCTAGGGGAATTATTTTTGATTGACTTGGATGCTTGAATTTTCTTCTATGCTTTGTTTTTCCTGCAAGTTAGTATAATATTGAGAAATACCAAGTTTATATGCTTGTAAGAACGTTCCCTGCAGGTGTTAGCATAAAGTAGGATAAGATTGGGAGGTTTCTCTGTCTCCTGCTAATATAAGTTACCCAAGTAGTAAAAGGGATGCTTTATAACACAAGTTCCAGCCAGAAAATTAGTTAAGTAGGTAAGATAATTCTTAACCTAAGTAGATAAACCTTTGCTACAACAAGCCTGTAGGTTTAGACAACCTGTTATAGCATAAGAAATATTGACCTACTTTGTCCAACCGATGCATGCGTACTTGTTCTAGCTGTTCCTATCATTAGCGAGGAAGAGATGATTTTGTTTGTAAGAGAGAATATATCTCATAGTAAATGAGCAAGGATAGAATCAAGTAGTAAGTTAGCTTAAACAAATATTATTAGCATTATGCTGGAATAGATGTGCCAATAGAAGACAGTTGGAAATTGAAGTGAGTGTGTTAGCTGGTATCTGCTTGTATGTTGTATATGCCAGTTGCTAATGGCTGAGCTGGATGCGTGCGCCAGCTAGTAGTGGCTGCACTGCATGCACTAACTAGTAGCAGTTTATGTAAGTGCTTGCACCAGCTAGGGGCTGCTTATCAAGAGGGTGCGCCAGCTGGAGGCGACTTATTCGGAGCGTGCGCCGGCTGGTGGCATCTTACGTAAGTGCATATACCAGCTTGGAACGACTTACGCAAAAGTATGAGCCAGTTGGTGGTTGCGACTTATTTGGAGCCAGTTAGGAGTTGAAAACTGAGCCTTTAAGTAACACAAGATGGGAAGCAAGAATTGCCTTTGTTCATGTAAGATAATGTTTTCATTACAAGGATAACAAATTGTAAATAAAGAGTAAGGATTTCGGGATTAAAACATCCTGAGGTTAAAAGCGTTCCATGGTGGACAAAACCTCCTAGAGATCCTCTGTGGTGCTCCTTGCTCCTGTAGGTCAGTAGCTGGAGCTTTCTTTCTTCTGCTTACATATTTTTGCTTTATCTGCATAGTGTTTCAAGTAGCCAGCTTGTTCAAATCTTTCTATCTCTTGTCTCAGCTAACGGAACCGATCATACTCCTTGTGATACTACAAATCGGGAGCTGGGGACCTTTCTCTGAGCATTTAAGCCATTGTAAGATAGGATGCTGATTAACGTCCATGAGTATTCTAGTTGGGCTAGTAATAAGCGGGGTATAGTGTTTATTCTTTGGATCAAAGGGATTGTTCCTTTTGGAGGAAAACAACTTATTCTCCCTCTGCCTATCATGACCGCTCTTTTTGACCAACCAGGCGTCCTCCAAGTTCATGTACTTTCAGGCTCGAGCCAGCACGTCTAGAAAGTCAGCAGCTGGTTTCTTAGCTAGAGATTCGAAAAGAGGGCCTCTACGAAGTCCTTGGGTAAATGACTAACCAACACCTCCTGGTGAGCTTCTGGGACCTCAAGGACGGCTATGTTGAAGCACTGAACGTAGGCCATTAGAGTCTCATGGTCTTCCTGCTTGACTCCAAAAAGGTTAATGGCTGATTTTATGTACTTCTTACTGCTAGCAAATTGGTGTTGAAAGAGGGAGCCAAATTCTGCAAAAGATCTATTTGATCTAGCAGGAAGCTGGTCGAGCCATTGTTGGGCAGAATTTGTTGGCGTAGTAAGAAAGCACGACACTTGATACCATTAGTATACCTGTGCAGCAAGGCTGCAATTTCGAACTTATGGATATGTTCAGCTGGATCAGTGGTACCATGATAAACAGGTAGGTGCGAAGGTGCTTGGAAGTGAGCATGGAGTTCTTCCGCCATGATGTGCTCACTGAAAAGAATGCCACACTCGGCAAGTATGGTCTCTTTTGTCACCTGCTGACGAAGTTCCACCATCTCCTTCTTCAGTGACTATCGGATACTAGGGGGCTGATGTCCAGCTACCTCCTTGGCCTGCAAAATCAGCAGGGGTGGATCGATTTTGCTAGAATCTAGCAGGAATCTGCTCGTCCATACCTTGACTTCCTGGTATTCCCCCTCTTTTCAACTGGGAAGAGAGTCCTGCTCCGCTAGCTTAGGAACTGCGGAGGGTCGAATTGATGGTCTCCATGATGAATTGACTTAACTGCTCACAGAAGAGCGGACTCGTAGCGATTGGTCCAGCTGGAGCATTGGCTTCTAAGTTGAGATCTGGAACAGGGGCATTAGTAGTTCCAAAGTGGGATTTGGAGGACAATAGGTTCAGTTGTACCAGGGAGGGAAAAGTTTCCCTCATAGGATCCATTATCACCTACATTATTGAAATTTGCAATTTCTCATGCCAAAGCTTAAGTGTTCCTACAAACAATATCAATGATGCGCCGAAATTTGGCCACGCCACAAGGTCGAAGGATCTTCAAGGAGAAATCCTAAAATAACTAGGGACTAACCTTGAAAAATAGAGGTTAGCACCCTGATGGTTAAGTCAGTAACGGATTAAAGAAGGAAATAGAAAGAAAAATTTGAATTAAAGTGAGACTAATGGTGTAGAGTATGTATATGTTCGTGTGGATTGTAAAATATAAGCTCAGATAACCTAAAAATTGAGAGAATTGAGAGAATAAGTGAGAGTTTGAGAGTAAAAAATGATGTTATCAAGTGACTGCACAAGACCTCTATTTATAGACTTGTACAAAGCAGGATATAGAGTTAATTGCTGAGTTTCGTATGGCGTTAGAAAGCCCTTTGAGTTCGCTATCATCTAGAACAAACTGTTGTGGTTTGGATGAATATTGACTGCGATACGTGAGCTAATTGAATACTGCCATATTTGCCTAAGAATCCGGGAGTTGGTTAGTTGTTGATTTTCCAACTTGTTTGTTATCGATTTACTTGGAACCACCTGGAGATACTCTAGGGTGATATGTACAAATGTGTTGGCAAACTACATGACATGTCCTCCAAGTTGTATGATAACCTGTCCGACTGAAATGAACTTATTTCTTGGGCCTGCTAGTTTAGTAAAGTAGCAGGTAAGCCTGTGGGTCTTTCTTCCCAATTGGTGGGCCCTTATCCGTTCTGCTGATGAGCCAATTGGGTTCTTCTAACTTGAAACTTGACCCAATAATTTTAAAAAGCATCATACACCATATTTAATAACCAAATATTATAAAACATTTACTTAGGTACAATAAACTAACACTCCTCAAGGAATTTATCTATAAGTTTACAAAATATAAAAATTATTTGAATAATAAAATTTAACCTAGAGACATATTGATCCGATTAACCCTCTAAATATATCCACGGTAAGCTTTTAATGCAAAAATATTAAATTATTTTGCCTAAAACCAACCATTATAATGCAAACAACTTTCCACGGTCTTAGTTTCTTATGGGTAAATTACATTTTGGTCGCGATATATCATTTGTATATGGTCTATATTATTTACGTCCCACAATTTTGATTTTAATATTTATAAACTTTTATAGATTGGGTCCAAAATTTGACGATCAGATCAGATTTATAAGAAATTATAAAAACTAGTGACGAAAATTATATATATATGGACCGAAAATGTAATTTATCCATTTTTTTTATAATAATAAAAGAAAAAAACTAATTTTTATTTGGTTCAATTAAAAACTATAGCAAGAATAGATTTAAAATAGTAATTTTATTTCAATTAATATTACTGACATAAGTACTTTTATTCATTTCCAAAGATATTTATTTGCATTAATCAGGATATTAAAATTTTATTGCAAAAATATAAATGTAGGTCCTTAAATATTATATTATAAATTTTTAAAAATTAAATTTACAATTGAATTTTTTTGAGGTCACAATATATTTTGTATTTTAGTTTTAATATTATTAATTACCAAATAATAATTTATCTTATAAATATTTATAAATAAAAATAGTGTGAATAACAAAATAAAATATTATTACAAGGGTAAGTTACATTTTTTGTCCCTATATAGTCAGTTATTCATTTTTGATCCCTAATGTTTAGGTTATATGATTTTAGTCTTAATGTTTACAAATATTTATAGATTTAGTCCCTAAATTGACGATAGGACTAAATTTGGTAAAGGTTTCTAAACATTAGTAACTAAAATTATGATACGTAAATATATATATATACAGGGACCAAAAATATAATTTACTGGACTATTATTTACTACCACCAACATGCATGCACTTTCCAATCTGTCTGCTCCTCCACCAATCCACCATTCTCTCGAACAAATGAGCCCTATTGTGTTGCATTTTTCTCTGAAATCTGAGACAACAGTGATAGCATTTGCCATCATCCTAGAACGATAGTGTTATGTATGTATATATATCAAACAGCACTTTGGGGATTTGTATATTCTTTTAATTTTTTTTTAAGATTTGTTGGGGCCATGGACGAGAGAGATCATGAGGGCTCCGGTCGCTCTTATGTCTGCTATTACCTTAACCAGATCAGCTCCAGAGGTTTACCGTTTGGAGACAATCCTTTGGGTTATTCGCTTCCTTCTTTTTTGTTACAATTTTCCCTTGTTTCTATGGTAACTCGCTTAGTTCAGTTGATTCTAAGGCCCATTGGACAGCCCTCGACTGTGGCTCAGATTCTTGTAAGAACCGTAGTATTTTCTCAATTCCATTGTATCTGAACTCTATGATGATTAAGTTTTATTGTGGAAAAAGCCCGTTTAGGTTCTGTTTAATTGCTTGTATTTTTGGTGCTTGTATTCTTATTTGGTACTTACTTTTATTGCCCAACGAATGCTGCTATAATTCCTTTTTCAATGTGTTTTTCAGTATGAAAATTTTGGTTTTGATTGCTGATTTTGGATAATTTGCATTGCTCAGGCTGGTGTTTTATTAGGGCCATCAGTTAAATGATGCCATAAGCCCTTTTTCAGTGTGTTGGAGTGTGAAAATTTTGGTTTTGATTGCTGATTTTGGATAATTTGCATTGCTCAGGGTGGTGTATTGTTAGGGCCATCAGTCTTGGGGCGGATGATGCCATTCTTTGCCAAAGCATTTCCAAGAAAGTCTAGACTAGTGCTAGATACAGTATCGGTTTTTGGTTTCATGCTCCTTGTTTTCCTAATTGGTGTGAAAACGGACCTATCCACGGTTGTGAAATCTGGTAGAAAGGCTTTGGTTGTGGGCATCTTAGGTTTTTTTGTACCGCTTGGACTTACCGGATTAGTTGCCTTTCTCCTAAATGAATTCTTGTCTTTGGATCATGATGTTGCAAGAGCACTTCCACATGTAGTATTTATTCTCTCAATGACAGCTTTTCCTGTTGTAACTTGCTTTCTTGATGAGCTCAAGATTCTCAATTCGGAGATTGGACGGTTAGCCTCTTCATCTTCAATTGTATGTGATGTCTGCCTCTGGTTTGTGACATGTATAGACTTTATGGCTGAACTAGCCAAGACAAATTCACTGAAAGTAATCATAGGGTCCTGTGTATCAGCTGGTTTATTTATCATCATTGTTGTATTGGTGATCCGTCCAGCAGCTCTATGGGTAAGTCATCATACACCAGAAACTAGACCTGTTAAGGAGACATATATCTTTCTAGCCCTTGTCACTGTGATGGCCTGTGGACTTGCTGGTGAAGTCATAGGCATTCATGCAACTACAGCATCCTTTGTTCTGGGATTGATTGTACCAGATGGCCCACCATTAGGTGCAGCATTAGTCGAGACACTTGATTGCTTCGTCTCCCTGATGCTTCTACCACTCTTTTTGGCTGTCTCTGGACTGAATGTCGACATTTTTCACATACAGAACTTAAAAAATGTCGGAGTTCTGCAATTGGTTGTTTTGGTAGCATTCATCGGGAAACTTATGGGGTCAATGTTACCTCTTATCGTCTGTAGGATGCCATTTCGAGATGCTCTTTCTCTAGGCCTGATCATGAATTCTAAAGGAATTGTCGAACTTGCCTTCTTGAACGAAATCAAGAACCACAATGTAAGTCTCCCCTCTACAACCTTCATATTTCAAAATCATTAAACAAGATTGTTGCTAATTCCGCTTAGTCTCAGCTGCATTAAGTCATGAACAAGGAGACCTTTCTTTGATTTCCTTTGCTTCACATGCATAAAAGTAATCTTTTCTTTATTGGATTGCAGATTGTGACTGAGGAAATCTATGCCATTATGATAGTTTCAGTGGTTGCTACAACAGGATTGATCTCACCAATAGTAAAGTTCCTTTATGATCCTTCGAAGAGGTTTGTTGCTTACAAGAGGAGGACACTTCTGCATAGCAGAAGCAACGATGAACTTCGCATACTTGCATGCATACATCAACAAGAAGATGTTCACTCTATTATCAGCCTCCTTCAAGTATCTAATACCACAAGAGATTCGCCTATAAATTTGGTAGTTCTCCATCTTGTCAAGCTGACAGCCCGTGCCTCTTCTCTACTTATTGCCCACAGACAACGGGACAAGCCTCCTCGTAATCCTACTGAATCCGAACGGATTTTTAATGCTTTCAAAACATTTGAACAGCATTATCCTGGATTTTTTCGGGTACACTGCTACAAGGGTATCTCCCCTTTCATGACAATGCATAACGATGTATGCACTCTAGCTCAAGAAAAGAGAACGACTCTCATTATTCTTCCATTTCGCAAGCAATGGACCAGTGGGGACACGATGCAATCATCGCGTGCATACAGGCATCTCAACAAATGCGTATTCGACCAGGCTCCTTGTTCTGTTGGGATTCTGATTGATCATCGAATCGTGAAATCCCCATATGTGATAACCGAACATTCAGCATTTCGTGTTGTATTGCTCTTCTTTGGAGGGGTAGATGATCGAGAAGCATTAGCATATGCGCAACGGATGTCAGATCATACTTGTGTTAGGCTAACTGTCCTACGGTTTACAACTCCAAGCCCGATTGAAATTGTTGGAGGTACAGAACGGAGCAAAATCCTTGACGCTGATATTTTGACTGACTTCAAGCTCAGAACGCAACACACTGAGGACATAACATACAGAGAAAAGACGGTGACCAGTGGAATGGATGTAATTATGGTGGCCAGATCAGTAGTAAATGCGTATAATCTTGTTATGGTTGGCAGACGACACGGGGACTCACCAATTATGCTTCAGCTTGCAAAGTGGAACGAGCGTGGGGAGTTGGGAGCAATCGGTGAATTACTAGCTGCCTCAGAATTGAAAGGCGAGGCTTCAATTTTAGTGGTACAACAGCAGACTAGAGTATGGGGACTCAGAGACCCCGAGGAATCTACACATTTAGAAGAATTAAGTTATAGGTTGTATTGCTACTTGTATTAGATAGAATAGTCTTAGATAAATCCATGTCAACACAAGTTTGTGCATAACCTATTTATTCCCTTTTACGTTGACATTCAAAAATTACTACAAAGCTAAGCAAACTCTTGTCTAATTAAGTTTATTCCGTACTCAGCTCCTGATTGTGTTGCTACATATATCAAGAAAACTACCACTGCCTTTTGCAGGAAAATTCTGAACTGTGGTTCCGAAGGGTAAAGGATAAATGACTACAGATTCTATCAATTTTTCAAAACAAAAGACATTGACCCTCATTTGCGGCAGAATTTAGAAGGCCAGGATATAAAGGGCAAAGAAGAAGATCCAACACTTAGGTTTCATTTGGTTGCATAAGTGGAAATGAGAAGTGAAAAGAGAATGGGAGTGAAAAGGCCAGGGGAAGGTAAAGAATGATAGTTTTTTTTAAGTTGTTTGGTAGGATTGGAAGGAAAATAAATATCAAATACTGGCTTATTTGTTTAAACATTGTTAAAAAAAATATAACAAAAATATTTTTTTTTTAAAAAAGTATAACACTTATATTACAAGTTGTGGACAGAAGATTGTTTTTTTTGTTTTTTTAAAAAGATGGCCGAGTCGTGGACCGGGTCTGTGACTCCAAGTATTGGACCTAATCCACCACTCAATTTTTTCTTATTTTTTTAAAAAATATTATATATATATTATAATTATTCAATTATAAATTTAATTTTTTTTCTAATTATAGTCAACATTAAAAGTTTATCAATAAAAAAAATTACAATCAATTGTTACAAATATTATTTATGGTCTGCGACCCTGTACTGACATATTTGAGGGATCTTGGCGTTGTTGGTACTCTTGCCTTTGATGCGTTTGTGGCCAGTCTATCTCATTATGAATACGTGATGTTTGATTTCGACCAGAGCATGTAGAAGCATTAAAAGTAGTGTCATGGACCAACGTAAAGTATGGAACATCCCAACAATTTTCCACCATCAAAGGTTGGAAGGACTTAGAATATGTCCTTCTATAAGCTGTCAAATTATAATAATCCTTAACCATTGATGACGTGCTAATCATATATACAACACATTCCTTTTGAGCATGAGAACAAGGAATCTCAAATTGACTCTATTTGCCGTATGAAGATTCTCTGGTGGCAATTTCGATAATCTGAGTATATAATTCATGTCCATGGTGGTGCTTTATAAAATAGAGGCAAATTATTCAAATTGATGGTATCTCGTGACCGCATGCTCAATACTTTTTTCAGACCAATGTTTGAACAACTTGTAGGCATAGCCTGTCCAGAGTTGATTGTTGTTTAATACTACACCTACTCCGAGCAATCCTCTTACCAAAATAATGGATGGAGCGGGCAAATATTATTTCCATTATTGAATTCACAGACAGGCGACGAGCCCCTTTAAAAACTCCATTGATGTATTATAATATGTTGGTTGTCAAAATACTGCACCGACATCCACCGTCATGAGAAGCTGTAGAATTTTCCTTTTTGATCTAGTCTAGGTATGCAAGCGCTTTTAACTTGTGGCTCTAAATCTCCTCCATAGTTCGATTGAACTTTCTTATTTGGTATTCAGAGCAAGCTCTCCAATTATTTCCCACATAGCACATGTCAAAATTACTCCTGACACATCGTTCAAATTGTATTACAATATACTCATGCAGTTGCGTTGCTCCTGCTGGGTGGGGTGATGTGTCCTAATTCATCTTAAAACCTGGTCCCATTTCTATATCTTACAAAACTATAGGATGTAGTAGAAACCAGAACTACAATTGAGGTAGTATTGTCCTTGCATTCTTATATTGTGGATCATTCAATACCAGTAACAAAGACAAAGCTGCAATTGTTACATGTAATATTAAATTATTATATACGTCGGCTGATATTTTTTTAAAAAAAATATTAAAGTAATAGCACAAGTTTATGTCATTATTGCAGATTTGGGTTTGGTCACGTATAATTCCATTTTGCCCAATCTTGGTATGGAACGTCTATGTATAGGCCAAGAGATATACTAGATGAGATGCAGATTGATTAGGTATTTGATATTTAAAACATTACGTATATCTATACAAATATTAATGCACATCAATTTGCATATTTTTATTTATTATAGTTTATCTCGCAACCATATGATATAAACTCAAACTGCATTATGGCATATGCAGCTGATTTTAACCCCCACCTGTGGGCATTAACACGTGTTTTGATATTTTATGCAACAATGGAAATGCATAATTCCGAATGGGTCATTCGCCAATATTCCAAAATTGTAAAATACTCGGGACATGAGCCTGTATCAGATCTCCCATAAATCATATAAGAACATATTGGAACCTACAACACATACAGTAGTCACTAGATGACACAGACTATATGATATGATTGTGCAAAAATCTTCTATTTCAAATAGAAGATATACAAAACATGGATATTGGGTTCGTGCAATAACATAACACTTCATTTCATATCGTCATCTCATGATAGGCGTGTGGTAGCGAGTATCAACCTGGAGATGCACCCACGTTACATATTACGGTATGTTATAATGCATAGCAATTTTACAACGGAATTTCATTGCAATGGAATAAGATATTGCAACAAAATTGCTGTAAATTTTGCAAGGAAATATTATCACAAAGTCGTTGCAAAAATGTAGTAAATTTTGTTGCAAAATCCATTGCAAGATTCGTTAAAAGTCAAAAGTTTAAGCAACGTAATTTGCAACTGGCGATTATTCGTGGCAAAATTTGCAACAAATGGAGAAAACTGCTGCAACTATAGCATTAGTACCTATAGCAACAGAAAATTTTTCATTGTAAATTTTCGTGGCAACACTATTTTGCAATTGATTTTAGGCAAATTCTGTGGCAAAAAATCGTTCCTATAGCACTGTTTTTTTTGTAGTGCCTCAAATGTAGTTTTATTTTTTCCCAATAATGGTCCTAAGCTGGAAAGTAAACCAATTTTCTTTTAAGTCAAAAATACTTAACGATCACATATTAGGCACGTACACTACATTGTTAAGTTGTAAACAAAAAAGTGGGATGAGGACCAAGTGTGCTAATTTTTGTAAGTTTCGAGACTAAAAGTGTTAATCTCATATGGGACCAAAAGTATTATTTCCCATTAAAAAATTATTTTCCAACCAAAAGAAAAAAAAAAAACCCCATTTGACATATTTACAAATTTTGGGGGACTGAAATGAAGAAGAAAATGTGAAATAGACCATTTTACCTTTCAAAAGTTCAAAATCCGACCATATTTTCATCGCACATTAGTCAGAGTGACTAAACTAAGATAAAAACTACCGTATAAGAATACTAAAATTAAAAAATAAACTTAAGCAATTAAAATGATTGTTTTAATTCAAAGTAAGATAAAAACCAAAAATGCATTTATCCCTTAAAATGATTATTTTAAATTCAAACTTATGGGACAAATCGTACTATTTACTCTATATATTTGATATGTATATTAAATTACATATGGTATAATATGATTCAGTAATAAAAGATATATAGCAGTAGAAGATGGAAGAGCTAACAAACACACACTACAAAAAAGTAGCTGTGGAAAATGTGGTTTTGCCGTTTTTTGCTCTTCTCCGTTCCTTCCATGCATCTCCCATTCATGCAGATGCAGTGCAAGCTCTTAACCTTCTTCACTTCTCCTTCTGACGATTTTCTTTCTCCTAATCTTCCATCCATTTCATGTATTCTGCGTAAGCTTTAGATTGCCTTAATGCGAGGATGAATGCATCTTCTTCACCCCCACGGGATTCCTTCTGCTTTATAGCCCAAAGCCGTTGGTCCAGAGGAATTTTTTTCGGCGACAACCCTTTCTCCTCAAACACTTCGGTTCTCCTCGCGCAGCTTACGCTTTGTGCTCTCACCACCGCGGTCTTGAACCGTGGCCTTGCATATCTTGGCCAGAGTCTTTTCGTTTCTCAAATACTCGTAAGTAGTGTATGTTATACGTTTGATTCTTTTTATTGGTTTTTCATTTGGTGGGAAATTCTTGTAGGTCATGTAAAGTTCTTTATTTGTTGTATTGGGATGCGAAATCAAAGATATTCAGGTGATGGGTCCTTGATATTTTAGTTATGCCATTTTACATAGAGGTGTTTGTGAAAGTTCCTCAATGAGTAAAAGAATTCAGTGAGGGAAGCAACATCAACTCTGAGGAACGGTTCTCTTTACGTTCTCTAGTTAGACATGCATAGATGGTTCTGATGTATGATGAATCAGGTTAGATGTCGGGGACTTGATGGAAAGTTCACTCTAAACTTGCTCTGGTCAGCACCTAATCAATCACGCACTCGTTGTATGTATAACTTTGCTTGTGCTTTGTCACTCTTATCTGATGCAAGTTGAAGATAACATGTCAAATGAAGATGACTAAGCTTGTATATAGGTTGCTTGTAGTTGAACTATTAACTAAATATCTTCGATCATGATATAGTAGCTTGTGTATCCTTTTACCAAGTAGAACAAAGAAGCTCTATTTGAGACCCAATCCATAAATAATTAGTTGTATGGCAAATCTAATTGCACTTTTCTTGGGCTTGCTAACATGGTTTGTGTAAACCTACTTGTCCTATAAATGACTTTTTTATGGTGAAATTGGATATGGAGATTATGACTTTTAGATAGTAATAATGTACGACAACAGAATCATGACCTACTTATCTACATTTTTAGTTAGAAGGAGAAACAATTCAAGTTTGGATCCTGTGCCTATCATGTTTAAGTTTTATGTGAGTCTAACTGTTTCTTGGGTTAGAATTTTAGTCATAGACTTTGCAAGCTCAGGTTTCTAGATAACTGTGAGCTTTGGAGTGAATGAGTCCCTTAAGAAGGGTGGGGAAGGAAAATGAAAGACTTGAGCATAACCGGTGATGTGGGATGGTTAACTCTATTATTCTTTGCTACTTGTATTTTAAAATTTTTGTTTTCCACCCATTTTATCATGCTCCTAGATCCGCTTTTCATTAAAGTTAGTTTTACAAAGACGTGTAGAGCACTAGAAACTTATTCATAACCAGCTATTGTTCTCTCATTTTAAAAACAACAAAGAATAACTATATTGAACAACTAATTGTGACTGTGAAAATTAGGCAAGCTACAGTACTCCAATCTATTTAATCAAGTGAGATTGTCTTAATATACCTATTTCTACTAAACATAAAATCATGGAGAAGGAAGCTAAATCAAATAAACCATCTATCGTAATTTCCCCTCAAGGTAGTATAGTACTTCGCCATCTCTTTCCTTCGAGTAATTAGTGACTGATATATGTTTTTGTACATTTTAATGTTACCTGTGAGAAGGAAGTATGTCATATCTAAATGTGTTGCTTTGGGTGATAACCAGGCAGGGTTAATATTGGGACCATCAGTCCTCGGGAGCAATGCAGTTATCAGAGAATTGCTTTTTCCAGTGTCAAGCTTTTATACAGTTGATACATTCAGGTTCTTTGGTGTAATGTTCTATTTATTCATCGTTGGTGTCAAAATGGATTTGAGTCTCATACAAAAATCAGGAAAGAAAGCAGTGGTAATAGGCATCTGTACCTTCTCAATACCTCTATTACTCAACTTGATGATTAGCAGACTAATAACAATGTATGTGGCCATGCAACCAAGTCTTTACAGCTCAATGATATGGATTGTATCGTTTCAAGCCTTAAGTTCATTCCATGTCATTGTTTGCCTATTAGCTGATCTAAGGCTCATGAATTCAGAGCTGGGAAAGCTAGCCACATCTTCATCCATGATTAGTGGCAGTTGTAGTTTTATTTGGGCACTCATTGTCTTTGCGGGGGAGCATGGTCTACATGTAGAGCAAGAAACATTTATAATAATGCTTTTATGGTCAGGCATGATGGTGATGTTCGCCATATGTATTTTCCGACCTATGATTCAATGGATGATTAACCATACAACCGATGTAGATTCAGTAAAAGAGAGCTATATATGTGTCATCTTAATCCTAGTACTGGGATCTGCATTGTACGGCGAGTACTTAGGCCAGCATTTTACATTTGGGCCAATAGTTTTAGGAATGGTAATACCTGATGGACCTCCTTTAGGCTCAGCATTAGTCAATAAGCTTGAGTGTTTTGTCTCTTCTATTTTCTTGCCAATTTTTTTTGTTGTTAGTGCTGCGAGGATTGATTTCTCAATGATATCACTAAGGAGCTTTGCCATAATTGAAGGCCTCGCAGTTTGTGCATTCTTCTGGAAAGTAGTTGGTGTGATGTTGCCTTCACTAAGTTGGAAAATGACAGCGATCGATGGACTCCACCTAGCCCTAGTGTTGAGCAACCAAGGCATGGTGGAAGTTCTAATCCTGGAACAAGCAAAATCATTACGGGTAAGTACATTCAAATTGTCATTGATGAGCTTCATTCTAAAGGCTTCTTTTTCTGTTCATGTTGCCGTATGTGTGGAAAAGAAGCATTAGATCACAATAGACACACATCAAAATGCCAATAATTGGTTTCATAAATTACCACATTGATTTACAATATAGTATATCTCAATCTAAATGTGTTGACATTTTCTTGTTTTTCTAATATATCTATGCTATCCGTGCTGCAGCTAATTGATGAAGAATCATACAGTATTATGGTCCTATCAATTTTTGGTTTAACTGGAATACTTTGTCCAATAGTGAAATTTTCTTACAAGCCATCCAAGAGATATATGATGGGTGAGCGAATGACCATCAAGTACACCAATCCTAATGCAGAGATCCGAATGCTTGCTTGCGTACACTATCAGGAGCATACTCCTTCCATAATAAACCTTTTCGAAGCCTCCTACCCACATCCCGAAGCACCAATTAGCTTCATTGTTGTCCACCTCATTGAATTAGCTGGTAGAAGTGCACCAGTTCTTATGCCTCATCACCCTGGGATGAGGAATCCATCCCCCTCAAACGAGTCAAATCCCATAATTAATGCTCTTAGATATTTCGAGCATGAAAATGAAGGTTATGTGGCTGTGTATCCTTACACATCCATATCACCTTATAATTCGATCCACAATGACATATGCTTATTAGCCATAGAGAAGAGGGTTTCTTTAGTTATTGTGCTATTCCATAAACATCCACTAATCCATGTATCTGAAGATGAGACGAAGGCCATAAGGAATGTGAACAATAACATTATCAGGGAATCACCTAGCTCAGTTGGGATCTTAGTCGACCGTGGTACTATGACCCACACTTCGACCTTGTTACGGACAAGCGTGTACCGCATTGGAATGATCTTTCTAGGTGGTCCTGATGATCGAGAAGCACTGGCCTATGCATGTCGCATGGGTAAACATCCCAATATACGGATCACTCTCATTCGATTTTTGGATGGTTCTGTGGTGACTGCCGTTTCTCGTCAAATGGTAATAGACTTGAACACCATAAATGCTTACAGAGATGCTCAAATGACGAACAAACAATGGTTCTATCAAGAGGAGCTGATCAAGGATAGCTTGGGACTTATAACTGTTATTAGAAGCATGGAGAGCTGTTTCGACCTAATAATAGTCGGAAGACAACACAGAGATCACTCTCCATTGTTGGCTGGGCTTCATGATTGGAATGAGTTTCCAGAACTAGGGTGTGTGGGTGACATGCTTGTGTCATTGGATTCAAATTGCAAGGCATCTGTGTTAGTGGTGCAACAACCATCAACACTCAGATGATCTCTAACCCTCATCAAGACATTTCAGTTGCAGTACTGGAAAGGTCTTTTGTTCATACTAGCTATTAGTGTTGATTAGTGTAGCTTCTGCCAGATTACAACTAGTTACAGTGTCTGTGTCTGGATAGTTGCTTGGTTTACAAGTTGAACATAAAGATATCTTCTGTTACACTGCTCAGTTACACAACTAATGCTTCCATAATTCCTCCCTTTGTCAAATCGGATATGTAATTATTGGAATAAGAGTAGTAATTTTGAATTACATCAAATACTACATGTATATATATATTAGTTGAAGTAAAAGGTTTTAGCTTACTAGCAAGACTGTGAGGTCTTCAGACCTTGCAATTATAAGGTCTTCATTTTGAATCCAATCAAAAAGATGTTTCTCTTGTAATTAAATTTGTTATCTCATTGCTGATTCAATTGCTGGATTTTGTAAGATTAACCATTAATCCATGTGCTCAACTTTTTAATATAATATTCTTATCTATGGTAGCTAAGCATAGTGATATAATAATTAATTAATTTTCACAAAATGCATTTTTATTTAGATCTATGAATTCTTTAAAATTCTTAGGACTAATTAAATATTGATGATATTGAGCATATTAATTTTTTTTGTTAACTAGACATCTCTTACATCTTGCACATCAGTCCATATATACAGTAGGTAAAATATTGTATTATGTGTTTATGATCAGGAAAATTGCATTTTTTATCAATTTATATTTAGATTTAGTATATTTTAGACTTATTATTTGCGGGATTTTCGAAAACTGCTTTGTAACTTGCAAAAAGTCTAATTTTCAGTCTTGTCAACATTCATTCTTTCAGGAATTTGAAAGAAATAACATACGTAAGTCGTGTGTATTATCTTTTTAGAATGAAGAGAACGGTCACGTGATTGGCGTATAATTATTTTATTTTCTAAAAATTGTTAAAAGGAGAATTTAAAGTGAATTTTTTTTTTAAAGTTCTGAGATTATTTTCAAGAATTTTATAAGTAATGAGTATAAAATTAGAGTAAATTATAATATTTCATTCGAACTATTCCTGTTTTCATACTTTATCATTGGAATATTTTTTATTTTTATTAATTTACCATCACAATTTTGCGAAATTTGCACATTTCATGTATAACCCCTTTTTTCGTTAATTTTTCTCCTGTGAAAATGTCATATGCTGTGCATATATGAGAAATATTATATCATATAATCCTTCAATATCACATATGCACTGTATGTGATATTTTTTCAACAAAAAACTTGGTTGAAAAACAGTTATAATGGCAAATGCAAAATTTCGTAAAATTGAGATGATAAGTTGATACTACATAAAATAAGATGCCAAAATTTTAAAATGATCATAGTTCAAATGACAAAAATATAATTAATACCTAAAATATATAAAAGCTAAGTTATGAAACAAAAAATATATTTTATCTGTTGTACATCGTATCCACCTATTTGTCAATGTCATCTATATTCACATTTAGTACTTGTAAAAGCTCATATAGTTAAGAATATTTAAAGGAAGTTCATCCTGTGCATCTCAAATTCATCTCATCGTCAGGAATGGGACCATTGAAGTTTGTTCTTCCAAATATTGCACACAAGGCATCCCACCCCAGGTCCCGAGTATACACATAAAATATGGCATACATGCCTTGTTTACACTAGGCAAAGAGACCATAACAAGGTTTTGATTGTGTGTCTAATCGTAGCTATTGCTCAACACCATCGAAAACTGCATTAGCTAGTTCAAAGTTGTTGTTTCCGAAGATCCACAAGTACAACCTTAAATTGGCATCAGAGCTGCTAATTCACCCCACAACATTTTCAATTTTGTGAAAAAAAAAACGACAATATTTCATTTCTCTCTGCAGTTGGTATAGTGACGGTTCATTATAGTCACCAAACCTCTCTTCAAGCTCTATCCACAATCGCCTAGAGATTTCTAAGTGTATCTGAATGCATCTACAATATTTTTGGAAATGGAATTCAGGATCCAAGATTGCAACATATAGTCCACCCTAATCGAGTGATAATATTTTTCGCCACTCTTATTAGGTTTTTCAAATCTCCCATCGATAAAACCTAGCTTCATTTTTTTTGTACAAAGTGATATTTTACCACCCCAGTTCTCATAATAAGAAGGGTTTGATCCTTAAGTTACAATCAATCTGTTTCATATGCCATTCTAGCATTGGAAGTACATCCAATCACCACACCCACTATTTTGAAACTAATTATATGAATTCCCATAGATTATTTTCTTTTTGGTTACAACAATTATACCAATTTGTACATAGCACATCAACAATTAATCAAAGTGGAGTAATTAACTTGTGCAATGAATATTACAAAATAATATTGATAATCACTTTTCTTCAATTCAATATTTTATAACTCTGATTCTTTTTCGTCTCTATTTAAGGAATTAAATTTTAATTTTTTGGGAACTAAATTTTTATAATTTGTCATTACTATATTTTGCATTGATAATCATTAGTGTTATTGTTTCGACGAGGCAAAAATATTATTCATAATTAAAAATTTGACAAATATTTTAGTTATAAATAAAATCACGATGAATGTTGATTAACTATAGTCAAAATTTAAGTGTTTAGATTGATCTTGTTTTATTATGATAGATAATATTAAGTTTTTACAATTTTCAACCGTAGACAATTATAATATAGGGAATAAGTATGCGCGAGTTATAAGTAGTAAGGTTTTTTCACTATAATAAAACACATTTTTAAAACAAAATTATCAAATTAAAAAATTAAAATCAACAATACCACATATATATATATTTACTGTCATAAAACTGAAATCACGTCGAACGTTGTATCATAATTTAAGTCTGGTCAGCTGTGTGACTATTGGTCAATGAGATATTGCCTTGCATGTTCCTTTTCTTTTAATTTTTTTTTTTTGAAAAAAAAAAAACAAATATTACATGTATTTGGAATTATTATTGCATGGTTGAAGATGAGCGCCAGCTAAACCATGATAGGTCACCGGGGGAAAAGGAAAACACTTAGCTATTTAAAATTAATTAGGTGCGCCAGTCTATATATATATATATATATATATTTCTCTTAGATGCAAAGTCAAAAAATAACATTGATGAAGACTTAAAAAATTGAACCCAATAATTAAATTAAATACTCTACTCCAAGTTCAACAATTTACTATTTTCTTATAGATTACTGTATTTGTATATCTCAATTTTTTTGTCAAAAAATAAACGATAAGAATTGTATCGTTTAAAATGAAAGATAAATTTAATTCGAAATATATTATTTTTGAATAATATTGATCTATGATAAGGGTATTTAGTAGTAACGATGTTGTTAAGATATTAATATTAATTTATTTTTTTATCTAATAACTTAATTAAATTTTTAATTCAGATAATTGTTTAAAATGCATGGTTAAAGTTATATTAAACAAGATATTTTGAATTTAAATCTTATAGCCAACTACCTATTTATGAAAGAACTGTTTGCACAAATTTGCACCCTATATTAAAAGATTTTCTTCTTTAATAATTTAAATTTTTAGATGATCTTAAAAATGTTAAAAATATGATCAGTATTGAATTGTATGATTGTCGAGTACCATAAATTATATAAATTAAAAAGATAAGAAATCAAAGAAAATAAGCCCCAAAAGTCTTTTGAAAATAAGAATTTCTTTGTTCGAGAATCTAAAAAATAACTCATAATTTCTTTCTTGTGTACAATAGTTGGGAAAAAAAAATGTAAGCTGATTGCCCTTTTGTCAGAAAAAGAAATAGACAAAAGGTTAAATATTTCATAATCTGCAATTATGAACATGCAGATGGAAATCTAAATAAAAAAAAAAAAAGAAAATTGAGGATTATAATTATTCACAATTTTAAAGAGGAAAATTTTGTTTGGAATTGGAAGAGAGTGGCGGGATAGCTAGTCCTCATAGATGCTCTCCAGATGGGGCCGCCACACCTCCGCCGTCGTCTTCCGTCGGCGACACGACGGCGACTTCTTGTCCTCCGCCGCAATCGTCGAGTGCTGCTTGGAGGAGTTGTACTTTTTCATTTTCTTCTTACTTTTCTCATGCCTGGGTAAGGAAGACGAAGGTATCAAGAAGTAAATGGAGCCCCGCTTGAGGTCGGAGTCGGGCGACAGGATGAGGATCCGGCGTGGGACGCCTTGGGAGCAGGGTTTTGTGAGGACGTGATCCGGGTAGTTGGTCAAGACCTCGCCGGCGGTGACCCGACCCGTAAGCTCCTCCACATACCCATTCGAATGTACTATTCGGATCAAGTCCAGCGCCCCGCATGGAAGAACACATGCCAAACAACACCTCAGGCTGTTGCCCATCAGTCGTATTGAACTGGATCTTTTGGCGACGGATTTAAGTCTGTCTCTGAAGCGTCGCTTTGTGTTGGTTGTCTAAGAAGAGTTTGAATGTGAATGTGGATTAGGGTTTATATAGGGATTGGGGAGTGGAAACCGTACTCTTGGACTTAATAATTCATTGTGTTCCATGATTGATATGGTTTAGGAAGTACTTGGATTAAAACGACTGAAATGTCTTTATTTTTTGCTTTTGCTTATCGCTTTCCAATCATCTATCTTCCATCAACATCTCAAAAATTCTAATTCTAATTCAAATTTAATTTAATTATATAATAAGTATCTTTGTTGTTTAAAAAATTACCAATACCCCCTAGATTTTAACAGTTGTCTAACAATTAACCCAATCCGTTATATTTTCATCCATTTTTATGGTGAACTGAAAAATGCCCTTATGAATTAAAATTATATTTTTTATTTTTTTATGAACTAAGTGGATTATGTTTTTATAATTTTTTATGGATTAAGTGGATTATTTTTTATAACTAGCATGAACTATATATACTATGATGCACAGACACGAACACGAACACAAACACTCATAACAACTTTTTTAAAAAAAAATTATTGGATCCCACCACTGTAATTAATGTGATTATTAACTGTCATAGATAAATATTTGGGGTTAAATACAATTTATCCTTTATGACATGTGAACTAAACAAAAAAAACCCTGTAAAAAAATATTTAGCAAATCACCCTATGCTTCAACAGGAATCACCCAAGGGTAGATTAGAAACCTCTGGTAAATTGCCTGCCCCTCACCCAGCGGATAAAGTACATTACATAGTCTAGGGATTGGCGACTTACCCATTCAGTGACTTTGGCACTGGACGTTCCCAAAACAGATCGGGTTGAGTCAATTCAATAATAGACATCTGTTGGGATTCCACCTTCCTTCTCCTTTTAGGGCCTATCCGGAAGATAATCCAATACTTCTTGGTAATTTGGTTCATTTTCCAAAACAGGGAGTAATTTGTTAATTTTTTGTTACATGGGGATTTTTTGTTCTTTTTTTATATCACATGAGGATAAATTGTATTTTTTTCGTAATAAATATTTGTATAGTATATTTATATTTCTAAAATTTGTTAAATTAAACTTTCAATACCCTAAAATTAATCTGATTTATGTGAACTGAATCGCTCAACTGTAATATTTTCTTTGATAGTTTAATTTATATTTTGCTCCTAAGTTTTAGTAAATAATTATGTAAAGGAACTAAAAAAAAGTGATATTTGTTCAGTGTTCGGAGATTTGGAATGTAATATGCCAGTAATAAGTCAATCGAGGGTGATACCAATTCTCATGCAGTTTTGTTGTTAATGTCAACAAATTTACTGTATCTTGACTAATGGTATAACTTATTTATTAGAAGGAAGCAACTCTAGGAGTATTAGATGTAATGTTCCAAACTATAGGAAGTTCACTTATAATTACACCAAATTTCAAAAGAAGAGAGTGTAATTATCCCGGATAATAATAAATAAAACTTAATACTTTATTTCTTAATGCTTTTATAATATTCCAGGATCCATGGGCAGTAGTGTTTTATTAGATTTTGTACATTTTAAATCTGCATACTTCCAAAGTATCCAGCTGTCTTTGATCTACTCCAATTTTTTAGTTCAATGAATAAAGATTTCTGCTAACATTTCCTTATGCTACTTATAAATTAAAAATAAAATAAAATAAAATAGTTAACTGAACTGAACTGCTGTTACTAATATATACAATTTCAAGTATAATAACACATTCGTATCTCTATGTATATTTTTACATAAACACGATTATGGTTACATTCATCCTTCTCTTCTCCCAACAAACTTAAAAACATTTTCTTTTAGCCATCTCGAATCGCGATTTCGCCGCAGAATCTTACACGTTTTTGTATAATAACTCTTCTCTTTTTTTATTTTGTTTGTAACTTTTTTCTGCACCTCAAGTTCTTGAAATTGATTCTTTGGTTATGGTGAAACTATGAATATAAAAAAAATGAAGGATAATTACGTACACTTTTTCTTGAGATTTGGTTTAGATTACCTCAACTGCCCCTTTAAAGCTTCAGTCAATTATGACTATAATATCATAGATTCAAGGGAAACTTTAATTTAGATCGAATTTGAATTAATTATGAAGTAAATGCAATATATTTGTCGTGTGATTGGTATACAGTTAACAAAAAGTGATTAATCACATGATAAAGTAAAATTTCACTTACTTTCATGTGGTTGGTTTAGTTTGGTTAAAACTTGTTTGGATAAGAACTTTTAGTAGATTCGACTGTTGATTATGTATAGATATTTTTGTGATTATAATGGTTTACACAAAACGAAAAATTTTGCGAAATTTGGATTTTTAGTTAATTTTGCATCTTTTTTTTAATTTTAAGTCACATTGAAATTGACTTTAAGCTGCATCAGAAGAAATACGACTTTTTCGTTATGGTTAAAAGTAAAAAATTGTATAGAATATTAATTAACAACGATTGTGTAATGTCTATTAGCATTTTATTTTTGTAAGTGAAGCTAAAACATTAACTACAACTAAAAACTATAGCAAATGTTTTGACCTTACGACAAACTATGGAAAATGTTGATTAGCCGACACCAAAATTTAGGTTTTCACATCGATTTTGTTTGACCATGCTGGATGATTTTGATTTGTCATGATTTTTAAACTGTAGTAATTTATGGTATAGAGAATAATCCATTTTAATATAGTGTTAGAAAATACCTAAGATCGGGCTGAAAATGCAATAAATATAATAGCAATATAGCATTCTATCTTTCTTCTAGTTTTGTTCCTTTCGAGGAATAAAAACATTAGGTCAAATTAGACCTGTTCCGGCTTTCTTTCTTTCTTTTCTTTTTTTTTTTTGGTACAAAATAGTTCGGAGGGCTCCGACTCCAATAATCACCATGGATTTAGGCATACGTTCAAAACCGCAGGTCAATTATGTAGGGGGTACTAACAGATTACCTACTAATACAACCCTAACACCGACTGGTTGGATATCTATTCCAAGTCCCATTGCATCATTGCTTTCAATTACTATACACACACCTGGTGCACTACAAGAAATTATTAGGGTATTAGAGACGGAAAAGATCCGTCTCTGATTTTGATTAAGTAGAGACGGATCTAGAGACGAGTAGTAACTCTTTTTTGGATTATTAATAAATCAGAGACATGTTTAGCGACGAATGTATGCTTCTACTAAATTAAGAGGATGGTTTATTCTTATTGATTGAGCCAATTAAGAGAACTCAACCACAATAAAATATGTATTTGACCAAAACTCATTCCAACACTGCCCAACTTAATGGTCGAAGTTACACGAACACATTAAAAATTGAATCCGATCTCAATTGAATCAATACCTTAGTCAATCAATCCATCTCATTTTTATTGGAAGGACGAAGCTTCGTGAGGCTCAAGTGTAAGGTGCACCGACCAGCCGAGATAAGCATTGTTCATTATAATTAATTAGTTGTTAAAGTTTATACCAAACTTTATTAATCATTCTACACAATAATGATTTCTAGGAATTGCACGAGTCGAGATCGAGTTTGATAAAGCTTGAATCTTAATAGGGATCATACACAACTAATTCATTAACATGTTCTTGAATTTGTTTATTCGATTAGTTGGGCTCCCGAGTATAATATTTTAGACGTGTTTTCGTATATATTTTTGTATGGATATATAAATAGGTTTAAGTATATTTTTAATTCTGTAATTTTGGTATTTTGATATTTTTATCTTTTATTTTTGTAGGATTGCAAAATTGTCCTGTAACTTTTTGATATTTTACAATTTTGGTTCTTCTAGTACCGGATTTTACAAAAATTATCGAATAAATCATGTGCCACACGTTATTAGTTTGTTTTTTTAACTTTTCTTCCATGTTGGCGAATGAACCACGCGGCACACATGATTTATTTCGGCTACATTGGCAAAATTCGGCACCAGAATGACCAAAATTGTGAAATGTCAAAAAATTATAGGACTCTTTTGTAATCCTAAAAAGATAAAGGATAAAAATGCTAATGTATCAAAATTACTGGATCAAAAATATGTTAAAACTATATATATGTGTCTATGTACATTACATAAACTAGAAGATCAGCGATACAAAAACTAAGTGACCATTTTATTATCATTACTAATTATATACACATTTTATTTTTTTCATAATGATAAATTTCATGGTTTTAATAGGGACTAATATTTTATGAAAGTTGTTACTAGCAAGGATTATCTCCCGTCTCCTGCGTATTTGATGTAGACGCTTCGTCATATTATTCATAATGAACATTGAATCAGTATTTATTTACAGGTGCTCAATTACAATTAAGATTATCGTATTTATTACGAGCCTTTTTTATTTTTTAAATATTTTTTATTACAATCGTTCATGTTGAATATCTATATATAACATAGACAGATACAACAATCATATCCTAATCAATAATATTAGATAAATTATATCTAAGCAACACCTACTATGCAGTAGAATAACATCCCACACGTCGGGTCTTAAGTTCGTCAACTAAATTAGGCTTCATTGGCTATTACGAGCCAAATTAAAGTGCCCATGCCTCTACACAATTGCTTGTAGCTGTCCCTACGGATGCATTGCCCTGGATGTAGCGACCAAGTTTCCATTCCAGTCTCTAATATTATTTTTTGTTGTCGTACTGATTTCTCCATACTATTTCTCGAAATTATATAATTTAATTTGTGCCAATAGTTTTAATTTGAAAAAAAATAAAGAAGAACGTACAATGCAACTCTTGAAAGAAAAAACATCTAATTTATCTATAAAATTTTTAAATATTTTTACACGCATATCGAGTCTGCCGCGTACTGCTAGCAAAGGTACAGCATATGTGTAATGAATGGGACATACATACATAGACACAAAAATTATTACACGCGTTATGGAATAAACCATCATGTACGTAATTAGGACAAATTCACAGTTTTCAATAATAAATATTAAATAATAGTAGTTTTAATAATCTAATTATTTATTTTTTGGAAGATCTTCACATTTTTGTCCATTACCTTAGACTGAAGATGTTGTCCGTATTGGTCTACAACGTGGGGTGATAACTCATTTGAGCATACGGACAGATTTCATGAAGATGCTGCAGCTGTGGCGGGAAATTATTATAATTATTATTATTAATATTATTTTTAAAAAATGTATTTGTACGACTGTATTATTTAATAGTAAGTAAACTGTATAAAAATATATGTTACTTATACGTCGTATTTTTATAAGTACGTCATACGGATGTGAAGAGTTTGTACCTGTAAATGCACCAATAATTAATGTAATTGTCAGAAATTTGGAATCAAATATTAAAAATGAATTTCTTTCTGTAGACGTATTAGATGATATGAAATAGGGTTAATATACATCATACGTTATCTAAAAATGTAAAATTATACATTTTTTTAAAGAAGTTTTAGGATTATATTTATATTCCATCTAAAAAAATTTCTTTTATACCTGACACCCTTCCGTTAGAATTTGGGTGAAAAACGCTGATGCTAACAAAAAAAATTACGTTTTTTTTTTTTATTTTGCTTCTCATTTAATATGTTTTTATACTTATAAAGAGATAAATATAAAACATATATGTAGAGTGAGGTTAACATCATTACAATTTTTTTCTTATAAGTACAAAATTATTATATGGGAATGTTAAATGAAGGGTAAAATTAAAATTATATTGTTTTTTTTTTGCTAACATCAGCATTTTTCGTCCAAATTCTAATGAAAAGGAGGTCAGGTGTAAACAATAAATTTTGGGAAGGAGTGTAAGTGTAATTTTAAATTTTTTGTAGAAAATTATTTTTCATATTTTCACAGAGGATTTAAGTGTAATTAACTCTAAGGTATATATAAATGCTTTCGTATATTGTAATGTTATGTGCGTATAAAATTATAGTATCAAAATCATTCTTATAAAATTTCGCAAAAGGGAATTAACAAAGTGAAAATAATTAGTATAAATTAACAAATATAATAATACCAAGATCACATTTTTCGCGCTTATATGACTAAAATTATAAGTAAATGAAATTAATGAAAATAATATTAGCAATTGTTAAAAACATTTGCACAACATAATAACTAAAATGAGATTATAAAAGTACACAAAATTAAATTAGATATATACAAAACTAATATATCACGTTCATATATCAATCATTATATCTCTATACACAAATATTACTTTTCAACTACAAAATATTTAGTATGTGTGTATATTTTTTTATTAATAAATGAAAAAATATAGGATTGATGTAAAATGAATACTAATTTCTTCTAAACGGGTGTCGGATATTGCCAATAATATGCAATTTTAATGATAAAAAAAATATTGAAGTTAATCACAATTTAATCGCATTTCTAAAAACGTAATTCTTGATTTGGTTTATTATATTTTTCTAATTAATTAAGAAAAATTATATATACAACACGTACAATTTTCTTATAGGGGATCGATCGATGTAGGGATGGCCAAAAAAAACCCTAATATTAAAATTCTTATTTTTTTAATTAGGAGAACAAAAAAAAAAGTTATTATTTAACTGCAGAAGTTGTTCTTTACATGAATTTTCATGAAAGTGATTGGAAGAATTAATGTATAGAGGTTTAGGGATGGAAATGGTTCCACATTGAATTTGATCTCAATTCTGACCCACTTCATCCGCTCGATAACTTACAACAATGTTTTTTAAAAAAATTGGATATAATTATAAATATATTATTATTATTTAAAAAATTACAAATATATACTCACGTAATTTTAACGATCGTCTAACAACTAACTAAATATAGTAGCTTTGTTTGGTATCCATCAATTATTTGTGGTGAACTAGCTAAAATATCTTTGAGTATTATGAATTATAATTTTACTTATTTTTTAGAATTTTTTAAAATTTCTTCATGAACTAAGAGGACAGTTTTATTTTTACAATTTTTCAATTTGTTTTAAAAGAAAAAATGTAGTAGGTATAAAACGGACAATTTCAAACTTTTGTGTAAGAGTTACATAATTTTATCAAATATCAAGAGTGTTATACCAAATCTCATGACAATTCATTGTAATTTACGTTAATTTGAAAAAGGGCCTTAGAATTATAAATTATAAAAGATTTGGAGGTTAGATTTTCAATGTTAGATTATAACTCTTTAAAACATTTTTTTAATTCATTATATTTGTATGTATTTGATATAACATTTGTGTATTGTATACATAGTCGCACATATTAAATATAAGTATACTGATCTTGTAAATCAATAATCCTATAAATTAAATAATAGATAAGTTATGCTTTTAATTTATATAAAATATTAATATTATTATATGTTTAAAAAATTAAGACATGCACAAGATAGTCCGAAAATATTTTTTCTCTTTATAATATCATTTTCCTCATATCTAGAAAGTTGAGGCATTTGTTTTGTTAAAAGAACATTGCTTTGATATATTTAAAATTATAAAACGAGTTATAAGATCAGACAGCTAGGTCCGAGCCAGGTTTGAGTTTATTTATATTAGCCGGTAAATTACAATGAGTTTTTCGAGATTTACTATAATTATAAATGTATTTTTTATTATTTAAAAAATTATTAACATTTCTTAATTTTAACTATTATTTAATAATTAATATAATTCATTTATTTTCATCAAATTTTTATTTATTTTTTAAATATCCTATGGACTAGAAATTATAAAAAATTCTAAAATTTTTTATAGACTTTTTTTTTTTTAGTGAAACACCATTAGGAATTATATTAGAAAAACCCAACACGCCAGAGGAAGCCCCAAGTGCTCGGATTTACAGTTGCGCTTGTGCTCTACGGCTTAGCCAGGGTAGAACTAAGACGGTAGGCACTGTTCACCTTGAACTTCCCCTTTTTTCCAAAATGCCAGACTAGCCGATCCTCCTCCCCCTTCGCAACCAAGATCATGCAAATCGCAATCCTCCAAACACCTCCAAAAATCCTCCATTTGCCACATCGCCCTTTCTTTTTCTAATGCCATAAGATTTCATTAAAATCCCCCTTGCAAAGCTAAAGGCTTATCGATCACCCATATTGTGGCGTCAATGTGGACTGCAGAGAGTAATTCGATCCATACATCAACATTCTTCATCTATAAGAGCACCAAACCACCCCCATTACCCCTTACTTCAACCCCTACCCCAAGTTAGTTCGACTTCTGCTTGATAATCTCATATCTCCTAGCTTTGATATAAGTTTCAAAGATGTAAACCAAGCCGGAATTATGGAGAGTAATCAACTCCCGCAGTATATGAACTATCCAAGGGGACCTCAGCCCTTGATGATAACTCTGCAATTGTCATGATTTTATAGCGATTTAATCTTTCTTTTTAAGCCAAAACATCCCTAATTATATGATTTTATTGCATATTCAGCAAAAATGAAAGATATGAGGCAAAGATGGCAAAAATCAAGCTAAAATCGAAATTGAAGGCATCAAAAAGGAGAAAAAGGAGATTACAAGGAAATTTCTGCAGAATTGACTAAGCGTGCCCACGCTTAGTGGAGTGGTAAACTCGAGATAAGGATGAATACGAGTAATTTCCGCAGAAGATAAAGGAATGAAGTGTTTAGGTTTAAAAAGAATTCTTTAAAGCTTATCTCTTGTGATTTATTTACCTTTTTAGAGTTAATTACGTATTTATCTCCCCCCTACGTCTAGATTCGTAGGAGACTTTTATTATAAATAGGGGGTCTCTTCATTTGAAGACGTTCAGTTATTGATTAGAACTCTATAGAATTCTTTGTTCATTCTTTCTCTTTTATTTTTATTTTGTAACCGGAATTAATGGAATTCCACTTTTTAGTGTGTTCTTCCATTAACATGTCCGGCTAAATTCCTTATTTTCTGGTTAAGGTATGGTGATTGCTTGATTCTCATTATGTTGTAAGATCTAATCTGCGTTCTACACTTGTCAAATAAATATTCATGCTATTCTCTGTGCTTTAATTACAAACATCTAATTTATAAATGATTCGGCCGATTGTTCATTATCAAGAAGGTTTGCTTGGCTAATTGGACTTTATAAATCCGTGTAATTGTTTATTTAGTTCAATGCTTAGTAGCAACATAGTATGATTAATTATGTCATAGTAATTAGTTATGTTATGGGGAATGCATGATCTAGTTTAAACGAATTATCCTCGTAGGAATTTGTTGATTAGAATCAGGCCCTTCTAATTCTTAATGTTGTTAATAGATTAAATCTTGTGGACGTTCCCAGGGTTGTCTGTTAATTAGGGATCTAGCCAACGATCGTACCTTGGCTAACGAAAAGGTGAGGAAATGTGAGGTTGTTAGGTCGTACCAACAACCATAACTAGTTTATTTGTCTATACATGTGTCATTCTTGCATCAATGATCAACCTATAAGAATCAAGCATGATCCTAGTCTTAACCGAAAATCTTCCTCTCGTATCTTCACCAGGTATTTTCAATTATTATTTAGTTTTCGATTACTTCTTTTTATCATCAATCTCTCCCCATTATTTTCTTTTTCTTAAAGAAATCAACTTAAAACCAATCTCTGTGGATCGACCCTACTCCCACTTTCACAAGTGTAGTAAGAATTATTTTTGGTGATCTCAATACCCACCACTTAACAATTTCAAGCAATGACGTTCATGGTTGCCATCGGGGTTGCGTAGCAACGTCCACCGATAGAATGTCTGACTCATCGTTCAATAAATTCAAACACCATTTACTCCCTTGAGCTGCATCCCCATCCAAGTCGAGCAGTGACGACCCCCTACCCCAATAAGAGCACCAAATCGCCCCCCTTACCCCTTACTTCAACCCCCATCCCAAATTAGTTCGACTTCTGCTTGATAATTTCATATCTCCTAGCTTTAGACTAAGTTTTAGAGATGTAAACCAAGCCGGGATTATGGAGAGTAATCAACTCTCGCAATATATGAATTGTCCAAGGGGACCCCAGCCCCTAACAATTCCAAGAAAGGAAGTTCATAGTTGCCATCGGGGCTGCGTAACAACATCAACCAATACAATGTTTGACTCATCGTCCACCAAATCCAAACACCATTTACTCCCGTGAACTGCATCCCCATCCAAGTCGAGCAGAGACGCTCCCCCTCCTACCCCTCCCCCCGTGGTCATTTCCTCCCTACCAGGCTAGTTGTTCCTACCCCTCTCCACTTACCCTGTCCACCCCTTCCACATCTCACACCACCTCCCTATGCCGAGAACCGTAGAGGGACCAAGCAAGCGCTCCGTCATTTGGTTTGGGGCCCAACCTCCCACGACTAGGAAACGTAGAAGGAACGACTTCCTCGGACTCCTCCACCCACACCACCAAGTCTACTTGGTCCCAACGACCGTGTGCTGCCTCACTAACCCGTCCTCCCTAGCGTCTGTCACCCCTTCTCCTTTGACTGACAATCCTTCGCGAGCCCCTCCCATGTGGTTGGCTTGGACAATCTCTATGGACTAAAGTTCATGTTGTGAAGTTGTGCCGCTCCAACAAGAATGCTCAAAGATACCGAAGATCGCAGCTCCCTTTCTCCTGCTATTATTCCCCTCCTAACTGGACGGTCCTTTGGAGACCTTGTCCCACTTTGCCAACCACCTTAGATCATGTGGGGATGGGTGCTTTGAGCCAAGGGCCGTAGGGGATGTCATCTCAAAATCCAAGAACCCCTCCTCAAACTGCAGCTCACAATATTTAGTGATGTGGCCCAGTTGCCCGCAGAAATAACAGAAGTTTGAGAGTCGTTTGTACGTTATATGCACAATCAGATCATCCCCCATAATGGAACGGATCAGCAACGTCCTTTGAAGCGCCCTAGTCACATCAATTGCCACCCGAATCAGTAGCGTAGATCCTCATGAACAACACTCCTTGTCCATCTCCATCTTTATCTCCTAGAAACACCGATGAGTGTAGCGACCCCCAAATTCATTATGCTCAAGGAAGATTATGGACATATACATGAAAGTTACACCAGTTGAGATCGACATGTAGAGGATTCTCATGCTCCTAGATTCTTTGAGGACAAGGACATTTGTATCGAAACTCCACGGACATCCCAATAGAGCCCGATTTCTGTCTATGACGTAGTTGAAACGAAGCAAGAACTTACCCCACTCAGCGGCTTCATCTCGATTCCTTTCATTGGGTTCAGCATCCTTGTGAACTAAGCGCCTCAAACTTAGGATCCTTTGATGCTAGAAGCCGACTAACTAAGCAAAGATTGAGATTATTTGATTCCATATGCCACAATCCGCTTGGTAAGACCAAGCTCTATCTTTCCTCCTTTGTCAATTTCAATTTATGTTGCAATCCCATAATATCATATTCCATTCCATACCACCTCAGAAGATAGATGAATACCTACAAGCCCCCCCCCCCCCCCCCCGTTTGGTGAGAAAACAACGACATGCCACAGTGCTAATCCGCCAACAGACCACCCTAAAAACAAAAACAGCAAAGTAAAAACAACAACAAAACAAAATACAAAACTAATGATAACAAAGAAAGCGAAACGAAGGTTAAACGACATATATGCCAGAAACTGAGGGCTGTTGGATAGAGACAATAAAATGAGGACGACAAAGAAGAAAATGCAGATATGAACAGGTAAAAGGATCCCCCTCATCAGACTTTTGTAAAGCTAGAAATTAGTAACGAGCACGTCGCGCGAGAGGGAGTCCGAAACCTCACTGGGAAAGCACCGACGAGAGGTTGCTATGGGACGCCACAAAGAGATCTGCTGGACACAAACTCTCATACGAGAGAGGCAGGACACTTAGGATAGAGAACCAGTTCATGCAATTTAGAAGATATCAATTTTTTTATAGATTAAATGGATAATTATTTTACAATTTTTTACCATCCAACTCGTTCGATTTTTTTATAATTTCTATTTTTTAAAATAAAAAAAAGATAAGTATAAGATATTTATATTTTTCAAACAATAAGGGAGTATTCGCAATTATATCAAACTTTCACGTGAGCTCACTGTAATTTACCATCTTTTATGATTTGAACAATACTTTATTAGTAAATAAAAGGAATTTCAATTTGGGTTAAATTTAGTTTGCTCCTTTATATTATAATAATTGTGTCGAAGTCACCCATTTACCATTAAAACCTTCAAATGCCACTCTAATTTTGCAATTTCAAACTTAATGGAATAAAATAACCATGTAGCCTTTTTTTATTATCTCTAATAGACTTATGTGTTCGTATGTAAAAAGATAAATTCATTTTACTTCTTAGGAATTGTTTGCAAAAACTTCTACTTTTGGATAAGTGGTTTTTGTAGAAAAAGTTCGAAGTCTTAGTAGATCCAAAAGTGGATAATGTTTGTGATAGGGGGAAAATGAAGTTCGAGATCTACACACATCAAACTCTTGCACAAGCTAGTTTTTAATCTTTTTCTCTTCAATTCCTCCTCCTTCCAAAAGTCCCCTTTACAGTAAAATTTGGGGGTATTTATACTTATACTAGCAATAAATGTGATGGGGTATAAAATCAATTTTACCCCCTCAGCAACTACTAATTTGTGGATCCAATTCATTGGTAATGGTTAATTTAATAATTACAAAATAATTTAAATTATAAGGCCTTGATTTTTTATTGCTTCTTATGGAAAGGGCTTGACTTTCCCTTTAAATCACCATTTGATTGAGCTTCGTGTCCCCATCACCAGCCCCCGAATCCATAAATATTAGAGAGATATTTTGGGAGTTTAAATAAGCAGGTTTCCTTCAACGTAGATTAGGCACTTTAATCATCTCACTATCGTTGTTCATCTGAGTCGGCTGATTCTGGTTTAAATACTTCAATATGTCTATGTTGAGCCTTGAATATAGTGTTTTGTTCCTCTTCATCTCCTCTTTTCAATTGTGAATATTTTTTAGATCACGGGTGCTCAAAAAAATTGAAAAACAATTAGATATTCAATTAGTGAAATGTCTAGTAATTGAACCGAGCAGAAATTTCACGGAGGTTGTCACAGGAAAGTAGGCCATGGCTACATGCCAAAACACAATGGCGTCGACTTGATTGCCCCCAGCTGCTATTGTTGCGCCTTCTCTTTCTTCTTTACCTATCTTATCGCGAAAATTTTTTCTTGACTTCTCCGATAATGGGGACCTTTAGTTTGAGGTGATTGAAGTAATTAATAATTTGTCAGAGTTTCACTCCAATTCGCTAGGTATTTACGTGGATTTGAGCTATAAAAGGTCAATAACTCCCATATTCTTCGTGATGAGGTCTTGGAAGAATCAGGTAAATGGTACTATGTTATTGGTAGCCCCCCCTGGTCTAGATCTCGTCATCGCGTCATGGATGTTGAGAATTGCACTAGTAGTATGAGTCTTCAGGAGTTCAACGTTCTTGGTGGCAAGATTGACGCCTCTTTCGAATTTTCTTTCATCATTCCCAACGTAGGTTATAGGACCAAGAATCCTCCTTGGGGGTTCTTTACAGCTTATTCGTCTTTTTTCATTTCGGGTTTCATGCTTCCTCCTCATCTATTCCGTCTAGAGATAATCAAGCATTTCAATATTTGTATTAGCCAATTCACTTACAATTCTTCCACATACTTTAGGGGTTTCTTCGACCCTTTAGGGATCTAGATTTAGCTCCTTTCCTTGAGGCTTTTTTTACTTTCTTTACCCTTACGAAGATTGCCAATGGCTCATACTTCTTTCCTCGTGGTGGATGTAAGTTTTTTGAAGGGAGTGCCTCTTCAAAGCGCCAATAGAGAAAAAATTATTTTACATAAAAGACTTTTACTAGGTGCTGGTGACTTCTTTGGGGGAGTTGTCTTTTGGCCCCAATCTTGTCCACGACCTTCGTCTGTCATTTATTTGGGTGGGATTGTTTCACCAAATTTTTGACTTGAAGACTTTATTTTTGGCTGGTCTTATGTTGTTGTTTTTGCCTGGCTTTATTTTTCCTTTCGACCATATTATTTTCTCTATCACTTCATGCTTTTGCTTTTGTCGTTTTTGCGGAAAAAAAAGGTGACTCTTCAAGACATTCAGCAATACAGCGTGAATAGTGAAAGGGTGCTCGTGAGAAGGAAAATTTTCGCAAGTTTCGTAATCCTCCTCCCCCCTCGGGAAGAAGGGAAGATGATCAGTATCGTTCCCCTTCTCCTTGTTCCAAGGAAGGTCATGGCAATTCATGTAGGGGGCACACTTTGTCTCCTCTTGGAGGTAGTGGCTCCAAGCGTCTTCGAGATGGTACTTTCGGACCTCCTCGGTATAATGCTGACAAAGGGTTTTTTACCTGTGGGATTAATCAACAAGATGGAATATCCTCATTTTGAGATGCTTTCAATTTTGACCTTACTTATGAGAGATCAAGGAGCATTATGAGTGCTTATGATGTGATTCACTTTGGTGCTCTTTCCAACAGTACCATCATTAGGCTACTTCATGGCGAGGTTGTTAGGGTATGCTTTTATACTTCTTTTTCATATTATCTCTCTGAATTCTTTTGTTTTCTTCTTATGAGATTTTGTAGTTATTTTTTGCTAGGTAACTAACCTTTCTGAGGTCGTTGATCAATGCTTCGACCATTATGAGAAGGAGCTAAAACGGTTGAATGCCCCTTTTGATGATGCTAAGAAAGATTTAAGTCACTCTCACGATCTCAGGGTTGCTTTCGCTGAACAAGTCAAGTGGAAAGACAGTTTGCAGCAAAAAGCACTTTGGGGTAGATGTCTTTTAAGTTGGGGGCGAAAAGATTTATTTGGACTACATCTGGAGTGATTTTAGAGTGGTGTAATTTCATTTAATCCCAACTTTAAGGGGGTTACATAATTATCAAACAACTAATTAAATTAGTCGATTCAAAATAAAATTAAATTTCATTCAATTTTCATGTTGATGTCACTAATTTAACATATATTAACGAAAGAATCTATTTGTTATATAATAATAAATAATAAAAATATTAAATATAATTTTTAAAATCTCAAAAAATTATATATAATTTACTTCCAAGAAAAACGCTATAACTATCCCTTTCTTTAAGAGTGAGAATGGAGAAATATGGAGTAGGTAAGATATGAGATCTCATACATATTCATAATAAATTTGTTGTCAATTATTTAGAATCTCTTGCTTCATGTTTCAAGATATCGAGCATGCATATGTTTACGGAAAAACACATCAGAATCATTACACCTCGTTTGGTTTGATTTTTATAGATATGGATCTTGCACGATTTCTATTATTTTTATTGCATTCTATCTTAATATGATCACTTATATTATTTTCTATTTTTTTTTTAATCTAAAACCACGCATTTTGTTATTTAATCTAATCACTTTTATATATATATATATATATATACATATATATGAACTGTTGTGCATGAATGCACCCAAAAAGTTGCCACATAAAAGTATTTATTTCTTGTTTGTTGGTATGAAGCATATGAAATTTACGAATTTGAACTGCTATTGGTACTAGAAAAATTATAATTTTTTGCTGTAATTAATTATTATAATAAAGAAAAATGGTGCGGTAGATATGAATTAATCACGGCTCCACAACAATAATTAACTGTTGTTGCCGCAAGTGAGGTCAAAATATTAGTTATTGCTAAAATCATGAACAAATATTTTGATCATAGCTGAAAATCATAATAAATATTGAATGCCCATGGTAAAAGTTTAAGTTTTCACATTGATTTCGTTTGACCATAGTTAATAATAGGATAAAATACGCTTTGTCCCCTTAAACTATTTTTGATATAATATTTACTCCCTAAACTAATAAATATAACACTTACCCCTTATAATTAAATTTTTAGACAATATTGCCCTTATATATATATAGTTCAAAGAATATAGTTTTTCAAATAATTTTGCATTTTAAGTTTAATTAAATTTTCTTAATTGAAATAAATATATTTTATTATAGTAAAATAATATATAATTTGTGAATTATAATTTGAATTTTATTATATTTTACAGACTTAAAGTTAAGTAATGAATGAGAACAAAAAAATATACAAAAATAATTCATAATAGTATTTTATTAATTGAATAATAAAATTAAGTTATTAACTATTTATTCTTTTAGATCAAAATTAGTAATTAAAATATTTTTTCAATATATGCTTCTTAAAAAACATGATAAAATATTTATATTTATTCATTTTTTTCCTAAAAATATTTAACTTGATGATGACACAGATGGCACTATACGGGGTCCTAATGAAAGCAGCCCCATCAGTGGTGATCCATGTTGAACGTCACAGTATGGAATGTTCGTGGCCTGATCAAGCAGGACCATCAGCTAGCTCTGAATGACCTTATGGCTGAGTTCAAGTTACAATTAATTGGTCTCTTAGAAACTCGTGTCCATGTTAATAATATCACTCGCATTCAGTTAGCGATTTTACCCCAATGGAAGTGGCTTGTCAACCCAGCTACAGTTGGTAATCGTGTTTGGG
Organism: Sesamum indicum; assembly: GCF_026168435.1. Lineage (NCBI taxonomy): Eukaryota > Viridiplantae > Streptophyta > Magnoliopsida > Lamiales > Pedaliaceae > Sesamum > Sesamum indicum. Next base: position 20,994,279 of record NC_142662.1, read on the forward strand.
ATTGCATGGGATGATGATATTCTTGATGAAAGTATATTGGAATTAAGTGTCCAGTTTATTCACTGTCATGTGTGCACTCGAGCATTGCATGAAATTATGTTTATTAGTGTTGTCTATGGGTCTAAAGATGTTATTGGGCGTCGGGAGTTGTGGGCCTCGTTGACCTTATTGGCAGGTCAATGTGAGGAAGTGTCATAGCTAGTAGGTGGCGATTTCAATGCTGTGTGGGACCTTAGTGAAGTTTGTGGTCCTACGAGTGATATAAGGCAGGTTATGTAGGAATTTAATGCGTGCATTATGGACACAGGGTTACTTCCATTACCCATGCAGGGTGAATGGTACACGTGGCATAACTGTAGCACGGATTCGTGTAGTCTTTGGAATAGACTGGATCGAGTGTTTATAAATGACACTTGGCTAACGAAGTACTCAACATCATCATATAATAGCCTCACGCCACGGACGTCCGATCATTCACCACTTGTACTGAATGGGGACAACCACCAACAATTAGGAGGTATGTTTAGATTTGATAATTACTTGACTCTTTTATCGAATTTTATTCCCAGTGAGCAGAATGTATGGCAGCATAACATCGTGGGTGTGCCTATGTATGCGATCACTAGCAAACTCAAGGTGTTAAAACCTGTGTTCTGGCAATAAAGGAGGCATAAGGGGGATTTATTGTTAAATGTCAAACTCGCCAAAGGCTTTCTTGAGGCAGCACAGACTCTCGTTAGCCTGGACAGACAAAATGATTTCCTCCTCCACTTGGAGCATTGTTGTCGGTTGGTGTATGCTAAAGTAGTAAAACTTAAACAAATTATGCTACAGAAAAGGGCAAAGATGCAACGGATGAAAGGGGGGATCAGTATTCTCATGTTAATGATGAGCATCCCGACGCATCCTACATATTAATGATGAGCATGGGACTACCCACTCAGAACCAGAGACGGTGATCTCTGAATTCATCTCCTTCTATCAAACTCTGTTAGGGGGAGAGCGATGTAGGCAAGGGATTCACCTCAGCTATTTGAGACCTTAGGCACAGCATGTTATCAATGAGGACGAGACTCGTGAACTCCTCCAACCAGTCACTGCGACGGACATCAAACAGGCCATTTTTTATATCCCTAAGGATAAAGCCCTTGGTCCAGATGGCTATTCGTCGGGATTGTATAAAGCAATTTGGCCCATTGTGGGCAATGAAGTCATGCAAGCAATTTTGAATTTCTTTACTACTGGAAAATTGCTTAAGCAAGTCAATACTACACTTCTGACGCTTATCCCCAAGGTACATTCTCCCACACTAGTTGCGGATTTTAGGCCCATCTCTTGTTGTAATGTGCTGTATAAAATCATCACTAAAATCCTAGTGCAGAAATTGAGTAGGGTACTGGATAAATTAATTAACCCATGCCAAACTGCATTCGTTACTGAGCATAGTATTGGAGACAATGAATTATTAGCACAGGAACTTCTCACAGGCTACAACCAGTGGCGCCTTCCTCCACGATGTGCCCTCAATGTGGACATTAGAAAAGCCTACGACACCGTCGAATGGGACTTCATGTTGGCGGTGCTTCAATTGTTTGGATTTTCGGCACCATTCATTCGATGGATTAACGAGTGTATCACGACCACCTCTTTTTTGGTGGGCATTAATGGTTAACCACATGGCTTCTTTCAGGGATCTTGGGGCTTGAAACAAGGTGACCTTATATCCCCATATTTATTTGTACTTGTAATGGAGGTCCTACATTTGATACTTATGCAAAAGATTGATCAGGATGGACAGAAACATTCCATTGGAAATCTGAACCATCTCGTCTCTTCCAACTGGGGTTTGCTGATGATCTGTTTCTGTTCTGCAAGGCTGACTTGGAATCTATTAATGTGTTTAAACAGGGGTTGGATTTATTTGCATCCTTGTTAGGATTTCAGGTTAACATACAGAAAAGTCACCTTATTCTTTCCTAGTCGACTCATAGGATGAGAGACTAGTTACTTGCAGTGCTCGGGTTTCAGGAGGGTCATTTTTCTATGCGGTATTTGGGACTTCCACTCCTGTCTTCTAGACTATCCATTGCCGATTGTCAGCCACTGCTTTGGAAGATTGATCAGCGCATTAAAGGATGGGAAGGTCTAGTTATGCAGGTTGTATTCAAATCATTAAATCCGTTCTCATGGCATTAAGTGTCTATTGGGCCTCCACTTTTATCCTTCCTAAAGGGGTTATTCGGGAGATTGAGAAGCGGCTGCGCACATTCCTATGGAAAGGAACTACGAATCTGGGATATGCAAAAGTCGCTTGGAGGGATGTTTGTAAACCAATTGAGGAAGGCGGTCAGGGACTGCGTGATATTGCAACCCTGAATCGTGCACTCATGTGAAAAAAGCTATATGATGTGATACGCTGTGATAGGACATTCATTTGGGCAGAGTGGTTGGATAATGGGCATCTACGAGAAGTGTCTATTTGGACAATTCCCGAACGCGGAGGTTTGTGGGGATGGAGAAAGCTTTTTCGCTTGTGTACTTTATTGAGGCTGATGGTCGAGTATCACATTGGAGATGGTCTTCAGTCTATCTTTGGCAGGATCCGTGGCATGCGTTTGGCCCTTTAATTCACATATTTCCGCAAGGACCGCAGTACATGGGTCTAGGCATTCAGGAAAAACTCAGCTGCGTTATTTTGGATGAGCAATGGTACTAGCCCATCAATCCACGTGCCTTGAGTATTTAGAAATCCTACAAACACTACCTACGCTTCAGGAGGGAATGATTCCATTATATGGTGATATAAGGATGGGCTACCTACTGTACATTCTCTTTTTCAATACCTAGACCCACCAGGATCTAAGGTAGGATGGTCCTCACCACTTTTGGGTTCCTTGAAGATTCCGCGACATAGCTTCATCCTATGGCTCGCAATCCGAGAGAAGCTTTCCACGGTCGATAAGCCATAGCTCTCCCACGTAGGTGCCTGTATATTGTGTGATGAAGGAGCGATCGAATCACATAATCATTTGTTCTTCAGGTGTTGGTATTCTCGATAATGCTTACAAGTCCTTAGACAGTTTGTACGTTTTTGTTGGCCTAACTCGAACTGGCTAGGGGATATTACTTGGGCAACAGCAAAATGGAGAAAGAAACGCATCGTAAACGTAACACATCGGACATTGCTGGCTTCTTGTGTTTATCATATATGACGAGAATGCAATCTACGGCGATTTGAGCAGACGGATCGAACGGCTGACTCGCTAGCTTTTCTTATCTTAGAGGATATTCGACAGAGAATACTGAGTGTTACGCTACCTCCCTCTGTTAGTTCTTGTGCGCTTTATAGATTATGACGTATCCATTGATCTGTCGAGAGAGAAACTACACTTTGAACATTGTTATATTATATGGTTGTACCCTTTACTTAATAAAATTTATATTTATCAAAAAAAAAAATTCTTCACCAAAAACAACAAATATATGAACTCGTTATGGCATCAAAATTTGCTCATTTTGTTGTCACCTTTGACCAAAGTAGACTCATCTTCACAATCTACCTTCTTGGAGGGAGCTTGGATGAACTTATTTTAAAAAATAATTATAAGCTCATTTATCTTATAAAATACTTTTAGAATCAAAAAGATTTTTTTAAAAAAATATATTTTTGAAGTGTCTTATAAAATAAGAAGATGTAGCTGGTAAGATATTAGTAATGATAAATTTATAATTAATTTAAAAAAATTTAATAAATTATAAACTTTTGACTTTTTCTGAAAAAAAAAAATGAGAAGTCCCAAATTCTCTAAAAAAATGTTATCAAATATTTTGTAATATCATATAAATTCTCAAACATCTTATAAAATCATCCCAACACACACACACACATTCCTTCATTTTCATCTTCGGATGATTGGGCCTATTTTTCTGTTGGGCTTTGGAGCTTGGGTTGAAGGTGACCAGAGCATTGTTGTTTGACTTCTCAATTGGGCTCATTATTGTGTTGGGCCTCTATCCTTATTGGGCTGCCTTTACGACTCCGGACCAATCATTCTCAGCCTTTCTATTTGGGCTTCTGCTTATACGTAATCTCTTGGGCTTGTACTTAAACTCTTCAACCTTGAATGTATTACCATGCCATAAGTTTTGTACTTATAAGGACAAAAAAATGTAATAGTATTAATCGGACTCCATAGATATGTTATATTGAGAGTTAACTATATTTTTTCCGTTCAAATTGTAACCGTTTCCATACTTTGACATTTAAACCATTTTCTGTATTAACTTTACAAAATTTGTTTTTTTTTGTCGTATATAACTATTTTTTAATCAAATTTTTTATCGAAAAAATATTACATGCCGTGCATATGTAATATTTAAAAGTTATGTGATACGATACTTTTCACATATGCACAGTATTTGATGTTTTTCTGGTATAAAAATCAACAAAAAAATGATAATATATGACAAAGTGCAAATTTCGCAAAATTGAGATGGTAAATTAACCAAAAAAAAAAGAAAACTTTTTTATGGTAAACCGTAAAAACAAGCATAGTTCGGATGATAAAATGTAGTTTACCCTAATATTTATCCCCTAATAAGTAGACAAATATTAAAGTCAGCATTTTCAATTCAAACCTTAATGAATAGGCTGATTTGTAAATGTAGAATTGTCGAAGGAAAAGTAAGTGTAATTTAAAACTCTTTTCAGAGAAAGTATAATTTTATATTTTCAAATGAGATCTAAGGGTAATGAATCTTATTTATCTTCCAACAATTATAAATTTCTATGACACCACTGATAAATAAATACGGGCGGGATTCCTAGTCAAGTTGGACAACTAACGAGTTTGAAGTGTTGGAAGGGGTAGACTTCCGATTAGATCAAGTCATATTGCGAGTTTAACTAGAATTAAATAAGACAGATCTCAACCTCTTCAGTTGCACATCCCTAGACAGCGTGCATCCCCTTTCGGCTGAATTTCGTTACCCGAAAATCATCAACCCGGAAAGGAAAGGGTGAAATTTGAAATTTAATGCAATTTATCTCTTATAATATTGTAAATGAGCAAATTATTTTTTATGAAAAAAATTGTAATTTATCCACCTGTATTTTTTAAAATAAAGCAATTTACCCTCTACCTAGGGAGGTAAATTGCTTAATTTAAAAAAAAAATATAGAAGGATAAATTATTGCATTTTAAAAAACACATGAGGTAAATTACTAAAAACAATTTATAAGAAAATGATTTGCATATTTACAATATCCCAAAGAGCTAAATTGCATTTTTTGCTGTAAATTAATTTCTTAGAGTGTCACATCACATCTCACTCGATAAATACTGCATAATATTTCCCAAGAGCATGAAGAAAAATGGCCTCTCACCACTAAAAGTTTATGATGTGGTATGAGACTAAATAAGAGATTTCACCGGAAAAGTACTCTCGGCACATAACTGTTTTTCAAGTCTAATATTGATATAGAGAGAATGAATTTTGAGTTGTCTTTGTCGTGCATAGTAAACTTTTCTTAAGTTTTGCCTTAGAATAAATTTTGATTAATGGATTTGAAGTAGACGAAAGGAATTTGAGAAAAAAAAAAGTTCAAATGATTTAATGCTAAAAAAATTTGAAATCCATTGATATTCAATAAATACAATTCAAATTTAGAATTAAAAATTTTGAAAATTTTGAATTAATAATTATCCAAATAGAGTAAGATGGTTTATTGCTAACAAACTGAAAATTTATGACTTCAAATTTATCGATCCAAATATGGTTTCAAAATATAAATGGGGCAATTACCTCATGAACAAAAGTAACCTCACTTTTCAATGAAATTGCACTTTTGTTTTGCAGGTAAAGGAGAGGGGAAAACAAGAGGATGGATTAGGGCCCTTGAACAGACAAATTTGTCCTTTAATTTCATGTTTGGAATGATTTCCCAGTGGCAAAATAAGCCGGAAATACACCAGAGATCAAGAAATATGCAATTGAAGAGTGCAAGATACTCTATTTTCACAAATTTACTTTCCTCTCATAGTCTTGCTAATATGATATAAAAAAAAAAAAATTGGGAGAATGATTTAAGAAAAATGTCAAAACACTCCGTCCCAAAAGAATTTTGAAATTGATCAATAATTCAAAACATACATCAAACGTGGAGTATAATTATCCCTTTATATTTTGGTCCAATGTTCTTTTACATTCCAAGTATAAAGTCATGAACCTAGGCAAATGTAATCTTTGGCAACAAGAAACAAAGTAGATATTGGGCTTCCCCACATGAGAAGTAGCAGCCTCTCAGAAACATTAGTCACACAAGCTGCTATATCTGGAAAGAAGAATAATGGCGTTTTCACATATCAATACTTTGGTGTGTTGTCTTTGCTAAACCAAATAATTTGTTTTGTCATTATTTGTATGGCATTCTTGCTTGTATTTTAACAGTTTTAAGTCAAATAAAACCATGCCTAATTCCAAAAGAAGTGCTCGACTTTTATCTGTTATCCATCTAGAGTTCAGGACCAGTGAAATCAATACAAGTCCACAAAAATTTCTTACAAACTGGAAGATAACTCAATTTCTACTTGCCAGACAAGAAATATAACTCTCAGACTTCACATTTCTCAGTAGTTGTGTGGGTTGAAAAGCTTTATGGAGACTAACAGCCAACAGGGGATGCCTTAGAAGTGAACTTGTGGACCTCTCAGGGAAAAATAGACTTTTACCAGGTTTCATTTTGGGATTCAGCCATTTTCCATTACTTTCATCTAATTGAAGCAGCCTCCACTTGATTATCTAATGCTACAATGAGGCACTCTCATCAGTTGGTGTATGGTCACTAGCTTATATGTCTAAACCTCTCTCCTCATGCTCCCTGTTTAAGGTCGAAAGCCGATATTTCCATTCATAATGTAAAGTTTTATCACTTAAATTTCTATATAAATCCAGAAGCACAAATACCATTTCATGCCAACATTCATGAACAAGATGCACGTAGTATCCTAAGAGATGAGGGCAACATAAGGTTGGACTTGGCAACTCTGCACATTACTCTTGAATGAGAGCTGAGTTGTCTCCAAGATCTCAATAATCAATGATTTCCGGGTAAGAATTGCAACTTATACTTAAAACCAACTGCACCATTGAAGATGTCACTTATACAGACTGCAGAAAATTTCTACCAGTTAGATGAACAATACTAATTTCGTAAATGTTGCGATCAGCTCTGGTTATGAAGCAATGATGATCAGAAAAGTTATGAGTTAGCACAACAAAGGCAATTCAAGTTATCAGAATTTAACATTTAGGATATCATTTGTACATTCTCAGGTACCGAGACAGTCACAAACATATGCTCTCACATTGGGAGCAATTAAAAAACCGGCGCATGTTGGACTACAGAATTATGTATCTCATCAAATTGCCATTACTAATTCTAACATACAAGTCATCTAAGAGTGTTCTAACAGCAGAGTAAAAGCCACAATACACACAAGCAACAATCTTTCAAATGCTACATTCATGTATATGATACAACACACTATATAACTTGCTTACTCGCATTGGTCTCACCTTTTCCCACCGCTGGTCCCTTGAAACAACTCGCCGATCCTAGCCTCAACTTCATCCACGCTATACCTGATATACCTATCTGCATTCTTCCCAAAATCTGGAACAGCCTGCAGTATCGCGACAAAGTTGCGATACGCCAGGGACAAAGACCCTGAAACCGAACTCCTCAACTCATCTCTCAACTGAGCATCAAAGATCACCCATGAAGACTGAGTCCTGCAAATCTCCTCAAAGTATGAATTGAATAACTTCAGCTTTTCTCTCAAACTCTTGGATGCTCCACTAGGTGAAGTAGAACTATTATCAACCTTCAAAACTCCCAAAACCTTACTCCAAGAACTTCTTTGATAATTCACATGATACTGCCTCAGTTTTGCCGTGTGTTTTCTGATCCAGTCCTCACCTAAGAGTGTTCCCAACTCATTATCATTCACCTTTTGCACTATATACCTCCCGTTATTCATCATAAACACAGAGCATAAGGCCGAGTCCCTATAAATCTTAGACTTAGCCTCCAAATTCCTCTCCAACAGCTCCATAATCCACTCCATTTGGACTGCCAATGAGGATGATGAGGACAAAACCTGATCATCTCCTTTTCTATAATCAATGCTCTCTTCAAACACTTGTTCCAAGGTTCGCCTTGACCGGCACGCAGCACGGAGATAATTCATCACATATCGAGTGATGGGATGCAACCCGCCTCCCGGAACAGCAGCCTTAACTGGGTCCCGACGGATCAAATTCTCCAACTCCATAAATATCCCCCTAATAGCCTCCCCTAGTCTTTTCCAAATAGTTAAAGCTTCATTCCTCAACGATAAACAGTACTGATCCGAGAAATTTAACTCAAATTCAGGCATCAGGTCCCGTAGCGTTTCATAAACATCGAGCACCTTGAACAGCCGCTCAGGTGCCCGACTCCCTATCGCTACAGCATCTGCAAAGTTCAAGAGCTGAATTGTGGAACCCCTGCAAACCTCCATGAAAGAAAGATCGGCAGCCGAGGAGAAACCCAAGAAAATTCGATCACATAATCTTCGCTCGCTCGGGAAAAGAATCCTAAGAGCAACATTAATCGCTTTGATCCATTTCTCAATTTCATCCTCCAGCTGAGTCCACTGCATTCTATGTACATCATCAATGCTGAGTTTCTGCAGGCCCAACCTCGAGAAGCTCTCGTCCAAGAACTCCCTCCGGCACGCGCTGTACGCGTGGGAGCACTCTTTCACATACCCAGCCGCAACCATCCGCTTCGCAATGGCGTGCAAATCTCCGATGGTCCCGGCCGGCAGCGCGTCGATTACGATGTCGTAATCTGTTATCTGCTGGGCCACAGGGATGAAATTCTCATCCTCGTCGGCGAAAACGTTGTCGTCGTCGTCGTCGTAGTCAGAATAGTCGGGATGAGGATGCGTTGACTCCGATAGAGTCAGGTCGAAAGACTCGGCGCCGCGTTCGACGAGGGTCCTGAATTCATCCTCCAAACGGAACATGGATTGCTGGAGCAAATCCTCGGCGCGGTCGAGGCAAGAGGAGATGCTCTTGTCGTCGGCTAGCGGGGTCCAATCGCGAACCGCCGCGATCAATTGGTCAACAGAACCGAGAAACGCGGCGGCATCGGCTGAGTTTGACCAAATGGGGTTGTCAGCGGAGATGTAGCGAGAGATCTGGCGGTCAAGGGCGTTGAGGGTTTGTTCCACCCCATCCTCAGAGAGCTTTTCGGTGAGCTTTTCGCGCAGTCTCCCGTCGAAGTTGGAGAAAATCTTGAGAATATCGTCAGTCATGGTGTCTGTGTGGCCAAGAGTCTTGGCTATGTGGCGGGCCACAGCTATGAGCTTCTCCTCACCGTTTTCCGCCATTGTTGCAGTGGGTCGAGCTTGATTGCTGATCTGGGTCTGGATCTTTGTGCCCCTCTACCGCCCTGAACTCAACTCAACACGCAGAAAGAGATTGAATGGGCATGGTGCGGGGATGCAGAAATTGAGAAAGAAGGGATGGGGACCCAGCGAAAAGTCATGGGAGGTGGGAAACTCAAACGCGGTTTGTGTGAGTGTGAGAGTGAGATTATTGTGGTAATAAAAACCGAAAAAAAAAATAAAGAGAAAAAGTAAAAGGGTAAAATGACTAAGAAAAGGGAGAAAAAGAGAGTGTAAGAATGTGTGGTGATGGCATTTCTTTTCCTTTTCCTTAGTTGAACGGTTCTATATTTAAATTTATTAATAATATTTTAATATTTATATGTACATCAATTCAAATCATCCCTATATATAATATATATGTCTATATTAATATAAAAAATATATATATTTTTTACTCACAAATGGTAATTTATAATACCGCATCGATAATCTCCTTGAATTGGTTATCTTTTATTTATTTATTTATTTATTGATGAAAGGTGATGTTTTAATTTGTATATTTATTCTAATTTAATATACTTTAAAATATTATATATTATTTAGAATATATACTCAGGAACAGTGTGCCACGACAACTAGTATTTAAAATGATGAGTTACATAATTCCAAAAAATATATATTATCGGCTCAACCGTATTTTTTATTTTTATTTTTAGTGAACCGATTATAATCATATCATTAATTCAAACTATCAACAATCAATATATGAAGTATTATTATCAACTATCTCTAATAATCTATGTACTAATTATCAATATCAAAATATTAATAACTAAAATAATACTATTATAACAAACAAGCAACTTCGAATCGATGACCTCATAATTAAAAGACATAAACATCGCCAATTAAGAGGGTGTTCGGTTAAAATTTATTTAAAAGATCTTATAAGTTCATATATGTTATAAAATATTTTTAGAGATTATAAAATATCATATTTTATTTTAAAATTAAGTTCTTGAATTATTTGGATAAATTAAAATTACAGAGCTTCTAAAATATTAATAATGACAAATTTGTGATTAATTTGTTAAGGTATGAGAATTAAGTTTTGCAGCTTCTTAATTTTTTTAAAAAATTATAAACTCCTAAATATTTTATTTTTAGAATTATAAAATAGAACACTTTGTAGTATCTTATAAGCTATTTCAAACATCTCTCATCCAAACACCCTCATAATTAGGCCTTATTGGTTTACCACGCTCTTTTGACCTCGTGTCTGTACAATATCTAGCATGAGTGCAATATTAGACGATTTGAGGAGTACACAGAGATACATGCATCGTGGGTGCGCTGATGGTTCGAGATGTACAACAAAGGATTGTTAGTGTAGAACTACCTATTGCTATTAGCACTTGTGTGTTTTACAGCTTATGGCGGATTTCTTGGCCTGTCGAGGAAACCACTTAGATTAAGCAAGTTGTATTGTATTATTGTACTTCTTTTTACTTAATCAAAATTACCTTTACCGAATTAGGCCTTATTGGCACTTCATTAATTTTTATATAGATCATGTTTGGTCAGATCGAAACAATCTCATAATAGGTGTAACTACATTCTTTTTAGCATATATAATTATATTTATTTTATAATTAATTATTATTCTTAAATATAATTAAGTACAATAAATTTATTATATAATTAAATGCATATCTAATCAAATCTGATCTGAATTAAAATGATATCAATAATATTATATGATATTTTATAATATTGGTTTTATCTAAGTCAATACAAAAAATGCATCTTTATTTATTTAACACTTTTATTCATTTCTAAAACACACAACCGGAACAAAATCTTATCTACGAAGCCTCTGTCAGTCCCACATCGTTGAATAATTCTGAAGGCCAGCAATTAGGTCATGGTTACTACGTGGGATGGGATTAAAGTGATAGAAATTAATGAATGAAAAATTTTGGAATATATAGCAATAGAAGTTTAATTTATATTACTGTCAAATTATTTATTTGGGATAAAATTAAAAAATACCAAAATTACCCGTAATACGACAGATTAATTATTATAAAAATATCCAGAATTTTTTTTATTAGCATTTTTCATATATTTTATTAAACTCAAAAAAAAAATTGTACAAAAATAGCAGGCCTTTTTCTTCCTTAATTGTAGGCATTTGAGAGATGAAAATTGAATAATTTCCAAGGGCATTTGAGCGATTCACAAAGACTTTTAATGGGGATATTTTGGTAAAAGAATTTTTTATCCTGACCATGTGCATCTCGATAGTTTATTATCAGCCCAAAATGGTTAATAATCCATTATTCAACCCAACTATACCGAACCTGGAACTTAAGTACCGGGTTGGGCATGATATCTAACCTAATCTAAAATAGTAAAGTGGCCTTATAGAATGACTTGAGGTGTTACAGCCTTCAACTAATTACAATGATATGACTTGAATCATTGAACACCTTAATCGATAATAGATTATAAATGGGAATAAATTGCTGATATTACGGCCTACAACTGTTACATGGTTGTGGTCAATAATTATTTACTATAATTATTTTATTTTTAATTATAATAATTAACTATAGCTAAATATTATATTTTTTTGAAGTGTTTCAAATATTTATTATGAATATATTATAGTCTTTTCCATTTGAGGATACGTGGTTCCCACGTCACTAATAATATTCTGTTGTTGTGAAAGAGTCAAGAATCAACTCTGTCCTAACAAACAACCTTAGACTTTTTGTGATCACATGACAAAGGATAAGGGGACAAAGTAAAGCCCTTCACATTTTATTAAACTAAAAAAAAAAAAAAAAAAGTAAACAAACAAATCTTGAGTTGGTGCTGAGAAAGTTCGGAGTGGCCAATGGGATTTCACTATAATCAACATAATATGAATAACGAAATAACAATATTTTTAAAATTATCACTATATAAAAATATATATTTATGGAAATAATTTGAATATTATCATAACATAAGTATTAGTAATAAAAATTGGGGTTGCTATTTGATGCGTGCGGTTTTAGCACGAGTCCAATGCCCTCGGATCTTGATGATAGATTTGGGCTGATTGAGCAAAAGAACTTGAGAAATAGGACTTGCAAAACAATACGTTAGTACTCCAACGCTCAAGTTAGTTCTGGATTTAGGAATAAATAAATCGTAGTGAGAAATTAAGATAAAAAATAAGAATTTCGTAAGCAAAATATGGTTAGAGTACGAGTTGAGAATTGCAGCAAAACAGCAAGACAATTTCTAGATTCTTGAAGGTGTCCCCATTGGGGGATGCTGCCTGTATTTATAGAGAAGGCGTCCCTCTTCGTGGGGGCTTTATACATTACCTATATCTTCGAGAAAAAAGGGCAAGAAAACTGTAGATAAGACACGATTTCACCTTACCTCTAACTTGATCAGTACGTTTTTCGTTGAAAGATGACTTTTATTATGACAACTCCTATTCTGTAAGGGTCCTTCTAGGTTGAGGAGTCCAGAGTTTTGAGGACGCCTCCCTTCTCCTGGACTGGGCTTGGAAAACAGGCCTGAAGTATGGCAAGCCGGGTACTGGGCTTCCCTCTTGGGTCAAGCTTGACAATATCTCAGTGGACCGTCCTCATCATGGGTCGGTGAGCCAGACTTGGGGTTTAAATCTTCTCTTAGGCCAAATACTTTTTGGGTCATACACATCACTATTATTTCCATCTCTCTATTTTCAATTCATTTTAAAAATAATTCAATATTTTTTTTAATTTTTGTCAATGTTGTCCTTTAAATGGGACTCCGGAAATTGGCCAAAAGTTGGTCTTTGTAAAAGGTCCTGAAAATAATAGTGAAATATACACAATCGTAAATGCATTCCTCTGTTTTTAAGTTGAATTTCATTTCAATCCTTGGTGAATCGTGATCATTGTCAATTCCATTGGAATTTAGCTGTTTGCAGGCGACTGTAATGCCAAGCAATGCTCCCTCATCAATATATGTTGCAATCAGAATGAAATACACAAACCAAATTTGATAAATACAAGAAAAAGTTTAGCAAGAATTGCAAGTAATATTCAATACAATCATCCTAAACTTTTTTCACATATCACATAAAAACCACCATCAACCAGTTCCAGTTTACAAATTTGACCATGCCTTTTACAAGTTCAACCAAAAATAGCAACATCATTGGAGCAATGGTCAAGTAAAAAAATCGATTTTGATTTTGTTTTTGTTTTTTTTAAAAGAAAGCAGTTCTAAGAATTCTGAATAAAATAATAATCCCGCAGAATGGATGAGATTGAAAAATAAAAAGAAAAAATTTGAACGATTTTAAAAGTAAATTTAAAATTAAAGGACGAAGAGAAGAATAACCAAAATATTATGGATACAGTTGTAATAATAGATGATGATGCAGGTTGCACAATCGGGGTCGGACCGTCGGACCTAGGTACCCGCTGAACCCACTTCGAGCTTCCTGTTAACGGATCCTGAGAACAGAACGCACGTTAGGCTTGCTGGGTGGCCCCCAGCTAAAGCCCTCCAATTCTTAATTTAGATGTAGTTGGGTCAAATTCGATCTTAAGGAGGACTTATAAGATCTAGAATGTAATAAATGCACTTAGTGTAAATGTTCATAAATACTGGTATTTATAATGTACGGTACCGCATAGGAGGGCGCCACATGGCATCATTTAGGTGCTCGGGTGTCAGATGATCTAACGGTTGCCATACCGGGTTTGCCTCTTGGACCGAGTCAGGCGGGTCAGGTCGGGCCACCTGACCCACGGATTTACATGCGGATCTTGCCTCCTTTTGTTAATTTCCCCAAGTCTGAGGGGTAATTTTATCTTTTTCCTCGATCTGGGTAATTTCCCTCATCATTTCTCCCCTACTTCTACTAGTGTTATTAATGACACTAGGAGAAGTTGATCAGTCACTTGTCAGATCGCTAGATCTCCACTGTTGATTATGTTGATGTGGCATCATCCCGTAGCTCATGAAAAGGCGCGTTGTCTCCCTTCTTCCCCTATATATAGTCCTGCATTTGAACAGTGTCTCGCTTTCGATCTCCTCCAACAAGCTTCCTTCTCTTTCAGCTTCCTTTCCTCCAAGTATTTTTATATTAGTTCCTACTTTCTTCAATGTCTTCTAGCTTAAGGTCTTGTTCTGGGTCTAATGCGAGTTCGAGCTCAGATTTGGGGTTGTCCACGACCACCCCCTAGGGAAGTCGTAGGTACATCCAACGACCCTATTTTCCCTATGCATGCTTCCCAATCTCCTCCTCATCTTAGTGCCCCGACTGCCATACAATCGGTAGATTCGAATAGTTAAGATGATATCCCCATTCAGCAAAAATACTTGAATATGATGCGTGATAATAATGTGTTATTATATGCCTATATGTTGATGATATGCTGATTTTTGGTACCAACATAGAAATAATTGATGAAACCAAAAGATTCTTATCAGTACAGTTTGACATGAAAGATCTAGGTGAAGCAGATGTAATCCTAAGCGTTAAAAAACTGAAAATGGATTCTCTTTATGTCAATCACACTAAATAAAAATCTTGGAGAAATTTGATTGTCAAGATGAGATACCAGTTAGAACACCTTATGACCCGAGCATATGTCTTAAAAAGATTAAAGGTGATAGTGTGTCATAAACTGAGTATGCAAAAATCATAGGGAGCATCATGTCTCTCATGAACTAAACTAGCTTATGCTGTGAGTAGACTACGTCGTTATACCCATAATTCCAACAATGAACACTAGAATGCACTTCGTCGCTCGTTGAGATATCTAAAGTGTACAATAAATTTGGGTTTTCACTTTAATAAATTTCCCGCAGTATTAGAAGGGTTTTGTGATGCGAACTGGGTAACCGGTAATGATGAAGTAAGCTCAACCAGTGGGTATGTTTTTACTTTGGGTAGGAGAGCTATTTCTTAAAAATCTGCAAAACAAACTTGCAGAGGTCGCTCCACTATGGAATATGAAGTTATAACTCTTGAATTAGCAGATCAAGAAGCAGAGTGGCTGAGAAACTTATTGGGAGATGTGCCTTTGTGGGGGTCAACTGTACCAGTGTCTCTGCACTGTGATTCCTAAGCTGCCATTGGAATTGCCAAGAACTATGCTTACAATGGCAAAAGGAGATATTCACATCAAACATGGAACAACATAAGAACTCCTGAATAATGAGATAATCTCCTTGGATTATGTGAGGTTCAAGAAGAACTTGGTAGATCCTCTCATAATAGGACTTACCAGCATAATTATATTTGAGTCTTCAAGAGCAATGGGACTCAAACCCCTTGATTAATGGAATATGGTAATGACCATATTAATCCATAGCCCTATATTTGGGCGGTCCTAACAAGGACTTGATGGATAACCTTGACTATGGGTTAGGAATATAGCTTCATAGCTTAGTTGTTGAGTGGTTTATAGACTTGATGAAGCTATCTAGATGGATGTGAAAGTGGGCCACTTTTTATGAAAGAAAAATGGAAGTTCTTTCTATAGCACTCATGAGAATTCAAGGTACTAGCGTAGGGCCATTAATAGTTCTCAGAACTTCTATCGCAGAACAACGAACACTAAGAAAATCATACATGATTGTAGGGGTGTCAACTTAAGCTATCGAAGTTCAAGAGTTATATCACTCTCATTAGCCGAATTGATTGCCTCAATTCACTATGCATTAATTCAATCAAAAGATATAAATTCTTAAGTATATTTCTTCCTTCACTCAGAAATCACATTCTTCATTTTCATTAGTCATTCATGGGGAAATGTTGTGAATTACTAATTAAATTGTCTTTTCTTGTCCCATATAAGTTGCATAAACTTATTTCATGTATATATATTTAGCCAACTTATTATCTTTAGAATGAGAAGTGTGGGTAGGTAGATTTTGAAAGAATTACCACATGCACGCGTTCCCAAATCGGGGCACGCACGGTTTTATACTTTTTTGGAAAAAATTACATTTAAATCCTACATCTTCTCATTCTTGAACTCTTTAGGATGACCAAGTCATGGAGATTGAGAAAAATCCTCCTTACTTACCCATTTTTTATTTTGCTGATGAAGAGTCATGTTCCTTCTCCTCTAAATAGCTCAATTTTGTATTCAGTACACACAAAAAAATAGAGTTCTCCTCTCTCTTTCTATTTTTGTTCTCTCTTCCTTTCTGAGTGTTCGTACGTTTGTTGTTCTAAGCTCTCTACCACGAGTGCACGTGTTAGTGAGTTATAATTGTGTTAACTTTGGGGAGTGAATTGTTTACACTATCTGCAGCGTAGTAGTACCGAAATTTTGCTTTCAAGGTAGTGGTTTATCCCACAGCAGAACATTATTTTCCAACCCAACCTTCGCATTTTAGCATTCCTTAACATCTTTATATGATTCTAAATAATCAAGATGTTTAACACCTAAAACACCAAGAAACACAATTAAGTTGCCAATCTTGACTGCCAAACCATCTTCCTCTTTCCTTTATCATCGTCCAGCGGGGTAATAAGAGCTCTCAAAGTGCTTACAACGGCTAACTCTGTCTCATCTTCTTCCTCTTCTAACGTCCTGCTTCCATACCTTTTGCTCTTGAGGTTGAAGCCTCCCCAACAAATACTGACGGTCAGATTTTTTTTTAATCGTTCTCTCGTATTGGACCAATATATTTATCAACTTATGAATTGACTTCTCAAGCCCTTTCATGTTAGAATTCACGATAGATTGGTTGAAGAAGGAAGAGACTAAAGTATCATGTCAATGTATGTCTCTTTTTCAAGATAACACTGAGATTCTTGAGCTTCTCCACAAGGAATGATATCTTAACTCCATGCTCCTGTACAAATGATTTTTCATTCATTTTGGCTACAAAAAATATCATCGCGTAGCATATATATATATATATATATATATTAATATTCTAACGTTTTATTTTTGTTATAAGTATTAAAATTATAAACTGTACTAAACCACTCGAAATCGTGTAAAATCTCACTTTCATTTTTCTGTACATTTTGTTTCTTATATTAATAGTTATAAATTGATGAACCTGAGTTTGAAGGAAGCAAGTAGTGATGCAAGGATTAGGGGATAAGCATTCTCTTGATTGGAGAAAAACAAATAGTAAAACA
The DNA here is from genome assembly GCF_026168435.1 of Sesamum indicum. NCBI lineage: Eukaryota > Viridiplantae > Streptophyta > Magnoliopsida > Lamiales > Pedaliaceae > Sesamum > Sesamum indicum. Next base: position 21,011,886 of record NC_142662.1, read on the forward strand.
AGACAAAGTCAAACTTTAGTTTAAAAAAAGAAATAGTTCTTGGAGAGTGATGGAGAAAGAAAGTTTACTTAATATTCATCCTTATTTTCATCATCTCTTTCATATTTTAATGAAGATGATAAGATTGTTAACTTGTTCCACATATCTTGTATAGAATATCATAAGTATAATCACAAATATATTTTGACTCAAATTATATTTCATAATCTTGTATGCAAATCTTAGGGTAGGTAGTAATTCACCCCTATGATATTAAAAATGAGCACATTACCCCCCTATGAAAAAAATATAGCAATTTATCCCTTTTCTGTACTTTTTAAAATGAAGTAATTTACCTTCTTATATAGGGAGATAAATAGCTTCATCTTAAAAAACACAGGAATGTTAAAAAATATAGGGAGGTAAATCGCTATTTGTTTTTTTATAAAGGGGTAATTTGCTCATTTGCGATATCATAAGGGGGTTGCTTGCAATTTCCCCGCAAATCTTATTCAATTTTAGATGGCTCCTAAAAGAAGCTTATTCAAATTAAATTTAGTTCGATCGTATCAATCGTATGATAAGTATTTTATAATTATTTTGTAATTAATCTCTCTTCTAAAATTATATACATTAATTTAATATACTTAATATATAATTAATTTAGTTTGAATAGAAATAATTTGGAATAAAATTCTCCACTAACTGTCAATCAAATAGAGTTTGAAATTTTGTGCTTCAAATTTTTTAACAGCTCTTGTACATAAATTAAAACATTCATCCCTCAAATAAAACTTAAAAATTAATTTACTTATTGTCCGTATATTCCAAATAGAGTTATTTATTTTTTTTATTATTAAAAAATTATATTAATATAATTTTATTTATTATACTAATATTAATATATCGAATCGTGATTTGACAATAAAAAAAAATTAAAATAATGGCCAAGTCGCAATACGAAATCGCGGCTTGGTGTCGCAATTTGTAACCGCGACATCATGACACCAAGTCGTGATTCTCAATCTCGACTTGGCCATTTTTTCCTTCTTTTTCGTTTAATTAAATTTTGTATAAATTAATTATATAATATTATTTAATTATACATAATTAATTTTTAACAACATATTAAAATCTAAAAAATCATAATATTAAAATTTTATTAATTTAAAAAATTATAATTAAGTGTACAAATGTAATAATGTATATTTTTTTGTACAACTGTAAAAAGTACAATGAGGTACAATTATTCATGTCGGATACGTTTCTTCCCATTGTTATGATCATTCATAACTTTTTGAGAGGAAACTCCTACCAGGCACATCTACACCAAAGAGTGAAATGTAAATTGGCTTGGTAGCTTTCTTTGGGAATAATCCGGTGCTATAGTTTTTTGCAACATTTTGAGCTCTGAATGCAACCTCCTTTGACTTGTGTTTCTTTCCTCTTAGGTGTTCGTTCAGAGCTAGCTCACTGGTGGCATCAATTCGGCCAATTACCCTACAAGATATCCAAATAATATGGGCACTCTCAAAATACACAAAAACTTCAATGCAAGAAGTGACTATCCATCGCTACATAATTTACCACCAAAATACACAAAAACTTCAATTCGAGAAGATTAAGTAGACATAGTTAGCAAGAAACAGAGAAATAATGCATGACTGTATTTGAGATGGCAAAGAGTGAATGGGTTGTTGCGTCTGTCTGTTTGAAGCACATAAGCCCTGCTATTTATACACGCAATCAAACCTACCACCAACTTTTTAATTTAAAAAAAATTGAACGATATGTCAGCCTTATTTGATTATAAGACGACACATCATTCGCCTTGTTAAATCAACAAGGCTGGCCAGTGCAGCCTTTAATTGCCCAGCCTCAATCAAAGGCTGGGCAGCGTTACTTAAAGGTAGTCGCGGCCAATGATGGGTCATTGATCACTTTTTTTACAGTGTTAAAAAAATTTAACCGCGGCAAACCTCTATAAAATCTGCGCAAGAGGCTATCACTTTTCACTACACTTTCAAGACAAAGCTTTCGATTTTACTTTCATACGTACGACTTTTCATCCGATAATTTTTATAAATATTTTCGTGTGGGGTTACACAAATTATTTTTTCATACAAATAGATAGACGCTCTGTGTACGGCCCTCGTGATGGAACTGTATTATCTCAACAAGCCCAACATAGGTCCAACGATATTCCCGAAGGTGACCTAGACGCCGTACTACAAGCACGGCGTGTGGATGGTACCTTCTGGACTCATTTTCAACAAAATAATCTTTCCGTACCTGTACAAAAAATCTTACACCAAATAGAATTTTATGGAGTTTACAGGTGCGAGCGTCTTCAATTAAATTAGGGTCTCATTACCGCATTAGTGTAGAGGTGGCGATCGGAGACGCACACTTTTTATTTTCGTGTAAGGGAAGCCACAATTACCCTACAAGATATTCAAATAATATGGGCACTCCCAATAGATGGCGAGCCAGTGACTGGAGTTGATATCGACCGCACAATACAACAACGGTAGGATTATTGCCTTACTTATTTAGGCTTTAGCTCGGATGCAAATGCGTTCAACGGCTCAAGACTACAAACACAAGCAATTATATCTCATTTAGCGGCCGTCGATATCACTTATAACACTTCCCACGATATCACCGTCAAGTACGCCCATGCTATTGCATTGCTTCTATTGGGGGAAATGATATACCCAGATTCCTCAAGTAATCTGGTATCATTACTATATCTCTCAAAATTAGAGGATATAGAAATAGCCAGGAACTATACTTGGGGGAGTGTTGTGCTGGCATTTTTATATCATGAATTATGCAATGCCAGCACAAAAGGCAAAGCAGAAATTGGTGGCGCGCTGCAATTGTTGCAGGTAAAATTTACTTAATAACTCTTACACAACTTTTTTGCTTAATAACTCTTACACAATTATTAACACATATTTGTATTATTCGTACAGATTTGGGCATGGTCACGGATTACTCCACTTTGCCCTGGACTTGGTGCGGAGCGACTATTTATAGGCTAAGTCCAAATAGACTACAATTGTTGGCTCCCAGCAGCACCATATGGTGTTACTTGAAATTATCCGCATACGTTCACCTGAACAGTACGGAGAACTGTTCGGGTGATAAGAGATATACTGGATGAGAAGCAGACGGATCACGTAACTTATTTTTAATATTATACGTATATTTATACCGTGAATTAAAAACGTATTAATTTATATCTTTTTATTTATTACAGTTCATCTGGCAGCCGTATGACATGGACTCGGATGTCATTATGGCTTACGCTGCTGATTTGAACCCCCAATTGTGGAGGTCATCATGTCCATTGGTATTCTACGCAATAGTTGAAATGCATCGTCCCGAATGGATCTTTCGCCAATTCGGGATGAGGCAAAATATTCCAGAAGCGACGGATACCCGAGATATGAGCCTATATCAGATCTCTCGTAAAAATGACACGGGCACAAATTGGCACCTGCAACACATACAATACATCACTAAATGGCAAAGACGATATGACACAATTGTATAGAGGCCATCCATTTCCAACAGAAGAGAAATAGAACGAGGTTATTGAAAATTGTATTACAACATAACAAGAAATTTCATGTCGTCATCTACTGATAGACGTGTGGAAAGCGGGTACCAACCTAGATAAGCACCTATGTTGCAAGTTGTGGTACGTTGTTATATAATATTCACATATTTTATTTTAGATAGTTTTTTTTAAAACACAAGGCTCATTACTTTTCTATAATTTTCAGGCAGACAAGGTGAATGTCCTTGAAACTTTATGTCGATCTAGACCATAAATATTGAAGGATATAGTCAATTGGTGGATAGATTCGAACACGGGTTACATATTATCAAGGAAGTCATAACACAACAGCCACAACAAACTGCTTTTTCATCCGATGATGCTCCCACAACATCCCACAGGCAAAGAAGAAATTCTAGCCGAATGTCTACTGGTTCAGTTGAAAGTCATGATGTTGGGGTGGATATAGTTGGTCCTTCTACAGTTTATACACCTCAAAATTATTATGTGCCTCAACCGCCTCAAGATTATTACATGTCTCAACCGGCTCAAGATGATTGGTTTCAATCGACTCCATATATGCCAAACCAAGCACAAAATTATTCTTGATAAGTATATCTTGATATTGGTCTTGGTATTAATCAACTATATGCACAAGGATACAATATTTCACCAATTCTATTTCCATCGTGTAGTGCATATCGTGACAATATGGAGTCTAGTTCTGCAACAATATCTAGTCGGTTCGGTGGTGATGAAAATGAGGCGCAAAATGAGCCAGTGCAAAATGTGGGTGAGGAAATAAGAAGACCTTGGCGTCAACGCAACAGATGCAATTGTGGAACGGGTGGATATTTTTGACATTTGAAATTGTATACTTCATTGTATTTTTACAATTGTACAAAAAAATATATAATATTACATTTGTACACTTAATTGTAATTTTTTAAATTAGTACCAATTTTAATATTATGATTTTTTTAATTTTAATATATTGCTAAAAATTAATTATAAAAAAATAATTAAATAAAATTAAAAAAAATAAAAGAAAGACCAAGTCGTGATTTAATATCACGACACCAAGTCGCATTTTGCAGACGCAATTTGGGCATTTTTGCTGAAAAAAATTATTTTTTAGTTGAAATTACAACTCGACATATTAATATTATACTATTATAAAAAATTATATTAATATAATTTTTTTAATAATAAAAAATAAATAATCCATTGTAAATATACTAGCAATCAGATCACATGTAATATATATTCATGCTCTAATTTTTAATATATTTTATTAAAAATATAAAATAAAGTAAAATAAATAATCAATAAAAAAAATAACATGTTTTGGTAACCAAAGTAGTCCCGACATATTACTTAAAAATAAATATATTTGAAAATATTGTAGTCCGACGTTTTCTATGAACCAAAGTACAGTAAAACCTCTATAAATTAATACTCTATAAATTAATAAACTCTATAAAATAATAAAATCTTCCGGTCCCGACTTGGGCCTTTGTAAAAAATCATCAAATTCGATAAGATAATAAAATAATATTTTTTTGAAAAATTCCTTTATAAATATTGGGTCCCATTAAAACTCTAAATTAATAATTCATAAATATTACAATTATAAATATTATGGTAATTTACTAAAATGTGAAGTCTGTAATGCTTTAAGCATTTGATTATTCATGGATGATTTTGTGATGTCTTTTAGATGAGAAGACATTTGGGTGTCATGAATTATTTTATTATCATATTGAGATTTATGTAGTATATGTTTCATTCATCATGCATGAATATATTTAATTTGGTATAATAGTTATTTAAGTGCAATGAATTAATGTAAACATGTATATTTAAGTTATTCCAATGAATTGATATATGTGTCTATGAATATTATAGTTAATTGTAAATAATGAATTGATATTATACATTAATATATTTAATTAGTTATAAAAAATTAATTGATGCATGAATATAATCAATGAAACATATATGAATTCATTTATTTTCAATACATATGTACTAAATTTGCTGAATTTAAAAAATCTCTCTTTTAATTAATAAAATATTAATTTATCGATAAATTAATATCTCTCTAAATTAATAAAATTTTATGGTCCCAAGGTTATTAATTTATAGAGGTTTTACTGTAGTTTTTGTAGTGATCTCCCACAGCATAAATAGTATCAATATATAATTATATACTTAAATGTGAAAAAGAATTAGGGTTTAAATTATAATTGATTTAAAAATAAATTATATCAACATCACCGATGTTAGGTTTTATTATATAAATACCTATTATTCTTTAGAAAATTATGAATACATACTTTAAAGAGATATTAATGCATTTAGTTTAAAAATATTTATGTAAAATTTTGTTATTAAATAAGAGATGTATTTATAATTATAATATTAATTAAAATACTTTAATTTTATAAAAGATAAAGACGGATAGAATGGTTTTTATTTAAATAAAGTGTGTCAAATCATCTTCGTATATTTTAATTTCTTTGTACTCTCAGATCACTTTGCTTCACTTCCACTCTCCGCGTACCCAAACTCACGCGCCCCGGTTTAATCGCCACCGTCTACTCATCAGCATCGACGGACCATAGAGAAACGGAATAGACTATATATACGTCAAAGAAATGACCTTCATCCCCTCTCTTACAACTCCTCGGAAAGTCAATCTCTCTCTCGACCCCCAAAACGCCCCTGACTTTCATTTAATCCCGATCATGTCCCTCTCAACGTCCCCCGCCCTCACCGAGCACCTCACGCGCCTCTCCGACGCCCTCCGCCGCACGATCGCTCGCCGCCGTCCATGGTTCGAACTCATCGATGTCTCCGCATTCTCCCGACCCGACTCCCTCTCCGTCGCCATCTCCCGCACCCGCAAGAACCTCACCTATTTCCGCGTCAACTACCTCTCCATTCTCGCATTGGTACTCGCCGCCTCCCTCCTCTCGCACCCGCTCTCTCTCTTCGCGCTGGTCTCGCTGATCGCCGCCTGGCTTGTCCTTTACCTCCTCCGCCCCGCCGATCAGCCCCTCGTCCTCTTCAACCGCACCTTCTCCGATCTCGAGACGATGTGGAGCCTGATTGCGCTAACGATTTTCGTGGTCTTCGTGACGGACATCGCATCATTGCTGATCTCATCCGTTCTGATTGGAATCGGGATAGTTTGTCTTCACGGCGCCTTTAGGGATCCGGAGGACTTATTTCTGGATGATCAGGATTTGGCCGGTTCTGGCATGTTCTCTATCATCAATGTCGGTTCTGTTCCCCCCGCCGCCGCACCAGCAGTCGTCTCTCACGTTTGATTGGCTTCTTCCTTTCACATCGGGTGTGGCGGGGGTTTGGCGGTCGTGGTTGTACCATTTGGTTTGTGGCAGGGACAGAAAGGGTAATTTGGAGATAGTACATCATGCTGCATCTTTTGTACGCAGGGGTAAGTTTTCCGGGGATAGATAGATAGGAACAGGATTCAAATTCATGCATTTTGGGTTGAGTTGGATTGACGAATTACATTATTGCCCAATTGTTGAAATTCATACACGTACATAAAAATATGTTGTGATTTTATGATCAAACGTGGATGATACAGATATCCACGTATTTGCTTCTGCCAATATAATATTATATATATATATGCAATTACCTATATTTCATTCAATTATTTTTTACTTAATTTGATACGTGCAAAATTTGAACTATTTTTTGAGGTCGGGGCCAAAGTGTTTTATGGACCTAGAGAAAAGGAACCTGAAAAAAAATAAGGGTAAATTGCATGAAATCCTATCACTATGTTTGTTTTCATTTTCAACTTATTTCCGAGATAAATCAAAACATACCCAATGTTTGTCATCATTCAAAAACACCTTATTTAGGTGTTTTTAACTGTTTTAGCATAAAAACATACATATATATACACACATATATATATAAATATATATATAAAAAAGCATGATTTGACAATGAATAGTAATTTTTGTCTCCCAAAATACAACATTAAACATATAATACTTATTTTAAATTATCTCCAACGACATGATTTGACAATGAATAGTAATTTTTGTCTCCCAAAACACTACATTAAATATATAATACTTATTTTAAATTATCTCCAAAAACAAATCTAAACATACATACTATCTCTAATACACACTTATTTATCTTTGTTTTTCTCTCTCTATTTCCACAAAACACAACAAAACACTCAAAAAACGAATCCCATTATGTATGTATTTTCAAAATTTAGCTAAAAATTCATGGTGTTAAAAAAGTAGGAAAAAAACCCCTATTTCCAAAATATTGAACACTCTCTCCTTCCGTTAGGTAAACACTTACGGCGTTAATTTTTTGCTAAATTGATGGTCAATCCTTCTTATACAACGATTGATATTTGAATGTAAAAAATGAGCGGTCTAAATCTTAAGCAATTTAAATATATTTTTTATTTATATATACACTGTATATAACATAATATAACTATTTCTTCGGAATCTTCTCTCTAAAATTCCAGCGTCGTCCAAATGAATTTTCGGCCTTGGCTTACATCATTCGAATCATCTTCTTAAGGTGAACATATCCATACCATCAATCTGAATTTTCATTGACCGGAGAGAGTGAGCTCCAAGCACAACTGTCAAAGCTTCTTGGCATCGATTCGTCGTCGTCCGGATCAACCGGTCACGACCACTACCACTAGACTCGTCTCGACCTGACGATTCGAACAAAATCAACCTTACTCATTTTCATCAAGTTTTTCCTGAGATCCAAAAATATTAAGCTCATTTATACCATGAAGTTTCGGGCTGCCACTGCTCCCCCGTCCGAACGAATTTCAGGTTGTGGCTTATACCGTTCAAATCCTATCATCAAGGTGAACATTCACATACCTTCAATTCGGATTTTTTCATCAAGCGTAGAGGTTGGGCTCTGAGCACGACCGTTGAAGCTTTTTGCCGTCAATTCGCCGCCATCTGGACAAATCACGGCTTGAGATTACCACCGTTTGACTCCTCTCGTCCAGACGATTCCAACGAGGCCAAGCTTGCTCATTTTCATCAACGTCGGCGACTAGTCAACGACGAAGAAGAAGAATATTAAAAAAAATAATAAGTAAAATTATTTACTTTAATAAAATTTAAAAATAATAAAATAAATTTAAATGTTTAATTTAAACATATATTAATAATTTTAATATAATATTTTATATAACCTTAAAAAATTAATACAATTTTTAGGTATTTTTATATTTATTTAGTATATTTCATAAATAAATATTAAATATATTTAAATTAAATAATTATTTAATTTAATTAATAATATATAATATCATTAGTGATTTTTATTAATATTCAAACAAAAGGGGCAAACTGAATAATCTGAAAAGCAACAAAAAACAAGGACCACTCGAACAAACCGAGCGTGTGGCTCATTCTCCAATAGTTTCTAATTGAGAGGGGATATTTTGTTGTATTTTAGATAAAGCGGGGGGTTTTTTGCCTATAAATATAACTAAGGGGGATTTGCAGTACTTTCCTAAAATACAAGGGTGTGTTATGCAATTTTTCCAAAAAATAATAAGACAAGAAAGTAAAATAAAGGTAATGATGAATCGGGATATTTTGATTAAATTGAAATAGATATAGGAATTTGCAAGAGAATGCTTGATAAGTGCTTGAAAGAGTGCTTAAAGAGTAAAAAAGACAACCCCTCTTACTTGACTTTCAGGGAGAAAGGGAAGGTGGTTAAATAAGTAGCAGATCATCCTCATCAACAACTGGATGTGTCCAATTTGAGAATCCTTCCATCGGGAAGATCCCTTACAGGGAGTTTTAAACACAAGGAACTCTTAGTTGTCAAGAAATCTTAGATACCAAGGAGATCTTCCTTGATTAAATTGTATTTCTAGGGCTAATTTGGTCCGATGCGGCGGTTGGCTAGTGGGCCAAATGTATACCACATTGAAAGAGGGAATTGTCAGGTTTATGGGCCTTTGAGGCCGATCATCCTTGTTGGTCATGATCATGGGTCAAGTCAGAGAGTGCTTTGGGCTCCTATTCTCCTCTTTGGGTTGTTTAGCCTTTTGGACTGTTGGAGCAAGTATATTAAATATTTAAAATCGGGATGTCCTAGGCCTTTTTTATTTTCTTAGATTGGACCTTTTCAGGAATGTACATAACAATTAATAACATTAAGGTTTTCACATTTTTTTTTACTTTTTTGTATTGGAAATAAGTTGTAAAAAGAAATTATAAATTTAATGGTAACAAAAGATTTAGTATTTAAAAAAATAAATGGATTGAGAAAGAAGTTTAATATTACAATCTTATAGATAAATAACAAAAGTTTGTGAGAGAAATTTATAACTTCTGAATGAAATATACATTAACAGTTAAAAGTAGAGCAGGTTAAAAAACATTATTTTCAACAGAAATAAGGATATAAGGTTAGTAGTTCCTTGCTCAAGGATAAAAATGTGAAAAAAACACTACACTACGCAATGAAATTGAAATAATCATAACGATTGGAAACACTTCTGACACTAAGGGGTGGTTGTGGTTACAATGATTTTTATTTTTGTGGCAAAAATACGTTGTAAAAAAAGGTTATGTTACGCAGTATTAAAAATTAAGAGTGTTGCAAAATAAAAATCAAAAATAAAAAACAATTAAAATTGGAACATAGCTTAATATTTACAATTTTATTAATAAAGTTACAGAGAATTGCTTATAACATTTAGCTTAAATCAATTTAATTTATTCATTAAAAACACAAAAATACCCTTTTCAATTCATTTTCATCACTAAAAAATAATAAAAGATCAAAATTATTAACTAAGCCCTCTTGGATTGGACAGTGCAAAATGCCAATTATGCCCATGCCCAGCTGACGTAGCCCACGAAAAAAAATTGAAATTGGAAATGAAAACCTTGTTAGAAATGCCAATTGGCATTCTGCAAGTTCACACGGTAAAAGGTGTATCATGTATGCTGTGTAATGGCAATTTCTTGCAAAGACCTTTCTGTATAATACGACGTCTCACCACTTAGGAATGTAGAAAATTTATCTTATTTTTCACGGACGGACCAAAGTTCAAAAAAGTGTTACATATCGTTTCTATAATAGGTTACAGCATTAGAATCAAAGCTGTGAGGTGTGAAAACCTCCTAACAAAACCATAAGAGCAATGACTGATAAAGAACTGGAATTAAGACTACCGTTTCTGCATAGTGTTTATTATAAGCCATTGATCCTTTTTGCTAGTAGTTCACATAGTGAAACAAGGTAGCTCAGAAGTAAAAGAGTTCAAAATCGCGGTAATTTACAGTTGACTTCTACGAGCTGCTTTCTTTGGTGTATTTGCTGGTCTCCTCTGCCACTTTAGCCCATTCGTTTGCGATTCTCTCACTATATGCAACCTGTAATGAAAGTGACAAGAGCCATCTCAGTATAGAGAGGTCATGCTTAATAATTTAACATATAGCATTGGTTCGAGCAGGCCATGCATGAAACCCAAACAGAAGTCTTCAAATGCAGATCTGAAACCCACATGAAATTTTCCTGTTCTAAGAAAACATGCACGACTGCGTACTGATCAACAGAATACTTCAATACTAGATTTGTTTTCTTATTTTTAAGTCATTGCATTAAGAACATTTCTTGCATTTTACACATTATTGAAGCTGGAGCAATTTCAAAATCAGAATATGAAGTTGCTTTATCAATTATTATTTGTTAGGGCATAAATGTACCTGACTGGTGACAAATCCTTTCAACATGTTAACAAAGTCCACATGCCGTTCTCCATCTAGCCTTTGGGTTTCAATCCTATTATTTTCCTGCAATCACATCATCAGCTTTTTCACATCAATAAAACTAAACCCATTAAGCATAAAAAGGACAAGCACAAAGAACACTGAAGTAAGAAAACATTGGATGACCTGTTACTATTCCATATCCTAAGCATGAAATATAGAAGTGAACGTGGGTATTATCTTTTAATGCATCTTTATCTTTCACCTTCAGACCCCTGTACCTCTCTACTCAGGCGAGAAAAAAGGGCGGAAAAAAGAAAGAAATTATACAGCTGAATAGCGATCATTTAAGTTTGCCTACACATTAAAAAATGACACTGGATAACTGGGCTGACGAATCACATGCCAATCTGTCTCCTGGTAAATGAGCTGAAAGAACATCATTAACAAAGATATTTGTGTTACAGGCATATCCAAGCCATTATTCTGAACTATTGTGGTGATGCACCAAAACAAGGTCAATAATACAGAATGATCAACTTTAACAAGCAAAACTACCACATCAGAAACATAATTAGGCACCTGAAGACACTCAATTGTAATAGAATTATTTATTGGTAACCACGAAGACAGAGATGCAAACCATGTTCCTGGATGACTTTCAGTACCACTAATATAGTTTTCTCCATTTTCTAAACGCAATAATTAGCAATTCATTATTTCACTTTGTAATCAATCACTTAAACCAGCTATCATCATTATGTCAGAGGAGAACTTCGCATGGTAGGATGGTGTTCCTTGTAGTTCTCAAGGTCCTGAAAACTAGAGCATATAGACTTTTAAAGCCACAGAGGTCAATCTGCACCCTAGGCTAATGATCCTTGTGGTCCCTAACCTTGGGAATTTGCACAAATAGAAATTCTCTCAGAGAGCATTCACTCTATATTTAAAGCAGCAGAATTTTCTGTAGCTGGTCTAACAATCATTATTTTCAATAAATGTGGATGCATGCCCACAGGACAAGTATTATCATGAAGCACCCCAACAGCACTTTAGGAAATGATCTGAAAGCAGATCTGCAAAAGGGATCCAATCAAATACCAGCACAGAATTCTGAATCACTAATCTGGAAGTATTCTCACCTTTTATATAAATGAAAAATCAGATTGACATAAAGGGGGGAGGAGAAAAATATCATGCCTTGGTTTAAGCAACTACTAGATCTACAAAAAAACAATCGATCATAGAACAGAAAGCACCTCAAGTTTCTAACTGCAATCTAAGTTCAAACCACAAATGAACTCAAACACTTTCTAAACAACAAACATGCTCCAAACAAAAAGATAAATTCAGTCAGAAAATATCACTCCATTTTCGTAACAACCAAAAAGTTTCTGCATCTCATAGCAATGAAACCAAATAACAGTAAACATTGCCCAGCAAATAAATAAAATCTAGGAACTAGTACTAGAGGATTAAGTTGCATGGAAGCTATAAAGATTTTTCCACAGAGACTATGGTTCAATGAGATCAATGAAAAGATTAAAGACTTCTAGTTTTAGATTAATCAATCAAGATTCTCCCATAAAGAGATTGTTATTGGAAAAATTAGATAAATAAATGCTACATAACAATGAAAGGAGAAACACAGTAGCCATATATATTAAATACAAAAGGCCAATGTAGGTGCACAGAGGTTTGTTGAGCAACTTAGGTCAAAATCAATCAAGGCACAAAATTAAATGAAAAATTAAGCAGAAGACTGGAAAATCTGGTTCACCCACTTCAAAAGGATGGTGCTTTAACCAAAACCGAAGATACTTATAAATATTCCAAGAAAGTGAAATATGGAGAGAATGGTCTAAACTCTATCAGTCACAGCCTGATAGTCTATACCTTAATCCTTTCATATTCTCTGATTGCACAACTTTTAGCATCCTCCGTGACCCTAATGGCATCTTTCAGGTCCTCTAATTTGCGGATCCTTGTCTTGTCACCACCAAAAATTTTAGATGATGCAGTTTCAAGTTTTTCAGCTCTTGAATGCAAGGAAGACAGTTCAGATATAAGAGTTTGCACTGTCAATAAAGCACTAGAACGATCAGAGAATGCATTATGTACAGCTAACATCAGCCCCATATGCTCGTGCAATGTATCCTGCAAACATACAGAGCAAAGTTAAAGTCTAGAGTTAGACTTCAAAAAATTATATTGCGATAGATCTATGGCAGACTAAGACAGAAAATTCAATGGCTGTATTAGTAAATCCAAATGCTGAGTTATTCCACACTCCACATATCACTCAAATTCTTTCAATTTCTTTGTTTGTTGGGTGGAACAAAACAAGACTGGAACACCCAGATGGGCGATTGTTGCTAGAAGTCACTGATCAGAAGAATAATAACAAATTAAAAGAACCAACTACTCTTAACACCAATATAAAATGAGTTAAAACACAGCAATGCCATTTGACGAACAACACATGCTTTTGCTGCAAACAAATCTAGAACGCTAATGGCATTTTGGCACAAGAATTGATCATTTCAGGAAAAGTGAATACATAAATCAGAACTCCACTTGGAATAATCTTTCTCATTTCGTTGTATGCCAACTTTTTATTTTTGGTTACAAAAAGGTTAGTCAGGGAAGCCTATCCCCTAAGCTCGATTGTTCGAAGAGAAGCCCTCCCCAAGATGTTTTTCCAGTAGGTTTCAAACATTTGTCCGCCTCTAGGGTTCACAAGCCACTTACCACTTGGCTCAACCACCTTGGATATCTCATTCTTTGGCTATAGAATAGAAACTGAAGCTAAAATGGAATAATCTTTTTCCTTTATCTGTTTGCTTCACTTAAATACGGAATAAAGCTTACATTTAATGAATTTTATACCTTACATTGTACTACTTTAACTATAAAATGTTATTGAATAGCATAATTATTATTTTAAAATAATATAAGCCAAATATGTCTAACAAATATTAAAATATTTTAACATATACCCTCACTTATATCTATTATATGTCGTATAAATACTGAGATCCACAAGTTTTGAATTCAGATACACACACTCATACATCTGAACATTTTAATAATTATACAATTTATTCATACAAATTATGCACAATATATAAATATAGAAATTCTGTATGATATATAAGTATTAATATATATATATTATCTACTAGAATATAAATGGAAATATATGATGTGTTTGGATATCTACAACACTTGGTGAAAATATAGTTTATGATATATTATCATACTACAAATACATATGTGTGCATATGCATCTTGTATTATGAGTATATTATATGTCTTTTTATATATAAGTATGTATGCATATAAATGCCCTTTTATATCAATATTGTTTATGTACGTAAATAATATTCTTATGTTATACTTTTCAAGAGAGAATTTTCTGTTGTAGTTAGGATTCTCAAGTATTCCTCCATCGGTAATAATTATACCGAGGAATGAGTTTGCACAATTCCAGTGAGAATAAACCATTATTGCAGTCTTCAATACCAAACAAGAAATGGGATTAAAGAAGGGGAAAAAGGCTTCTCCTAGAACCCCCAGTTCCGTCTACCAAATCATACGTGCTGCTGTAAGTCCCAATTCTCCATCTTCACCACTGACCTAGGATTAACTAGCAATTTGGCCATTCTCCGTCCTAGAATATAAGATTGCCCAAAAGGCACAAACTTGTTACGACACAACAAGAATGCAGCACTTACAAAATGCTTCACGGTCTGTGCATTTAATTCTCGGTATAATCTGCTTGCTTTAACAGCTGCCATAGCCACAGTTTTCATGTCAGCAGCTCTTACTCTTTGAGTATTCAACACTGCCTGCTCATTCTCAAACTTTGTCAACTTGATAAAAGCTAGCCCTAATTCTCCCATTGTCTCCCCCATATCTTGCTGTGCTTTCACCAGAGATTCAGCCTACCAGTTCACAATACAAATATACAGAGAAAGGTGATTAGAATGTCCCACTCAATGCTGAAATTTTATAGGAAATTAAGAGCAACAACGTCAGACTCAAAATGCTGGGATGCCTAAATATTTATACTCCACATGCATGAGACACATACACTTTTTTCCACAAAAGATCATAGTATTGTATGTCTGGAAACCTGTTTCGATGCATTAGTGAGATGCTGCTCAAGCTCCCACAATTTCTCTTTCTTCTTCAAGAACTCCTTATCATCCTCCTCCACAGGAGGCCTCGAATTACCCCAATCATTGACAACAGATTGCTTCAACTCCTTAAAGAACCTCAGCATATCCCTCCCCACTTTAGCAGGGTGCAGGACTTCGTGCGGCTCAACCACACTCCTTGACTCCCCCAAAAGCTGCTTTGGTAGCCGTACCGCCCCATCAAGCATCCTTGATGCCACATCAATGCTTGTGGGTAGTGGCATTCTCCCCTGAACTGTTAAAAACACCCTCAACTCATCGCTTTTCTTAATCACAGGATGCCTTGCAAGCCTCCTTAAGTACTTCTCCAATTCCACTCTCCTCTGCTCCACAAATTCCTGCTTCTGCATTACCTGACTCTCCACTACACTTTTGTCCGGCCTAGGTGGAATAAAAACCCCTCTGTAAACTTCACTCAATCGATCCGACAGAGTAACAACGTCTTTAAACCGCCTCCTCACACTAAAATCCGACCCTCCATAATCCAAAGCATTTGTACTCGTGGTGATCAGATAAGTAATATAAGTGTTGCCCCCCGGTACAATTGAATTGGAAGACTCCACCTCTTTCTGCGGATTCGAAACGCTAATTTTCAAGTACTCCGAGCTGGAGGACTGAGATCCGGGGGACGAAATCGTCACTTCATTGGAGATCTCCCCATTGCCGTTGGATTCCGGGACACTGTCGTGGAAGGGGCTGTAGATGACGTCAGCATAGGAAGGAGAATCTGGAGATGGGGTGTGAGGGGGGAAGAGGAGGGGATCGGAGACGGTGGGAGTGGTGGCAATGGACGGCGGCGGAATGAGGGGGTGTTCGGTGGCTGAAGAGGAGAGAGTGGTCATGGCGCTGCGGTAATTGGAATATGATTTGGAGGTGGAGACGTCGCCGTTCAAGGGATTGCCCTCGTCAAGGGTTAGGGTTTGCATTTGCTCGGCGGTGGAGAGGGGGTGGTGGATTCCTTCACTTCCTCGGCCTTCTTCTTCTTCTTCTTCTTCATCATCCCGTTTTCCTCGTGGATATTTGTTGGTCTCTGGGCCCATCATTCTTGTCAATCTGTGATCACAGACAAACAGTTGAAATTGGATTTATATAACCTGAGCTGGAAATCAGAGTTCTATGGAACTCGTCAAACTTTGTCCCACTTCTTCAGCTTCTTTTGGGAGTCCAAAACTTTGCACTTCCTTTGGATTGCGTTTTTCACTAAATTTTGAGTGATAAAAGAAAAAAAGCTGAATTTGAGTTCTTCAAATTATCTTCTAAAAACTCTTTTGTGTTGAAAAGATGTTCAAAATAAAATTCACTACCCCTTTCCATAAGTTCATGTTTTTTAGGGAAAAATGCAAAATTCCCCTGTAATATGAGATATGGAGTAAAAATTATTTTAGTATCTGAATTTTAGTGTTATTGTTTGATTCGTCATAATTTTTCTAGTACATATGTTCGGGTCTTTTGTTGTAAGGGAGTAGTACTATTTGTTTATTGTTGCTCTATTTGTAAGAGAATAATACTCCTTATTTATGGCTTTGCTAGAAATTCTAGGGGGTAAGTCTCCACGCTATAGAAGGATTGGGACTCCGAAAAGCTTCCCCACCTCTAAATGATTTTTGTTAAAAAAAATAAAAAATAATGTGATTGATATCCGAGTTTTTTTCATAAATATTGAATCGATATATGAATTTTTATAAATGCCCAATTGATACTTGAGTTTATACATAATAGTCAAATAGATGCATATCTCTATTGAGAAAATTTTATAATAACAAAATTACCCTTTTAATCTAACTTAATTTTTATATATATTCATTTATTTATAGCACCATATAGTCCTATGATTAAATAAACTATACTATTGTTTCAATTTAAATGATAATGATGAGTAATAATAAATTAGTTTAGTATATAAGAATATTCACTTAATAATTAAAATTAACATTTAATAGATTAGGTAGGAAGTGATGTTTTTAAAAATAAAAGTTAAAGACATTTTAGCCAAAAAGTAATTTCTTGAATTTAATTTTTATAACATTATAATTTAAAAAAATAAATATATTAAGACAAAAAAAATCACTATTTGTTTATAAAACTAGTGGCATCCATCAAGTTTATATTTAATTTTTTGTGTCAGTAAAGTACAAAATATTTATATATTACTATTTACCAATATTTTTATTATTATAATTAAATCGTGTTATTTATTAAATCATAGAATGTATCATAACAAACAAATAAATAAAAGACATATTTGTCATTACAAAATATTTTAAAATATACATAGGTGTCAATTCGTCAATTATGGAGAAACTCAAGTATCAATTCAAGCATTTACAAAAACTCATATATCACTTTGATATTTATGAAAAAACTCGATTGTCAATTAAATTATTTACAAAAACTTATGTATAAATTTGATAATAATACCAACACTCAGGTACCAAAATAATTTTTACTCATGAGATATGTGCATAATACTTTTCCATAAAAAAAACTAAATGGCAAAATATTTCTTATATTTTTTAAAATAAAGCAAAATATCTCTTTAAAGATGGAGGTGTAATACACACTCTTTCTTTGTGATTTTTGTATTATATTTACTAAAATGTATGGTATCCAAGCCATGATATTAAAGTTGTATTTGATAATTTAACAGTATTTATGTCTTTGCTTAATATACAGTATTTGCTCAACACTAGTATCAGTTCTATTAAAAATGCTAAGAAATGAGAACACTAAATTCCTAAAAACTTAGATCAACTAAATAAATGGACAATTTCTAAAGTCAATCGTAGATTAATTTATAATTATGGATGATATGACTTTTGAAAAATTAAACAATAGTAAAAACTACTTGAAGAATCCATAGCCTTGGATAATGAAGAAAAAGTTATAAACCTTTAAGATGCTATGAATATAACGGATTACTAAGAATAACATCAATTTCTACATATAGATCTTGTGCAAATTAATTGCCTTTAAAACCTTTAACCTTATCAGGTCTACCCGAGAGCTTTTTTAGCTGCTCTAAGATATGCCAGAAATTTAGGCTGAAAAAAAACTCTAATTGGGATAGTACAATCTGATCCACAGATGAATATTCTTTAATCTCTAGTTGAATTTACAATTATCATTATCAACATACTTGATGCATTAACGTTGAATGTTAAGACATATAGGTATAATTGTGCACCCGTATCCGAATTAATATGTGTATGTTATAAAATATACTATAAACTTCTCAATACTCTTAATCGTAATTGCAGAATACAAGATAATAAATTTTTAGAACAAATCATATTTTTTAAACTCCACGTAAAGCCAGAATTAATATCAGAAGACAGATAAAATGGGGTGAAATAGAGTGTTTAGAAAATTGGATAATTAAAAGAGAAGTCCCGTTTTAAGTAATACTAAAAGCAATTATGTGGATATTATTAAAAAATCTAGAAGGGAATGTCAGAATAGGCGTTGTTAATAATCAACTAAAGTGTTTAAAAAGCAATTTTAAAAAAAAATATATTTTACAATGTCTTATTTCTCACCAATGGAAGTAGTAACTCCATCTGGAGCATCCATATCTCAGATTAGAGAAGAAAATAGCCTAAGTGGTTCAAATTATAATAAAGTCGAAGAAATAAGGATACAGTCTAATAATGTTATTAAAGGAGTCTATAAAGATCTCAAACTAAATGAAGAATTAAATCAGAACTAAATTTTTGTTTATAAATGAAAATTCCAAATTTAATAAATTTCGGAACAAATATCACATTTGTAGATTATCCAAATCTAATAGATTTGAACCTTGGATCTCTAGTTAGGAAGAAATTCAAAAAGAATTTTTGGAAAAGAGATGAGAACCATTTAGAAAATAGTTTTTTGGAGATTTCCCACATGAAATACAGAAAATGATTTTTGATTCATTTTATAACGAGTTAGGTATAATATAAGAAGAAAATGGAATGGAACATCATTTATTTAATTTTTCTGAACAGTATATTAATCACACGATAAGTGTATTATACTTAGGCAAAAATGCAAAGTTGGTCCCGTAAGTATGGGGGTGGCATAATTGGGACCATAAGTACATGACTAGCAATTTTAGTGTAAATATTGATTTTTTGGCAATTTTGGTCGGAGGACCAAAATTGCCAAAAAATGTGGCGGAGAGATTTGGAGCCTAGGATTTTGACGTCCACGTGCGCAACTTAAACACCTAGGAGCTTGCGTGGCGAATGACGTGGTTTTAGGAGGGAAAAAGAGCCCCTCTTCCCGCTTTTGCCACCCTATGTAAGTAAAACTCTCTCTTTCCCTCTCTCTCTCTTTCATTTTTGTTGCTGCAAATGAAGTTGCAGGTGAAGAAAACAACAAAAATGTCTTCTTTATCATCAGGCAATTACTCCACCACTTTGGTAAACTGCTTTTGTGGCATTAGAGCTCCATTGAGAACCTCTTGAACCAATGACAATCCCGCAAGAAGGTTTTATTCTTGCGCAAATTATAAGGTAAGAATTGAAGTTTAAGTTTAAGTTTTGTAGATGTTGGCTTATTTTTTGTTCGATTGCAGAGTGGAGGATGTCGATTTTTACATGGGATGACCCACCTATGTGTGCTAGAGCTTTGTGTGTCATACCCGATTTGGTCGCAAGCTTCAAGCAATGGAAACCGAAGCAAAACTGTTGAAGAGGAAGATATTTTGGCTTAAAGTTTGCTTAGTGGCATCATGGTTTGTGTTGGTCGGTTTTTGGATGGGTAAACGGATGGTGGTCTTTGGATGAACCGTTCCAGGTTGCTAGATTGGTAGGGACTTACATTATATTAATAGATATGGGTAAACATAAGATGGAGGAAATGTAATGGTATTTTGTGGTTTTGATAATGAAATTGAAAGCCTCAAATTTGAAGCTTTTGTGAATTATGTGTTATGTTGTTAAAGAATTATGTTAATGAATTTTAAGAATGAAACTAAAAGCCTAAAATTGCAGTTGTTAATTAATTTAGTAATAGAATAAAAGCGAAAATGAATTTTCAACCATTTCTGCACCCTTTTCAACAATATAATGAATTTTCAGCAATATAATAAAAATGAAAACATTCATTTCTGCACCCTTTCCAGCCATTTCTGCACCATTTTCAACAATATAATGGATTTTCAGCAATATAATGAAAATGAAAACATTCATTTCTACTCCATTTTCAACATAATGAGAAACATTCATTTCATACTAACATCAATTTACAACATGTCTTCACAAAAAACATGAACATTCATTTACAACATTTCTTCAACAACAACCTGTCCACAAAACCCCTAATTCATAAGATATGCAATAACAACCAATTTCTCAAGTTTCTCAAGTATGTTGAGATTATAAACAAAAAATGTTTCAATCAATATTGAAAAGTTTTTAAACAAAAGGTGAATTCCTCCCATCTTTCTTCTTGCCCTTGTCTCCGTTGTCCTTCGATTGTAATAACATATTGTTCAATCGTAATAATGTAACATACTTCTTGTCATCCTTCTCAAAAAATGTGCAGGTTGACAGAAGAGATTTGGTCTCTGGTTGTAAAGGTTATTTTGGAAATACCTCATGTCTCCCTCTCCATCGTGGTGGGGCTCTAATATTAACTTTTGGGACTGGTGGCTGCAGATGAGTTGGCGGAGGAGGCCTAGAGCTTTGAGCTGCATCTTATTGCTGGGATGCGGAAGACTTGTATGATGGCTTCCATTGTTGCTTGTGTGCAACTTTTTATTTATATCGGGGTGGCTTGAATGGTTTGGGTATTACCTATAAGGAGAATAAAATAAACCAAATAAGTGAATAATAAACAAGATTCTTGAAATTACTTAAGAATTACTTACTAAAACTACAGTTTATTGGCTTGTATGATGGCCTGCAGTACTTGAAAGTTGTTGTTCTTTCATGCCTTGAAAAAACAGTCAATATCAAGTATTAGAAGATGTATAATTAAAATGGAACGAATGGGTACTGAAGTTTCTTACCATAGACTTGTTCTCCTCAAATGCATCAGGTTTACTCATCTCATCAGTTGAAATTTGTTCTTGCATCCCCTGCAAAAAAGTTATTAAGTAATAATGAATGGCAACTTAAAATGGAAAGAATGGGTACTGATGTTTCTTACTATAGATTTGTCTCCCTCAAACGCATCATTTTTAGTCAAAGTGTCCTTGTCACCTATCTCCTTTTCAACCTGTAACAAAAAAGTTTCATAAATAAGTATGAAATTAACACACCAAAATCAGACTTGATTTCTTCTATCACTTGACTAAATGCATAAGTGACTTGTCCATCTTCTTCTAGGTTCTTCAATGGACATCTTCGGGCATTGTGTTTCTCCTCACCGCATTTGTTGCACTTGATAGTCTTTTGCACACTTTTCAACCTGTTCTGTGGCTTCCCTTTACCATTTTTTTCTACTTTGACACTATCTCATCAGGTTTCCTCCGTATAGATTTTGCAGGCCTACTAGCCCCCCTACCAAAGTTTGGTGGCAAATGAGGGATGAATTGTATAGCAGTCCATAATTCTCTACCAACCATAGGCATAATTGCAGTCTTATAAACATTTTTATAAGATGCCACACTATAGCACTCGTTCACATACTTAACAGGATCATCACCTTTACACAATATGACATACAAGTATGTTTACATGGGATTCCATTCAAATCCCATTTCCTACAAGAATAGCTTCTCTTGTCCAAATCAACTGAATGTTGTGAACCATCAAAATAGTTTAGTTGATAATGGGATGAATCAGCCTTTATGGGAATGCAATCTGCGGATTTTTCAACATTTTTCTCAACAATTTTCACAATCCTAGGACATATAACACTAGTCCATTTTAGGTCTGCCCTATCCCTGTTCTCCTGCAATCTTCTCATCAATTACTCTTTAATCCATTCAAGCATAGTGACAATAGGTTTCTCTCTAGCCTCCAAAATGTTCGAGTTAAATGTTTCACAATAATTATTCAATAAAATATCACACTTAATATCAGTTTTGAAGTGTGATCTACTCCACTGTGTAGGGGGTTTATCATCAAACCATTCTGCAGCAGTTTTATCAAGTACTGACATTTGTTTTATACACAATCTGAATTCATTAAGGGTAGTAGCCCTTGCAGCCTTCCACAAACAGTTTTTAGTGCATTCTTCAAGTTGGAATGTAGATGTCTCACACAAAATCTATGATCTGAAGCAAGAAACACTTTCTCAAATGCTTGAACTAACCCTTTTTGCTTATCAGATATGAAACACCACTGATTATCTCTAACCACCCTCAAATCAGATTTCAGAAGTTTTAAAAACCACTCCCAAGTCACCCTCATTTCTTTTCCAACAATAGGATAAATATTATTATTCGGATTAATGCCTACTGCTGTTAATAGAACACCCCCAAAAGACCTTTTAGATGACATCCATCAACACCTACCACCTGTCTACACCCCCTATTTAACCCATTTTTCAAGGCACCAAAACACACATAAAATTTGTCGAATTTCTGATCACTAT
This sequence comes from Sesamum indicum, assembly GCF_026168435.1. Taxonomy (NCBI): domain Eukaryota; kingdom Viridiplantae; phylum Streptophyta; class Magnoliopsida; order Lamiales; family Pedaliaceae; genus Sesamum; species Sesamum indicum. Next base: position 21,034,940 of record NC_142662.1, read on the forward strand.
CCACCCCTACCACCACTATGGAGCCTGGGTTACCTTTCAGCATTCATGTGCATAATCTTGCATCATTGAATATTGTACCTCAGGAGCACCCTCTATTGATTTTAGTGCCTTTCTTTTGGCTCTATACGCTTGATCTCGTGATATGTTGACTCTTAAATCCTGAACGACATCAACTTTAAAACCCTTGATATTTCTTTTGGATCATTTCTGAATTTTTTAATATACTTTTCTGCAAGCCATTTTGACTTTAAATTTTTAACATGATAGTCCCTTCCACAAGTGTGATTGGAATTATATTCTCTTATCTAAAATGTGCATTCATCAGTCATTTTGTGTGCATTTATCCTCCACTGACAATCTTCCTTAGCACATCTAGCATACATTTTGTTCTTATCATTTTTGGTGATTTTCAATTGCCTCCTTGATTTTATTGCATGACTGTGAATGGCATTTCTAAATTCAATTTTAGTGCTGAAGTTCATACCTAATTCAAAGGTAGGATCATATTGTTCCACAGGATTGAAAACAATATTTGGCTCTCTTGTTTCATCATCATCAGACCCCTTTCCACTCTAAAAGTCATCCTCACTCCCAGTAGGTCTTCCTCACCCTCTTCATTGCTACTCTTGTCATGATCTTTATTTTTTTCAATCTTTTCTTTCATATTAGTTTCTTCTACCTCTCTTTCTATTTGTTTTTCCAGAACCTCTTCATCAATATACTCTCCTGTTTTTTGAGTATTCATCTCATCATTTCTCAAATCTTAATCACTATTTTCAAAGGATTCAAATTCTTTCAAAATTTCCCCCTTCTTCATTAGTTAACCTACCCTCTTGAGATTATGTACTACATTCACCAACCTGACTGCCCATAACATTTCCATAACTTCAACATATATATTGATTTATTTTTTAGGAGCTATACCAATACACGCATCAAACAAAACTTCATCATTATTTACTTTGTAATACACATCTCCAAGCTTTGTGAAATATATCCTATTACCAAAATAATCCTCCTCACTAGCCATTTCATTCAGTTTTAAAATAGACAAATCATACAGATCCTCATAACCAAATTTGTACATTACATTACCCAAAAGATGTAATGTAATGGTTGCTAACAATCTGTCATTATCATCGAAAAGAAAAAAAAAAAAAACACAAAACAGAACAAGTTAAAATTCGTACAAAATCATACAAAAAAAAAAAAAAAAAGAAAACAGAACAAGTTAACAAGGTAAAAAGTTTAATCATAGAAAAATTCATAAAAAATCATACAAGAAAAGAAAACATAATGGATACATTTACACATAATTCCAGAAAATGAATACATTTACACGCACATGGGCAAAATAAAATATTCAGCAGATAAACATAAAAAAAAATATCGTCCATTGTTGCTTTCAAGAAAATAACAAATGAGACTATAGTGTTGGAGATTTTAGAACAAAAACACAGTGGACCATTTTCATTTGTTGGGACCACAAAAAATCCTAGATTTAACGCTAAAAGTCAGATTTTTTGAAAACATACAAACTTACCGTACGAAGGTGGAGGAAAATCGTTAAACTCAGGATCCTGAAGTGGCATTGCTTCAATCGGGTTTCTTCCTCCTCAATCGACGATCAATTGTAGAGTCGAGTTGAAAGAAGGATTTTTAGTCTTTCGATTTGGGCGAAATACTGTGATTTGGGGGTGAATTTTTATTGCTCTATTTTACAGCTCTCTTTTTTAACACTTTAATTTTTTACAATTTTGCCACATCATTATTTTTTTCCCACATGTCAGGCCATGTGTACTGCTGATTGAGTAATTTTGGCCCAGTTGTCCTCTTTTTTCCGCCTAAAGCCACGTGATTCGCCACGGAAGCTCCTAGGTGTTTAAGTTGCACACGTGGACATCAGAACCATAAAGCCCAAATCTCTCCACCGTGTTTTTGGACAATTTTGGTCATTCGGACCAAAATTGCCAAAAAATCAATACTTACAAGACTAAAATTGCCAGTCCTGTTCTTACAGTCCCAATTATGCCACCTCCCATACTTACGGGATCAATTTTGCAATTTTGCCTGTACTTAGTATATAATTGATTCAAATTTAACTAAGTTGGTGCGAACTAGAATTTCCTAAATAACACACCGAACTCGTACTTCCATATATACTAATATAAAAAGGAAAAGAGCTCTATATTCCCAAATGACGGTTAATGACACCGTGGCACTAATTTTTTATAAAGTCAAAAATGCTTTTCAACTAATTTATTCAACTTTTTAAATTATAACTAATGAATTAGTTTTTTTTTAACGTAATACAGTAATTTGTATATATTTTTTATTTATAATATATTTTAAAATATAAAAAATTATTTATTATGTACTCGCACGCACCCGCAACATGAAAACCCCACACCCACACCCACGCCCACATCGCATAGCCCCGCGAAAAGTACTACTGACAGTCTTCGAAGCAACCCTCCGCCTCCGCTAGGTTAAAGGTTTTTCCTTCTCTCTTCGCAATCCCGTTTCAGTCGTTAAAGTTTTTCCTTCTCTCTTGGCAACCCCGTTTCAGTCGTTGCGTTCAAGGGACATCCGGAGAAAATCTCAATTGTATATTCATATTAGTAAGAAGCAAGAAAAGGACCTTGCATATCAGCTTATTTTGCCTATGGCGTCGAAATTCGGGTTAGCCGGTGGCATCCCGGAGCGGAGGGTCCGACCCATTTGGGACGCTGTTGACTCTCGCCAGTTCAAGAACGCCCTTAAGCTCTCAACTGCATTGCTGTCCAAATACCCAAACTCTCCTTACGCGCTCGTGAGTGCGCCCAGAATCATCTTTGTATTCTTTCATGTTAATTGGATGAAGTACATTTTCTGTTTGTTATTGTTCGAGTTCTTGTTTCCAATTTGCAGGCGCTGAAGGCTCTGATATTAGAAAGGATGGGCAAGAACGAGGAAGCGCTGTCCGTTTGCTTAAATGCCAAAGAGATTTTGTGCACCAATGATTCCAACGTCTTCGTGGACGATCTCACACTCAGCACTTTACAGATTGTTTTCCAGAGACTTGATCACTGTTTGTGTTTACTGTGCTTCTATTTTGTTAATTTAATTTGTATGGGTTTTCTTGTTAGATTAATATGCATTGAAGTAATGGTTGAATTGGGCAGTGGAATTGGCAACAAGTTGTTATGAGTACGCTTGTACAAAATATCCCAACAATTTGGAAGTAATGATGGGCCTATTCAGCTGTTATGTGCGGGAATATTCATTTGTGAAGCAGCAACAGGTTGGTGGAAGGTGTTTCTTGCATTTTTACTGCCTTACTCTCATTTCCTTCATTGTATCTTGTGCAATTTTTAGCCATTTTTTGTTATTTCAGATAGCTATTAAAATGTACAAGATTGCTGGTGAAGAAAGGTTCTTACTCTGGGCGGTTTGCAGCATTCAGTTGCAGGTTTCCTCCTGCTCCATCTATATTGTTTATCCTTTTTGTTAAGATGATTTATTTGTCTTAGTACTTCACATAACATACTCTCTTTTAAGACTTGTGATTTCTAATCAGAAATGGAAGCATAGGTAACAACTTACATCAGTATGTTATCTTTTCTTTTACATTACAACTCTTCTATTGTGTATTTGTGGAGGCTTCATTGCAAAGCACAAACGAGGCACCTGATTGCATGATTTCGAGTCTGTAGTAAACGGAGTTGTAAATGGCACTATGTCATAAAGGGCAAGGGCCCAGCACCGTTTTCCAGCAATGGTGCTTGGCTTTCACCCTGCGCAGCCATGGTGAGAGGGTACCTTTTTATGCACGGTGCCTGGCTGAACGCCAGTCTTAAAAGGGCTGGGCTGGGCTTTTATTTGAAAAAGAAAACAAAACTGAAGAAGAAAACGCAAATCTGCACTAGTCTGTCTCTAGCAGTAATGTTCTTCTTTCATGAATCATGGTAATGTCTTTTTATTTTCTCTTGTTTTTTCTTTCTTCTTCCTCGTCCTTATTCTTTTCTGTCCTCCTGTATGCTACTGCCTTCTCTATCTCCATCTCTTCCCTTTCTTTCCTTTCTTCTTTCCACCTTTTCTTTTCTTTTTCTGTCAAAGGCTACTATTCCAGCTCTTATTTATCCATTTTTCTTTTGGTTTTTTGTTTTTTCCCCTGAAATTTGGTAAATTTTCGATTACTTTATTATGCTGCATTGTTGTTATTATTTAATGGGATAACTTAATTTTCTTGCTTCTATCAAATAGTTTGCTAATAAATAAATTTCTGATTCGTGCTGTAATATTTGAATCAGTTGCTGATTTTTCTTGCTAAATACATGGTTATAATTTGATTTTATTTTGAAACTTTTGGCTAGAAAGTTAAAAACCTAAGTTCAAACATTCTGATTTTGGTAAAAATACTAATGGTGTATGTAAATTATTTCGGCAAATCTGTGTGTGCTTCCATTGCTCCAAAGAACGTTGGCGCCAAGACGCTCATGCACCTTTAACAACTATGGATGAAATGAACGGGAAATTTATAGAAATTGTAGAAAAGGTGAAATATTTGTCTTATTGCTGCATCTGGCAAAGAAGAATAACATCATCCGATAAAACACAATCATTGAAGAATTAGTTTCCTATTCATATGAATTAACACCATCAATCTGGTGGTCCATCCAGTGTCATTTCTTGGAAGATATGTTTACAACAACCAATGAGATTCCTGTTTGACTCCATTAAGTTGATTTATTTTATTTAATAAAGATTTCTTGTCAAACCTTGAAATGTAAAATCAGGGAAGATTAGCTGCTGTACTATGGTGTTAAAAGTTTATCCCTAGGCCAACTTCATTTGGGAGAAATTTTAGTGCATGATGTACTTGGCAGAGATCCAGTTTTTCTGCTTTGGTGGTAACTCTTTTCATATTGGGGGAGCCAAAGGTAGAAAAGAGAATCATAAGTAAAAGTGAATTTAGTTTTCCTCTGTTACCAACATCTTAGTCACAACATCCTCTCTGGGCATTATTTACTTTGTGATCTGGATTAGCTTTTCAGATGAAATTATCTAATTACATAAAAAGTGGTGCACTTTTGATACTTGTAGATGTGGAAAGAGCAATATTTAGTAGTTGTCATTATTTGCTAAATATTATGTTATTAGCCTATTTGGACTGAGTTATTACAATTTTGCTAGTTGCTATAATGGAATTAACTGATAAATTATTGTTTGTATAGCACCGATAATATCTTTCTGAATCTGATGATTGTGTGAATCTAATCAATTATGTGTTCCTAATTGCTGAAGATATACTTTTGACCATGAAAAATTTCTATCTTCCCGATAAGCGCTTTTTCTTATTTTTTGTGTTTGTACTGATCAAAGGTTTGCTGCGGCAATGGGGGAGGGAAGCTTTTCCAATTGGCTGAAGGTCTGCTCAAGAAACATATAGCTTCTCATGGTTTACATGAGCCAGAAGGTTCTTCTTCTTCTTCTTCTGACTGTTTTCAGTAGGTAATTTGAAGGAGATGAGTTTCATATTTCTGTGGATTGTTTGGTCACTGAAGTAACTTTGTCCGGTGCAGCTCTTAGTGTTTATATATCTCTGTTGGAGCAGCAATGTAAGTTTGGTGACGCGCTGGAGATTCTTTGTGGAAAATTAGGCTCTCTTATGATGATTGAAGTGGATAAACTACGTCTACAGGTACTTTGTATAATATTCTCCTCTAGCAATGTATCTCAATGGAACATACTTTTGTTTTCACCATTTTTAATTGTGCAAAAAGATTGGTATTTTCCCTGGCGGATATTCTTGGACTTGAACAAGTAATATTGCAGTTTGTAAAATGAACTAACTTTGGAGGTCAAACACAAGTTAGAACTTAAGTTATGTTGAGCTTGTTTTTAGACTTGGCCTTTTGACCAGAATTTGTTTGTACTTCAATTTATTGATTTTTGGCATTTGTGTGGTTGTTATGCAAAAGTTTATTTATTGTGATTTAAAACTTAAAAGTACGGAAGTGTGGTGTCGCGTTTCTTATTTTTAAAGGCTGCTTTGCCTGGAAAACCAACTTCGATTGTTGTGTTTTTCTGTAGTTATCTTTTTGGATAGCTCTTATTTTGTCGTTTTTGTATAATAGATGATCTTTTTGCTTCTTGATATCCTTGATTTATGATTTGACCTGTCTCTTATCTAAAGTAGTTGTTGCTGGTAAACAGAATATATCGTGATGTATATCAGAGATTAACTTATTTGCATTTGTAGATCCTGGCTGTGGCATTATTTGTGCTTCTCGTGTGATTCTTATTGAAAGCTAGATAGCACTATGATCTCTGGGGTTGACTAGAATGTTATGATATTAGTATTTTAGCAATATTGCTCTGAACATTTCAGTATCACTGAGATCTTTTCAACAACTAGTCGTAAAACTCCCCAAGAGAGATGCGAACACAAGCTTCTGTTTGTGCACTGGTTCAGCATGTTAGATCACTATTTTGTTGAACCATGCCATAGTAGTCAGTGGCGCACGGCGCACAATGGTGCCAAGGGCTCCTGGAGCCATGGCACATGGCGCGGCGCACGCCTTTTAGAAGGATTGCGCAAATATAAGAAATAATCTATATATTTATATAATTAGTATTATTTTGACTAGATTAATGTATAAAGAGTTAAATAAGACGTATAAAACAACAAATTCAACATAACAAAACTTCATAAACTAAACAATACATACAACCTTATAGTTGAATTACTGAAAGTCTGAAACTGAGATTTCATAGCATACTTATATTACCATGCTGAGTGCTAGTTTCTTTGTTTGCTTATCATTAGACGTAAAAGAAAACTAAGGTTGAAATAATTGTGTACTGCAACCCCAAAGATCTGAAATTTGCTTGAACTTGTGACACATCTTGAATTCCTAGGGTGGGGACGGTTAAGAGATCAGTGAGTTGCTTTTATATTTTCTGCAGTTAAGAACTTGAGAGCCTCTTTAGTTTCTCATCTAAAGTTAAGATTGAAATCTGCTAGGTGGTGTGGGCTAGCACAGATGAAATCAGCATTTTACATTGGTAGTTTGATTGAACTTTGTTGCAGTTAGTAGGAAAGATATTATAGCTTGCAAGACACACAACCTTAAAATCAAATTTATAGTTCTATGCACGTTCTTAGAGTTTAGTGGCGTGATTCATTAGTTTTTGTGTCCTTTTTGATGCGTTTTAACTTTACTTATACAGACCCCTCTATGATTCTGTTTCTGTGCATTCACCTGTGAATTCTCTGTAGTATGGTGAACTACTTCAAAATATACGTAGAAATTTTTGGATGCACTTACTATCAAACAAAAAACTGTTCCAGAGAGTTTCCGCCTTTAATATACTATGGATTGCTTGTAGTATATTGTTCATGAAGATTCTCAATGCTCCAACTCTGCTTGCTGTCCTGGTAGTTTCCTTTTGTCTTTGTTTAAGCTTGTTTCCTGTAACTTTAAGTTGACAGGGAAGGCTTCTTGCTAGGGCAGGAGACTATGTTGCTGCAGCTGATGTATTTCAGAAAGTCTTAGTACTATGGTATGCCTTATAAACTGTCAATTAATTTAGTTGCATATAATTTTTGTTGCTTATTTATATCTATCGTCTTTTTTTTCTCGGGCAGCTGGTTCCAAGCTATTTTATGTTTGAATCGTCATCCATGCAAATATTACATAAAAGCAACCAATCCTTGAAATATATTGAAACAAGACTAACTATATTACTTTAATGTTATGTTATTCAGTACACCCGAGGGGAACCTAAGAATGTCAGTCCAGTCTTATTATTACCTTTATACATGTACACTTGTAAAATTCTTTGCTTACTTTTGACTATGATTCCTCTTAGTATTTTGTTTCTTTATCAAAATATGAAAGTGAAATATATATAAATCCTTGAGTGATGTACATGGGTCTTTTTCACTTTTGAATTATTTGCTATATGTTGCTTTTTTTTTTTTTTGCCTATGTTCTTTTCTTTTGTTGTACTAAAAGATTTGAATATAGTAAGTTTGAGAGATTTTGTTTTCCTGTCTTCAGTAATTTTTCCATTATAAGTACTATGTTTTCCACAAAAAGTAATAACAACTGCATGTTCAGCTTACGAATGACTATATGTCAAACTTGGAAGCTGATCGTAAAGATCTGACCCAATATACCTTTAGGTCAGTTTGGCTGTGTTCCTATACTGACCTTTTTAAGATTCTGAGAGTTTAGTATACTTTAATCTTTAATAGAAAGTGTGACAGTATTAGTTCTTGTATGTAGACTTTTAATCCTTGTAGTGTTGTTAAACTTTCCTTTTCAAGTTTTGGAATTGGACAGTGTTTAAAGGATTTGAGTTTTCTTTTCTTAATATTACTGAAACATCTTCAAAGGAAGAAGCAATATATTACATCACACTAATATGCTGTACTTTCTTTATGCTGTCATTTTTCAAGTACATTGTCTTGAGTGATGCACTTGACACAAATCTTATTTGCATTTGATAATTTCTTTTTCTTTCTTTGATTTGTAGTCCTGATGACTGGGAATGTTTTCTGCAATACCTTGGCTGTTTGCTGGAGGACGGAAGTATCTTCATCAAAGACAGTGATCCTATTCATCCATTAAAATCCACGGAGTGCAAGAATTTTCAGATATCAGAGGAACTTGTAAGTTCTTGTAGTTCCCTGTTAAAGCTTAATGATTATACTTTCTAAAGCATTTGACATGTTTAACTTTTGTTTTCAGTTTGATTCCCGCATGTCACAAGCAGTGGACTTTGTACGGAAATTGATGGTGGAGGCCAATGATAATTCTGCAAGATGTCCATACTTGGCTCATCTTGAAATTGAAAGACGAAAGCTTCTGTTTGGGAAAGGTGATGCTGACAAAGTAGTTGAGGATCTGATGCAATATTTTATCAGGTTTTGCTGGCCCCTCCCTCTGCCTTGCTTGTTGGCTTATTTTCCACTTTCATCTGCACATCTTTCTCTCTGATCGATCTTGATGTAAAGAACCTGGATGACTGGTGTCACTCTATATTGTGCTTGTGCTGACTGGTTGCTTTCTAGCTTGAATTTTTTTTTTTTTGGGAGAAAGTTCATGTGGTGATACTTGTGAAATCAGTCTATTCGTGAATCATGCTTTTGGACTTACCTTTAGCACTAGTTAGATGAGCTCAACTTATTGCATTTACTAAAATAACAAAAGTGCAGAATGCGAGAAATGGTTGTGGCTCTACATATGACTTAATTACCCCTGAATTGATAGCTAATTGTGATAATTTCTTTTGACAGTTTTGCAATTGTCATTAGTATTTTGCTTCTTTACTCATACTAATGAACGCTTGATTCTGTGGAGACAGGTTTGGGCACTTGGCTTGTTTCACGTCAGATGTTGAAAGGTTTCTTGAAGTTCTTGATTACAATAAGAAGAGTGAGTTTTTGAAGAAACTGGTGAAGGAATGTGTAGGTAGCGTGAGCGGGCCAACAAAAGAACTTGGGCAGTCTATAACTGTATTCAAAATCCAGAACTCAATTGGTGACCTATTTGCTCTACCAGTTAATGGTATGCCTTAGCCTTGAGCCATTTCATTAATGACTTTATCTGGTCGGCATTTTCTTTTATATAAATTTTGGATTGTTTTACCATTTGATCGCAATTTGTTTCATCTAGGAAGATCTCTCCTTTTACCCTTTTATTTGGTTCAGGCCTTACCTGATGAAGCTTATTATGGAATAGTATGTGGATTATGTCCAATCTTCTTTGCTTCAGCAATTCCTTGCAAAATTGCTTACCATCCGCAAAATTGTAGTTGCTTGCTTTTGTTTCTTTAATACTTTATCTGCATCTTATATTTTATAGTTTATTTTTCTTATATAATGTAGTGAACCAGAAATCTTAACGTATTGTCACGACTTCCGTGGCAATTATAATTTACTTTATTGTGCTTATTTGACAGACCTCGAGGACATAGCTGTACGAATGATAGAAATGTTTTGTAAGAACCTTCCGCTGTCTAAAGAGTTAGATGTTCAGGAGAGTATGCATGGTGAAGAGCTTTTGTCACTGGCATGCAATGTTTTGGTTCAGGTACTATCTCATGTGCTCCAGTTGTAATTTCTTGGGCATTTATATTGCACGACTGGTGCCGGAAACTTGCTTGACTATTGTACTTTTCTTATTGAGTGAGAAAGGATGCTTATGTTTGAAGCATTTGTTATCTTAAACTACAATTTTGTTTACACCTAACTTTTGCCCGGACAGTTTGACTTCAGTTCCACTTGTATCCCTTGCTATTTGCACAAAGACTTAGCAGAAAATTGATGGAGCTAATACTCTGATGTCCTAGCTTATTATTCTGTGTCTTTGCTTTTGGTACATGGAGAGAGATACTACAGCATGATATCTCACAAACCATAATCTATTGGTCCAAGCTATACATATAGATATAAATGGATGAAGCTCAACTCCCTTGAGAACATAAGTTCCAGCAGGAATGTAATAACGAACACGTAATCTGGTCTCTTTAATTGGAAATCTAATATGAGACTTTCTTGAAATGACCTACTTTTTGCTATCCATAAATGCCATACTTTATAACTGATTGTGCTGCTTCTGGATTTTGAATACTCATGTGCTTCAAGCTTTTTTCTATGTTAGTTGTCCCTGTGTTGTCTGCTAACCTTGAAAGTTTTTTAGCTGTTATCTTGCTTAGAATTCTTAAATAGTACATGGATGTATGTAATGAAGATTACCTGCTGACAGTGATTGATGGAGGTTTTCATTTTCAGGAATCATTCTTTAAATTCAGAATATTAATCTCTCTTCCAAATTGAATTTCGTTTTTGTTTTAGGGGTTTTTCGAAATGTTAATGCCACATTTTCTGGGATTTTTTTTGGGCTTAAAACATTCTCACTAAATTGACCCGTAATTTGTCTTTTTCACAAATTCATTTGGAAGGACTTGGGCCCACTATCAGTTTATCTTATGCTTTCTCCAATTTATATATCTATACCTGTTTAACCCACGTCATAAAATTTGGATATGGTGGAACTGCTGCCCGTTTCTATGCTTTATTTGGCAAAACATTTCGACTTTGGTGCATTTTTTGTTAAGGTCTTCTGTTTGGTTTACCATATTTGTGGCATGATGGAACTTTGAAGTTATGTTGTGTCAATTAATAATCTTTTTCACCTTGTGGCTAAGCTTTTCTGGCGCACAAGGGATCTCGGCTATCTGCTGGAGTCAATTATGATTCTGGAGTTTGGTTTGGCTATCCGAAGGTCTGATGTTTATCTTTCTTATATCGTTGTCATTACTTCATGACATTCCTTAACTGTCAGCAAACATGAAAAAGTATTCTTCCCTTGTCAGTGGCAGAGTTGCTGAAAGGAAATTTGATTTTGTCTCTTTAGAAAGCTTATAGTGGTAGAAATAACAAAAGGCAGAACTAGAAAGGAAAAGTTTTCAGGATCTGATATGCTTTAGTGACGGTGTATGCTTGTTCTTCAAGATTAATCTCTCCCATGGAAATGAGAGAGTAACATATACATCATCTAAAGCTGAATTTTTATGTTGCATGAATGATAGTTGATGCTACATACCTTTGCAAAATAGAAATGAAGTAAGAAAGTGATTCAGTTCTCATTCTGGACGTAAGCCAGCGGCTTAGCTCAAAACTGATAAAGGCTCCAATATGTATGCAGAATAATGTGCTTGTTGTGATTAAAACTGCATACATGTCTCTACAAGCCAACAATTTTCACTTCCTGACCAGGACTGAAGCTGGGTTGATATTACATTTCCAGATGCAATCAAAATCCAAGTCATTTGGCTGTCTCATTCTCCATAAACATCTATTATGTGCTGATTGGTAAATGGTTTGACTAATTAGCAGACTGTAGGAACTAACCATGGATCATTTAATGGGCACAGTGAAAATAACTGAAGTGAGGTTAGGACCTGTATGTGTGAGGATACTTGTCTATGACGTAGTTGAAGATATGGAAAGCTCCTTAGATTTTCTTTGGCTGAAACAGTAAATGAGAGGAACTAATACAGAAGATTTCTGGGATTTTGAAATGTAGAAGTGAACAAATTTAAGATACCTAGGCTGTAATGAGCAGTTCTGGGATTTAAGATACAGAAGAGTTCTGGACTGCTATCAGTCTCAGAATTTTGTGATCCAGGATTGTCACATCCTATCTAGAATACATTTCCAAGTTTAACACACATTATCTACATAGATCATATGGATATCTCATAAACTTATCTTTCAGGTATATAATTGAGTATTGATTTAATCCTTTTTGTTGCAACAGTGATCGGAAGTTATAGTATCTTTTATGTGACCAAAATGGTTCTACATTGAGCCCATATTGGGTGATATCTTCAAGAATTAAAATGCTATTATTCTAATAAGTGTGAATGTTAACCAAATAACTTGTCTGCAATTTTGGTTTTAGAGCAAGAAATATCTCACCAAGTATTGATTTCATATATTAAACTAGATATTAAGTCTTTCCTTATTTATCCTTGGTCCCAGCAATTATGTGCTAGTAGTGGTTTATTGCTTTTTCTCTTCCATTTTTGTTTCTCTCTATGCATTTTTATCCTTGTCCCATTTCTTCTCATTATTTTTCTTTCCATTTGCGGTATCAATGATCCGGCAACTACTTTGATTCTTATTTTTCAACTTGTTTCTCATCGTTTAGTACAGGGAAATACTAGCTTCGTCGAAGATATTTTATTTGCCATTAATTGAATTATTGTGGGGGTCTTATTGCTGATGATTATGGGAATGGGATGTTCGTGGGCTTATTGAGAGTCGTCTGAAGGGAGGTGACTTTTGTGGTGGTCGGGAGAGGGCTACATAAATTTCAGTTAGTCATATAGTTTTAGGCAACAAGGGAGATGGATGTTGATGCCAAGTGCTGCGGGTGTTGCTCATGTGTCTACCTTTTCTGGAGCACGTCTTGGCTTGTAGTGATACAGTTTCGGTTGTGATGCATTCTCTTACTTTATAAGTCTAAACGCCTTGGGGAGTCTTCGGGAGAGCTTATAAAAAGTGCTTTTCAGAAGTTGGCTTAAAAAAACCACTTTTGAGGTGTTTGGGATGCTAGCTTCTTGTGAAAGAAAAACACTTTTAAGCCAAAAGCTAGAACCACCTTTTTTTTTTCCCCTCAGGGGGTGGGGGTGTGGGGTTGGGGCTCTTCTAGTTGGTTTGGCTTTTCTGTAAACAAATTCGATTTCCTTTTAGATTATTATTATAATAATGTTAATTCAAATTTACCGTTTTTAATTTGTTTTCAAAATTGCACATCTAAAGTTGTGGAATAATTTCAATAATTAATACTAATAAAATTTTACTTTTACATATTTAATATTTTAGAGTTTTTATATTTTTTGGCAATATTTCATATATTTTTATATTTGTTATATTATCTGATATTATTCGAAATATATAAATAATTGCTATGATTAAATAATAAAATATATTTTTTGACAATCATGCAAGTTTATATATTGTATATAAATGAACATTGAATTTTTCTATTGGTAATTTAGTATTAAATTCTTTAATAATATAAATGACAAATATTTATAAAAATTAACCATGAGATATACTAATTGAAACCAAAATTATTATTGTTGGTGGAAAGATTATTATTGAAAATGGCAAGTGACGATATTAAGGAAAAATATCTCCTTTTATCACATGGTGACAAAACGGCATTTAATCAATTAAGCTTCTTTTAGAAGTGCCTTTTCCCCTAACCCTACCCAATTTAGCTCTTATATGCTTTTCACTGTTTTACAAACACCACCCATTGTTTATTCTTCTGAAACTTTCAACTTTTTCGACAAAAATAACTTCTCCGAAAGAAGTTTTCACAAATACTCCCTTAGAATCGTTGCGCCTTAAGTGTATGACTTTGCCCTTTACGTACAATTTTTTGGGTTGCTTGCGTACTTTGTAACTGAAAAGTAAGGCTGTGCATACATCCGTGAAAGACTTGTGCGTAATCCCCCTCTACTGCCTCGTTGCAGCTAGTATCATACTCGGGCAAGCCCACCTTATTTATTTGTGAAAGTCTTGGGTCTGGTCATTATATCTTGATTCTTGTAATCTGAACTTATACAACAAATGATCATGGTATGGTTAACCTTTCTGGCATGCACACCAAGACATGCACCAAGTTTAACAAGTTCAACGTTAGCAAGCCTCAATAGAGTGCATATAAGCTGTGTGGTATACCACTTTGAGCATTACGATACTCGACAATAATCCAGAGACCAACATTCTAATTATATTTGACTTTACATCCGGGACATACCCGAAATTTAAAGTGGGGTATAACTTATTTTAGGCGTTTTTTGGGACTTCAGCACGCCTTTTATAATTTTACTGAAGCATGATGTAACCAGGGTTTCTGTCGAGACCTATTATAAAATTGTGTTTGCAAATCTTTACCATGGATGCTTTTTTGTGATGAGTGTAATAGCTTTATTCCTAGAATACACATTATAAAGAATGTAACTTCTACATCTAGATCTAACATTTAATTTTCTGGTCATGTTCCAGAGATATGTGTGGCAGTATAAGATTTTATTTCTGCATCATTATTCTTATTGGAGTTCCCTTCATTAGCTTCATTCTGAGAGTACACATTATACACAATGTAACTACATCTAAATCTAACCTTCAATTTTCTTGTCATGTTTCACAGATATGTGTGGCAGTATAAGATTTTATTGGTGCATCTTTATTCTTATTGGAGTTCCCTTCCATTAGCTTATGAACGGTAAACCAATAGTTCATTGCCACCAGATTTCGCAATTTTTGCCAAAAAAATTTCAATCTATGCTGCTAATTTATTGTTCTGATTGTTGGTGAGGGGTCCATGTTGAAGTCTTTATTAAGTTTTCTATTCCACTGAAGCCTAGTTTTGAGTTTGTTTGTTCTTTGCAGTTATAAATCTTTGGATGTGAAGAATATTCTGCTGGAGACAGTATCTCCCCACATTTTACCGCAGATGGTAGCATCTCCACTGTGGGCAGATTTAAGTGATCTCTTAAGGGAGTATCTAAAATTCATGGATGATCATTTTCGAGAATCTGCAGATCTTACATTTCTTGCCTATCGCCATAGGAACTACTCCAAAGTAAGTTGAATGCTCTTACTACTGTTTACTTATATTTAATTTTTAATAACATTCTTGGGTTTGTTGTCCCTTTTCTCTTGATCTGGAAATGCTCAAGGCAGATCCAGCAAGCCTTGGATTCACTTCCCCGCTTTCATAAAAGAAAGAGCATCCTACAGCCCTCGGTGTTTATCTGTAGAATGTTTCTTTATTTTTCATTTTAGCTAAAAGAATGTACTAGTACCTTGATAACTTAGTTTGTGTTTTGTTTCTATTGTTGGATGATAAAGCATTTTGAACGGTAGATTCTCTCTTATGAATATGGATAAAAAGGTACTGCATAAAAATTAAATTACTATTCATTATCGGATTGTATATTATCAACAAAATGCCAGCGTCATTATTTGACACTGGTAACATCAGATGGACCACATGGAAACAACACGTGATAAGATATGACATGCTCTGTGAATGAAAACCAAAAGATTTTACACCTGCCCAACTTTTAAGTACAAATATCCATACACATTTCATTTTGAAATGACTACCAATTGAAGTTTCTACTCTCTTTTAGATACACTTTCGGGAAACATTTTAGAATAAATACGAAAAGAATCTTACTTCCTCTACTAGAATTTTGTTTAGCTGGATTACGAAATTCCACCAAAAAGAAGATTCAAGGGTATCTACATGGAATTTCTGTTTGCTTACCATGTAACATATTTGACCATGCTTTACATGATTAATAACTTCATTAAACTGTCATTAGAAATTACTAAACATCTTGGGCAGCATAGCTCGCATTTAGTAGATATACTGCCGCCCATATTTCGGCGCAGCAGTGCCTTCAGAGTGTAATTATTAAACAGATCTGTGATTGAAGTTCTTTTCAATCACCAAGGGAAGTCCATGTGACATTTTGTTAATGCTTTTGGTTTTTGGAACTTGAAATCTCAAATGGCTGAAACATGTACTTATCGTAAATGCATATTTTTGTAAAGGTTCTTTACAATTTCCTAGCACCATTTCAGGTTTTGAGTGGTGATATTCTGAGGTAGGTTCAGCTACCGATCAAGAAAGTATGATCTACTAGAGTCCAAAATAGTCATATATTTAGCAATCTAGTGAAGCATTAGTTAGCAAAGAAAAATGTCTCCGTGCTGCCTGAAATTTCCGTTGAGTTACTTTGTCTTATTTTGTGAACATGGGTAATATTTAGTGATCCAAAATGTAAAAAGACAACTTATAAAAGATTCTTTCTCATGAATGAAAGAACTGGATATAATTCTACCTGTGTCATTACTTAAATAACATGTCATTTTTTTTTCTTTTCTGTGAGGTGATAACATTGTTATAATTCCTTCTTTGTAGTTCAATACTTAAAATTCTTGATGTTTTTCCATTAGTTTAAGTAACTTTCTTTGTTATTAGAAAGCTCAAAATCCTTTGTTTCTTTAATATTTTAGGTAATTGAATTTGTCCAATTTAAGGAAAGATTGCAACGTTCCAGCCACTATCTGATGGCGAAGATTGAAGCACCAATTTTGCAGCTAAAGCAAAACTCAAATAATATTGATGAAGTGGAGGTTATTATATACCGCAGTATTATTTAACTTAACTTCTTGCTGCTTTTGACTTTTTTTCCCTAAGTGAAAAGATTCTGAACAAAATTTATTATCAGTGCATCCTGGAAAGCTTGAGATGTGGAACTCACCCTCTTGAGCTCTCAAATGAGATTAGAAGCAAATCGTTGACCTTTAATGAAGACTTGAAGTTGCGGCCTTGGTGGACACCAACTTCTGATAAAAATTATCTCTTGGGTCAGTATGCTCCTTCTAATTGCATTCCATTACTTTATCCAAGGATACGTCGATAAGTCCTACTAACTGATTATTATCTATATTAGTGCTTTTTGTTAGTCTGCCTCGTACCATCTTATCAACAAGCTTTGTCGGTGCTTGCTTGTTATAGTGAATTATAACGAAATTTAATGAGAGCCTCATGTTTCCAGGACCCTTTGAAGGAGTGTCCTCTTGCCCTAGAGAAAACACGGTATGAAAATTCAGCTTTCAACTTAAATCAATGTCTTTATTTATTTATACATTTTTATGGTGATAAGTTATAAGTTCAACATGTAATGCCCCATTTTGAGAGGCTCAAGGGAAGTAAAAGCTTAAGAAGAAATTTTTTATTTGAATAATGACATCGTCTCAATGATAAATTGTTAATTAGTTTTCTGATTGACCTCCATAGTAAACATAATTATTAAAAACCTGGCTATTTTTCAGTTTTCCCTTTTGAGTTGGTTTGGGTCAACTCTTGCTTTTCTTATGTCAAAGTTATTTCTTATTAATAGTTCCATAGTAACAGAAGGTTGTTCTTATATGGTTTAGATTCCTCAAAGGCTTGGGAATTTGATGGTTACGTTGTCTTCTAATTTTATATACTTGAATGGATTTTAGCAGAACTCAGATCTTATGAAAACTTTATTTTATCTTGTTATGGGATCCTAGGATGATTCAAAGTTTCTCGTATTCCACTCCATGTTCTTTCATACCTTGAAACTGATTCAGCACATAAAACATAATTTATCTTCTGATTTTACTGGTTTTGGACCCTAAATTGTTAGCTAACCAAAATGATGGAAAAGAATTGGGTTATAGCTGACTTGTTTGACATCTAGGTAGCTAACTGTCTTCGGATAATATTTGCCGTGTTTTTCTGGCAGAGATTTTGCTTGGTGTGCCTGACAGGTTTTACTAATTGTCTCTGCCGACAAACTGTTATATTTGATCCTTTTTTGAGTTCATTAGATAATATAATTCTATTC
The DNA here is from genome assembly GCF_026168435.1 of Sesamum indicum. Classification (NCBI taxonomy): domain Eukaryota; kingdom Viridiplantae; phylum Streptophyta; class Magnoliopsida; order Lamiales; family Pedaliaceae; genus Sesamum; species Sesamum indicum. The sequence goes on from NC_142662.1 coordinate 21,052,910, forward strand.
CCAAATCTGAACGAGGTTATAATATATACGTAAATGTTCGCAGCATAATCAGATCAAACAAACAGAGGAAAATGTTGTTAAAACAGTGGAGAAGAGGTCTCTTCTTCCGCGGATGATATATTTGTCAATATATTCTGCGTCGGAGTCTGTGAAGGAGAATCTTGAAGCCAATGGGGCTCTAGTTGATTCGAAACTATCGTTGGAGCTGAAAATTTTACTTGAGCGCTATACAAAGATCTTAGATTTTTCATTCCAGGATGCAGTAGAACTTGTCCTTGGGTTTTCAAGTGGTCAGAAACCCTTTGAGGTATGTTCTTTTTCATTTTACAGTGATTTTGATGTTTCCTAGTTATGCTTACTTGTGCATTTTATAGCCCTTCCGTGAATAGTTGTTAGGTCAGAAGGGGTAATGGGTATCATGGCATTTGGGGTTTCCCTGCAGCAGTTTTCATATTTTGTTTCTTTTCCTCTCCTTGAATAGAACAGGAAAAATTGGTATAGGAAAAAAGAAGGTGATGCAAGAGAAATGAACAGGGTAAAAACTATATAGAAACAATTTAGGAATAATATTTAACATTCTTTCTGTTAGTTGATTAAAAATCAGTCAGTAGTATTTGAGGTTGAATTTGAGAATCTTTTGCTTCACCAAGGTCTTGGCATGATGATAAAATAGTATATTTTGTAATACAAAACTTTAAGTCGAATGGGCTTCTTATATATACGTACTTTAGAATCTGGATATTTTGTGTTTTCTGCTTAAGCATTGTTATATCCTTGTTGGAGGACCTGAACTTGGCATTTGGAACGAGGCCTTAGTGAAATCTCGCTGTAATGTTTTTTAAATACATGTTACTCATGAGTTGGGGACAGAAACTGATACCGGGAACAGGTACTGCACATATCGTGGTTCACACACAAATAGATTGTTATGGATTTAGCAATTAGTCCTCAATATGGTTTGCCATGAATGCACATGCGTATGCAAAATAATACCTCGGCTTCTCCCAATTCACCAGGTTGCAATGAGGAGGAATTTGGCCATAACATGATCCATTTGTCTGAGAGCATTCTTGGGCCTGATGGATCATTCATTTTTCCAATACATCAAATAGTGGATTTCATCAAATATTTGATCAATTACGTATTAATCAACATTCAATTAATTGCTTCTGTTGGACTTATTATGTGGCGAATGAATCAAATAATATATAGGGTAAATTACATTGACACCCCCTAAAATTAGGTCTAAATACACAAACACCCACAAAATTTTGGCTAGTGAACAAGGGGTGTATGCATAATTACAACTACAACTAGAATGGGTGTACTAGTAATTTTGCAAATGGCACAGCATGTGGACCTAAAATCAAGGGATGTCAATGTAATTAATCCTAGTAGATATGATTATATTCCTTTTCAATTGGATTATGGTTATGAAATACCATTAGTTCTGCGTATTATAATATCCATACAGCAATTCGGTGAAGCATAGAATTTCCTTTATTGCTTTTCTTTCTAGCGAGAAAGTTCAATGAGTGTTTTAAAATGTCAAGCTGCAAATAGTTATTTCCGAAGATTTGACTATCAGTTCCCAAATGGTACAATGAAATCACATTCGCAGTTAGAAAGGTGTTCTTAAAGGCCCCTGCCCAGCCGCCAAGTTTATGGAGAAAGATTTCTTCTTTTAGGCCAAGAAAATGATAGTTCACCCATTGTCGATAGCTTGCTTTTATAACTTATCATTGAATGACCGCATTTTCTTTTGAGATGAGTTTGTGCATACATGCAAACTATCTATCCATTATTTATGATATGGATTTGAATAATCAGAATTTTGGTTGCTGTATTCTATTTCAAGGGTTGTGGTAGTTGGACTGAAGACCTACAGGCCGACATATTCTTGTTTTGTTCATAATGTCTAGTACAAGGCAACTCACTATGTTACAACTTTGCTACATTGCTTGTGGGAGGAATGTGTAACAGTTCATTGGCTGTATAAGTTATAAGCATTTTTGAGCACCTTATTAGAGCCCAACAATATTGATATGTGAGGATAAAGACCTAGTTTCCCACCTCTGTGTAAAAGAAATATATGACTATTGATCTGGCTTTACTTTTCATTTTGCTTATGTTTTTTAAGTTGAATTAATATGTCTAATTACAGCCTGTCTCTAATGATTAATAAACATACACTTTGCGCAGGCACCAAGTCCAGATCTGATTGACTGGATGAATTTCGCCGTGTTTTTGAATGCTTGGAATCTAAATTCTCATGAGATTAAGTTTTCCGATACAGATCCTTCTAGTACTAGTACCTGGAACCTTGTGAATATTATGTTTAGGAAGTATGTCACGGAGACGATTAGATGTACAGGGCCCGTAGTGTCTTCTCCAGGAAGTCATCTTCCATTCCTGGTGCAGCTGGTGACTGAACCCTTGGCTTGGCATGTCCTAATCATCCACTCCTGCATACGGTCTTTGCATCCTTCAGGCAGGAAGAAAAAGAAGGGGGGATCCGTGGACCAATCCAATACCCAGCTATTGCATGAGATGCAAAATTCAATCCAGTCTCTCTGTGATACTATAGAGATGGTTACGAGATGGTTAAAAGAGCAACTCAACACACCTGATGATGAAAAGGTTGAAGCTCTATTCTCCTCAATTCTGAGAAATGGAAGAAACGATGGACCTGGAAAGGTCTTCAATATACTCGAGTCTTCTAGCTCACTGGTAAAGGATGTTGAAGTTGGTGCTAGGATTCTTGAGGCAGTGCAGTCTTGGAGTCCTGCTGGTGTCGTAAGGAATATCATTACTGGGCAGCGTAGTTTACTGTCAGATTTCCTCAAACTTTGTGAGTTGAAACTCAAATCATTGCAGACTGTTAGACTCCAATTGTAGCTAAAACTTGGTAGAACTGGTCTGGAGATGGAATTGAGTCGAAGAGTCTCTCCTCCAGGTGATGATTTCTTTATCCATTGTTCTTTTATGGATTTCAATCGGCCTGCAACAACTATTTCCGACCTTGTTAAAATTTTTGTAGTTTGTTTTCTCATTTAGGTTTACCTCATTTTACCCGAACATGTATGGAAAATGATAGAGCTCAATTTTTCGAGATCCATCAAGATTTATATTTTGAATTTTTGTGTAAGATTGATCCGTATTACCCTATGTTGTAAATTGAAATAAATATTTTTTTTCCGGGAAAGGTAACAAAATATACTTCTCTTGTTGTCAAGTGCACACGCATTTTCTTCATCCTAAATTGCCACTTCCCATAGCTAAGCCTTTGTGATATGCATGTTTTACGATTAATGAAATCTGTAGAATGGTGTTGAAGGATTCCATTTGGTTTAGTTGGCTGGTCGACAATCTCTTTGTAAAAAATGGTGGAAAGTAGATACATTTACAAGCACAGGTGTGATGAGTTTTGGTGGCGAAGAGCAGTTGGGAAGCAAACTAATCAAACCTTCTCATTTCTATATTGTTATTACTGTTTGCCAGTCAGTGCCTTGATTGAAGCAGCTCTCACTCACCTGCTGCCCCAAGATCAGCTTTTCTTTTCATTTTCCTTCTTCTACTTGCCTTTATTCAGGTGTTCCTTTTTCTACTAAGATTATTATGAAATGATTCGTTTGTAAGAGAGGCTTTCACAATAACCAGATTCCAGAAACAAACAAATACATTTAAAGAGAGGATCTCCCTTCCACCCCAACACATAAATATATAAATTATTTCTTCGTACTCGTGATTTTGCATTGAAGTTTCTTCACATTAATGTGGAAATGTATTCAATTCTACCTGCCCCTTAGAGCGTCACCCTTGTTTGCCAAACCTTGTAACCTATTTTAATATTTTTTAAGACATTTAAGAGTTTGTAAGTTTAAAAATTGTTTGATAATTTATTTTAAAATAAAATATTTTGGATCTTATAGTTCTTTAAAAACAGTTAATTCAACCCAATTTTTTAAAAATATTTTATAAGCTGTACAAGATTCGTATTTTATAAGACAAAAATATCCTTATTGTTTTGTCTATATCTCATTTATACCTTCACAAGATTACATTATTATTTGTCGACGATGAATGACTCTCTCTTTCGCTCTAGAAATTTATTTGTTATTTAATTTTCTTGGTTCAGTATTTAATAATAAATTATTATACTTAAACAACTATAAGGTGTATGATGTCATTTTTAATTATTTTATCAATATAAAGATCTTTCTATCACAAACACCATAACATATTTTTATGAGATGTGAAAATACATTAATAGTTTTAATATCTTATTTGATCCAAATGTCTTAAAAGTTTATTTTGAAAATAAAATTGAACATCTTTTAAACACATCTTATACAATGTAGGGACGAGCTCATAAAATATTTTGAATAAATTTACCTAGAAATCCTCTTAATTACTGAGTTCGTAGATTGTGGTTTACTCCTTTACATATAATCTCAGCTTTACAAGATTTGACACTTTCAACTTCTATAATATATACATAATTAGACGTACATAGAAATATATATATATATATTTGACTCCTAAGTTTGAATCCCCGGGTTGTAAAAATGTCGAGATAACCTTCAAAATGAGTAGGTACATGCGTGGGGTTTTCTAAGACTACGTACTTGAGATCCATCAGTTTGAACTTCGCACAATGAGCGGATGATTTTCCATTGTAGTAATTCTATTGCATTTTGTATTTTATTTTACATATACAAATTATGTGTACAAAGATTATATTATTAATTTTAGTTCATTTTTAATAAGTTTTTTTATACACACAATATATTTAAGTGAAATAAATTATAAGATGCAATAGAAAATCTAATTCAGCACAATGAGTACGTACACTCCTCCTTGCGCCCATGGTCGCGCCGCCCCTCCAGCTACCATTGCCGTTGCTGCCCCTCCGCCTCCCTCCACCGTCACTCTCTTTCTCTGTCTTTGTGTATATATATATAATTATAATTATATATAGTATTTAATATATTACATAAAATATATTTTATTAAAATTTATATAGATATATATTACATAAAAATATAATTTTAAATCACGAGACTGTTGATTTGAATTACGATATGGGCCATTGATCTACTAGTTAAATTTGGACCTTAAATTCAAATAAGATCCAACAGTTCTTAAATAATGTTATAAATGCAATTTTATAATTTGAAATTAAAAAAATAAAAAATTAAAGAAAAAGTGCGTGCAACTCACAAAATCGTGCACGTAAGGGGAATTTACTTCATTTAAGAAACACAGGGATCAAAACTCTAAAAATTGAGAAGATTAGGGCTAAAACCGTGGGGTTAAACTTATTAGGGACAAAAAACGAATAAGAGATTGAGTATAAGAAACAAAAATACAATTACCCAAGAACATCGACAATGACAATGTATATTCACACCACATGTGTAAAATCTTTTCTTAAACAGAAACGAGAAACATAATCTTTGTAAATATAGATAAAACATAAGATGTAATAAACTTTGGAAAGAAAAATTCAATTCAAGCAACCTTAATACTTTACATGCATTACATATATATAAGTAAAAAAAATTCAATTATTTTAAAAAATGTTATTAAAATTATCCTTCTTACGTGAGTAAAATACCAAAATAACTTGCCCTTCTCGCTAAGAATTTTGATTTGTTCCAACTTTAGTTAATTAAGTCAACCAGAAGAGAAAACACAACCCAATCTTCACCTAAACTGACCCCATAATCAATCTTAAGGATTTCCAACTATTTTCCCTTCTTTCACACTACGAAATAGTAATAAACTCACTATATATATATATGTGTGTATATTTTATTCAGTCTTGATGTCAACTATCTAACCATAGATTTCAGGTACAAATGCTGTCTTCACATTGGTTTTCCTCACTTAATTGTTTGGCTAACTAACTCCTCCTCTCCATACTTAATCAATGGGATTCCTTACTTTTTAAATCATTGAAAATTAGCCTTATGTGTTTGTTTCTTTCATTGCATGAGAAACCCTTTGAGTATATTACATCAATGATCCATAAAACTTTGTTGTATTTAAACTATGTTGAAACTGATTCGATGTTTTTATTATGAATTGCCATAATAGGAACCTGGTTCATTGTAATAGAACTTTGGTGACTTTCCTTCAGGGCTGTTAGGTGATCTTTACTAAATTTTACAGTGTTTTTCAAGAAATCGACATCATAACGGATCTTTTAATACAATGAGGATCAAAGTTGGTTCTCTCTTGGGGCTCGAACCCGCTATCTATCTTTCACAAGAATACAAGGTGTCACCATTAGGCCACTTGACTGTTCCTTATATTTTGGCAAAAAATATGCAACAGATGTTTTTGACGAATGACCACCAACTTTATCACCTTATTCTTCAGCGTGTTGGGATCCAAGAGAAAATAAAAGTAAATGCTAACTGAATATTTAGACTTTATGATCAGTAGATGAGGACAAAGTAGATAACGTACATACTGAAACATAAAAATCAGTTGCAAATTACGCAATCAAAGAACCACACCAAGGTAAAAGACGGTTAAATGATTGTTTTACAAAATATTAAAGCGTCTTTATGGCTCTCCCACTTTAAGAGAATTTTGTGCGTATTTTATTTTTACACGATGTAACTTGAACTTAACCCGTATATTTATAACTATCATGCAAGTTGTTAGAGAGTAGATGTTACAAAGATTATGCACCTATACATGAAGTGATCCTTTTTAGGTATTCACATTCTACATTTTTATGTATATGACTTAAAGTTGACATAAAAATTACTTAAACTTCCAGACATGTACCCTTCGACCAACAATGATGCTTTGCTACCTAAACCACCCATGGCTTTATTCCGAGGTATAAGTAGAAATTTGGGGGTAGGTCTTACTAAGATAACGTGAATCTGATGAGTATTCAAAGATCATAAAAAACTTGTACTTGATAAGGGAGTGAACAGATTTCCATGAACACAAAACTCCCATTTTTTTCCATGGATCTTTGGCATTTATTGTGTTTCCTTCAACACTTTTACTTCTTCTATATTGTACCTAGGACTACTCAAAATGCTGTTCAATACTTGGGACATAACATAATTCTTTGTCCTACAAATATTTATGTGAAATAGATAAGTGTAAAATATATTTACACCCGATAAATATATAAGCACTTCTTAGTTCTTATCTTTTTGTAAGATTATAAGTACGCCTTCTGAGGTGTTTGTGTAAACTGTTGTGTTTGAATAGGGGGCGTATTTATAATTAAAACTACAAACTCAAGAGGTGTACTTCTAATTTTGCAGTAGGCAGAGAGCGTTTGTGTATTTAGGCCTAATTTCAAAAGATGTCAATATAATTTACCAATATAGTAAATTTATCAAAAAGATATATATATATATATATATATAGTTTAAATATATTAATTTAAAGTCTACACCAACGTTGTTTAGTAACTGAATGTTTTGGGATAGCCAGTACAAGGGGAGGTGATCTGCACCCAAAACCTCAACAATGAAAAGGACTTTTCATTAGTTTATAAGCTGATAAAACTAGTTGATGCACCAACTCCTCATTGTAGTTGGACTATGTTTTCCAAGAACATTTTTTTATGTTTATTTTGACTAATTAAACTTGCAAAAATCCCAAATCTTCATTGCCCATTTTCAACACTTACTTAAAAAAAGATTAATTTTTTCTTTAATCCCTCTTCATTTTAGTATAAATAGATGCCAAAACCATCAAGTTTAACTCAACCATCATTACCATAAAACATCATTAAATCAAGAAGCCAAAAGTAGCACATATGGAGGCTACTAAACTTTGCAGCATGAGTCCATTGTTCCTCTTTCTTTTAGGCATACTCTCCTTTATGGCATCTTTAGCAGATGCAGAAACTCACTATCATGACTTTGTTGTAAGAATTCCGACATTCTTCCTCTGCATTTCGCTTTTCTTAATTGTTTCTGTTTTTTTTTTTTTTGGGATCTGATTATCAATTGCCACAGGTTCAACAAACGCCGGTGACTAGGCTGTGCAGAACTCACAACATAATCACAGTAAACGGACAGTTTCCGGGGCCGACTATTGCAGCACGCAACGGGGATACACTAGTCATCAAAGTCACCAACAGGGCTCGTTACAACGTCACTCTCCACTGGTATTTAAGTGCATTGAAATTAAGGGTTAAACAACGTTTCAGATTAAGATTTAGCAATAGAAAGCAAAACAACTAATGCATGTCCTGTACTGTAGAATGAATCACTGGTGATACAAACCAAATCCCACGTAACTATTGTACTCAACAAGATTATTAAAACATACATGGATTTTGATTTTCCCTCAGGCATGGAATTCGACAGATGAGAACTCCATGGGCCGATGGGCCTGAATATGTAACACAGTGCCCCATCAAGCCAGGAGGAACTTACACCTACCGTTTCACGATAGAGAACCAGGAGGGTACATTGTGGTGGCATGCTCACAGCAAATGGCTCCGGGCCACTGTCTATGGAGCTCTCGTTATCTTTCCCAAGTCGGGCTCCTCGTACCCCTTCCCTGCCCCCAAGATTGATGTCCCTATTATTCTTGGTAAGTCTATATTACTAGTGATATCCACTCACATTTTCTGGTAGCTCATACACTGTGAAATGATGAAACAGGAGAATGGTGGGACAGGAATATTGTCGATGTTCTAAGACAGGCACTGTTTACTGGAGCTGCTCCAAATGTCTCGGATGCTTACACGATTAACGGTCAACCTGGCGACCTCTACAGATGCTCCAGCCAAGGTGAAATGTGAAACAAGAACTTGAGAAAAATGGACTGCTTAACTAAGAATCTAAACTGAAAGAAATAGAAAACTTCTCAATCTGTTGCTAACATCGATTACTGCAATGCTTGAATGTAGGTACTGTCAGAATATCTGTTAACTCGGGAGACACTGTGCTTCTTAGAGTCATCAACGCTGCACTCAACCAACAGCTCTTTTTCTCAGTAGCCAACCACAAACTGACTGTGGTTGGAGCTGATGCTGCCTATAACAAGCCCTTTACAACCAGAGTCATCATGGTTGGACCGGGTCAGACAACCAATGTCCTCCTCACAGCTGACCAACCACCAGCACGCTATTACATGGCTGCACGTGCCTATGCCTCGGGTCAGAACGTTACCTTCGACAACACAACAACCACAGCCATTCTTGATTACAAAACCGCCACTAGCCGGACATCCTCGCCTGTTTTGCCTCAATTACCAGCCTTCAATGACACAGCCACCGTCACTCAATTCACGAGCCAGTTGAAGGGCATACCATCCCTTGCCAAAGTTGCCAAGAATGTTGATGAAAACCTGTTTTTTACCATAGGATTAGGCCTTGTTAATTGCACTCCGGGGCCTAGATGCCAGGGCCCTAATAATACGCGTTTTGCTGCAAGTATGAACAATGTGTCCTTTGTGCTCCCTAGAAAGACTTCATTGCTACAAGCCTATTACCAAAACATACCCGGAGTGTTCACCACTGATTTTCCTCCTTCTCCACCTGTGAAGTTTGACTACACAGGAAATGTGAGCCGGGGCCTGTGGCAGCCAAGGTTTGGGACTAAACTATACAAGCTGAAGTTCGGGTCAAATGTACAGCTTGTTTTGCAAGACACAGCCATTGTTACTACAGAAGACCATCCTATCCATCTCCATGGCTATCATTTCTTTGTTGTGGGACAAGGATTCGGCAATTTCAACCCGAAAACAGATACTGCCAAGTTTAATTTGGTTGATCCACCAGTTCGCAATACGATCGATGTGCCCGTTGGTGGATGGGTAGTGATCCGTTTCGTCGCTGACAATCCAGGTAAATGATGATCAATCTACCGCAAACAAAACATGTTATGCTAGTATTGACATAGTAAGAATATTAGCTGAAAACCAATTAATTTATTGGTATTTTGTTGGCTTGTCTTTGCTGCAGGTGTTTGGCTGTTCCATTGTCACATAGATTCACATCTCACATGGGGCTTGGGCATGTCTTTCTTGGTTGAAAATGGAAAAGGGAAATCACAATCCATTGAACCGCCTCCGGCTGATCTGCCACAATGCTGAGAAACCATAAGGAGATCAGCAGACAATGCTGAAAAAATTTCATTCTATTTTGCAGCACACGGAGCTTTGCTCTGTTCTTTCTCTGTTTCATGGTCTTGTTTAAATTTGTTTTCCTTGTTTCCAGTTTCGCTTGTGATTTGAAGAACCGAAGTAGGGAGTTTGGCATTCTTGAGAGTTGATTGGATTGTCTGAGTTCCAACGCTTGAGTTTCAGCATCTAATCAGTTGATAATGTAGTAATTAAATTATTGTTGTTGTTGAACAATTTTAATTATTTTTATTATTATTTTATTATATATAATGAGATCGATCACTATTCTGTACTTTGATTTAATTAAACGGGAAAAAAGTTACTAAACATATTTTAGTACATTTTTTCCCCACATTTGGGTGTAAAATTTGAGTCCTTTTTTCTTGATCTTTTCACCGCCTCTCCATCTTTCTCTTCACTCCCTTTTCTTTTCCTTTACCTCTCTTCCTTCTTTCTCATTCTTCTCATTCCTCAAATTCACGAGATTCACCAATTTCTATCCCCAAATCTAAATTCTAAAACCCTAACCCCAAATCAACTATTGCAAGCTCCAATCCATCTACCAGCGTTGACAAGGAAGATTTTGCATTGTCTGCACTCGGCCAAGCAAGAGCTCGAACAAGTTTGCAATTTCTTCCCGTATTCTTGGTCTCACAGGCAGCTTGTTAGGAGGGGTAGAAACCCATCTGACGCGAGATGGAGCACGAGGTGCTCCCTCTTGTTTCCAACATTGGACTCTTGAAAGGGGCCGGCGGAGGTCACCGACGGCGTAAGGCAGAGATATGAAAATTTGGGAAGGGATGTGGGTTTTGTTGAAGCTTTGCAGGGGTCCTTCTCTGCGACGAAGAAGGGGGGGCCGGAGGGGGAGCAGCAATTTTGGAACAGTCGGGGAGGCTCGAGGGGAGCTCGACCTCAAACCTAAGAATAAAAATTGAGTTTGAGCTCGAGCTCACAAAAAATAATCGAGTTTGGCTTGAATTCGACTCATTACACCCCTATAAGATGCACAATGATAGAGCACGAAGACTCAGGGAAGCGAAAGGAGGCAAAATAATTTTCTCTATGCAAATTTCTTGAGTTCAGAAATATTCAAAGGTATTCCAGGCAGAGTTTGATTCTTTTCATCAAAGTTGCGCAACAAATTATGGATTTTGTTCTTGATTACATGCGCTAAATCCTCGACTTAATGTTATAAATATCCAAATACAATCTCAAGAAAATCTAAATGACAAATCTACTTTCAAATCCTCAAATTAAAGTCGAGAATTAGTGTTTAATTTTGAATTACTGGCATAAGCCTTCGAATTAACATTATACAAATTCAAACCAAGTCTAAGGGAGATCTACAAGAAGATTTTGCTTTGAATTTGTCAAATATATTTGTAGAGAAGAATCAAATGATTAGATAGAGATTGTTCCCATTTCTACCTATCAAATACATATTTTTCTTTGTGATAATTTTTTTGTGTTTTGATTTTCAGACACGATAAAATTAGTGCTCACAAATTTTGGCAGGCCAAGTTGGACAATCTTTACCTCTTGTCTTTTCTCATCACAACTCAATTTGAAAGGCCAATGAAGATGAAGAACAATATTTTCAACTGTTTCAATTTCAAATATCATATAACGAACTTGAAAGCTTCTTTTCAACAAAACAATAATATGGGGGCAAATAAAGATGGTATTATTGTATTACCCTTCAAATTTCTACTTAAGTTGGGGGCAAAGCAAGAAACTCAAGCTACGGAGAAAGATTTGCACGATGATAATATGATTCATTCATCGTCAATAATTTCAAGGGTTGAGATTGCAACAATTATGATGGTGCAAACTACTTCACTAGAAGAACAAGTTGCATCATCCACAGCTGCCATTGGAAATTTATTGAAACATGTTCAAGCACGCGACGATCAGATTAAAAACTTCATGACAAGTTTCGAAGTATCCCAACATCAAATGAATTTGAAGAGCAAGATTCTTCCGTTGCATGTAATACAAGAAAAGGAATTCATGTTTCTACTGATGGATTTGTTTATATTGAGCATGTGAAGAATACCATCAACGAAACAACAACAAAAACATATGAAACTCGAGCTCAAAATTTCAAATGTTATATGAAGCCTTACACAAAAAGGAATGAGCAACTAAGGATGCCAGAAAATTACCAACTTCAAAAGTTTCAGCAATTAAATGGCAATGTGATCCTAGGCTATACATGGCTCACTTTGTTGAGACTTGCAACAATCCTGGAACTAATGAAGATCTTTTAGTCAAGCGGTTTATTTTATCCTTAAAAGACTCTGCTTTTGATTGATACATTGATCTTGAAGCAAATTTTATTGATAATTGAGATGATTTACAAAATAAGATTTTCAGTCGCTTTTATAGTACTCGACGTACTACTAGCATGACTGAACTTGGTAATCAACATGAAGAAAAAGATGAGCTGCTGCTTGATTATATAAAACAATGGAGAAATCTATCATTAAATTGCAAAGATACTCTATCTGAAATATTTGTAGTCAACTTATGTATTCAAGGCATGCATTGAAAACTTTGCTACATTCTTCACGCAATAAAGCCAAGAACATTTGGAGAACTAGCGACTCATGCACATGGTATTGAAATGAACTTAAAGTTCAAGGAAGATGAATATTCAGTTAATGCCAATGAACATGATGAACTTGACACTATACCATGAAATTTAAAAATTCTCAATGCTCCTAGATATGAGCATAAACTATCTAATGTCTTTAAAAAATAATTCTCAATGCTTCTTGATACGAGCATAAACTATCTAATGTCTTCAAAAATAATTTCAAGAACTCCTTGATACGAGCGTAAATTATCTATAAATTCAAATTGAGGACTACTTGAAGAACTCCTAGATATGAGCATAAAATGATCGAAAACAAGAAATTCTCAATGCTCCAAAATTTGAGCATAAACTATCTAATGTCTCTAGGAAAAAAATAAAAAAATTCAATGCTCCTGAATATGAGCATAAACTATTTAATATCTTCGGAAATTAATTCCCAATGCTAATGGATATGAGTATAAACTATCTAATGTCGTTGAAAATTAATTCCAAATGCACCTGGATATGAGCATAATCTATCTAATGTCTTCAAAAATAATTTCAAAAACTACTTGATATGAGTATAAACAGTCTATAAATTCAAATAAGTTCAAGTCAAGAACTCCTTGGTACGAGTATAAATATCTACAGATTTACTTAAAACTCCTTGATATGAGTATAAACTATTTACAAATTCAAATTGAAAACTCCTTCATACAAGTATAAACTATCTACAAATTACTTGAGAACTCATTGATATGAGTATAAACTATCTGTAAATTGAAATTGAAAGACTACGAGTATAAACTATCTACAAATTTACTTGAAAACTCATTGATATGAGTATAAAGTATCTACATATTCAAATGAGTTCAAGTCAATAACTCCTTGATACGAGAATAAACTGTCTACAAATTTACTTGAAGAGTTCATTGATACGAGTATAAACTGTCTAAAGATTTACTTTAAGAGCTCCTTGATATGATTATAAATTATCTACAAAATCAAGTTTGAAGACTCCTTAATATGAAAATAAATTATTAGCAAAATTCAAGTGAACTACGTTATAACTTGATCCTTTCAAAAAGAGATATGTAGGCAGCTTGAGATATTTTTCCAAGTTTGGTCACATATATGTGGAAAAATATCATGAAGAAGAATTATTTTTGAGACATGTTCACTCCTTCACTTTGTTGCAGTAGAAAATCGTGACAAGAGTCGAGGGAGCATTTGTAGACAAGTAAAAGTTTCATCCCAATTCAATGATGACAAGTGTAAAATATTATATTAATTATTAATTATATTTCTTTTTCTATTTATATTTTAAAATTTACTAAATTAATTTCAAGTGCAAATAGTTAATTTAATTCATATTTTAATATATATTCAGTTATAAAATCAATGACCGACAAATATCAAAATAAAAGTATTTCGGCTAGTTAAATTGTAGCTTGCAGTCAAAGATTTGAGCCAACCAGACGACACCACGTGAAGTAACTGCATGTACACTCCAATCAAATCAAGAAAAATAATTTGATATTTATCTATTTAAAAAATAATATCAAATTGACAAATCGTGTCATGCCGAATATTTGGTGTATTTATCTCTTTAAATTAAATTATAAAGAGATAATACCAAAAATATTCAAGTACATTATAACTCTAATTTTTTGGTATCTATATAAAGGGTCCTTGAAACTCATTAAAGACACACAGAGATAGGGAACATAGACTCAAGCAAGCAAAGGAGGCTAAATCTCTAAGCAAGTTACTTGAGATCAAGAATATTTAAAGGTGTTCAAGGCGGAGATTGATTATTTTGTCAAAGGTACGCAACAGATTATAGTAATTCCGAATACATACTTTGAACCCTTGAATTAACGCTATAAATATCAAGATATATTCTCAAGGAGATGCAAGTGGCAAACCCACTTTCGGATCTTCAAATTCAAAGTCAAGACTATAGCCTTTAATTCGGGCTTACTGGCATAAGCCTTCAAATTACAGTTATAGAAATTCAAACCAAGTCAAAGGGAGATCTACAAAAAGATTTTATCTTTGAATTTATCAAGTATATTATTGAAAAAAATAGATTAGATAGAGATTGTAGTCACCTTTATTTATCAAATAATAATTTTATTTGTGATAATTTTCTAATGTTTTGATTTTCAAATATGATAATATTAGAACTCACTGGTAAAGCCTAAAGCCTTAGGAACCTCTTCTGCCCATTTTCTTCATATGTGAGCTTCATTCTAATAGTTGAATGGGAGTTACTTCTATCAATTTCCCCATAATAATCCCATATCTTGCTGAATTATTCCTCCATAGTGTCCTGAATCAAACTCAATGCTCTTCTCATAGCTTTATAAGCTTGTGATTTTGACACATTTGCTTTTAATGTGGAGTATAGTTCATTTCTAAATTCAGTGGTGCCAAGTTTTGGATTCTCTTTAATTTTTTATTAAAGGTCTTTCGAGTCCACACTGATTTCAATGAGCATTTATCGTGAACTGGAGTGTAACTATTTACCTACCAAGCATTACAAATTTGCATTTTAGGAAATAAAGATGAACCATTGACACCCCTCTTTGTTGCACACATCTCTTAGCTTAAGCCTTCATCTTACCATTCTTCATAAACTTCACCAGCATTCCCTTCTTAAAGCAATGACTTTAAACTAGCATGCCACGTCATTTGCTCTACAGTTGCTGGCGAATACAACCTTTATAGGTGGAGAGTCAATGCATGTATCTCAAGATAATATGCATGTGTGGACTTCTTACACTCAGGGATTCGGTCTCTAGTCAGTTCGTACGTCGGGTCACCTCAAAATTTTCAGTGTTCCAGTTTACTGTCGTCCTTCCAGTACAAATGCAATCATTTTTACACGCATGAATGAATTCAATTCCTGTACCATCGTATTCATGCTGTAGTAATTTGACCGAAGGGTGTCATTGGGGGTAATAAGTTACTTAGCCCACTGGAACACGTGATCGTAGCATCTCTTAGACTTGCTGCTCTCAGTCTTGATATTCACCGGCCTAGTAACCACCGACATTTGGGATCAGTTACCAGTGTTGTACAACGGTTGGTTGACGACATGTACAACATAAAAAATTTGGTCTAACAATCCAAATACATCATTGCCGTACGTTCCATCAATAACACAAACTAGGATGGACTTGACCAACACTAGTAGAGCAGGAGCTCGAATCCCATTAGGGGCATGGGTTACAACAAATAGCATTATGGCTCAATTGCATAAAAATCATCCTCTAGTCCCAATTTTCATCTACAGGTAATCACCCAGTGTGTAGTAGTCTCCTGTTCATAAGTGGTTTGCCTGAGAACTGGGATGGTCATTGAGTCATAGTACCCCTGCACTCTTTTTTCACCATGTGAAAAAGTCTAATATAATATTCCTTCACAAATTATTCTAACATAACCTCATTCATTGTTTAGAACCTTAAGTTCTTGAACTTCCAGTACAGGCACCTAATCTTCTCACCGACTATATGTCGAGGCTGACACTTGGCCCATTCTATGAAGCCTAAACACCATTCTCAAACTCTTACTTGACATTCCCTGACAGGTTTTTCCCATACATCTCCTTCCTCAATTGTATTAATATGATGATTACTACCTATATATATATATCGATTTCAAGATATAAATGAATAAATTAAAAATAATAATTAAACTATAATGAAAAAAATAGGATTCCACTTGTTACTTGGTCAATCACGATTCACCTCCCCGTACTTATCTTAGAAAACATGACAATGGTAATATTTAAAATATATTCAATAATCAGAGAGAGATAGAGTGGTTGTGTGTGGTTAACATATATCTAACATATATCTAACATAACCTCATTCATTGTTTATAACCTTAAGTTCTTGAACTTCCAGTACAGGCACCTAATCTTCTCACCTTCTATATGTCGAGGCTGACACTTGGCCCATTCTATGAAGCCTAAACACCATTCTCAAACTCCTACCTCATAACGACATTCTCGGGCAGATTTTTTCCTCATACATCTCCTTCCTCAATTGTATTAACATGATGATTACTACCTATATATATATATATATATATCAATTTCAAGATATAAATGAATAAATTAAAAATAATAATTAAACTATATTGAAAAAAACAGGATTCCACTTGACAATGGTAATATTTAAAATACATTCAATAATCAGAGAGATAGAGTGGTTGTGTGTGGTTAAGTGATTCAAGAAAGAAATCAACATATACGTAGAAAATTTTGCGATGGGTTTCTCGGTTCAATTTGCCATGGAGAAAGATTAGACATTGAAAAATAGCTATTGTGTAATTTGTGACAGAGTTTGGGACCACTTCGCTATAGAAATGTAGCCGTTATTCTTTCTACGGTTTATTTCATTTGGAACGGATCCTTAAAGCCGTTGCAATAGATGGAGCAATTTGCAATGAATATAGTATCAGATGAGGGATGGACAACAAAATTGCACAATAAACCATCGTAGTTGTAAAAGATTCTATCATAAAATACCGTCATAGCATTGTGACTACAGTTATCGCTTGCAAAAAGCCGTCGCAAAAATGAGAACAAAAAAAAATATTTGGGTTGATTTTTCCAACTACGGTGGACGCTCCTACATTTGCGATGGACATGCGACGGAATGTCCGCAGAAAAGCGTTCCGTTCTATTCCAAACTCAAGATGATGCCATCCACAAAATCATGGCAAAACCCATCACGACACGAAAATATTCCGTTGCAATATAATAATTTCTTTATAATGTTTACAAATAAAGTTATAATATTAATCGAGTTCTAAATTAATTATTAATAAACTATTGACTATTATAGTTAACTGATTGTTATATAAATTAATAAGTAGAAGTTAATTGATGTAAAATCAGACTTTTCAAATTAATTTTATTGTACCAAAAAAATTAAGTTGAATTATTTTTCAATTGTAATTAATATATCTTTAAGGTATTTTATTTTTATTTTTTTTCTTCTTTTGCAAAGCTTTTCTTTAATATGGGGGAAAAAGAGAGAGCAAAATTACGTCCCAAATGTTTCATATTTTGGGTTTAATGCAATTTATCCTCATGTGATATTAAAAGTGAGCAAATTACTACAAAAAATGCAACATGTATTAGCAATGGTTAAAAATAAAATAACTGTAGCAAATAGTTATTGACCACGGTCATGCAACGGTTGTTGGCTGTGGTTTCTGCAAGGGTGGCTAAAACATTTGCTATGACTTTTAGCCATGACAAACATTTTTACCATGGCTTTTAGACACGGCAAATAACTTTTTATTGAAAGTCTATGTTTTTGCATCGATTTTACTTAATCATGGCCAATAAAAGGTATTTACCATGGTTTTTAGTTCAAAGCTATTAAAATTATAGCCAATAGTCATATTTTTTCTGGTGCCCTTCTATGAAAAATAAATAGCGTACCCCCTATATATTAAAAAAATGAAACAGTTACCTCCCTGTCTAAGGAGGTAAATTGCTTTAATTTTAGAAACAAGAGAGCTAAATTGCTATATTTTGAAAAATATAAAGGATAAATTACTATTTTATTTTTTATAAGAGAATTGTGTGTCTATTTTCCATAATACAGATAGATAAATTACAAATACCCTTCGTATGTTAGTCAAAAGCATATTCTGTTATAGTCAATTCACAGAAATGTTTTATACACATTCGGGTTTCATCACTTTTTTTTTCTAGAAATATTTGGAAGAGGACAAAAAATGCAAAATTTTGAGATATTGAGACTAAATATCTTGAGCGCGAAAGTTTGGGACTCTATATATGTGAAGACCTTGGATGCACTTGGCTTAGTGAATATTCCTTATTGTGGTGTCTATTAGTGGTGGTGTACTGGTATACAATAAGTTTAATAAAAATCTTTATATTAGAACTCTTTTTATTATTTTTTTCGTTTTAAATATATTTCTGGTCTTATAATTTTGATATTTTAACACTTTTATTATTTATCTTTCTAAGATTACGAAATAGTTCTATAATTTTTTGATATTTCATAAAATTGTTTGGTCTTATAATTTTGCTGAATTTTGTAAAAGTAGTCGGAATAAATCATGCGGGCCTCACGTGGTTCATTTAAATTGAGAACTTTATTCTAATTGAATCACTTTTGCCAATATGGACGAAAAAAATAACGTGGTATATTCTGAAAATTTTTGTAAAATCTGGCATTGGAGGGGCCAAAACTGCGAAGGGAAAAATATTTTTTTAGTCCGTTAAGTATGCCCAATTTTAGTTTTAGTCCTATAAGTATGCCCATTTTTTATTAACTCCAGTAACTTACAAAATTGATTAGTTTTAGTCCTCCGGTCGATTGAATTTATAATTTGCGCCGGAAAAGTGAAATGGCATGACACCTAGATGCGTTTTTGTTGATTTATAGTCTTATGTGGCTAAATTTATGAGGTGGAAGACAAGTTGGCCATCTTTTGTGCAAGTTTGAAGAGAAGAAGAGTAATCTTTCTTCCCTCCAAAAGATGGCCAACTAATCTTCCACATCATAATTTTAGCCATATAGGATTATAAATCAACAAAAACGCATCTAGGTGTCATGCCATGTCACTTTCCTGGCGCAAATTATAAATCCAATCAACCGGAGGACTAAAACTAATCAATTTTGCAAGTTACTGGAGTTAATAAAAAATGGACATACTTATAGGACTAAAACTAAAATTAGGCATACTTAACGGACTAAAAAACTATTTTTCCCAACTGCGAATTGTCATAAAGTTACAGGACTCTTTTGCAACTCCTAGAAAGATAAAGGATAAAATGTCAAATTGCGAGAGGTACATAATCTATTCCAAAAAATTTTGTAAAATCCTACACTTGAAGGACCAAAATTGCAAAATGTCAAAACGTTACAGGACTATTTTAAAATCCTAGAAAGATAAAAAAATATCAAATTACCAACATTATAGGACCAAAAATATATTTAAGCTTATTTCTTTATGCCATATCCTTAATAGAAGGCTACAGTTACAAGTAAAATGAAAACCGAGCGATTAATGGTTAAAAAAGTTGAATTTCGTTTGAATCGTCGTTTGTCAGGACTCTTCTAGCGTAAGTTTCTTGGCTTTATCAAATGAAAGTATACACTTGCCAACTATCGTGAAAAACGGAAGGAAATCTAATTTTGGGACGAAGTTTGTGACTTTTTTAAACATCTGTTACCAAAAATAAAATTTGAAAAACGTGGGATCATTTTCGCTAAGCCCCTTTCTATAGGACCAAAACAGCAATTTTGCATGCAAACTATAGATTTCTCCTTATGATCGGTACTCATTATTATGTAAATGACTTGATGCAGTGAACAAATACCGCAGAATTCACAATATATACTCTTTGGCCAAGAATGATGGATTCGTACCAATATACATTGATTTCCAGAAGTAAGTACAATGCTAGGTGAGGGTGGATGTATAAAAAACTAGGTATACGTGCACAATGGTACTTTGTTATGTAAATGACTTGGCAAGGGAAATTGTATTTTTCATTCGGTAATGTAGGATTTTTTCACTTTTGATCTCATTAATTATGAAATTATCACTTTTGGTCCCATAAGTTTAAAAAGTAGTAATTTTGGTCCCATGACACATTCCCTTAGATGATTAACGACAAAGGCTATGTGGTAGTTAAGTGCTTGAGACAAAAAATGCTACTTTTTAAAATTTATGGGACAAAAAGTGAGCATTCTGTAGCATATGGGACCAAATTATATAAAAACTCTAACTGTCACGTGCTGAGCACGTGTTATTTTTAATTAAAATATATAACGAAAATGTGTTATGGGACCAAAAGTGTTGCTTTTGAAAAGTTACAGGACCAAAAGTAAAAATTTCGTAATCAATAAGACCAAAAGTGAAAAAGCCCTAAATTATAAAATAAAAAGGGCTATTTCCCCGACTTGATATATACGAAAAAGATTACATAAAATTTCATACGTACACTCTTCGGCGAAGAATGCTGATTTCTACCAAAAACACCTTGACTCTAGTTGTAACACTACAAAAAAAAAAAGCTTTTTAGGGATGGAATTTCCAACAAAATTTCTTCGCTAATAAGGGTTTCGACGAAATTTTCGATGATTTTCAGACTAATGGAAAACCGTGTGAAAAAGGCACTTCAAAAAATATTTCCGACGACATTTCTGACAAAATGAATATCCGTCAGAATATTTGTGACGGTTTTATAATGGTTCATTATTGTTGTCGGAAACTTAGTCCACAAGAAAAAAAAGTTAGTATTTTATTTGGGATGGATGTTTGGACAAAAAATAAAAAATTCTGAAGAATTTCATTCTAATTTTTTTTTGTATTGTCGTTGGAAAGTTTGTCGGTAAATTAGTTGGAAAATTTTTATGTATATTTTGTCGTCGAAAATATTTTCAAAAACCGTCCCAAATTATTTTGAAAATTGCAATGAATTTGGGATGGAATTCAAGACTAAATAGATCACAACTTATGTCCCAAATTATTCTGACGTAATTCGCGATAATTGTCGTCACAAAGTTCGTCCCAAATATTTTCGACAGTTGCCATCCCAAAATCTATCCCAAATATTTACTATGATTTTATTTTTTTTTGTAATTTTTTTAATATTTTATGAAAAATAAATTCTTGGGAACCATATTTTGTCCAATAAAAGTATACTTAATTAAAAAAAAGTAAATAGTGCCGTTTTACACAGTGCCTAATTAAAACTTAAAACAAATCTTAATTTAATGCTTCTGGCTCGTCTGAAAGCTTAGGGTCAGCAGCATCCTCGGCTGCCGACTGCACTGCTTCCTCGACTGGGGCATCAATGGTTGACCGCACCTCGGGGAATATTTGTGGCATCCCCATGTTGGTGCACAATGTACTCAACACCAGCATTATTTTATCAAGCTTGGTATCAGTCGGCAAAGAAGCAGCAGTGGACGAAGATGGTCGGGCTTCTGTGATCCATGATTGGGCGGAATCTAACATTAAAGCATCAGACCCTATGTCGAAGACTCGGCCCCGCTTTCTCTTGCCGGTGGCCTTAGTCCACAACTGGTCTTCTTGAACAACTGAAGCAATACCATCTGACGAGGCCACCTCCCCCAACGCGAGCTGAGAGACACGCTCATCGAGCATCTTCTTATCAGTTTTTTAAAAATAATTAAATAAAATTTATTAGTCCATAAATAATAAGATATATAAGTAAATAATTAATCAAAATTTATTATTAAATAACTAAAATTTGATCTATAAAAGAAATGTTCAAAAACATACCATGACCTCTTCGGCAGCTTCCCGCTTCAGGTGTCATTTGCCTTTTTTTGTAGCAGTCAGCAAATACCTCCATTCGGTTAGGCAGACGAGTTGGGCCCCCTGCATAAATATCTGAATAAGTAAGAAATTTTTTAATTTACAAAATTAATAAAACTAATTAAAAATGTAAAGTTTAAAATTTACTTATGAGTTTCCTTTATGCATTCCAATTGAGGAAGACACACCACGGTAGACGGTGCTGGCTGTTGTAGGGTTGACCACCTGATTAGCCTTATTCTTGGCCGACTTTGCCTTGAACTCGTCAGTCTCCGGTATGCCTAGAGCTCACAATCAATTGGATTGTGTACTTGCTACCCTGGCTTTTGAGAATGTTTTACTGAGTTAGGAGGTTCCGTAGCTATCGAAAATATTTTGGATTGGAGTGTTTGGGCAATCTGACCAATATACACGCTGCAAGACAAGAAACAATTGGGTTATCACTCCAACAAAAATAAATCTAATATCAAATTTTAGTATAAAAATATGTAACATATACGTACCTTCAACTACCTGAACCAAAAATTCTTTTAGGATTAGGGGATCGGTTTGTAGCTTTTACATGACTGCTTGAAGTGGGCTGAAATCACTGAGCCGATGCAAGAATGGGAACTTCGATCATACCTATTGTTGGGAATATTGTTATCAGTATCCAAGTACAAAACTTATTATTATTTATTTATTAGGAAAAAAAATAGAAGATTGTAGAACTTATCGGGCCGACAAGGGTGATGAACTTATGCGTAATATGGCAGGCCTCCGTAACCTGGTTGGCATGCCATGTTATGCTCAGCTGGAACTGGTGAAGCATACAATCTTTGTAGACATGGGGTAAGCTGAAAGTATCTAAGAACATTATATGGGGCCTTCTTATGATGGGGATTTCGGTCTCTAATGGGCTTGTACTTAGGGTCACCGCAGAACTTGCAGTACTCCATATCAATGTCGTCCTTCTAATACAACATGTAACCGTTCTTACACACATGAATCTTCTCAATCGGTAAACCCAAATCCCTTATCATCTTCTTAGTGTTATAGTAATTAGAGGGACGGGTAATAGATCACTAATCAACTGAGACACCTAATCACAACATCTTTCAGACATGTGTTCAGCCTTGATGCTCACCAGCCTCGCCACTGCTACCAACTGGGATTGATCGCACCCGCTATACAAGGCTGATTGGCCGCGTGTACTACATCAAAAAATCGCTTTGATAAATCAGATACATCATATTCATACGAACTAGAGCCTATAGGAAAGGAGCTGCTGGCACCCTAGGCTTCAGGCTCGAGATGCATCGAGAAAAATGGTGGCCCAGTTGTATCATAAACCATCCTTTGGTCCCAATTCATTTGCTCATAATCACCCCATTGCGTCCTCATGTCAGGTGCAACAGGCGTCTCCAAGCAAATTGGTGCGGGCTGATCATCATAGTTCTCCAACACTTGTGCCTCGCAATAGGAGTCCAATTGTAGTATCTATCTATAAAACCCTTCATACATATGTCGTACATAATCTCATCCGTCGTTTTGAACCTGCGATTCTTAGGACACCTAATTTTATTGTGGTTCATGTGCGCATGCTGATTCTTTGCCCAATTTATAAAATTCCGAGCAGTATCCTCCAACTCCTGCCAAACTGCGATATTCCCCCTTTGGTTCTTCTCATGCATCCAACTCCTCAATTGTCTCAACATTATTACCTAATTATACAAAAACATATAATTGGCCATTTAATTACAAGAACTTCGACAATTATATGTAAACCATTTTAAATTAATTAGTACATTATTAATTATATAACTCATTAATAAAAGCAAGAACAACATGAGAGATTTAAATTAAATGATCATATTATCAATTATTACCTTGTGATAGCGATGTACTTACTTCAACTAAACTCTTCAGAACAAAATGACCGACCACAAATTGTAGAACGCTGGAATTTGGTATATGTATATGTATATGATGTAATTAATATAAAAGACTTGAAGGTTGATATGTATATATATTCAGATTTTTAGAGCTTAATCTGAAAGGAGGGTGCAAGAGAGTTTTTTCATATTTATACTGTTTTTCGTAACGGAATTTCCGACGAATTTGGGACGAAATATGGCCATTATAATATAGCCGTTAAAATTTTTTCCAACGGCTTTTGGGACGGTATTAGAAAAATATAGCCGTTAGACCATTTCCAATGAATTTTGCAATGGAAAAATTTAGTCGTGATGATCCGGGTCGAATTATGCTATCTCGAGATTCGATCTCCACAAAGACTGCTGATTCTTCCGAGACCACATTTTGGATTCCCTGAGAATGAAACAAGTAAAGTGAGCTCGTCGTGCATGTCCTCGACAATGACCCTCCGACGCTCAAGTCAGGTTGATCGAGAGAAAAGTGTTCTATCTCAAAGTTCGATCACAATAAATGCGTACCAAGTACCTTTAATGACGGCGTTTCGGGTCTATATATAGGGCTCAGCAGGATGACGTTGACCTGCCACGTGGTCTCATCCTACTAACCACGTCTATGATCAGACGGCTATGATTGTCCGGGTCTTCGAAGGCAGATGGATTCGAGTCGGGTCACGTTCGACCTGACCGATAGAAAAGGCGCGGATCCTTGCTTAAATGGCGAAAATGCCCTTAATGAAGCACTTTTTTTGGTATTTCCATAGCATCCCCTCTTAAACACATATCATTACTCCAACACTTATCGAAAAGTGAGGGTATCACTTTTGGAGAAGTTTTATCGGTCGCGTATGTTCATCCGCCAGCTGTGTGTACAAGTGTCGCCATATCGTGGGTCCATCTGCAGTGCGCTTCCCTAGAGGGTTGAGCCTATATATAGCCCCCTCATTCAAACATGAAGACGAGTTCGCGGCTCTAGTAGGCGAGATCGAGAAGATGGACGAAGATCGATCAGTGGATAGGCTTACTCTCTTTCGTGTAAATCGCGGTTTTTGTCCAACACCGGGTCGCACCTTTTCCAGGTCGCGTATTTGATGCTTCTTTTTCTAATGGCAAGACGAGTGCATCTTTTTCAGATGGCATGTGTTGATTGTCTTTTTCAAGTCGCGTTTGTTGATGGTCTTTTTTCGACACCGGATCACACCTTTTTCAGGTTGTATGTGTTGATGGTCTTTTTCAGACACCGAGGACGCGCCTTCTTCAGGTTGCATGTTTGATGCCTCTTTTTCAAATGGCATGACGAATGCATCTTTTTCAGATCGCATGTGTTGATGGCCTTTTTCAGACACCAGATCGCGCCTTCTTCAGGTCGCATGTTTGATGCCTCTTTTTCAGACACCTGATCGCGCCTTTTCCAGGTCGCGTGTTTGTTGATGGTCTTTTTCAGACCTGACACCTGATCGCGTCTTTTCCAGGTCGCGTGTTTGTTGATGGTCTTTTTCAGACACCGAGGTCGCGCTTCTTCAGCTCGCATGTTTGATGCCTCTTTTTCAGATGGCATGACGAATGCATCTTTTTCAGATCGCATGTGTTGATGGTCTTTTTCAGACACCGGATCGCGCCTTCTTCAGGTCGCATGTTTGATGCCTCTTTTTCAGATGGCATGACGAATGCATCTTTTTCAGATCACATGTGTTGATGGTATTTTTCAGACACCGGATCGCACCTTTTTCAGGTCACGTGTTTGTTGATGGTCTTTTTCAGACACCTGACACCTGATCGCGTCTTTTCCAGGTCGCGTGTTTGTTGATGGTCTTTTTCAGACACCGGGTTGCGCCTTTTTCAGGTCGCATGTTTGATGCCTCTTTTTCAGATCGCATGTGTTGATGGTCTTTTTCAGACATCGGATCGCACCTTTTTCAGGTCGCGTGTTTGTTGATGGTCTTTTTCAGACACCTGATCGCGCCTTTTCCAGGTTGCGTGTTTGTTGATGGTCTTTTTCAGTTCGTCGATTTGCTTGTTCAGGCTTTCTATTTGTTTCCCCACGCTCTCCACTTCTGCTCGCGAAATCACGGGTTCTCTTCTATTTGATCAGGCATGACTACTAGATCCTGCGTCTGATGAGACCGGTTTTTTAGTCCTGCGCTCTGGCTCGCCATGCACCCGCGACTCTCTTTAGGGTTCGGTGTTCTCGAACAATTGCCTTCTTGCAGTTTCTTTGGCCACTGGGGTCGCAGTTCTTCTCTCGTATGCCACAATGGCATTCCGACTCGCTTCTTCTATCACTCTTTGGAGCTCCTCTTTCGTTATCTGGATTGTCGTTCCTCCTTTTCTTGGTGTATCTTCTTCCCCGGCATTCCTTCTCGATGAACCTTCCATGATGTAATTCTCAGACGTTCCCACAGACGACGCCAATTGATCCGGGTCGAATTATGCTATCTCAAGATTCGATCTCCACAAAGACTGCTGATTCTTCCGAGACCAGATTTTGGGTTCCCTGAGAATGAAACAAGTAAAGTGAGCTCGTCGGGCACGTCCTCGACAATGACCCTCCGACGCTCAAGTCAGGTTGATCGAGAGAAAAGTGTTCTATCTCAAAGTTCGATCACAATAACTGCGTACCAGGTACCTTTAATGACGGCGTTTCGGGTCTATATATAGGGCTCAGCAGGATGACGTTGACCTGCCACGTGGTCTCATCCTATTAACCTGCGTCTATGATCAGACGGCTATGATTGTCCGGGTCTTCGAAGGCAAATGGATTCGAGTCGGGTCACGTTCGACCCAACCGATAGAAAAGGCGCGGATCCTTGCTTAAATGGCGAAAATGCCCTTAATGAAACACTTTTTGGTATTTCCATAGCATCCCCTCTTAAACACATATCACGTGACAACATAGCAGCTGGAATTTCCGACCTTGACAGTCCGTTGGAAAAAGCATCCCAAATATAACATGTAGGGACGAAAGTTGAGATGACAAGTCGGCGAAAATTCCTTTTGGAGTCTTACCGTCGCAAAAAAAATTAAATTATGACAAACTAATCCATCGGAACTCTCCGGCAGTTTATGTGTCGTCGGGAAAATGGTCATAAAACTCAAAAAATATATATTTCCAAGTAAATTTGCAACGATCAGCGATGAAAGTTCTTTCACTTCTTAATTTCCAATGGAATTTGTGACGACAGGTTGTATTTGCCGATGGATTGTGCAATTGTTTCGTCTCGTCTATCGCAGGATTCCATCGGAAAGCAATAAAATGCATTACAAAACCGTCCCAACTTCTGACGGTTTTGCGACCAATACGAACCATCAGAAATTTTCGTCTCAATCAATTGTTTTTTTAAGTAGCATGCAGAGTAGAGTAGAAATTACGAAAATTGTGTTTACGTATACGAAGCCCTCTTTTACATACTACAGATTCCTCCTCATGATCAATGGTACCTTTGCTATATAAGTAACGAAACTTGATATGAACGGAAAAGAAGAACTCCGAATCCCAGAGTATTTAACGCCCAAGAATGACGATGTTCTACCAAAAACACCTTGATTCCTAGCTAGACGTAAGCATCATGCAAGGTAGAGAGTAGATGTCACAAGGCATACATGAAGTACTCTTTTGATGGTACATTGTCGTCTAAATAATTAAATTGTCTTAGACAAAAAAATACTTAAAACTCCAAATATGTACCCTTAAGTAATTGGGCGAAGAATGAGGGATTCCTACCAAATATACCATTGGTTTGATTGCTAGGTAAATAGGTGCCATTGAAGGGTAGATGCTACTAAGATAATGTGAGTGTCTTGAGTATTCAAAGCTCATAAAATCCAACTTACTACATGTGGAAATTGATTGGAGAGTTGAACTATTCCCATAAGTCACAAACTCAAATTTTCCACGGATGTTTTGCATTTATTTGTGCCTGCTTCAAACACTCAACCTTCTTGCATGTTGGACTTAATTAGGAGATTCAAGAAGCTGTGCAATATTTATCATTGGTTCAATACATATTTGTGTGAAACAGATAAGTGTACAAAGTTTACCTAAAACATAAAATAAGAAAATTCTTGCACTGAACCGAGTTTGAACACGACTAATCAAATATAAGTACTCTGTGTACTGGTGTAGAGTTTAAGTAGAGCAATCAACCACATGAATGCAATGTTATTTAATTGAATAAATATGGTTGTATTTAACTCGGACAAGAATTTTACGGATATAGTGTTGCATAGACTTTTCGTGTTGTGTACACCATTTAAGCCCCCAATTTAGACTTGTCAATAGGTAGGGTATTATCCTATCCATATACAAAAAATAACTTTCACACTCCTACCCCTAGCCCGCCTAATGGGTAAAAGATCCCACCTACTATAAACTTATGAAATTAAATGAATGGGTATAGATAGGATCTAATACCTTAAATCAAGATATACAGTGGGTTGAGATGGGCCAGGCCGACCCAGGACCGCATTGAATCAATAAAAAATAGGCGGGGTTAGCCCAGACCCAGTAGGGATCGATTCGGTCTTGTGCCCATCCAGATATTAAAATCTGGGATCAGCCCAGACCAGTGCCCTAGGACCACCTGGTCCTAGGCCTATCCTGCTAGGCCATTTTTCTTTATAAAAATAATGCATGGTATATAAGTTTTATTTTATTCTTGAAAACTAACTATTCTAGGATATTTTTTTTATACTTTTGAAACTGTAAAAATCATTATCTTTATTGTTCTACTTCTAAATTTTCAGTACTATAGTTTATTAATACCTTTTATTTTTTTTTTTAAAGTTTATTATAAGTCCTTTTTAAATTTATTATCACCTATGTTTATTATTGTAAACTTGTTCAGCAAATTATTATTAAGTTCATTATATAGTTTTAAATATTATTTTTTTCTAGTTATAACTTTTTTTTGTGATTTAATATATTATTTATATTATTTCATATTAAAACCATAAATTAAAATAATTGTTAAAAAAAACCTCAATTTCATAAAAAATAACAATAAAATACCCACATTCGAACGTCAACCTAGCTGATTCTTGAGATTGGCTTGGATTTATAAATTGACTCAATTGTGACCTATTTAAAAGTCCAATACCACCTCAGGACCAGTCATGGACAGTAATCGACTGATCCTGGAGTACTCCGTATTCATCATGAGTCTGCCCGGTCCACTGTGCACCTTAAATTCTAAAATATCTATTGGTATATGGGTAATGGTTTAATACCCTAAAATTAATATCTAATGGGTATTGATATAGTCTAATGCCCAAAGATATTCATTTATTCATTATTTTAAAATTATTGAATTCGTAAAGTTTTAATAAATCAATCGACTGTATTTATTTAATATTTTTAAATTTTAAACAGTATATACTCATTGCATTATATATTTTATTTATATTAATAACGTATTGAAATTTTGACCACATATATTAGAACTTTTCATATTGATCACGTAATTACTTAAAATTAATTTTATGATTGAATTATGCAAAACTTAACTGGATATATTAGGAAATAAAAAATACGGACGAAAATTAATTGAGTTAAATATGAGTAATATATTGAACAAAAAATTTTTATCTGAACTAAAATTATTAAAAAATCCATCAAATCAAAGTTGAATGCAAATGCAAATTTGAATGATACGTAAGAGATCTAAATGAAAGTAATTAGATATATTATCTTAATTTTATTTATTTTTACCAACTTTTACTTATGTTTTTATTCTTATTTTGAACTTGTCTTGATTTCACAATCAATTAATATTACCAGTCCAGTATTTGGATAAGTTTAAGATTCTTATTTTTAAAATTTTATTAATATCGGTCCGTTATTGATAAAGTCAAATTCGTTATTTAGATTTCAACTATGATCAATTTGCACCTAGTGAAATTTAAGTAATTAGTTTTACATTATCAATGGATAGATCATGAAAATCCACTAATAAGTTAATTTAGTAACAGTTTGACTTGAATGTAAATTTAAAATTTGAGAATTTTTATTTTTTTAAACATATTGTAAAAGAAAAAAAAAATGGGTCTCAAATAGGTAAGACTCAAACTCTACCCAGTTCTTTTAAATATAATTTGGGTAAGACTCTGTAGGTACTTTATAGGATAGGGTATGAATAGGGAATGAAAAGATTGTCATGGGTATTTGTTGGGTGCTAGTCTAAATAAGGCGATAGCCATCCATTGATAGGTCTAGCCCCATTTAAGATTCTTGGGATACATAGTACAGCGAAGCGGGTTAGATTTTCTTTTGCAATTCCTATTCTATTACACAGTACACATCTGTGTACAAAAATTACATCATCAATTTTATTTAAAGATTGGAGTTTTTATTATTCTATTTTCTATTCCGTTTCACATAGACATGTTACGTGTAGAGCTGGTCTTCTTCGCCCAAAGTCTAAACAAAGAAAACAATTTTTAGAATTTATTTTTAATTTAACCCCTTTTCAGTTTAGTACGTATAAATAGATGCCCCAACCATGAAGTTTAACTCAGCCATCACCAAACCAAGCCAGAAAAGCAGAAATGGAGACTAAATTTTGGTGCATGAGGCCAAGGTTTCTCTGTGTTCTTTTGGGCATAATACTATCTTTTATGCTATTTTTAGCAGATGCAAAAACTCACTACCATGACTTTACTGTACGAATTCGGACAATCTTCTTCTTCATTTTAGTTTTTGTTAGTTGTTTCTTCTTTTAATTATCATGTTGGTCCGATTTAAAAATGAGTATCAATTGCCACAGGTTGGACATACGATGGTGACTAGGCTGTGCAGAACTCAAAACATAACCACTGTAAACGGACAGTTTCCAGGGCCAACCATTACAGCATGCAACGGAGATAAACTAGTCATCAAAGTCACCAACAGGGCTGCTTACAACGTCACTCTCCACTGGTAACTTATAAGTGCATCAGAATCATTGAACGATTAAATTCATATACTGTAGTATGAAAGAATCTTTATTGATACAAACAAAATTCCATGCACTTTTCATGTATTAAAACATCGATTTTGATTTTCCATCAGGCATGGAATTCGGCAGATGAGAACGCCATGGGCTGACGGGCCTGAATACGTAACGCAATGCCCCATCATGCCAGGAGGAACTTACACCTACCGTTTCACGATAGAGAACCAGGAGGGTACGTTGTGGTGGCATGCTCACAGCAAATGGCTTAGGGCAACCGTCTATGGAGCTCTCATTATCCTTCCCAAACCTGGCTCCTTATATCCCTTTCCGAAACCCAAGATTGATGTCCCTGTGGTTCTTGGTAAATCTATATTAGTAGTTGTTCCTTCCACTTGCATGTTTTCGTGATGGCTCATTCACTGTGAAATGATGAAACAGGAGAATGGTGGAACGTGAACATCGTCGATGAACTAAGACAGGCAATGTTGACTGGAACTGCCCCAAATATTTCAGATGCCTACACGATTAACGGTCAGCCTGGAGACCTCTACAATTGCTCCAGCCAAGGTGAAATGTGAAGCAAGAATTCGAGAACTGAAAATGGGCTGATTAAACTTATAATATTCTACAAAGTTGAAAAAGCTAGAGAAATTCTCAATCTGTTACTAATAAGGATTACTGAAATACTTCAATGTAGGTACTGTGAAAATAGCCGTTATGTCAGGAGACAAAGTGCTTCTTAGAGTCATCAATGCTGCACTCAATCAAGAGTTATTTTTCACTGTAGCCAACCATACACTGACAGTGGTTGGAGCTGATGCTGCCTATAACAAGCCCTTTACAACCAGAGTCATCATGGTTGGACCGGGCCAGACAACCAACGTCCTCCTCACGGCTGATCAGCCACCAGCACGCTATTACATGGCTGCACGTGCCTATGCCTCAGGCCAGAACATCCCCTTCGACAACACCACAACCACAGCCATTCTTGAGTACAAAACTGCCACAAGCTGTTCATCCTCGCCT
This sequence comes from Sesamum indicum, assembly GCF_026168435.1. Taxonomy (NCBI): domain Eukaryota; kingdom Viridiplantae; phylum Streptophyta; class Magnoliopsida; order Lamiales; family Pedaliaceae; genus Sesamum; species Sesamum indicum. The sequence continues at coordinate 21,084,826 of NC_142662.1, forward strand.
GTTTTGCCTCAATTCCCGCCCTTCAATGACACGGCCACCGTCACTCAATTCACAAGCCAGTTGAAGAGCATACAATCCTTTGCCCAATTTCCCACTAATGTTGATGAAAACCTGTTTTTCACCATAGGATTAGGCCTTATGAATTGCACTCCGGGGCCAACATGCCAGGGCCCTAATAATTCGCGTTTTGCTGCAAGTTTGAACAATGTGTCCTTTGTGCTCCCCACCGAGACTTCCTTACAACAAGCCAGTTACCAAAACATACCCGGAGTTTTTACCACTGATTTTCCTCCTTCTCCACCTCTGGAGTTCGACTACACTGGAAACGTGAGCCAGGGACTGTGGCAGCCTGACGTTTGGGACTAAACTGTACAAGCTGAAGTTCGGTTCAGTAGTACAGGTTGTGTTGCAAGACACAACCATAGTTGCTGCGGAAAACCATCCGATCCATCTCCATGGCTACCATTTCTTCGTAGTGGGACAAGGATTCGGAAACTTCAACCCGCAAACAGATACTGCCAAGTTCAATCTGATTGATCCGCCAGTTCAAAATACGATAGGTGTCCCTGTTGGTGGATGGACAGTCATTCGCTTCGTAGCCAACAATCCAGGTAAAATGATGGTCGTCTTTACCAACAAACCCGTCGTTCTAGTATTGACGTAAGAGCATTAACTTAAAACCAATTCATTAATGTATTTGGTATTTTCTTGGCTTGTTTTTGATGCAGGTGTTTGGCTCTTCCATTGTCACATAGATACACATTTCACCTGGGGCTTGGCCATGTCTTTCTTGGTTGAAAATGGAAAAGGGAAATCACAATCCATTGAACCGCCTCCAGCTGATCTGCCACAATGCTGAGAAATGCCGGCCCACAACTTTTCATTCTATCTTGCAGCTCACGAAATTAATTGATGTTCAGTGTTCTTTCTGTTGCATGGTCTTGTTTGTCTGTCGTTTTAATTATAATTTGGTCTCCTTGTTTCCTTATCAGTTAATTTTAGAAATATGGTCTGAGTTCCAGAAGTTGATCAGTTTGATGAGTAGCTAATCTACTCATTTAACAACCAAGTGTTAATTGCTTGTACTTCCTTTTCTGTGTTCAACTAAAACTATTAAATATGAAGTGCCATTTTTACTTAATAGTGTAATGTTTTGCCAATTATTTTTCTTAGTCCCCATATTTACTTTTTGTATCACTTTAATCAGTCCATTATCTTTGAGATGCAACGTTACAATCCATCATCTTCTAAAAATATATATCTATATATATATTCTGCTAATAAAGGGTAAAATTGAAAAATTTTATGTAAAAGTTCGTAAATTTGGAAAACGAAAAAAATGCAATTTACACCCTGTAAAATGAGAAATGAACAAAAACCCCCTATGAAAAATAAAATAGTAAATTACCCATGTACTTTTAAAAAAAAAAAAGCAAATTACCCTCTATCTAAACTATTGAAAGGAGATAATTTACGTTATTTTTTGAAATTTTTTTTTTTACAGGAGGTATCTGCTCATTTCACATAACACATGGTAATTTGCTAATTTTTTTTTTTTTTTCATTGCAAAAAGTGAGAGTAATAACAAAAGACAATTATTAATTATTCATAAGAAAAACAATGTGTATATATATACATATATTAGATCTATTTTATCTCTAGGTATTAAAGTGTAAAATATTAAATACACTGTAAAACTTCTGGTGGATGTTAATTAACATATTTTATCTTTATTTAACTATTATTGACTTCATTTGGACATCATGGTTCTTAAGACTTGATTATGATACTGTTATTATTTCGTTAGATTGCTACTATATTTTAGAAATAATTAAATCCAGCGCAGTCATTTTATTTTATAAATATATACTCATCATTTTAGGCATTCGTTGCATTTCTAGATATTAAACTTTTACTAGAAAAAACTTAAATTCCAGTTTTGAATTACAAAATCTAAACCATCAAATTATTTACAAATTTAAATGCAAGTTGAATATATTAATTGAATTTTCAGCTGTTTTCCAATTTGGTTCTTAATATAATTAAGTTAGTTTCTCATAATTGAAAGGGTTAGATACATTCTGGACCTTTGAAATATGCATGTGGTCGCATTTAAGTTCTAAAGTAGGAGAAGTAACAAAAAAACCCCTCATAGAATAATTTGCCATTGAAAGAACAAAAATGTGCTTCTTACCCCTATTCTTTTCATATTCACTCCCTAACGTATGTTTTATAGAAAACTTTTCCCAAAAAATATGAGTGATATTAAATTTTAACTCAATTTTTTTTTTCAAAAAATAATGTTTCAAATTATAGTTTTTATAACTTATTAATACAAATATATTTACAAGATCAATATACGCAAATATATCTTCGTAAGTAAATTATTTATGTTAATTAATAGAATTTATTTATACCATATATAAAAGTATGAATCCTAAGTGTTTGTTCAACATTGTGAACACTCGTACCTTTATTCTGGTAATTTTTTAATAATGAATTAGAATTAGTTATATAAGAAGTAAGTTCCTTTTTTGTTTTTTTTAAAAAAAAAAGACTATTTAATTGCTCTAATACTTCTAACCTACTTACACAATGATAATTATATGCATTACAAAAAATAAATAAGCAAATAATATTTCTTCGGGATTAATTTGTTAAAATAATAGATAAAATATAAATTTAAACTTTAAAAAAATTTAAAAAAATGAAATAAAAAATAGATATCATTAAATATTAAGTAAAACTTATCAATCTTATTAATTTTTAAGTACTTTTGGAAAAAAATTAATATGAATAACTTCTAAATAATTAGTTTTATTTTGGCAAAATTGCAAAATTAGTCCTATAAGTATAGGGGTGGCAAAATTAGTCCTATAACTACTGGAGTGACAATTTTAGTCTTATAAATTTTAATTTAGTGACATTTTTGGTCCTTCAGGCAAAAAATATCCAAAAATTACCCGGACAAATTGGGGCTTAGAGTTTCGGCTACCAACTGATCTCAATTTAAACACGTGGCGTCTTGTGTGGCTGCTAATGTGGCAAGGGGCAGGAAAAAATGCCCTCTTCTCCCTTTTTTCATCCTAATATAAGTGAAAACCCCTCAGTCTCTACTCATCTCTGCAAATGAAGCTAAAGGTGAAGAAAGAAAGTTGAAAATGTCTTCAATATTATCGGGTAATAACTTGACTGTAGCAGACTATTTCTGTGGTATGAGGGCTCCAGTGAGAACCTCTTGGATCAATGATAACCTAGGAAGAAGATTTTATTCCTGCCAAAATTATAAAGAAAGAATGTGAAGTTTTATAGATATAGATTTCTGAAAAAGTGAATTCTTAACTTATTTCTGGTTCGATTACAGAGTGGAGGTTGTTGATTTTTTTCCTAGAATGACCCTCCTATGTGTGCTAGAGCTATGTGTGTCATACCCGATTTGCGATGGAAACTCCAAGCAATGGAAATCAAAGCAAATATGTTGAAGAAGAGCTACATATTTCTAAAGTATCTTTACAGACAAAAATATTTCCAATCTATCACATTTTCTTAAACAAATGCTGTAGTCTCTGGTTTTTATTCTTGCCCTTTTCACTTTTGTCCTTGGATTGAGATAATACATCATTCAACCTTCATAATGTGATATACTTCTTGCCATTCTTTTCCAAAAAAGTGCATATTCACAGAAGAGATTTGGTCTCTGGATGTAAAGGCTGCTTTGGGAAAACCTCCTGTCTCTCATTCCATCTTGATGGGGCTCTAACATTCACCTTTGGTGCTGGTGGCTGTAGATAAGTTGTTGGTACGATGTTTGTGTTTGTATTGGGTGAAGGAGCGCTGAAAGTAGGAGCTGTAGTTTGTTGTTAGGGTGTGGAAGCTTGTATGATGGAAATCGTGGTTGCTTGTGTGTAGCTTTTTTAAAACAGAGTGGTCTGAAGGGGGCTGATTTAGTGGTTGAGGTTTGGTGCTGGTTTTTTGAAGCAGGGTTGTCATTAATTACTTGTAATAAAATGAAGTTAAATGAATAAATGATTGATAAAACTGTATGACTATTTTGTTTAGGCAAAATTACTAGTATATCTTCCGTACAAATTAGACACCATAATACCAGCGGTACTCCATCCAAACGCCATCCCGCAAGCGGGTACATCTTTCACGGTCCACATTGACTAGGCGTGTCTCGTGAATGTCTCTTTCTTTGCACTGTCGTGCGTCAGTACACCAACATTGCACAAATTCTACAACTCCTCGATCAACAGCTCCAAGTAAACATCGATGAGACGTTTGATTGTAAGGGTCACTGATCACCATCATCGGGAACATATATTCAAAATCCATGCATATCCCGGTGGGAGATTATACAGTGTAATTATAGTGGACCAACATGAGTACGTATGAGTACTGTCTGTGCGGGTGCAAACCCATCCGTACACAAATCTAACATTACGAGCTCTACTGCAAAATTGGGAAATAGAAAACCTCTATGCCTCTACATCAGACAGATGATACATAAATCCCTGTTCCGTGTGATGGTTCGCATGCCACATCATTTGCTCAGTATTCGCTTCTGAAGCATACAACCTCTGCAGGTGAGGAATAAGCAGCATGTACTTAAGAATGGCATACGAGGTCTTCTTGCGGTTAGTATTTCACTCCCTGATCTACTTGTACCTAACTTCTTCATAAAACTTGCAGTAGTCTAAATCAGTGTCGTTCTTTTAGTACAACATGGAATTATTCTTACACGCACCAATCTCTCAACAGGTAAATCCAAGTCTCTTATCAACTTCTTTGTACTGTAGTAATCGAGGGGTAGATTGTGGTCGTGGGGTAATATATAATTAACTCACTGGGATATTTGATCATATATATGATCAGAAATATGATCCTCGACCTTGATATTCATCAACTCAGCAACAGATGCTAATTGAGATTGGGTGCAACCATTCCATAATGGCTGCTAGGCAGCATACACTTCATCGTGAATTTGATTTGCCAACTCAAACACATAATCATAGGCCCCCCTCGTAATATAAATTAGGCTTGGCATCAATAGGACAGGACCTCGTACCATCATCAAGGGCACTATTCTGATTATAGTTAGAATATCATAAAGTCGACCTGGCGGCATCGAAAACCATCCTTTGCTCCCAATCCATCTGTGCCGCATCACCCAGTGCATACTAGTATCCTCCTCTTTGGAGCAGTGGGGGTTTGCTCCTCCTGCAAAGGGAGCTCGATTACAGCCTTAAAGCACTCTTGCACCTTTTCCTCGCCATATAAAGTGCAATTATAATATTCCAGCATAAAACCTTTGATATACAAGTCAAGATCTACCTCGTTTGTGGTTTTGAAAACTTCATTTTTTTGCACTTCGGACAAGGACACTTAATTTTCTCATCGTTTTATATGAATGTTGAGACTTGACCTATTCTATAAATGCAGTAACATCATCCTTAAACTCCAGAGTAAAATTTTCCCTACTCGGTAGATGCTTCTCATATATCCATCTCCTCAACTATTTTAATATGATGAGTCCTACACACACACACATATACATATATATATATATTAAGATTAAATTTAATTGACAAAACTACAACAATATAATCAACTGACAAATAAAGGGTTAAAGATGTTACTTGATCAAAATAACTTCAGATATCCATGAAAATTTGAGAGGGATTGTCGAATGAGAGTATAAAAATATTAGTGGGATAGTGAGAGATCAAGAAAATTTGAGAGAGAGTGAGGAAATAGAGAGAATATAAGAAGAATGGAAGAAGATAGTGGGATTGAATGGAAAGAGAGGAATATATATAGGAAAATTTGTAACGGTCTTTGGAACGGATACTGGAACACAAAAATAGCCTTTAAAAAATAGCTGTTGATTTGTAGTTTGTAACGGTCTTAGGACCACATGTAGGAACGATTTTGTATCCATTAAATTATGATCGTTGTACTTCCTTTTGGAATGAATTAGTAATACAATCTTAATAATACAACAAAGTCATTTAGTCAAGATCGTAGAAATGCATCCCGTCTTTAGTAAAACTCATACTTATGAATGATTTTTGGCATATTAAACTAACTACATAAAATCGTTCCAAATGTACCTCATTTTGAAATATATTTATTAGCAATCATTTTCTCGACATAAATTATCACACATATAGAAACAGCCAGCACAAGATGGTCCCTAATTTTGATAATGTGTTCGAAACATACTTTAATTGTTTACCATTACAAGATTGAATTGGTCTTAGGAATAGAAATTTAACTATTATTTTGAAATACCATTGGGAATGGTTTGGCCGTGCCAAAACAATACTACAAAAATATAAGGATCATGACGTCATTGACCACATTTCGTTCCCCATGAGTTTCAATACCCATTTCAATACGAAACGGGCTTTGGAATGATCATCCTGTCCGTGTCAAATCGTATTTTTTTTGTAGTGTATAAAAGTACATTGACGCATTTTGAGTAGCTTATTCGATTTTTCTCTATTCATTTTTTCACAAATAATACGATTGGTAATTGAACATATATAAGATTCTGTTAGTTTTCTTTTTACTAGATGATTATCTCTACATTGCTCCGAATTTAGCATGCATTTTTTATTTCCATAATGATTTGGATTGGGAGGAAATGTTTGAATTTGTATTTTCATAAAGATTTGAATTAGTATTTTTTTTTTATAGAAATTGGATTAAATATGTGTTTTTATTTACATTAATTTCCTCAATTATAAAATTGAAATAAAAATAAATAAAATAAAAAAATTATAAGTTAAATAAAATGGCAATGAAAGATGCCTTTTATATAAATAAATTCCGGCCTAATTTTTCCTCCATAATTACTTGATTGTTTGTTTTAATGGTCAACCTAATGGAGGATATTAATGGTTTTAAATAAAATGGCAATGGAAAAAAATAAATAAATAAAATGGCAATGGAAGATGCCTTTTACATATAAACACGTGAGAAAATTGTTTGTTAATATGGAAGTAGGGGCGACGTGTAATGATGACTAGATTAAATATAATTAGTCACACATCTAGAGTGACAACATAGATAACAAAAAATAGTGACAATTTTGATTATATACTTATTATCATGTTGTGATTATACATATATCACTAATTATCTTTAGAGACAACTTATTCTTTGTCACTAATTTGTATTAATAAAACTTTTATAAAATAATATTAAAATCATAAATTTCATTATTTCGGCAAAATAAAAAAATTATCACTAAATATATAATTCATAATAATAGTAAAATGATCACTTGATATTTTTTTGTTGCTAATGTTATCTTTTTCTTTCTCTAGTGCTAGTTAATCTAGATTTTGTTGACTTTAAATTAATCTCAACTTATTACCACCAGACTACAAGAAAATAGATTATTTTTTATATTATAAATTACTACGACTTCATAAAAATCATGACAAATAAACCAATACAAAAACTTAAATTCTTAATACGAATAATCAATTTCAGCACCTATAAGAATATATAGGGATAATTAAACTCACACCCCTTGACCTATGGCTTATTTACACGAACCACTCGTATTTTTTGCCTAATTACAGAAACTATCCCTGACAGTAAAAAAATAGAAGTAGTTTGTATAATGATGCCAACATTTTTAGGTGGTGTGCGTGTGTAATTTTTCAAAAAAGTAATAGATGATTTGTGCAAGTAACATTGACATTTCGGTGGGTATATGTATAATTATTTAAAGATAGAAATGGTTTGTGTAAACGGACCACAGGTCAAGGATGTAAATGTAATTATCCATAATATATATTTGCCATGCTTGTAACTGTAGTCAATGTTTTATCCTCGCCTTTAGAAATGACAACTAATTATTGTTAATGAGCTTCCTTCATTTTTTAGTATTGACCATAATCTTCTATTTTTAGTTATAGAAATTAGTTATGACAAGTGTAATCACATTTTTCTCTGAGGATCAAATTATGAATCCCGACAAAATAAAACAATATGGTTAATTGTTTTAGACATAACAATCTAAGAATCACAAAAAATAACCTAAATATGAGCAAATGCATCATAAACATTTAATATATACATATATATATATAGACACACACACACGATATATGTTAATTGAAATTGTCCCATGAATTGCTAGATCAAATTTCTTGTTCATTACCAACCTCCGGGATTCTGGTACAAAGGTTGATGGTTTTGTACTGCTACGCTAAACCTCAAATTTGGCATCTCACAGGAATCTGTAGTAACAAACAAACAAGCAAACATGGACACTAAAATTATTAGTAAGAATTAATACAACAACTTCAATACACTTTTTTCCCTTTATTAGTTACGTTAATTATGAGTATTCATTGGCAAGAATTGTGTATTTGGTTCGAGGGTAGAACTACCATCATTTATGTGGAACTGAGGAACGATGATTCTCATTCAAAATAAACGGTACGTTGGTAGTTGTTCAAAATCAATCTTCTACTAAATTAAGTTTCTGTAAGTTAAATTGGAAGGCCATTCATCAATTATATATACTCGAGCGCTAGCTTAAATCAATACAATATTTTAAATTTATTTATGAAGAAATTTGTGTATCACAGATTGGATACGTGATTATTGGTTCTACCTGCAATATAGGTCATTTTCCACGCTCCAATAGAAATTAGATTCGTGTCCCTTCTTGTCTTAAGAAGGTGAAAAATTTTCTATCTCACTTTGACATTATATAATCGTATCGCATCAATTACCATATGATATGCATCATCATACTAAATCCAAAATATTAAATATTGGTATGTATCGTTATTTTTAGATCACAATATAATTTAATTATATATGTATAATATCGAAATACCATAGAAAATCCCTATGGAAATTAGAAAAAAGAAGGGGGGGAGAAGAAATTTAGTTAGGCTCCTGACAGCAATCAACGAGCAGGGAGGTAATCTGCCTTCAAACTTTAATATGAGTATATGGTTAAGTCCCTCGATTTGTTTAACGTTAAAGGACTAGTGGGTGCAACAAATCCTCAATGTTTGGTACCTTGGTTGACCCAAACTACTGTCCGAAAATCATCGCACCCCACCCCACTACACACTCTAAACAATTGAGCCTTGCATGTTTTTCTCAACTCTCAATTGCACTATAAAAGGCAAGTCCATCAATACTCCCATCCAACAAAGAAGAGTACCACGAAAGAAACAAAAATGGCTCCTCTCACTCCCATGCAGAAATCCAGCATTCTCTGCTTCACCGCTCTTCTGGCAATCATTCTCTTCTTCTCTTCTGCAACTGCGGAGACTCATTATCATCAATTCTTCGTATGTCTCTAACGTTGTTTCGTTCTCTTTATGTACGTAGTATTCCATGATTTGGAGTAACTCATGTCTTTCGCTATGTATTTGTATTGTGTTGATAGGTTCAACAAACGCCGGTGAAGAGATTGTGCAAAACTCACAACATAATCACGGTCAACGGGCAGTTCCCTGGACCAACTCTTGAAGTCCGAGATGGTGATACCCTCGTCATCAAGGTCGTGAACAGCGCTCGTTACAACGTCACTCTCCACTGGTAATATATCTTTTGTAGTTGATGTAGTATTTTCGTTTCTTTATAGAATTCTTATGCAAAAAACAAACACCAGAAACAAGCACATTGATTTTATGTTTGATTTTTTTATCTTATTTTCGCTCACGTTTCACAATCTATCCGTATTGTGTTGTCCATTAGGCATGGTATTCGTCAGATGAGGACGCCATGGGCAGACGGTCCAGAGTACGTGACACAGTGCCCGATTCAGCCCGGAGCAAGTTACACATATAGGTTTACCATTGAGAATCAGGATGGAACACTATGGTGGCATGCTCATAGTAGATGGCTTAGAGCAACTGTTTATGGAGCACTCATCATCTACCCGAAACTCGGCGTTCCCTATCCCTTCCCAAAGCCCACAAAGGAGATCCCTGTACTTCTAGGTATGAAAAAGACAAAAAATAAGCAGTTCCAGTTCTTGCATTCTGTGTGCATAGTTAGTTACTAGTGCATTTCTTGAACAGGAGAATGGTGGGATAGAGACATCATTAGCGTCTTACGACAGGCGACGTTTACTGGTGCTGCTCCAAATGCGTCCGATGCATACACCATCAACGGCCAGCCGGGAGATCTCTACCGATGTTCAAGCAAAGGTCATATGATGCACATTAGTTTTTCTTGTCTGATCAAATTGAATTTCTTTAGTTGTTTCAGCAGACTGACTTACTCTTCGCTTATTTGGTGACTTAGAAACCACAAAATTCTACGTGAAATCAGGGGAAACAGTTCTTCTGAGAATTATCAATGCTGCACTAAATCAAGAGCTCTTCTTCACAGTTGCCAATCACATGCTAACCGTGGTTGGAAATGACGCTACTTACAACAAGCCCTTTGCGACCAGAGTCGTCATGCTCGGTCCGGGGCAGACGACCAATGTCCTGCTCACGGCTAATCAAATTGCCGGCCGATATTACATGGCTACACGTGCATATGCCACTGCACAAAATGCCGCATTTGACAACACGACTTCAACTGCGATCTTGGAGTATGACTCTGTACCTTGTCCTTCCAAGACTGGAGTGGCCTCAAGACCATTAATGCCTGTTCTTCCACGTTTCAACGACACAGCCACGGTAACTGCATTCACAAGCCAACTGAGGAGTCTGCCTTCCAAGAATGCAAAAGTTCCTACTCAAATTGATGAGAATTTATTCTTCACTGTGGGATTAGGCCTAGTGAATTGCATGCCAGGACCAAGATGCCAGGGTCCAAACAACACTCGCTTTGCAGCGAGTATGAACAATATATCCTTTGTGCTTCCGAGAAGGACCTCCCTGTTACAAGCATACTACCAAAACATACCCGGTGTCTACACAATGGACTTCCCGCCTGTCCCTCTGGTTACCTTTGACTACACGGGCAACGTGAGTCGTGGGCTGTGGCAGCCTCGTTTTGGGACTAAACTGTACAAGTTGAAGTTTGGTTCGAACGTGCAGATAGTGTTGCAAGACACGGCTATTGTCACGACAGAGGACCATCCCATTCATCTTCACGGATACCATTTTTATGTAGTAGGTCAAGGGTTTGGCAACTTCAACCCGACTGTGGATACAGCAGGATTTAACCTCATCGACCCACCAGTACGGAACACCATTAATGTGCCGGTTGGGGGTTGGGCCGTCATTCGATTTGTAGCAGATAATCCAGGTATTGCATATTGCATCTCTCTCTCTCTCTCTATATATATATATACATATATTTCTAAATAAATCTACATATATTTCAATTCATATTTCAATGGTTGAATGCAGGAGTTTGGTTGATGCACTGTCACATAGACTCCCATCTGACTTGGGGCTTGGCTATGGCCTTCCTAGTTGAGAATGGACCTGGAGAATTACAATCCATAGAGGCTCCACCACCTGATCTCCCTCCTTGTTAGGAACAGAGTTGAAAATATATACACAACAGAACATGCTGCCGTAGAATTTTCTTGTTTTATCGATTCATACGGTCATTGTTGTCTTCATTACTGTTGTCTATGTTTAATTTGCATTGACTAAAGCAAGTTGAAAATTTGTTAATGCACTTCGTAGTGAGAAAATGGCATGCTTGATTTGTTTCACTTCCCAAGTCTTGAATACAAATGAATTTATCTCATGTTTCCCTGACTTAAATAACAACAAGAGTTAGGACGTAAGCTTATTTATTAACAAAATCATAGAGAAGACAAATAGCAGTTTGTGGAAAATCTTATTAATCCGGAAACTACTAGACTGATAAGCAGAATGTCATAAGATAACAGAATAAATGAACTCTGATGCAATAACACAAAAGTAGAACATACAGAACCTGAGCCAAGTGGTGTATGGATGTAAGAAGTTTGTAAAGGTTAATGAATCAATTAGGATTGTGGTTTCGCTTTGCAGGTCCTAAAAGCATACCAAAAAAGTAGTCTAATGTACTTTCTTGTTCCTAAATATCTTTATGCACATGTATAATACATCATAAGTCTAGTAGGAATGACCGGAAGCAAGCTTACAAGAACTCTTTCAACGATATACAGTTTCTTGTAAAGCAATCTTAATGTATGCTAAAATGTATCGACTACTTTTACATCAACCGCCACTTTGTACACCACGAAAATGCTGAAGCTCGCTTTTGCCCTCTTAAAATTTGTTGTTGCACTACCAAAATGGAAGCCCTGCTGCCGAAATCCATGGATGCAACGTAATCTCCTATAACACCAAGCTCACTGTTGTCCCTCTTGTTTGATAGTCCCTGTAGAAGAACAGGATTTATTCCATGCTTTCTTCCCATAATCCAAAGATCACAGCAGTCGCCATTCATTGCCTGGATTGCAGCAATGGTTTCTTCGCCATTCTTTACCACCACCTCTCGGTAAACAACACGATTATTCCCTTCGTTTTTCACCCAAAACCATGTCACTAGGCCATCGTCGAGATTCTTCTCCATTTCAGTTTCTTCGTCGTCTCGGTTTGGGAGAAATCTGATGACCGTGAGCGATATGGCTGGACTTGCAGCCACACGGTCTGCATAACAAAGGGCCTCCCTCGCATCTGCTCCACCCAAGAAAAGAACGACAAGGTGATGCATCGAGCTTCTCAAAACGCCATTAACCATATTTGGGTAGGTACTTCTGTCGACTAGGATCCCTACAGTGCAAGGTGCGTGCGACAAGACGTTAGAGCTCACCGATTGTACTTGCTTAAGGGTTCTCGTCCCTGAGTGGTTATCTGTCAGTTTCTTGTGAAATGGTACGATGATCAAACAAGCATGTTTACAAAGAGCCAACTCGCAGATGTTCTGGTACATGCTTCTCTTGATGGTTATTGCTGTAAAAGGATATATCTTTATGAACTCCCCTCTGGTTTCCTGAAAAATCTTTAAAGCATTATGGATTGAACTGATGTGAGACCGATCATCTTTTTTATCTTCATTCTCGTGGTCAATGAACACTGGGTTGCTACGACCAACGAGCTCAATGAGATGCAAAGTGTAGACTGAGAAAGGACTGTCAACCGTTGGATTAGAGAGTTCGAGTAATTTCATAAGTCCGTACAGATTTTCTTCTTCATGGATACAAGCTACGATATGGAGTTCAGTGTTAGGAGGTGTATGTTGAATATTTCGTCTCCGGTTCACCATGTAAGGCCTTGTCGGATCATACAAAATACTGATTAAGGGTGTGAATAATGCAGTCACAACTGCAGTTAATAGAACTAGAATTGTGAAATGTTCCTGCCGTATCATCTGCAGAGGACAATAGATCAGAATCAAAGACATATCAGAAAGTTTAGAATCATCAGTTGAAAATCCTGAAAAGTTACCTTAAAGTCCATCCAATGCAGAAACAAAAGAAGTTCCACTTCACCCCTTAGACTCATTATTAAGCTAAGAGTGAGACTATCTCTAATTGTCAAGTCCAAGTAACGAGCTATGATGAGAGTGGCAGCCATTTTAATTGTGTATCCGGCTAAGACCATGTAAAAGAGCGGTTTCCAGTCATCCGCCAGGGAGGACAAATCCGTGATCATGCCAACATACATAAATGAAAACGGCATGAGAAAAACCATGGCAATTGTCTCGCTTTTCTCCACAAGAATCGCTCCCAGTGGGGGGCCGTCGGGGACAACCAACCCAAGCCACAACGGTCCATTAGCAATGGCTAGGCCAAACATGTCAGCGAAAAATCCAGCTACCATAACACTCAACAATATGATGACAACGTAAATTTGATCAACTGGCTTCCCTTGGGGGGTTGTTCGCACAATCCACAACATGGCTTGCCTAACACCACCCATGATCGATGCCATAAAGACTACCAATGAAACAAGATACAACAAACCAGCTATAGGCTTATGTTCCCCCTGTTTGGTCGCCTCGAATATAATAACCCCAGTGATTCCGATCACATCACTGATTACTGCTGACGACAAGGCCATCCGTCCGATCTCAGAGCTCACTAGGTTGAGCTCCTTCACAATGGAGTACAAAACAGGAAATGCTGTGATAGCCAAAGATGACGTAACACCCCAAATTGAAGAAACTTTCGCCAGTTCCTTGTCCAAAGATTTCCTCACCATAATCGCGATGCTTAAGCTACCAATCAACGGTACAAGTACTCCAACCAGTGCAATATACCAATGTTTTTTATCGACTCTCCTTAGTATTGATAAGTCCATTTTCACCCCAGCCATGAAGAGGAAATACATGAATCCCATTACTCCAAGATTCTTTATCACATAATCCGCATTATCAGGGAACATATAGCTATGAAATTTCTTACTACGGCTTAATACAGATGGTCCAAGTATAATGCCACCCTAGAATCAATCAAAAGCACATAAAAAAAAAAAAAAAACGTATTAGCATGAAAGCACAGAGAAACGAACATTTATCGTACACATTTCTCTTGATCATCATTTTCAATGGTGTAAAACACAAAAATAGAAAAAGATACAGAACTCACAATGATTTCCGAGACAACCTTTGGCTGTCTTAGAGGCTTGAGGAGAAACCGAACAACACGAGAAATGATAATGATAGACGACAACTCTAACAGCAAAAGAGGAAAAGAATACTTCAATGGATTTTGGCCGTAGAAAATACCAAAGGCGTGATCGTTCCTTATCGCCCTACATATAACAACATTTTGCTTCATCGCCATTGTTGGTATGAATTGAGGATTGTTGCTATTCTACTCTTCCATTCATCACAGTATAGAACCAGAAAAGAAGAAAAATTAAGTGCAAAGATGGGAGGCATCAGCCCATGCATGCATATTGCAAGAAACTAACACTGAGATGTGAAGGATTGGACAAGCGCAAATATAGTATTGCACTTCCTGGAGTTAGTTAATATGGTTTATGCCTACTATTTGATTCCTTTTTGCCCTTTGAGAAATTACTTCACAATCTGATTTTTGACTTCTTGTGGCATCAAATTAGACCCCGTTTTCCATATAAATACCTCATTATCACATTATATTAGGTAAGTATAGACATTTTTATAAAAATAATCCTAGTCCTTTGTATATCTCTAACGTATAGTATTAGACTGACTTGTCTGTCCGATGTTTAAGGGGAAAAATACAAGCAATACTCGTATAATATTATAAATGAGCATATTATCCCCATATAGAAAAAGAATAATAATTTATCTGTCTGTAAAATACAGTAATTTACCTCCAAATTTTTCAAAATGAAGCAATTTAGTTCGAGGAGGTAAAATGGTTCATTTTAAAAAGCATAAGGGGGTAAACTGCTGTTTTTTTCATAGGGAGATAATTTATTCATTTGCAATATCGTAGGGGGTTAAATTGTTATTCACCTCGTGTTTAAGGCTGTAAATGATTCCAGCTGAGTGTATTATTATTCAAACTTGTTTGAATTATTCTTGAATTTAAAAAATTGTGGTTGCATTTGGTTTATTACTGATACAATCAAGTTCAAACCAAGTTGTAGTTAATTCAATGAAACATGAGTAACTGAATTTGAATAATTTAATATTTTTAAATATATTTTATTATTTTTAGATATTCATCGAATTGAGATACTTGAAAGTTTATCGATCAAAAAATTTTGTCCGAGATTGATTATTTAAGTTTAACACATTGAGATCAAACGAGATTTTTAAATCGATCTCAAACCAGTAATGAATAGTTTAATTTATTTTTCATTCCTAAAGGTGTTTAGCCTGAAAATAACGTTTCCAATGACTCGTTCATACTGCACTTCACATTAAATGAAAGGACAGATGATTTCATCCCCGTTTTAGAGGACATCCGCATTAATTTCTTGTACCCTTTCCAAATTCACTAGGAAAGAGCAATATGTTCTTGAGTGTGGGAAACACATTTTATGTATCTTATTATATATGCTATGATTTACATTTATCACATGCAAAATATAAAAACAAATAGAATTAAATGTATTTTTGGTCCAGTAACTTAGTTATTTGATATTTTATTTCTTTAACTTTTTAGAATAACATTTTAGTCCTACATATTTTTAACTTTTGGAATTCCAGTCTTGTTTTTAGCCAGAGTTCACCTTCATCGGCGAGAGGAGTGAATTTCAGCAAAAAAAAAAAAAAAAGAGACTTAAATAGCTAAAACATGTAGGATCAAAATGCTACCTTAAAAATTTAAAGGCAAAAGTGCTAGAAAAATGAGCTAAAAGGAACACTAGCCCTACATATTTTAAAAGGTAGTGACATTACAAGAAAATTGATCAATAGCAATGAAAAAAAATTAGTGTCAAGTTAATTAGTAAGTAAACTTATCGTTGCTAATTTACATTATTTAATAAAAAAACTTACTTAGTAATCAATTTAGCAACAAAAATTTACTTGCTATAATTGTTTAAAATATGTTTTAAATAGTACATATTAGCAATGAAAGTTTTAGTTGCCAATTAGTTCGATGTTGATTTTAGTATTAATATTTATCATAGCTATTGAGCCATTTTTATTGTAGTATGTGAGATGCATATGTATTTTTTTCGGAAGGAAGGGCAAACTCCAACTATAAGATAGTAGCTCTTCCAGAGCCTTCAACAAGATTACTAACTCTTGAAATAGTATTCACATTTGTTCTTGTCATTAACAAATTTGAGAAAATTTTCTTGTTTCTCAGAATTGTATGCGTAGTTGCACTATCAACAAGACAATGCTCATTGTCATTGAGATTTTTAATGGCTTGATCCATTCTATATAAATAGAATAGGCATATAATAAGTAAAAGAAAAACTTCATTCATAAAATATAAAAATATTATACTTATCATCGCTTCAGGGATGATATTGCACATAATTGGTACAAAATATTCACCTACTACTGGAGATGATTTTAACTCATTACTTACTTCAAGAAACAATAAAATTTTATAGAACATATCAACTTCAGGGAATGAAGAATTGTATGGCTGCTTCTGAAGGCAATATCACATCCACTTCAGGGGATGAAATCGAGAATATATATATATATATATATCTGTGTGTGTGTGTGTCTACTTCAGGAGACATTGAATTATACATAATATAATTACTCATATTTTATTATGAATAATCAAGAATAAAAGTAACTATGATATTGTAGAGGTAAACAAACAAATAATAAATATTATACTAGAAAAATTAACATTTTACCTTGATCGAGCGTAACGTCGTGCTGATAACGTGTTATAAACTTAGAGAACTTCTAAGTTTATTGGCCTATCACTCCTAATAGAATATAAAGAAACACTATATATTTCCTCCAAATCACTTTGTTATTCTCTCAAAAAGCTTCTTTTACAAATAAAATACATGGTGGTATTTATACACCACCAAATCTGTGGTTACAAAATACACTATAACTATTATAATTACAAAACATCATGGGGATATAAAAGGGTGTAACATAATAAATATTAAAAATAAATATCAAAAGGTGTATACATTCATAAATACATATTATATATAATAGCTTCAGATTTCTGTCGAATTTTCGTACAGTTTTTTTGAATGTCCGAATGATTTTCAAGAACATTGGGCTATCAATTGCTATCCATCGAAAATTCATTGTAAAAAGCCATAAAAAAATCCCGACGGGCATAATTAGCCGTGGGAAATAGTCTGAAAGCGAAAGATGTGATACATAAGATGAGTAAGAAATAGGAAGTATGTGTTGATTAATCTCTAAATGTCTAAGACAAGAGAACACAATCATGAAGGTACATCAACGAGATCGATGGGACTTATATAAGAAGCCATTCATACCCCAAATTTCCAGTTGGTTTAGCCAAAAAGTAAGTAATGCATCACAAGCATACCATCATCATGAAATTAGAATAATTTCTAACAGTGGAGATTAAGATCCAGACATGTTTCTTATGCATTATACAATGTCCGATGTTCAATAAGTGGAAACTAACGCCTACCGTCTGTCGGCACTCTCACCAGCCCGCAAGGGTTTTTGTTTTGTTTTTTTTTTTTTTTATCCTACTTTTTTTGTGATAATTTTATGATTGGTTTTTATTGATCGTTGAGTTTTAGCAGACAGTTGATAAGGTTAGATTTTGTAACCATAAAAAAGGGGTAAATTAATGTTGTTTCTACTGAAATTTGATATGGTTACAAATACTCTTTTATTGTTTGAAAAAATTATGAATTCTCCCTTCAAATGAAAATAATTGCGTAGGCCCTCAAAAGTAATATTTGAAAACATATAAAAAAATCTGTGGGTGAGTAAAGTAAAAAATCCGTAGAATATATTATTCCATAAAAATATTTTAAAAAATTCTAAAAAAAATATATAAAATTAGATGGAAAACGTAATGATGGATAAAGGAATAAGCTCGTCGTTAGACGAACAGTAAAACGAGAAAGTGGGTATTATAATTTCTCAATCAACTAGAAAGCATTTGTAATTATGATAAATTTCGAACAAAACGAGCTTATCCTAAAAAAGTAAAAAAAGTTTGGATGTTTTTAAAATAAAAAAAAAACTACATTTTTCATGTTATAACTTTGGGAGTAGCATTTTAAAAATTCATAATTATTAGGGTGATAATATAATTGATGAGGTCATAACTCATTTATACCTTTAATTGTGCTGAAATTGTCTGATGTGACAAAAAGAATGAAAAAAATAAATTGAAATTTTTGCCAACAAAGTGATTACTCACCATTCACTCTATACAATTAATGGCATTTTGAGGAAACTGTGTTTTGATTGCTATAATTAGAGTAGGGGATGGCATGCACTTGAAGGTTAATTAATTATGTGGGTGGAAATTTGAGTTTCAAATTTTTATGCTATTTAAGTCCAAAGTCAATCAGAATACCCAAAAAATTCATCGGAATAGTATGTTGTTGCAAACATGTGAAAATTAAATTGGTGATTGCCAGATTGAACGATGAATTAGCAGGCCAAACACCTGGCATTTATATGTTGACAAAATGAAAGAAATTAAAAGGGAGAGAATGAACGCAACCATTTTGGAGATATTATAAATGATCAAATGATCTTTTTATAAAAAAAAAAATCACAATTTACCTCTTCGTGTTTTTTAAAGAGATGAATAGCAAATTATCCCCCTATGATATTGAAAATGAGCACATCACCTCCCTATGAAAAAAATATAGCAATTTATCCCTCTATACTTTTTAAAAAGAAGTAATTTACCTCCTTATTCAGAGAGGTAATACTTCATTTTAAAAAAGATGGGGAGGTAAATTATTGTATTTTAAAAAATATAGGGAGGTAGATCGGTATTTGTTTTTTCATAAGGGAGTAATTTACTCATTTGCGATATTACAAATAGGTTGCTTGCATTTTTTCCTTTTCAAAAATACAGTAATTTACTCCTTTGTATTTTTCGAAATGAAATAATTTACCTGTTTCGGTATGGAAATAAATTATTTTATTTTTTTTAAAGAGAAATTTATTCATTACAATATCAAATTGACGTAAATTGCATTGAACTCGAATATCCCACACTAGGCGAGGGCATAGGTGGGGTTGCTTAGTAACTTGAAGCCACTATCGAAGATGATGATGACGACCTACGGCTTTATGATTCCAATGAGGAAGAAGAGCCACCAAATACCCTACTCTGTAACTATGAAATTCAAATATTATGGATAATCATCATTATTGGTATTGGAAATTGTAAAAAAGATGAGATGAGTTTGGGTTCTAATATTACTACTAAAATAACAAATAGTTTGAGTGATATGGAAAAATAGCCTTTTTGACATGGATAATTACACTCTTTTTCTTTATGACAATCAGAGTCGATTTTTTGGTTCTTCGATTTAGACCCCTTCCAGATAGAGCGAGTTTGGGGCGAGTTCGGATTTTAAAATAGTGGATTCGTTCGGTTCAGGATGGGTTACGGGTTTTGTACCAAATCCGCTCGGGTCTTTTTTCTTTTAATATTTAGTTATTTATATGTGATATATTATTAATAGAAAATTATGATATTATAGATCAATTTTTAAATTATTTTGTATATATCCAACTCTATATGTGAAATACCAAAAAATTAGTTGAATGTATTATTTGTATGGATAATTTATTTTAGATAAAAATAATAATATTAAATTACCAAAATTTACAATGATATTTAGTATTCTTTATAGAAAAAATATTTTAGATAAAACTATGTTAATTTAAATTAATATTACTCATTGAGAAACATAAAAGATTAAATGAATATTGTATTTATATTATACAATTCATCGTACATAAAAAATTATGTTAAAGTACCTAAAATTTAAAATGATATTAGTTATAATAATAAAACTTTACTTGATTGTATTCTTTATATAATTTATTTTAGATCAAAATCTATATTAAATTACTAAATTTTAAAATAATATTACTTAATAAAAGAGAATAGAAATCTAATTGAATGTATATTTTGTGTTATATAATTAATTTTAAATTGAAAACTATGTTAAAATATTTAAATCTAAACTAATATTACTTATTGAAAAGTTAACATATTAGTTGAATATATTTTCTGCATTATATAAATTCATTTTAAATAAAAAATTATGTTAAATTATTAATTTAATTAATATTACTTAATTAAAAAATAAAACTTTAAATTAGACGGGACAGGGCGAGTCTGGGCGGGTTTGTGGGGCGGGGCAGGGTTTTTAAGGGGATGGGACGAGGTATAGGTCCGGGTGGAAAATGATTCATATCTGAATAGCATTCGTATGATTGGTATACATACAAAATATAAGGCATTGGAATGATCATTCCTTAGTTGATTCCAATCACATGCATGATTGTAATAAAAAAGGAACGGTTAACAATGGAATGAAATTATTTTTATGATAGATTTACCCTTTAGTATATATCGATTTTGGGAACATTGAATGCATTTATAAAAATCTAATACGTGAATAAAAAAATATGAAAAATTTATTTATATACTTAGAACACATAAATAATATTTTTCTGCAAAAGATATTATATTAATTTGAACAACCAAATTAATTAATGTATATAATATAATGATGACGATATATTACTTTGGAGTAAATAAAAAAACACATACAATTTAATAAATTACTTGAGTCTGAACAAAATTGAGAGTCCAAACAATTTACTATATGCACATATTCATAATTAAATCTGCACATGCTATTTTTTCTAGGCGAAACCATTGCTATCAAACTAATTCGATGTTTTTCACAAAGAAGCATTCTTACTGTTTCCCCATTTTTCTGGCAAATTGCGATTTTGATATCGTTTTTATTGTCTTTATATGCTATGTGATGTGGTTTCATCATAATCATATAATTTTTATTTAAATTTTCACATGAACGAGTGAGGAAATAAATGAGTAATCATACAAGAAGAAGATTTACAGAAAGTGAAAGTCCATAAAATTTACCTCATAATTTTGATAGTTATAAACTTAAAGAAGATGATGAGAGAAATCGGAAGACGAAGAAGATGATGAGAGAAGGTAAAAAAGATGAAAAAGACGTAGATTTTATTTTGGTTTATAAGGATAATTTTGTCAAGGGAAAAAATATTTCATTCCCAACATAATAGGAATAGATAATACGATGGTGTGGGGATGGAATCACTGTTCCCTTTCATTCTAATCCTCGCCTTATAAATTACGATACAATTCTATTTACTTTTAAAAAATACAAATTAAATAAATAATTTATATATAGATAATAGTAAAATTCAAGTTAAACACAATTAATAGAAAAATTATTTTTTTAATCCATTAAGTATGTTTAATATTAATTTTAGTTTAGTAACTATTGCCATTTTTTAAAAAAAATCCAGTAACTTGAAAATTTAATTAAAAAAGGTCCTTCAATGGACAATTTTATTTTTATGGCCAGAAATATTACGTGGCATGCCAGCTAGATATGTTTTGGTGATTTTTTAAGCTTACGTGGTAATTGAGATAAGGTGGAAAATATGTTGGACATATTTTCAATTATATTATATTTTATAAAATTAAAATTATTATTTAAAAAAAATTATTCCCCCTACCCCTCCTTCGCTTCCCCTCTCTCCACCTCCAGTAGAGAGAGGTGACGCGACCAGAATTCCCAATCTACTCGAGAACCCAAATCTATTTCTAGCCTGGTCGTCTAGAGGTGGAGGGCAATGGTGTCGCTGTCCTCAGCAGTGGCCACATGTCATTATAATTTTGATATTAAAATAATATCCAGTCAGCATTAATAGTCACATGTCGTTACACATGATTGTATGGGTGTATAGGTTGCCAGAAGTTCAAAAACTCACGAGCGACTTCAGCAATTTTCGGCTAGCTTTTAAATTCTCATTGGAATAATGCCTACAAAAATCAGACTAAATTTCACTAGATTATGAAACTCAAAGGACTTAAAAAAATGGGCATAGTTACAACACTACAATTAATATTACAATACTTAGCGGACTAAAAATAATTTTTCACAATTAATATGTATAAGAACACAAAAAATTATTGAATAAAAAAAATTACATTATTTTAATAACTAAAGTTATTTAGAATTGTGACTAAATTCTTTGATAAAAATAATCAATCATACAATTTTTTAAATTTAAAAAAAATTAAGTATTATCTAATATCAAAATAAAATTAAAATTATATTATTAATTAGTTTATCCTACAACAATTTAAAATTCTTTAGAACACTTAATTATCTAAATTTAAATAAAAATAAAAAATTGTTTTATTAAGTGACAAAATAAAATTCAAAAAGCTATCCATTGTATATGCACATATATATAGCGTCTATATTTCTGATTTATTATACATAGATTTTAAAAAATTCAATATTCATGTACTAAATTTTCTTCTTCATTCGTTAAAAAGAATTTATTATGCACACATCCCCATTATATATTTAATAATGGTTGATGGTTGGCATTGTCGCATCATTAATTATTTTAGCTATGATAATTATTTTGGATAACTTTTTTTTTTAATTTTAAAAATGGACATTTTATTTTAGAAGATGAAAAAGAGTAGGGAGAGTTATAAATTTGGACCAAAAAAATTATAAAATATAGGGATAATTACACTCTCTTCCCCGAATGTTTGGTATAATTACATGTAAATCTCCTGTGATTTAAAAAATTACATCCAACACTCTTGAGGTTTACTCCCGTCTAATAAATAAGTCCTCATGTTTGTTGGTATTCACCAAATTTGCTGATATTAACCAAAAAATCTATGTTTTACCTCCAATTAACTTATTACTGATCTATTATAAGTCAAATAAATATTTTTATGATCAAATTACCCTCATACGCTTCACGCGCTAATGGATGACATGAGGTATATCTTCACCTTTATAAAGGTAGTTTAGTCGAAAAAATAATTTGACCTACAATAAATCAGTAATAACTTAATTGAGGATAAATAATTTTCATTAAATTTTTTTATTAATATCAACAAATTTTGTGAATTTTGACTAACGGTGGGACTTCTTTATTAAACAGAAGCAAATTTTGCTAGATGTAATTTTAGAAATTATAAAAAATTCATGTGTAATTATACCAATTCTCAGGAGAAGAGAGTGTAGCTATCCTAAAATATAATGGGAAATGAATCATAAAGATGAAGCCCCAAACATTTGTAAAGGTAGAACACAAATACTTTACACGGTCCATGCATTATGCCCTTTTGTTGTCCGGTCTTCCTTCTATAAATAGGCTCCCAACCTTCTCATTTCTTCCCCACCATGTCTATTCTTGATAAAAGAAAAACAACAAATCAGAAAAAAAAAAAAAAAAAAAAAAGAAAAGCCCAACCAACTCAGGAAAAATCTCCCTTGGTTTCTACAGCGTTATATGTTAATGAAGCTTTTTCTCAGTAGTGGAGGATCTGTAAAGCTCAGGAGGGATAGCGCCACAGCTGACGAACGAACGTACAATTGCTTGTCCGTCTCTAAAGCTAGCTACGTAATTGGTTGTGGCGCTATCTATCCTGAGTTTCATGGCTCCTTCTTGCTCGCACTGTGTCTGCCTGCTTGAATTCATCAGATCTATAGTAACAAGAAGGGTTTATGCTCTCAATCTGTTCTTTTATTTTTGTTTTTTGTTTCCTTTTGAATTGTTGTTTATTACTATTTTTAATTATCACAGTCGATCTCATATTATTATGAGTTAATTCCTTTTTCTTGCCTTTACAGAATGATGATTGAGCCTCAAGCTTTCTCACCCTTTTTTCCTTTTTTTGTGGGGTGGGGTGTGCTAGCTAGCTAGGTTTTGAGGGATCATTGCTGGATAATTAAATTTGCACCTTCATTCAGGGACAAAATCATCTCTCTCTCTCTCTCTGTATATATGTGTGTGTGAGAGAGAGAGTTGGGTCCTAATGATTATTTCTTGTGGAGGTGATGAGGATTTTGATGGGGTTGTGGTGCATGCTTGAACCTAATAATCTTTCCTATAATATATATATATATGTGTGTATCAATCTATATATAGAGTAACAGTTTGCAATCATCTTCATAGAAAGAAAGGAAATATTTCTACTCCACACAACACACACATACATGTGTGTTTGTATTTTCTGAATTTCATCAGAGTAATTAAACACACACACATATATATAGGTTTAATTTGTCAACGGCAAGAATCTAGTCAAGAACATTTATAACTTTTTGATTAATTCTTAAATTCTCCGAAACTAATTAATTATAAAACAAAGGTCCTCAAGCCTGATTATTTTTCCATGGAATTTGAGACGAAATGTAAAAATCACCAATTATTTATCGTCCAACGATAAGTGAAAAATCACAGAGAAAACCCCAGAAGAATACATTAACTTGTTTCTAGGCGTACTATACATACATGAGTCGATCGGGATGCAGAGCAGCATAATGATATATGATTGTTCTTTCTTCTTCTCGTACTCTGCTGCGATCGATACTGTACATGTTCATGATGATCGTGATGTGGGGACGTTCCTTGGTTCGGCAAGTTAATATAGAGTTCATCAATCACACGACAAATACATATATATAATTTAAGACCAGCGATCGACCAATATCACATGATAAGTGTAATAACAATGACCAGACGTAATGATTTTGAACAAGAATTTAGTATATTTCTCATATATATATATATATGTGTGTGTTGTACGTGTCTAGATCGATCTGTTGAGAAATTAAATTTCATTAAATTTCGATTCAGAAATCTGAGGAATATATGAGTCGAGAAAAAGAGTTGCAGGTGAGGCATTTGATGTATGTGGGGGAGAGTACTGTGGTCTGTGGCTAGCTAGCTAAGGGCATTAATGGAGTCTGAGAGTGATGATGATGATGAAGCATTTCTGTACGCAGAAGGCCTTTAAGAGTTATGGGCACTTGCTAGCTAGGGTTTTATTTTTCTTACATGCTTTTGACTTAAATTTTGTGCAGGCTTTGCAATAATGGCCCACGAATATCTATAGCTGCCGATGTTGACTCCTTTTTTCCCAATTTACTTCATTTCTTCTTACCTTTCACCACTAATTAATTCTGCATCTATCATTTTATTATATACTTCCATCAATTTTAATTAGCCTCATGTATACTAAATATTTTAATATTGTTACATATCTTCCTCTTTTTAAAGCGCTAACATATTATATTTTATTTTTATTTTACACATATAATTATGCTACATAAAAAAAAAAAACAATGTAGTTCGACATACGGTAAATATGTAATAAGTTATGTGTATTTAATGTGAAGTATGAAATAAAATTGTATAAAAATGGAGAATAAAATTTGTGGTATATTTCACACCATATATATATATATTTGTTTTTGTATTATTACAAGATAGGAAGAAAAGACGGTGGGAATCTATTACACTTTAGTGTCTTATGTTAGTGCCAGACTTATGTATAATTGACACGTATCCCTTTTGAGAATTAAAAGTATAATTAATTAAATTGAACTATATCCAAAAATATTGCCACATATATATCATATAGGCGTGGGTGTGGTACTAATGTATAATACTAAAGTGGGATAAAGATAGTACGTACTTCACGTAGGAAAAGGGCAAGTTACCAAACAACTCTCTGTGGGGTGCGCTAAAAATCTTCCACTGTTGTAAAATGTCCAATTTCCTAAATATAAGCATATTGCCATGAACTCGTCGAAATACAAAATTCACCATCATAAAAACAAAAGTAAAAGAAAAACCTACGTCTCCCATGCGTAATCCAGGTACGAACCTTTTCCTGTAAATAAATTAAATTAATGTCTAAATAATTTTAACTTAATTATTGGTTTTATTTACTAGAGCTACTATAGTTTAGATGGTGAAATAAATAGCATAAAATTTCTTTTAAACTGCATAATTAAGCATATATATGAAAAGAAAGATATATAAGAGTTAAATTCAGAAAAATAATGATTCAATTTGGAACTTAGAAAAAGGTGACATTATAGATAGATATGTCACATTACTCTTCTCTTATCCTTTATAACTAACAAACATGCTAAATTATATATAAGGAGTTCGTACAATGCATGCCAGATGTAGAGTCACGATTTGTCGGGGCATCACTTTTTGGAAATCTGATTTTACTTTAGGACACATTACATGCCTAGTTGCATGGGGACAAAGAAACCATGTTCTCTGTGGCACATGATACCCAAATTTCTGTTGGCATAATGAGATCGGGTAATCTGATGTTAGTGCACAATGTGCTTCCACAGAGACATCCACCATTAATTAAAGTAGCTACCTGCCTGCCCTGTGAAATCCACTTTGCTCTTAATTTCATTCTTGTGTGAAATGATCATATAGCTTGTGTTTGTTTTTGGTGTTCATGAAAAGAAGTAAACGAAGAGGACTCTGCATATTTGGCTCATTAAAGAATTATGATACATAGGGGAATAGTTATAATTCTATTATTAAAAGTTAGGTTTAATTGTATTTAGTGTCCTGTATATAAGGGAGGTCGGCAAAATAAGGATCGTAAATATAAACGTGGTAGAGAGTACCTGAAATTAAGCTTGTTTTGGCAATTGCAGGACTCCAGTCATTGAATTTTTTAAGTTGCCAGAATTTGCTGATGTGTACAAAATTAATCTTCTAAATTGGAAAAAAAGCTGATCAACTTGATATTATTATTATTTTTTTTTCATTATAAGCACTTACATGAAAAAATCCCCTGCCACATAAGCAATAACATGAAAAAAAGGGAGAAATACTTTTTTATTTGAGGTTTTATTACTGACTGAATATTTTTTTGGCACGACGTCCCTACTTGCATATAATTAAATATACTAAAAATTAGAATAAAATGTATAACCTAATACATTAATCTCAAAACAAAAAAAAAAAAGAAAGAAAGAAAAGAAATCAATTTAAATGTATGATCGGCACAATAAAATAATATAAATGCATATAACTACACAAAATAAAATACAAAACACCCACCCACCCACCCCCCCGGACGCACCCTGAACAATCCTTCCTCCTCCCCGCCACGCCAAAAAGGGGCGACGATGCTCCCAATCCCAGTAGAGAAGGACGAATTATGATATCGCCCCCGAACACGACTGGCGCCAACGACATCATCCAGTTAATCGTGCTCAAGGGGTGATGTTGTCTCCCCCTTCTATTGGAGGAGGGTGCGGGGATTAATCTTTTTTTTTCAGAATTTATATTATATAATAATTTTAATTATATAATTTATAATTATATACATAATATAAATTCAAAATATATTTTATGCAATCCCTTTTCATGTCAGCAGGATGTTCTCAAAATATGGCCCAATTTTAAAAGTCCTAAATTTGTATACATCAATAAATTTTGATCTTTTTAAAAATTTAGTGGCCGAGTCGTACAATTATAAATAAAAATTTAGTTTTTTTTTTACTTTTTGCTACTGTTATATTACTTTCCTTATTTTGCCATCCTTTCTTATATACAGGACAATAAATACAATTAAATTTAAGAAGTTATACAGTACTAATTTCGAATTTCGAAAGACTAGATTATGTGGAGACTTCTAAGAATCATTCTCATGATTCTGAAAAATAATTTCACTATTAATCCCTAAATTAGTCACTAAATTGATTTGGTATCCCTATGTTATGATCTTATAAATTGGTCCCCAAGTTTTCTTAAAATGGTCAGAGTCAGTCATTTTCGTTAGTTGGCCGTCTAAACTAATGGGAATGCTGTTATGAAAGGGAAAAAAGGCTAATTAAAGGCAGAATAAAAGGTCATTATTGACACTTGATAATTTTAATTTTGGTCCCCTATGTTAGTCACTAAATCAATTTTGGGTCCCCATATTTTTGGTCTTTGACATGTACATTCTCGCCATTATTTTAGTTAAATCGACTAACATAGATGACCAACTTTGATCTATACTTAGAGACCAAAGAACTTGGGGTCCAAAAGTAATTCAGTGACTAATTTTAGGGATAAAAATTGAAATTATCCCTTCCCAAATATTATGAAATATCATTTATATGTTAACCTTCCCCCTGAAGCTCATGTATGTAGTAACCGTTAGCTTGCCCTATATCTGTAGAAAGTAGTGGTACATAGTCAGAGCTTTTGTCATAACATCGACAACCAGTTTAGTGTGGGAATTTGACACATTTACAAAGATTTCTTGGCAACAAGGTTTCTAAGAAAGTGAATATCAACTTCAATATGTTTGGTTCAAGCATGAGAAATAGCATTCGAAGCTAAAAATGTGGCACACGATTATCCTCTAGAAGGATAGTTTGAGGAGAGTTAATCCAATTACACAAAGTATTGATGTGATCTTTAATAGCTGCACCATTGGAGCGTTGCAAGTGGAGAGCTTTTGTATTAAGCTTTAATTCTGGATCAAACGACTATGTAGGTTGTTTCTTCTCAGAACAAAAGAAACCAAATCCGATCTCAAGAAGATACAATAGCCAAGATTTTCAGGATGAAAGGTGATCCTCTTCTCAAAACTACATTTTCAGGTGCCACTGCCCAACGCCTCAAGCTTTCTATTCTGTGGCTGATATGACCAACTTGATCACTCAGTTCTCATATGTCATCCACTTTTCTTTGTTCCTCATCACCGTGGGTATCCATTCGATTATTTATCTCCTCAGAAGGGGCTTGTTGAACCTTCTGTGGAGGAACTGGTGGTGTTCTTTATTCCCTAGGTGGGAAAAGCTCTCTACATAAATATGTGCTTAACATGGGAGGTTCAAGAATATAAGGGTCAACAAATCCTTCTTATTCCTCCATTTCCATCAGTTGAGGAGGCAATGATGGTGGCTCTATTGCCCATTCTTCTCAAATCAGTTCGTGGCATAGTATCATCTCGGCCACCTTGGGCGGATTTACCAGGTTGTCCCTGACATCCCAGCAACAAGTTATTTCCTGTATCCCATTGAGGGTTGTTAGGAGTCTCATCCATATCCTTTGAACTCAAAAGAATCGTAAATTTTTTCCACATTCGGTGCCAAATGTTGTTAAAATAATAGTGGATATTTAAGGTATTTAGGTGAGTATTTCAGGTCCTTGCTACGTCGAATGCTTTGGATAATCTCTCAAAGATGCAATAAATCCTGCAAAACAAGATCGCATTTGGGCCAAGCCTGAAGGAACTCTGCCTATGGGTCTCCGACGCCTAAGTCAATGTCGAGTTAAAGGCTTTGAGAGAAAGAATGCAAATAGTTGGGAAGCAAAAAGTTGCACCTGAACATGGAGAGCTAATATTTATACATGCCGGTCTAATTATACAATTTCACATGCACCTGTTGAGAAAAATGACCCATGATCTTATTGGTAGGCCCAAGCCCATTGTTGCGTAAGCCTCTCACTATGGTGGACCTACTGGTTAAGCTTAGCCCACTCACTAACCAGGCCCAGCTACCCAACCCAGTAACTGTAATACTTATACCAAAATTACGCTAATCCTAATTCATTCTACTCCTGCCCCTTGTTTCCTCTGCAGTTCTTTCACTGGCTCCTTCTCTCTCTCTCTCTCTCTAGTTTCTCCTCTCTACCATTTCTCATGTCCTCGAAAATCCTTCTCTACTGCCTCTCTCTCTCCCTCCGTCTTCAATACAATATCTCTATAAAAGTCTCCCATGGCTTCTGGCTCTGAGTAACAGATTAGAAGTCTCTTTCTGCTTCTCCTTCTTTTGCTCCGTTTAAAACGTTCTTCGTGAACCATCTTATGTGGGGGAACCTTTATGGTTTCAAGTTGGTCTGTACGACCTGAGTTTTTTGGTTGTTGTTGTTGGATACTGAGTATTCATGAGAGATTGCCGGCCTTTGTTGCCGTGGGCCTTTCTCTCCAGATCTGGCTCTTTGAGCCAAACCCTTTTCTTTTCTGTAATATTATTTATAGATCTATAAAATATATATTCTATTTAAGATCTGTTATTTCCCTGTATATTGGTTTATAACCTTAAGGGTTTTCGTAACCCATTATTCTTGTAATAGTTGAGTTAGGATTTTTCTGGTCTCACTATTGAAGGGGTTTTTCACCCAACAATGACTCTATCTGATTTTTCTTTGGTGGAGTCTTGATAAGATCTAAACTTTATCTCTTTATTTCTGCCAAAATAGAATTGTGGGGTATATTGCTTGGTGCAAATAATTTTTTCTACTTCGTGTATCCATTTTATTGTGCCCTGTGTGCAATTGATTTTTTAAGAAACTAACTTTTTTGTTCCTTTTTTGCTATGTGCAAATATTTTTTGAACCGCTGTGTGCGAGTTTTCTTACGAAACTGCTTAGTACCTAAATACTGCTTTTGGTCCTTCACTTCGTGCTTAGAATATTTCTGGTTAGTGCAATTACTTACTACTCAGTGTTAATTCTTGCAAACCTAGACCAAACCCTTTGCTAATCCCTCACCTGCCCGAGCCCTTGAGGCCGTCTGGTATCTGATTGAGATTTAGTCAAGATTCCCTCTTAATCTATTGATAAATTGCTATTCTTATATTCTGTTTATTATTTACCCCAATTATATATTTTCTACATTTGTCACTAGTATTTCAGTTATATATTAATATGGCTAGTTATAATTTGCAACATGTTGATGGAAAGTCTGATTTTTCTATTTGGCAATAAAAAATAAAAGGTATTCTAATACAACAAAAGATTTTCAAAGTTATTGATAGAAAATACTCTAAAAATATTTATGAAGAAAGGAAAATAGAAAATGATGAATATGCCTACTTTTCTGTAATTCTAAATTTGTTTGATATTATTTTAAGAAAAGTTGGAAAACAAGATTCAACAAATGATCTATGGAATAAATTAGAAGAACTTTACACTGAAAACTCTTTACCTAGTAAACTGTTTTTGCTTGAAAAGTTTTTTGTTATAAATTAAATTTGTGTAAAAATATTGAGAAAAATTAGATGATTTTACGAAATTAATTCAAGATATAAAATTTTTTGGTGATAAATAGTCATATAGATGACTATTCTCCTATTGTCTTGCTTAATTCTATTCCTGAAATATATAATGATGTAAAAATTGCCATAAAATACGATAGGGATAATGTTAATTTAGATACTATTATTAATGGCCCTAAAAGTAAAGAAATGGACCTTAAGACTAATAAACCTAGTCGAAATCAGAATGAAGTTAATCATGCTAGGGGAAGAACAAAATACAGGAATTCTGATTATAAATTTAGAAAACATAGCAAGGGTAGAAGTAGTAGAAATAGAAGCAAAAGTAAGTCAAGATCTAGAACTAGGGAAGATAGAAATAGGGATGAAAAAATCTAGGAAAAGAAGATGCTATTAATTGCAGGGGTAAAAACCATTATATCAAAGATTATAGAAAATCCGAAAGAGATAATAATAAGAATAATAATAACAAAGAATATGCCAATGTAATAACTGAGGAAAACTCTGGATAGGTATATATGGTTTGTGATATAAACTCTGTTTAGTCTTCTTTAAATAAGAACGAATGGTTGATTGATTCTGGATGTACTTTTCATATGCGTCCTTTTAAAGAAATTTTCAAAAACTATAAATCTAAAATTTTGGGCTTTGTGTCCATGCAAATGAAAAGTTTCGTGAAAAAAAAGGTTTTGGTGATATTTGTGTAACGTTTGAAAATGGTTATAAGCTAACCATGAAAAATATAAGGCATGTTCATGATCTATGTTATAACTTAATTTCTTGTACTACCCTTGAAGAAGAAGGGCTTGAGGGAATATTGGATAGGGGTATTCAGAAAATTATGAAAGGATCTTTAACTGTTTTCAAAGCAGAAAGAAAAAGAAACTTATACATTTGCTTTGTGAAATATGATTCTTTTGTTGCTACTGTTCTGAAAAATGATAAAACCAATTTGTGGCATAAAAGATTAGGCCACATAAGTGTTAAAGGTCTAGAATTATTGCATAAAAATAGAATTCTAACTGATAAGATAAATAAAATGGATTTTTTAATGAATGTGTTCTGGGAAAGCAACATGAAGTTCATTTTCCTGCATCACATTACCCGAATCCCTTATCTTGTATTCTTGATTATATGCATGCTGATGTATGGGGTTCTTCTAATACTGCTACTCATGGTGGGAATAAATATTTTTTGTCTATAATCGATAACTTCTCTAGAAAAGTTTTTGCTTTCATAATGAAACAAAAGTGTAAAGTTTTTGAGAAATTCAAATATTGGAAATCCTTAGTGGAAATCAGATCGAAAAGAAATTGAAAGCATTAAGAACTGATAATGGTTTAGAATTCTGTAATCAACAAATTTCTGAATTGTATAATGATTTTGAAATTAAAAAACACAGAAGCACCCCTTATACCACTCAGTAAAATGGTGTAGCAGAAAGAATGAATATGACTTTGTTAAAGAAAGTTAGATACAAGCTTATAAGTTCTGGTCTATCAAAACGTTTTAGGGTGAAGCTATCTTAACTGCTGCATATCCAATAAATAGATCTCCATCAATTTCTTTCTTAGGAAGAATACTTGAGTCCTTATGGACTGGAAAATCTGTTTATCTTTCTTCCCTATGCATTTTTTGTTGTTTTGCTTTCACATTATTAAATGGTGATAAACTCTATCACCATTTCTAAAAATGTGTATTTATTGGTTATCCTGAAGATACTAAAGGGTTACAGGTTATGGTTTAAAACCCAACCTGGCTTTAAGGTAATAATTACTAGGGATGTGACCTTTAATGAATCAGAAATGCCATGTCTCACTAATGCACCTTGAAAAAGTGAAGAAGTAAAGATAGAATGCACCTCTAATAAGGTGGAGAGACCTTCAGATAATTACCAATAAGGGCAAGAGACTACGGAAGAAAATCAACTAGAAAATTATAATCAGGATGAAAATATAAAGATTAATGATCCTGAAGAACGCCTAGAAACTATTAGAGAACAAAGAGAACGTAGGCTTCCTTCAAAATTAAAAGATTCTCACCTTGTCTCAAATACTGAAAACTTGAATGTAGTACTTATGAAGAAGTATTACAATCTGTAAATTCAAAACATTGGATAAAAGCAATGAAGCGATGATATCTTTATATGATAATAAAACCTGGGTTCTTGTTCCAAAACTCAAAAACTGTTTTGTAGTTGATTGTAAATGGGTTTTCAAAATTAAACAAAAAATGATTCAACTCGTTTTAAAGCTAGATTAGTTGCTAAAGGTTTTACTCAAAAAGGAGTTGACTGTACTAAATTTTTTTCTCCTATTCTGAAATACACTACTGTTAGGATCATGCTTACTCTTGTTGCTCAATTTGACTGGGACTTGAAATAAATGGATGTAAAAACTACTTCTGCACGGTAACTTAGAAGAACAAACTTACATGCATCAACCTAATGCTTGATAAGCAAAAACCTGATTATATGTGTTTACTCACAAAATCTCTTTATGGAATCCCCTAGGCAATGGAACAAGAAGTTTGATATGTTCATGCATTCTTTAAATTTCAAAGAAGTACCTATGATCACTGGTTGTAATTTTAAAAATGATCATTTTATTCCTATATTTCTTTTCCTATATGTGGATGATATGTTAATTGCTAATCCTAGATTAAAATTAATTAAAGCTTCACAAAATAACTTATGCAAAACTTTGATATGAAAGATTTGGGTGATGCTAAGAAAATTTTAGGTATGTCTATTGGAAAAAACAAAAGTAATTCTACAATTTTTCTAAATAAAAAATCTTATGTCAAATCTGTGTTAGAAAAATTTTAATGTCTGATTCAAAACCTACTTCTGTTCCTTTAGCTGCACATTTTCAGCTAAGTAAAGATTAGAGTCGTAAAATTGAATCTGAAAAAAGAGAAAATGAAGAATGTTCCTTACTCAAATGCAATTGGGGTCTGTTATGTATTTAATGGTGAGTACTCGCCCTGATATTGCGTGTACTATAAGTTGTTCAAGTAGATATATGTCTAATGCCCTCATTAGGATGCTCTTAAATGGCTATTTAGTATTTAAATGGTTCTATGAATAATGACATTAAATTTTCTGAGTTTGCTGATGGTGCTAAATTGACTGGATATGTGAATTCCAACTATGCTAACGATAGAGATAGTAGAACATCAATAACTACAACTCCAGCATATTATTGCTTTGTCTACTACTGAAGCCGAATATATTGCCACTACAGAAGCTTTTAAGGAAGTTATTTGGTTAAAAGGTTTATTAAAGAAAATAGGTTTTCTAAAGGAAAAAAGTTACAGTATTTTCTGACAGTCGGTCTGAAATTCAACTTTGCAAAAATTCTGTTTTTCATGATAGAACTAAATATATTGATATAAGATATTATTTTATTAGGGACATAGTTGGAAAGAAAATCATTAACTTAGAAAAGATAAATTTTGAATCCAATCCTGCAGATATGGGAAGTAAATGTCTACCTATAGAGAAGTTCAAAACTTGCCTTAGAATCTTGAGCTTAGGATAATCTCCATGTTTGTATTTGTTCTAACCCATATATGTGCAAGTGTCTCTCTTTATTTTGCAGGTACGATTTTGGCAATGATGAATGTCAGATATGGCCTTGGGCCTAGTTCCTTCTTTGGGTTCTGGTTCAAGGTGGAGAATATTAAGAAAATGGCCTGTGACCTTATTGGTAGGCCAAGCCTATTGTTGCCCAAGCCTCTCACTTGGAAGGCTCAGCCGTCTCCACCATTAGCCCACTGGCTAAGCTTAACTCACTCACTAACCCGGTAACTCTTATACTTCCCAATAACCGTAACCCTAATTCATTCTATTCTTGCCCTTCGTTTCCTCTGCAGTTCTTTCACTAACGTCCTCTCTCTCTCTGTGTGATTTCTCCTCTCCACCGATTCTCATGTTTTTGAAAATCTTTCTCTCGGCTCTCTCTCCCTCCTTCTTCAATGCTATACCTCTATAAAAACTTCCCATGGCTTCTGGCTTTGAGTAACAGATTTAGAAGTTTCTTTCTACTTCTTCTTCGTTTACTCCATTTAAAACGTTCTTTGTGAACCATCTTCTGTGTCGGAAACCTTAGTGGTTTCAAATAGGTTTGTGTGGCCTGAGTTTTCTGGTTGTTGTTGGATACTGAGCAATTGTGAGAGGTTGTCGGCATTTATGGTCGTGAGCTATTCTCTCCGAATCTGGCTCTCTAAGCCAAACTCTTTTCTTTTCTGTTTTTGTAATATTATTTATAGATCTATAAAATATATATTTTGTTTAAGATTTTTTATATCTCTGTATATTGGTTTGTAATTTTAAGGGTTTTCATAACCTATTATTCTTGTAATAGTTGATTTAGGATTTTTCTAGGCTCACTACTAAGGGGTTTATCGCCCAACAACACCCTAAATATAAAATATGATATACATATGCAGTGGTTCGCACATACTGGTATAAAGTAGTGACAGGAAGTGGCCCCAGTAGACAATGAGGTGGTCGTATCAAATAAGGACACAAGTCTAATGGGAATAATTTGCCGGACATAAAAGAAGAGCATGAGGAGGTTACAAATTTTGTAGAAACTGGACAAGAATTAAAGTCAAAACTACAAAAGGTGTTGTTCTGAATGTATCTACTTCCAATCAAACAGTAAAACCACCAGTTGAAGCATCGTTCGATTGGAAAAAACAAGTGAGAATAAATGGCGTCAATCTAATAAGATGAAGTGAAGGAACCAAGCCTACAAGATTGTTGAATTATACAAGGAACTCACCAAAGCATAGCATAATCTCATGTGAGAAAGAAAAAATCGAAGGACAGTATCAAATGGCATCATAAAGATAAGGCTCCTATTAGATGGGAGGCAAACCATGAGTGTTATATTTTGCAAGGTCACTTTTATGCTCAGTCGAGCGAATTTTCAACAGTCCGTGCCCACGGCATATGCAAAAGACACTTGCAGTCTCGCAAATTTTTTATAGTCCTTGCCCACGACTTACCACCAGCACGCTCGACCTGATGCTCCCTCTTATTTTCACATTGATTTTTTCTTTCTTAATTTTTTGTTACTTATATTCCTTGTCTCTTTTTCCGTTATTTTCCTTTTTTTATATATATTTAAAAAAATCAAAAATAAAAAAAATCCCAAATTAAGCATAAAGTTCAAATTAGGGTTCCAACCCTTTCACAATTGTGCAGCTCCATCTCCTCCACAACACCCAACATTGCCGCTCACCACCGCTCTGCTCCTGGCGGTTACCGAACTTTGCATTGCCACCGCAAAACAACACACCATCTTCACCAAGCGACGCACTTCTATTCACCACCCTGCCAGTCGTTGTTTTCGTTGTTTCTTCTCTCCACTGTCTCTCTCCCATCTTCAAAACTTTTGGGGCAGGTTTTCGCGATATTGCACGTCCTAGTGCCGCCATACCCACCAACACTATCGGTGGCATTACGACGACTACTGCCCGCCAATCGCCGCCTCGTCCCACCTCGGACATTTTTTCTCATTCTCTTATATTTTTATTTTTCCCCTTATTCTCCATTTTCTATTTTTTTTTCCTTTCTCTTCTACTGACACACGATTTTTCATTTTTTTAGATTTCTTTTTACTTCTCTTTTATTTGCAATCATCTAGTGCTTTTAATAGGTTCAAGATGGACACCCTAGGGCCTTCTCGTTCCCACTATTGATTCAGCAAAAAAAATAACGTCGCTCTTCCCCTAACTGACAGCAACCTCAGTGGGAACCCCAACTTTCATTCTCAGCGTCATCAGGGCAGTATTATACTCCTTTATTCTTATTTTTGTCCCTAGTGTATAGGACATTTAGGGCAATGTCATTCTTAAGTGTGGGGGGTGGGAACTTTTATGCTTTCATGATAATCTTGGTCGATGTGATGTGGTTTCATTTATTATTTTTTGGGTTGCACAATGAGTTTGTTCTGTTGAATCCTAATTTGACTCTCGTTGACATGATAAATGAATACATTGTGAGGATTGCAAGAGACAATTGACATGAATAGGGAAGAATTCAAACGTGTCGCATTTGTTTCAATTGTCTTGATAACTGTTTTAAATGATGAATGCTTTCTATTTGATGTGTATTTATCTTTGCTACTATTGAAGTTAATTCACTGAAATAGGGCAACAACATAAGTGAATTCCAGGCCAAAACTAAAGCAAATTAGATACAATTCATTGCAAAATAAATAGATAATTTTTGAGATTTTACATATTTTAAAAAGAAAGCACAAAAATGAGGCCAAAATGATGGGAAAATGAGAGTAAAAGTGTTTTGGAAGAAAACGTGAAAAAAATAAATTAGTAGGTCTTTAATTCAGTATATAAGGGCAAAAATATATTGACACAGGCCAAAAAATATAGGACCTCAACCGCACTCAAAGCGCGTGTGCAACACATCTGGCCAGAGGGGGTCTGCTTTCTATATTTTAAAAAACTTAGTGGGAATTTTTACTGGATTTTTTTTCACAGGGTTTTTTTTAAACATTTAGTAAAACACAGGGGTTAAATTGCACTTTACCCTTTTTATTAAGACTGATAACTAGCAACCTACTGATATAGGCAATTTTGCTCTTTATACTTTATTTTTTAGATTCAGCTGATGAAGCAACTTATTTTACCATGAAAATTATTTGTGGTGATGTTATGAAAATAGAACCTATTAAGCACAATTGAGGGTGTAGTGTAAACTATTTTGACAATAATGATACGGAGATGTTTGGGATTATTAGATTACAATACAAAAATTAGGCTGTGATTCTAAATCTGTTAAGTTTCAGCCCAAATTACTGCATAGCTTATACATATACACAAAACGATGCAAATATTTATAGGCTTTTGACATAATTTCACAGAAGCATAGAGGTGGAAATATACTTAGAGCACTTAGGGGTGAAAATGCAAAGTGATGGTCTGGGGAAAAACATGAAATATTGATAGAACTTGGGGGAAAACAGATAGAGTTGGTTGTATTGTTGAAGAGCCTGATCCTGATACTTATTTTTTATTTTTAGATGAGGATATGGGTAGAAACATAGAGGGGTTAGAGGGATTGACTAACACTCATATTTCAGTTGTCTGATTCCAATAAAAAAATGCATTGTCAACAGTCACTCGGGCAACAAGAACTAAGGAATTTAATTGCAGATGGAATAGCTGAAAGAGTACGTTGAGAATGCATATAATTGGTTGGTGAAGAAACCTCCCTACCAGTGGTCTACATCTCATTTCAGTTCAAACATTAAATGTGATATCCTACTCAACATGTGTCAAAGTTTCAATTCTTTTATTCTTAGAACTAGGATTAAACCAATTATACCTATGCTTGAAGGTATAACGAATTTGTTGATTCCAAGGATGGAAGTTAATAGAGACAAGGCTAGACAATGGATCATTTGATATGCCCTAAAATCAAGAGGGCACCGGAAAAGAGTTGGAAACATTATATTTTTCATCCTTCGTCGTTGTCACTAAAATGATTTTAGTCCGTCATGTTCCAGGACTTACAGAAATGGTCCCTAATAGGTTACAATTTTTTAACAATATTGATCCTTGAAGTCAACTCACTGTTCATAACTAACGAAATGTAACAACGGGACACGCACATGTCGCTGAAAATGGGACGAAATTATGCCAATTACAATGTAAATCAAAATGGAATCAACATTATTATTGCTTCTTACTTCAACTGGTAATTGCAAACAACAAAAAAGAAAGAAAGAAAAAGCAAGCTACTTCAATTTACTCGAGAGATGGTGGTCCCTCTCCACCTTCGTCTCCTCCACCTCCTTCACCGCCATCTCCACCTCCTTCACCTCCGTCAGCAGGTGGAGGAGGTGGCAGAGGATCGGCACATTTCCTGAAACAGAAGCAGATTCCACGAGAGCATCGACCAGAGAGGAATTTTTCCCGTTTGCAGATTGTTTTACAGTTACTTATCTGGTTTCTAAGGTAACATCTCCCACGATACTTCTTGCTCTTTGAGTAACATGTCCGTGCTTCCGATTGTATCGAGACTTCATCTATAGTATTAGTTCCATATATAAAAACCAAATGTTACCATGAAAATTATATACATTGCAAATAATTTGGTGAACCTAATCTAATACAAATTGAATTCGTATTTGCAACGTAATTGGTTTACACTTAAAATTAACAGATAACAATCAGAAAATGATTTATTGTACTTGCTACATTACTTGCACAAATGTGCAATTAAACTTTATCTAGATTAAAATTTGGATAAAACATAGATACCTACCATGAGGTCGAACATAATTATGAATACCCACCTTATTATTTGAAAAATAAAAAACACCCCCCTCAAATGAAATATTTATTAATCCTAGATGGTGATGAGGGAATTACTTCTTTACTTTTGCTGAATTTAAAAAAAAAATTGAGAAAATGTAAAAACAACTGAGGGTAAAGTAAATAATCCATATGGCACATTAGTTCATAAAAGTATAATTCATAATCCAAAACGGAAATCTTGATTAGTTGACCATAAAATTTCATGGAAACCCAATAGAGGCTAAGGAAATGAGCTCATTGTTGGGTGCACGTTAAAATCGAAAGGTATTAATAATTTCTCAAACAACAAGAATATATTTATGATTGTATCAGGCCTCAGGAGAAGTGGCTATAATTTACAATTAAATTCTTTAATATAAAAAAATAACTATATGACATTGTTTCATAAATCAACTAAAGAGAATTTCAACTGGTTATTGGATGAATCAACTATTTATATGAAAATAAAAAATATACTTATGATTTATGTGCTGAAAACATGGCAGAATTATTACAACATGTCAAAAATATGAAAATAAATAATTCAAAAATAGCCCGGATAAAATTTTTATTCTACCAACGCAAACATTCTTACACATATACAAGAATGATCAGAGAGAAACATTACCGATTAAGAGCAGCATGAGTAACAGAACTAGTACAGAAACCTTTTTCTCCATCTTAATTTTTGGAAATGAGAACATATTGATTTCTAAGCAGCTGAGCACAAAATTTATACTTGTAAATGATGAAAGCCAGGGTATAGCTAATTACAAATGTCCCAGGGTTAAAAATTTGCATGGAATGATTAGAGGTGAAATTCATTGATTGCATGGAAATTATATTTATATAGTTTTTCTACTAAAAATTGTCCATTATCCACAAATTTTTTTTGAAGTTCCTTTTACCCAAATTATATAATCATGTCTAAAAATTGCAATAGGTCAAGTTTCTAGTGAGTTTGTTAAAAAAACTCAAGACAGAGAATTACACTTTTCATACTCAAATTTACCGCTAATTTGGTTTTGGTTCACAAACATTCAAATGGGATAATTTTGGTCCTTAAATTGTCAATTTTTTTTTATGTACATTGTCAATACCAACTACAAATACATTAGTGTACTTCTATACTATGAAACTATGTAGAATGATGCAGAAAACTAAATCACCAAGAAGAACAACATGATTTCTTTTTCATTTTACAACAAATCACTATAAGAACAAAAAAGGGAAGAAAAAAAAAAGAAGCAACAATGAGTCATCTTCCCTAAATGACAAAGGTTAACAACAATAAAAACATGAGTGTCAGTTCGTCTAATTAGAGCAGCAAGAACACCAACACTCTAAGAAAAAGTGAAACCCAACCTCCAATTTGTCGCCGTGGCTTTAAACTCCCTTGTTGAGGAGTTGGATATCAAGAAATCCAAGTAGAAGAGATCATGCTTGCCCAAATTATGAGGACAGTTTCTTGATTTTTTTTTTTCTGTTTTTTGTATGTACGCTAGTGGGGGTTTTTTTATTTGCTAAAATATGAAAAAAAGAAAAAAAAAAGTAAAAGAAGGGTTATTGTGGATTCTTTCAATGGTTAGATGATGAAATACATGAGAGCTCAAAGATGATCATTCTTGGATTGTTGAGAAGAATTAACAATTTTTAAGATTAGTTGAGAAAAATAAGTGAATAAAAGAATGAAGAAAGAAACTCATTGAGATAATTGTCACTTACAACAGAAGGTTGCATTGGTTGCTATCATGGAGTTATTTGGTATTGCCTTTCCGTATGATTTATTTTGAAGTTTATCACATCATTGTACTTAGTTTCATGGTTTAGGAGTCTACTAATGTATATGTGACTAGTGTTGATAATGGAGATCAAGAAAAATAAAATTGTAAGATGAGCCGAGTAGAACATGCTTAGGCAGTGTTCTCAAGCACGACCATGATCCTATCGACCTTTTTATCTTTTGTCCGTTTTAACGGGCACTTAACGAGAAGGACCGATTTTGTAAAAAAATTAACAATTTGGAGATCAAATTTTTACCTCTAGTTATTTGAGAACTAAAATCAAATTAGTGATAAAGTTTGAGGACGGAAATATAATTCTAACCAAAATTATTTAGAGGCTAGTGAATGAATTCCAATGAACTTTGGCGATTGGCACTTTCAGATAATGGGACCATATGACCAGTACACTGTTGATGTGCTTAGTTGTAGGAGGTGGGACTTGACAAGCATTCCTTATAGATATTCCATCTTAGCTAATAGCATAATGTACCATAATTGAATGTTTTTATCTAATTGCCAAAGACAACATAATGTCTCATTCTACAACCCAGCGTTCAACAATTTTTAATTTTTTCATTGGCATCCATATGGACAGTTGGCTCCATTTGGGAAAACAATAGCCAAGCCAAAGGTTGTTAATTCAATCTTGCAAAAAGCTATTCCTATTCAATTATATGAGACACCAAGAAAATCATATCCACTTTACATGGTATTTCTTCTCGCAACCAACCTTTTTTTAATTACTTCTACTACTACTACTAACTACATCTAACAAATGTTTGTGACCATTCCCTGAACTTATAGCCACTCGAGAGAGAATTAATGACACCTTGAAAAATTAGGAACATCACAATTGCTTAAATTAATTAATTAAATTTCTTACTTTTAGACCCTTATTTCGTGGGTAGGGGCTTGATGTGCGATCAAGATCCTTAAGAACCAAAAGATATAAAATACCCAATACAGATAACGAGATAATACAGTGAGATATGTTTGACATGATAGAAATTGATTAGGGCAAAATATATGATATATTTTTCTATTGTGATATGAAATACCCAATATTTTTGTGATATGATGTTTGTTCTTGAGTGTATTTATGATATTTTAGGTGCTTTTATGAAAGGAAAAAAAAGGTTGCAAGAAAGTGGCTAACATGTGAAAAAAAAAATTCTAGTAGCAGTGCTGCCAAAATGATCCGTGACTCATGAGTAATTAGAAATCTACATGACAGAAGCTGGTGTTATTATTACTCGTGCCCACGGGCTATCGGACATGCGGTAGGCGAAAATTAAAAATTCCTAAGTTGAGTGCTGATACGAAACATGTTGTGGTGCTACTTTATTTACTTGTAAAATATTTTGAGAAGCTTGGTAGGAATAGAATTAGTTAGGAAAGAAAATAAAGGTTGATTGAAGATAAATTCCTTGTCCATCCTACCATATTGAAGAACTAGCATAAAGGGAAGAAATGAGATAAGAGAAGGACATCTTTTTGCCTCGAGAAAATTCTGAAATTGATATCAAAGCATGAAGAAAAGACAATGAGACGAGTGGAGAAGTAGATCTGGCCCAGGAGTGATAGCCATTCAAGCTTGATTTTCTATCCAATGGGTTTTTCTAAATCTTTCTTCTTTGTGTTAGATCGAGCTAGTATGAACTAATTTACTTTTTGCTAAGGTTTTGGGAAGCCTAATGGAGACAATATTTTGAATATTTTTACCGAATTTTGATATGTTTGCAAATTATTATGCTTATTATTATAATTTGAGAGTCTGATCATCTTTTAGATTGAACTAATTATGTTGATGAACTGAAAGAAAATTCGGCATAATGGATAGGATAATTTGTGGTGTGAATTGATGATATGTAGACACACATAGAAATGATTCATTTAGTTGCAAAGGTTGTTCAAAGATCTTAGTGTATTATTGCACGAGTTTTAGACTGGAGGAATCCATTAATTCCTTGATAGTAATAGGTTTGGTATAGTTCGAAAGAGTATATCGAATTAACTTGAAAAGAACCTCAGTATATTAGAACACTTGCTCGTTAGATTAATCTGTTAACTTCATATTCATTCGATCAGTAAGGTGGACCTATAGCCTTAGCATCTTTTTTTCATCATTAAATCTTCTCCAACACTTTTGTTTGCCTTACTTCCCTTAATTATTGCATTCCGTAGTATTAATCTACCACTTGATTCTCGTCCAAATAATCGTAGATTACTTATAGTTTTGGTACTTCATTTTAATCCTCATGAGATTGATATTTGTTATACTACTTGATAGCTAGTGCACTTGCTAGTGATACACATATATTTTTGCAATCAAGTTTTTGGCGCCGTTGCCGAGGATTTAATTTGAAGTATATCAGAACTCTCTAATCTTGGTTAATTTGAATTTTTATTATGTTTACTTTTTGCCTCACCTAGTCTCTTGTATGGTTAACAACTTTATGAAATGAAGCAGTGGTGGAAAGTTGGCACACTTCGACTCAGAAATTCAGAGAACATTCCATCGATAAAAAAACACTATTGAAAGAAGCAAAAATAGTGGAAGTTCTACTATAGAAGAACAAGTTGCAATTTTTTAGACAATTACGAAGAATATGGGAGCTGTAAAAGGACCGATAATACAGTACTTGTTCCCAACAGCTGATGGGACAATCTCTAGGATTGCTAAGCCTACTGTCTAGGGCAACAACTTCAAAATCAAGCCGGCCATCTTTCAAATTATTTGATCAAGTGTGCAATTCTCTGGTTTGCTTGACGAGGACCCCAACAAACATCTTGCTAATTTTCTTGAGATTTGTGATACTTTTAAGTTTAATGGTGTTAGTGATGATACTGTTAGACTTAGGATTTTTCTATTGTCATTATGTGATAACGCCGAGGATTGGCTTCAGTCCTTACCTGCTGGTAGTACCACTACATTGGCTGCATTAACACATAAATTCCTTGCTAAATACTTTCCTGCCACTAAAACTACTAAAATGTTAAATGACATTACTTCCTTTGTGCAGTTAGAAAGGGAATCATTGCATGATGCATGGGAACATTTCAAAAACATGCTTAGAATATGCCCTCATCATGTGTTCCCCGTATGCCAACGGTACAAACCTTTTACAATGTCATGTTAGCTTACCGAGCTCCAATTGATGCAGCTGCAGGTGCCACTATTATGAAGAAACTACCATCAGAAGCATTGAATATCATTGATGAGATATCAACCAATCTATACTCCTATGGGCAATCCATACTCCTATGGGCATGAGTAATCGGCATTCACAACGTCGATGCAGTAACCACATTGTCTG
This sequence comes from Sesamum indicum, assembly GCF_026168435.1. NCBI lineage: Eukaryota > Viridiplantae > Streptophyta > Magnoliopsida > Lamiales > Pedaliaceae > Sesamum > Sesamum indicum. The sequence continues at coordinate 21,129,688 of NC_142662.1, forward strand.
CTCAAATGGCTGCACTAACACAACGAATGGATAATTTTGGAGCTACAATGTGGAAAGATGCACCAATAGGACTTTGTGGTGCATGCGGTCAAATGGGACAATTAAGTCGAGATTGCAAAGTAGGAAATCAATTTGCCATTCATGGAGATGCTAACTTTGTTTTTTATGGTGGCAGGTTTAATTTCAACTCATACTCCAACACTTATAATTCGGGATGGCGTAGTCACCCTAACTTTTTGTAGAGTGACAATTAGCAGCAAGGACCATTGGGATATCATCAATCACAGCAGCAAGCCTAGCAAGAGAAGAAGAGCAACTTAGAATACATGGTTTTCAATTTCATCACAGTAGCAAACACACGATTCCAAAATAAAACTACATCAATTCAAAATTTGGAGGTGCAAGAGGGACAATTGGCAAGCATAGTCTCTAGAAGAAAAGAGGGACAACTCCCAAGTGGCATAGAGAAATTCTCAAGAGAACAAGTTAATGCCATCACTATGAGAAATGAAAGATCTATTTGAGAAGAGTCATCGAAAGAACGAGAGGAGGAAGCACAAACTCAAAAAGGAGAGGAACCCCAAGAGGAAATAATAAGGGGTCCTCTTAAACTTAATTTAAATGTTGTTCCCCTTTATGTTCCATATCCTAAAAGAATTATGAAGGCTAACTTGGATAAACAATTTGAAACTATCATTGAGATATTGAAAAAGATTCATATTAACATCCCTCTGATTGATGCTCTTACGTAGATGCCGAGCTATGATAAGTATGATAAGTTCTTGAAGGAGGTGCTTTTGAACAAGAGAAAGTGGGAAGGAGGTGAAACGGTGAAGCTTAATGAGGAATGCTCGGCAATTCTACAGAATAAAGTACCATCAAAACTCAAGGATCTAGGGAGTTTTTCTATCCCTTACACTATAGGAAATATTGGTGCTAGCGTTAATTTGATATCATATTCGATTTTTGAAAAACTTGGAATGCATGAGCTTACTTCCACTAGAAGCATTAAGTATCCTAGGGTGATAATGGAAGATGTGTTGGTCAAAGTACGCACATTTATCATCTCTATTGATTTCATCATGCTAGATATGAAAGAACATAAAGCTATGCCATTAATTCTAGGAAGACCTTTTCTTACAACGAGTAGAGCCTTGTCGCTGTGCAAAAAGGTCAACTCAATATTAAAGTTAATGATGAATCTATAGTCTTCAATGTGTTTAAGCCTATGAAATATTTGCACAAGAAGGAGCATGACATATTTATAATTGATAGCATTAATACCCTTGGAACTTATGATGCGCATTTAGTCAAATGTGATGATCCCATAGAATATTGCATAAACAATTCTAATGGGGATAATTTGCAGGACATAAAAGAAGAGCATGAGGAGGTTATAAATTTTTTAAACACTAGACAAGAATTAAAGTCAAAACTACAAAAGGTGTTGTTTTTAATGGATCTACTCCCAATAAAAAAGTAAAACCACCAGTTGAAGCATCGATTGAAAAAAACAAGTGAGAATAAATGACGTCAACCTAATAGGATGAAGAGATGGAGGAATCAAGCTTACAAGAATGTTGAATTATACAAGGAACGCACCAAGGCGTAGCATAATCTCATGTGAGAAAGGAAAAAATCGAAGGACAGTAACAAGTGGCATCATAAAGACAAAGGTCCTATTAGAGTGGATTGGCAAAGGCTCAAGCAATATATCAAGGGAACACCACCATTTCCCGTTGACCATCCTCTTCAACTTTACACCAATTGAGAATCCTACCATCGAGCTAATGACGTTAAACAAGCTCTACATGGGAGGCAACCCATGGGTGTTATATTTTACAAGGTCACTTTTAAGCTTAGTCGAGCGAATTTCTGACAGCCCGTGCCTACGGCATATGCAAAAGACACTTGCAGTCTCGCAAATCTTTGATAGTCCTCACCCACGACTTACCACCAGCACGCTCGACTTGATGCTCCCACTTATTTTCACTTTTTGTTTCCTAATTTTTCGATCCTTATACTCCTTATCTCTTTTCCCCTTATTTTTTTTATCTATATTTAAAAAAATCAAAAAATAGATAAAAATCCCTAATTAGGCATAAAGTTCAAAAGAGGGTTCCAACCCTTTCACAATTGTGCAGCTCCACCACCGCTCTGCTCTCGGCGGTCACCAGACTTTGCATCGCCGCCGCAAAACAGCACACCATCTTCATCGAGCGACGCGCTTCCATCCACAATCCCGCCAGTCGCCATTTTCATTGTTTCTTCTCTCCACTATCTCTCTCCCATCTTCAAAACTTTTGGGATAGGTTTTCGTAATGTTGCGCATGCTAGTGCCGCCATATCCTCCAACATTTTGCCGGTGGCATTACAACGACTACTATCCACCAGTCGCCGCTTCGTCACACTCAGACATTTTTTTTTATTTTCTTATGTTTCCATTTTTCCCCTTATTCCCTATTTTCTGTTTTTTTTTCTTTCTCTGATACTGACATACGATTTTTCATTTTTTTCAGATTTTTGCTTACTTCTCTTTTATTTGCAATTATCTAGTGCTTTTAACAGGTTCAAGATGGACACTCCACGGCTTTCTCGTTCACACTATTGATTCAGCAAAAAAAAAAAAACGTCGCTTTCCCCTAACTGACAGCAACCTCGATGGGAACCCCAACTTTCGCTCTCAGTCATTAGGGCAGTATTATACTCTTTTATTCTCATTTTTGTCTCTAGGGTACAGGACATTTAGGGCAATGTCATTCTTAAGTGTGGGGGTGGGGACTTTTATGCTTTCATGATAATCTTGGTTCGAGATGATGTGCTTTCATTTATTAATTTTTTGGTTGCATGTTGAGTTTGTTCTGTTGAATCCCAATTTGACTCTCTTTGACATTATAAATGAATAAATTGTTAGGATTGCAAGAGACAATTGACATGAATAGGGAAGAATTCAAACGTGACGCATTTGTTCCAATTGTCTTGATAATTGTTTTGAATGATGAATGCTTGTGAGTAACACATAGTGCTGCTATATTTTGGTTTAATTGTCTGATTGTCATCTTTGATTTGATTTTTTAGAACTTGCTTGGTTATACATATTGAGGTTGCATTGTTGATTTTGGTGTGGTGAAAGTAATAAGGGCATTAGGACCATCCTAAAAAGTTTTCTATGTTAAGTGTGCATAAATATCCACCCTTAATAGCCCAATTAAGTATGAGCCTAATTTCGTTGTAATTATAGCCAAAGATACAAAACCTTGATGAGCATATTTTTTCATTATACCTTTGAACCCCAGTTTTAAATGATTAGAAGCAGCTTGTGGACTGCTTTTTCCATCAGCATATGGTTCAAATGCACAATCTACACTACCTCTGAACAAAGAGTTGGGTATGAAGGGAGAAGAAATGCAGATTTATTAGGAAGGGGGAATTCGAATCTATCTCCAGTTGTTCAACCTCCAGCTATTCCACCTTCAACTTTTCCATCTCCAGGTGTTCCACCTCCAACTGTTCCATCTTCAATCGTGGGGGAAGGGGCTTCAACCACTATTAGGAGTAGAAATAAGCGGCTAATCATTATGGAGGTTTTACAAAATATAAGGGACTGTTCAAAAAGAAGGCCAAGGAGACCATGATATTGGGGTAGAAATCGTTTAATTTCTGATTTTGTTTTTGTCTGAAACAGTAATTTGGGCTATGGCTTGTTCAGTTTTTGCCAGGTTATGCATTGTTCAGGTTTTTGCAAATATTGCACTTTAAATTATTTTTATGTTTGCAATTGGCACTTTGAATGAATTTAACAATTAGCACGTTGAATGATTTGTTGCACTTTGAATGATTTTTATATCAGCAGTTGGCAGTTTCAATGGTTTTGTTTTTAATGAATTTATTGATTTAGTGATTCTATTTTTAATGTATTTATCTTTGCTATTGTTGAAGTTAATTCACTGAAATAGGGCAACAACATTAGTGAATTCCAGGCCAAAACTAAAGCAAATTATACACAATTCATTGCAAAATAAATAGATAATTTTCTAGATTTTACATATTTTAGAAAGAAAGTACAAAAATGAGGCCAAAATGATGGGAAAATGAGAGTAAAACATGAAAACATGAAAGAAATAAACCAATAGTCTTTAATTTAGCATAATAAGTGCAAAAATATCTTTACACAGGCCAAAAAGCATAGCTTCTCAGCCGCACTCAAAGCGCATGTGCAACACATCTGGCTTGAGGGGGTCTGTTTGTTATATTTTTTGAAAAACACAGGGGATTACTGGATTTTTTTTTTCACAGGGCGGGTTTTAAACATTATTTAAACATATGGGGTAAATTGCACTTTACACTTTTTATTAAGGTTGATTACTAAAAATCCTGTGATATAGGAAATTTTGCTCTTTATACTTTATTTTTTAGATTCAGTTGATGAAGCAACCTGTTTTACTATGAAGATAATTCGTGGTGATATTATGAAAATGGAACCTATTAAGCACAATTGAGGGTGTAGTGTAGACTATTTTGACAATATCGATTAGGAGATGTTTGGGATTATTAGATTACAATACAAGAATTAGGCTGTGATTCTAAATCTTTTAAGTTTCAGTCCAAATTAGGGCATAGCTTATACATATACACAAAGCGATGCAAACATTTATAGGCTTTTAACATACTCTCACAGAAGCAGAGAGGTGGAAATATACTTAGAGCACTTAGGTGTGAATATGCAAAGTGATGGTTTAGGGAAAAACATGAAATATTGAGACAACTTGGGGGAAAACAGATAGAGTTGGTCGTATCTTGAAGAGTCTGATCTTGATATTGATTTTTTAATTTTAGATGAGGATATGGATGGAAACATAGAGGGGTTAGAGGAATTGGCTAACATTCATACTTCAGTTGTCTGATTCCCAAAAAAAAAACATTGTGAACAACCGCATTAAAATGCTTATAATTGGTTGGTGAAAAAACCTCCCTACCAGTGGTCTAGATCTCATTTCAGTCCAAACATTAAATGTGATATCCTACTCAACATGTGTCAAAGTTTCAATTCTTTTATTCTTAGAATTAGGATTAAACGAATTAAACCTATGCTTAAAGGTATAATGAATTTGTTGATTCCAAGGATGCAAGTTAAATGAAACAAGGCTAGGCAATGGGTTATTTGATATGCCCTAAAATCAAGACGATACTGGAAAAGATTTGGGACAATTATATTTTTCATCCTTCATCTTTGTCACTAAAATGATTTGAGTCGGTCATGTTCCATGACTTACAGAAATGGTCACTAATGGGTTACGATTTTTTAACAGTATTGATCCATGAAGTCAACTCACTGTCCAAAACTAACAAAATGTAACAACGTAACACGCACATGTCGCTGAAAATGGGACGAATTATGCCAATTACAATGTAAATCAAAACGAAATCAACTTTATTATTGCTTCTTACTTCAACTGGTAATTGCAAACAATAAAAAAGAAAGAAAGAAAGAAAAAGCAAGCTACTTCGATTTATTCGAGAGATGGTGGTCCCTCCCCACCATCGTCTCCTCCACCTCCTTCACCTCCGTCAGAAGGTGGAGGAGGTGGCAAAGGATCAGCACATTTTTTGAAACAGAAGCAGATTCCACGAGAGCATCGACCAGAGAGGAATTTTTCCCGTTTGCAGATTGTTTTACAGTTGCTTGTCTGGTTTCTAAGGTAACATCTCCCACGATACTTCTTGCTCTTTGAGTAACATGTTCGTGCTTCTGATTGTATCGATACTTCATCTATAGTATTAATTCCATAAATAAAAACCGAATATTACCATGAAAATTATATACATTGCAATTAATTTAGCGAACCTAAACTAATACAAATTGAATTCATATTTGCAACGTAATTTGTTTACATTTAAAAATAATAGATAACAATCAGATAACGGTTTATTGTACTTGCTACGCTACTTGCACGAATGTGCAATTAAACTTTATCTAGATTAAAATTTGGATAAAATATAGCTACCTACCATGAGATCGAACATAATTATGAATGCCCACCTCGTTGTTTGAAAAATAAAAAACACCCCCCTCAAATGAAAGAATTATTAATCCTGATAGTGAGGAGGAAATTACTACTTTACTTTTGCTGATTTAAAAAAAATTGAGAAAATGTAAAAAATAATTGAGGTTAAAGTAAATAATCCATAGGGCATATTAGTCCATAAAAGTATTTTAAATTTTTTTAAAAATATATAAAATTATAATTCATAATCCAAAACGGAAATTTTGGTTAGCTGACCATAAAATTTGATGGAAACCTAGTAGAGGCTAACGGAATGAGCTCATTGTTAGGCGGATGTTAAAATCAGAGGGTATTGATAATTTTTCGGAAAAAGTATTATTTTAGTCCGTTAAGTATGCTTAATTTTAATTTTAGTTCGATAACTATATCTATTTTTGTTTAGGTCCAGTAAAATACGAAATTGCTTACTTTTAGTTCATGAAATTAACTATATGACATTGTTTCATGAAAAAAATTATGAGTAATTACAAACTAAAGAGAATTTCAACTGGTTATTGGTTGAATCAACTGTTTATATGCAAATAAAAAATATACTTATGATTTATGAGTGCTAAAAACTTAGCAGAATTATTACATGTCAAAAATATGAAAATAAATAATTCAAAAATAGTCTGGTGAAAAATTTTATTCTACATACGCAAACATTCTTACACATTCAAGAATGATTAGAGAGAAACATTACCAATTAAGAGCAGCAAACATTCTTACACATATACAAGAATCATCAAAGAGAAACATTACCAATTAAGAGTAGCATGAGTAACAGAACTAGTACAGAAACATTTTTCTCCATCTTAATTTTGGGAAATGAGAACATATTTGATTTCTAAGCAGCTGAGACATAATTTATACTTGCAAATGATGAAAGCCAGGGTATAGCTAATTACAAATGTCCCAGGGTTCAAATTTGCATGGAGTGATTAGAGGTGAAATTCATTGATTGCATGGAAATTATATTTATATAGTTTTTCTACTAAAAATTGTCCATTATCCACAATTTTTTTTTTTTTGAGCCAATCACAATGCAAGCCCCAATTTAAAAAGTCACATGCCTGGCATGTGACTTTTTCCGGCGAGTGACTCAATTTTCCGACCAAATATGCACCAAAATTGAGATTTTTTCAGTTTTACGAGACCAAAATTGGACCCTAGTAACTTAAAGGATTAAAACAAGAATGGCCTGAAATTAGGGACGAAAATTGCCTTTTATCCTTATTTTTATCAAATGTGATTTTGATTGAATTATCAAATGTAGAAACATAAAATATACATATCAAATACAAAAAATCAATCAAAAACGAAGCGCATGAATAACACAACAAAGTCGGAGAGGGGTTAAATACTATTTATACGGATAAAATATTTTTTTAGCCTCATATAATAAGAATACAATTATTTTGGTACCATAACTTTAATAGATGACGCCTTTAGTACTATAAAATTCAAAATTACTTCTTTTTAGTCCCAAAAATTAGTCATATGCGTTGTTTGGAATGAAAAGGAAATAAATTCAAATTACCCTCCTGAAATATTGGAAAAGGGCAAAAAAACAAAAAACAATGAAAAAAAGGGCAAAGAGATTCCCCAACCTTTTAATAAAGAAACATATTACCCCACATCCGTTAGGCAATGTAGTTCACTCGCCCATTTTGTGATTGATTTAACTATTTTAGCTAAACCAAAATAACTAAACAAATCGCAAAAATGGGCGAGTGAACTACACTAATCCTGCATAGGGGGGGTAATATGTTTTTTTATTAAAAGGTTGGAGAGGCCCTTTGCCTTTTTTCTTTTTTAGGGTGATTTTTGTTATTTTTCAATATTTTAGGAGGGTAATTTAGATTTATCCCGGACTATAACGGCGCCCCAAACAATGCATTTTAGCATCAAATCCACACCGCATATGATCTTTTGAAACTAAAAACGCGTGATTATAAATTTTATGTAACTAAAAATCAGACTCGCCATACTTATGATACCAAAAAAAACTACCCTTATTTTATAGGACTAAAAACGCATTTTACCCCCCTTCGTTTATGAAATATGGGGCAACTTTTTAAACTTAATTTCCCGAAATTAAGTGAATTTTTATACTTATTTGATTTTTACACCAAAGTAATTTGTATTCAACAATAGGAAAGAGAAAGAGAATTGCGTAAAGAAGAAAATGAATGTAAAAAGTTTGAGAGAGCAAGAAAAAAGGAATGGAGTGAATGAAGTGAGATGAAATGAGCGTAGAAGCATAAAAATAGGGAAGTGTGATGCAGCCACCACCACTTCAAATAGAACGATGACCCAACCAACCTTTCACCCTCCACCGTTCATTCATACTACTTAATTATAACACATTCCCTTTATATAAACAGCTCAACTCACTATTCCCAAATTCGCTAACTGCAAACGTATACATACATACTCCTCTCCTCGTCTCTTCCCATCTGTTTACCCTCCAAGAATTTGCACTTTTCAAAAGGTATACACACACTTTTGCATTTTCATTCTCATTTTCTAGATTGTTGCTTGTCGAATCTGATTTGGCCGATAGAATTGGGTTCGGGCTAGAATTTGCCATGTGGTGTAGTGTAGAGTGACATGCATATGCATGTGCATGTGCAGCTTCATTTTGGGGTACTTACTGAAACTTACTAATTGAGTACAGAAAGTAGTATAATTAAGATGGCAGAAGCGGAGGACATTCAGCCACTCGTGTGCGACAATGGGACAGGAATGGTTAAGGTACATATATGTAATCTAAAATTTCTGGGCATGCGATATCGCAATGCTTTGTTCACTAATAGCTCGAGGCTGCTTTTTGTACTGGTTGTAGGCTGGATTTGCTGGAGATGATGCTCCAAGAGCTGTATTCCCTAGCATCGTTGGGCGCCCCCGTCACACTGGAGTTATGGTGGGTATGGGGCAAAAGGATGCGTACGTTGGAGACGAGGCTCAATCCAAGCGTGGTATTTTAACTCTCAAGTACCCGATAGAGCATGGGATAGTGAGCAATTGGGACGACATGGAGAAGATATGGCATCACACGTTCTACAATGAACTTCGTGTTGCCCCAGAGGAGCACCCCGTCCTCCTAACTGAAGCACCTCTCAATCCCAAGGCCAATAGGGAGAAGATGACTCAGATTATGTTTGAGACGTTCAACGCTCCGGCCATGTACGTCGCTATTCAAGCCGTGCTTTCCCTGTACGCTAGTGGTCGTACCACCGGTAAGATAATCTTTCAGTGTGATTGATGTATGATGTACAATTTAGAATAATGAGATGTTGTTACGATTTTTGAGCTAGTGATGGCAGCTTCCAAAGGATAATTTCCTATTACATTTCCTGCTTAGGTATTGTGTTGGACTCTGGTGACGGTGTGAGCCACACCGTCCCTATCTATGAGGGCTACTCCCTCCCACACGCCATCCTTCGTCTCGACTTGGCTGGCCGTGACCTTACTGATTACTTGATGAAAATCCTGACCGAACGTGGCTACTCTTTCACCACATCCGCGGAGCGTGAAATTGTGAGAGACATGAAGGAGAAGTTATCTTACATTGCTCTAGACTATGAGCAAGAACTTGAGACTGCAAAAACTAGTTCTTCGGTCGAGAAGAGCTTTGAGCTGCCAGATGGGCAGGTGATCACCATCGGCAATGAGCGATTCCGGTGTCCCGAGGTTCTGTTCCAGCCCTCAATGATCGGAATGGAAGCAGCTGGAATCCATGAGACTACATACAACTCCATCATGAAGTGCGATGTCGACATCAGGAAGGACCTTTACAGCAACATCGTACTCAGTGGTGGTACTACCATGTTCCCTGGAATTGCTGACAGGATGAGCAAGGAAATTACAGCCTTAGCTCCAAGTAGCATGAAAATTAAGGTTGTTGCTCCTCCTGAAAGGAAGTACAGTGTCTGGATTGGGGGCTCCATCTTGGCATCTCTCAGCACTTTCCAACAGGTAATTAGAGTCTTACACAACACATAATTAATCGATGAAGGAACATCGATCCTTCACATATTCTAATCCAATCATATTTTGTACAGATGTGGATAGCAAAGGCTGAATACGATGAAGCAGGTCCATCAATTGTCCACAGAAAGTGCTTCTAATCAGGCAATGTACGCAGTGTACGAGATGGAGATGACATTCATTTTTTAATTGACTAGGATATAAAATTAATTATTCATGATAATAAAATCATGAGATCAAGTATTATCAAATCAAGTTTGTATATGTATATTTTACCTTTTATTTATAAGATTTCATTGATATTTGATATAATTTTCATAAAATAGATAACATTATTAAATATTATAATATATGAAAGAATTTTTTTTATTTTGTCCCATCAATCAACATAATAATAATGATATAATTAGTATTATAGTCTAACTTCAAGTGATTTTAAAGTTTAAATTATAAAATTTAATTTGAAAATTCATCATATCGTATCCATGTACATGTAGAAAAAATGTGAACACTTTTCTATTAAATTTTATTTAAAATATTAAATACATTTACATACACTAATGTGTATTATTTATGAAAATATTTAAATATAAAATATGTTAAAAAATAATAATTTGATTATAGTGGTATCATGTCATTTAGCAATAAAAACCCGTATTATGCCAAACACCCTAAATTAAATAATAAATTCAAAGTAAACAAAAAAAATAATATACTACTATTAAAAGACTAAATACCTACATTCGTATGATCCGAACTCATAATCTAATAGTGAATGACAACTTAAAATATAAAATTTCTTAATTTCAATCATATTAAATCATAGTTGGGTATCATGTACGATATATATGAAAAGCCCGTGATATATGGACGATGATTAGTGATGACAATCATTATCGATCCAACCATTATAATAGTGTGAAATGATGTCATTTTTCATTATAAAAAATAATAATGCATTTTTTTTAGTGAAATAATGTGTCTATTTGCTAAAAATATGGCTATTGAATTTAAAAAATCATAATTTTTTTATAAGTATCCTTTTCAATTGAACATTTTCATTTAATTCTACTGAGTTTTTTGGAAAAGCATTTTGAAATATTTTGTCTTTTATTAAGAGAATTCTGAATACTTTTGGCATTTATCAGGATCTGTAATGTTACTGATGTGGTAAATTTATAGAGCAGTTTCTCATTGCGGAGGAAAGTCCCAGTGGTTGTCCATTGGGTCAAGAAAAGCCGAAGCGTTCTTTGAACTACTGTCACTCTTCACCTATTGGCTATGTACACTTTGTTGTTTCTAAAGAATGTCATCTCTCAAATGGATGTTGGTTCCACTTATTATCAAAATTCTGTATCCAACAATTCTTTTCACTCATAATAATTTATTATTCTGCTTTTAATTATATATATTATGTGCCATAGTGGCTAATCTCATTACAAAAAAACGAAAAAAAAAAGTAAAGTGTGATTATTGTCTCAATATTTTGTGATTAGACAACTAGGGTATCACTATGTTTAGGGTAAATTACATTTTTTGTACTATAAGTGAATCTGCTTTCAATTTTGATCCCACACTTAGGTCAATTCATACATTGAGTCCCACATATTTGAGGACCATTAAGGGATTTTCGTCCAATTGATAACGGCAGTTGCTTTCACCGATAGTCAATACAATCAAAATAAGAGTAAATTATATTTTTTGTCCCATAAGTGGATATATTTTCAAATTTGGTCCCACACGTAAATGTGCGAATTGGCTTGAGTGTGGGACCAAAACTAGAAACAAGTCCACTTATGGGACAAAAAATATAATTTACTCTTATTTTGATTGTATTTACTAACGGAGAGAGCAGCTGTCGTTATTAATTGAATGAAAATCCCTCAATGGTCCTCAAATTGAAAAAGAAAACCATATATGGGACTCAATGTGCGAATTAACCTGAATGTGAGACCAAAATTGAAAATAAATCCACTTATGAGACAAAAAATATAATTTAGCCACTATGTTTACCACCAAGTATTATTCCTCACCAATTCCTGACCCCACTACGTTAAATTTCAACTCACTTAACATTTTTCATTATTGAATCCAAATATTTCTATTAAATATTTAATAAAATATAATTCAGTAGCTTTCTTGAACTTTTTGAAAAAGCAATTAGTTGTTGTATTAAATAATAATATTTTTCTTTCTTTTCTTTTTCTTTTTTCTAATCGACACATTTTCATTTTTCTTAAAATATTAAATATTTGTCTCACTTTTTCACCTTTTTCTTGCTCACCTCTTTGATTCAAAGTGGGTATGGTAGGTTGGGGAGTGTAAATGAGTCAAGCTCGATCGAGCTCGACCTTTTTTGGTGAGTTCGAATTCAAGCTTGAGCTCAATTTTGAGTTTTCTGACTCGAGCTTGGGCTCAGCTCCTATATGATGAGCTCGAGTTTATTTTTTTTATTGATTATTAGATTAAATCATGGGAATCATCAAATTTCTATATAAATTTATAAGTAATAAAATAGATTGCATAATGTATATTATGTTATAAACATACCAAAATATAATATGAAATTTTAATTTATTGTTATAAATATAAACTATAGATTAGTTTAGTAGTAATATAATTAGTACTGAACAATTTAAAATTATATAAAAACATCCATTATCTGAAATAATACAATTGAAATACATAAAAATATTTTATAATTGAGATTAATATATGTTCACAATCTGCAATAAATTTATATATTTATAAATGTTAGTATTACATTGATGTAACTATCATTTTACATTGTTGAACCACATAGGTTAATCGGGCCATCAAAATTCAGATCAAACCATTAGATATCATCAAACTTACAGAAAAATACATTTGGTAAAGTTTTAGACTTATTGGATATACGGATGTCAAGATATCTTACTTGGAACATAAGAGTAATCATTCAAGACGGTATATCGCTTAATCATGCCATGTGATTTTAAATCATATCGTCTGATATGATCTAATGGACAAGTGCTATATATATTTAAGTTTGGTATGAATCGGGTGTCCAAATTTTAAGATGTCGCAATTGTTGATTAAACTTTTTTATCACATTATATATATAATGATAATATAATAAAAATAATTAAAATTGTTCAACCATCAATATTATTATTATTATTATCATTATTTTTAGATTAATTCATAGGAATCACTAAATTTCGACATAAATTTATAAGTAATAAAATGGATTGCATAATGCTTGTATGTATCTTGTTATAAATATAAAACTCAAAAATAGATAAAAAAAAAATATACTAAGTGAATTACTTGTCAATTTTAAAAAAGTATAACACATTACAAATATATATTAAAATTGAACATAAAGTTTATATGTGTCATATCAAATAATAATTTTAATTGTAAAAAATATTATAATTTACTAAATTGTTGATTAAATTTATTTTTGTATAAAATTAAATGTATAAATAAAAGTACCATAATTTATAATTATTCAAAATAAAATATATGATATTGATTAATAATTATAATATATGGTCATTTTGAGTATAAAATTGATAAAGTATTTAATATAAAATTAAATATATAAAAATTTTATAAATAAAATATATATATATAAATTAATAAAAATAAAAAAAATTCACGAGCTGATGAATAGAAATAATTGAGCTCAAACTAAAAATCGAGCTGACTCGCGAGCCGACTCGACTCTTATGCCACCCCTACGAGGGGAGAAAAGAGTGAAAAGTGGAGGGAAGAAAATATATAATATTTTTTTATATTTTTAATAATTTTACTAAATCATTTTCCCTTCCCCACCACCACTTCAGCCTTCACCTCACCCCTACTCTCTGATTCTCTCTTCTCTCACCAGCCAAGTCTCTCTCTCTCTCTCTCGCTCGCTCTGTTTATTCCCGCCATCGTGCACCCTCTCCGTGTTGCTCTCTCTCTCTTTGGTCTGGTTATTGCCGCCGTCGCCGTAAATCAGAGGTATGTGTTACTGTGTAATTAGATGAATGAAGACTATGTATAAATTGAATAGTAATCCATGGGTTTACATTGAGATAACCTTGGCTGATGGATAGATTTCTCTTTGCGTAAAATCTTCTTTCAATTTAAACTTTCTAGTTTATTGGATAAGATTATCACCCAATTTCAAATTTAGAATTGGAACTCTTGGAATTCATTTCTGATCCTTGTAAAATGAAGCATAATTAGGCATAAGAACTGAATTTGTTTTATGCTTTTTTATATTCTTTAAATTTTGTATTTTGCTGCATATGCAGCTTTGGAAATGGAGAGATCGTATCAGGTGGAGGTGGGAAGTCTCGAAGCTTCACTGCTTCAAATGATCAATGATCACAATCATGCCTCTGTTGAGCTTCGTGAAAACACTGGTCAGTAATACTTATATGGAATGTATGCCTAATTTGATGACATGTTGTTGTTTGCAAAATATAGTGTATTATCGAACTCAATCTGTGGTTTGCTTTTGTCTTCTCTTTTCTTTTGTTTTTAATTTTCGCTTTCTTTTGGGTAATATTACTTATGAGATTAGAGAAAGCCAAGAAAGAAGCTATTGGGAAGGCAATGCATGTATCAGATCTGTTGGTAAATGCAGTTAATGGGGGTGTTCAAGAGGTCTTTATAAATGAGAAGCGAATAGAAATGGAAATTAGAGCATTGGCAGCTACTATTATGCGATTCTCGAAGCAAACTGATCAGTGGCTCACGGCTTCTCATGCTATCAATAATGCTGTGAAGGTTAGCAACTGAATTGATTACTAAATAGTGTGTAGATGTGGAGTAATTCATACAATGTGTCCCTTGGTTATGAACCGTGCAATCATAAATAGAGATAAAAGAAATGGTTTTCATGTCGCAAGTCTCTGAGTCCGTAGCTGTTTTTTAACTATTGAGTCAACTTCAGGCCATTTTGCTGCTCTTGGATTCAATATGTTGGTTTCTGAAAACTGTCCTCTGAATTTTGTTTTTTGTATTTATAATCTGGGCCTTGGCAACTGATTACCATTATGAAACATTAATTGGCCATGTTGTAAATACGTGATGTTGTTAGATCTTTGACTTGATGAAAAATATCTCATCTAAGTGGCTTTTATATGTATCTTGTGTGTTTGTGTAGTACTTTTGCCAGGTTGAGAATTATTTTTATCGATATACGTCCATCCATAAATGGCATGTGAGAAGTAAAAGATATACTTATTTCATACTTCCGAGTTAGTTTAGGAAGTACAATTAAGGTTTGTGGAAAAAGTTTGAAAAGGCAGAGTGATATCACTGTCATGTGAGAATGAGAGTGCTACAATTAAAAAGTACAAAGGTTGTGTAACGGTTACATGGTTATACATCATATCTCACCCTCTTCTTAGGACTGGGCTTTATACCTGCATGTCGCTCTGGGAGCGAAAAATGAGGCTAAATATATACAGATATTTTTTCTGAGGCAATTATTTGTTGGCTCGCCTCTTTCAAATCAATGAATAATTCCTTGAAACCAATGGTTAATATCTTTATAATACCATTCTCAGTTCAGTGCAATCTCATATGCCTTATCTAGAGTACTCACTATGTAAATGGGCATAATTAATCAAACAACTATGGTGGAAAATCAAATACTTTCTACTATTTATTCAAGTATAACAGTGTCTTCTTATCTTTGAGAAAAGAAATCAACGCTCACACCCCTGCATCTCTATGGTAGTGGTATGTTGGGATTTCATAAGAATCAGAACTACAAATTAAGCATGTGTTCTTTCAAGATTTTCATTAAATTTAACACAGGATACTCCATTATTCAGAGAGCTTTATGCATATCTATCGACAGGAAATTGGAGATTTTGAGAACTGGATGAAGACAATGGAGCTTGATTGTAAAAGCATTAGTGCTGCAATCTGTAACATCCTTCGAGCTTGATCTGGTAAGGCAACATCTTAAATTCATTATTTTGTGTTTATACTCATATTATGTTTTATTTGTTTATTTGTGAGGGAAATTATTCTGATGAGGCTCTGAAAACAAATACTGTATATACTCAATTGAACCTCTTAAGAAGAATTCCGAGTGCACACTACAAAGTCATGTTGATAGTTGTGGCATTTACATTTCCATGAACAGTTAAATCCTAAACCCTCAAACCAGTGCCCAAAATATCTAGGACTACAGTTTTTGTCTCCTCTCGTATCTGATGCGGTGTCTATAACCATCCGACATCCTTTCCCAATGTCTGAAGTCTTATTTATTAGCAGAGTTGGTGGTTATGCCACTCAGGTATTTAGTAAGCATGGTTGAATTTGAACACTGAGCAAGTGGCTGCTTTGTGGTGCCTATAAATGTCCCTTCATTTCTTTGCATGTAATGTGGAGAAGTTGAGAGAATTCGGAAAGTTTGGCGGAGAAAAGTTAGTGTGCTTGCTTGTGGGGCTTTGACCCATCTCATGTCACTCAGATGAGAGATACTTCTGTTTGGAAGAGAGAATTTTTCCCTCCTCTGAGAAAAAGTGGAGAAACCTATTCCTTCCACTGTAGCAGATCTGGAGAGATTTTTCATCCCATTTCTACAGTGCCACTACCATTTCTCAAGTTAAGTTATATTCTGGAAAACTTTGAGTTTCATGTGTATCAAATTTGATTAGGTACTTCTTGTTTACTTCACAACGTTCAAATACATGTAGTATAGTTATTGGGCGAGCTTCATAATAGTGCATATTAGTAAGCATCTGTCTCATGAATACTTCTCTGTTTCACAATTCTAGAGAAATACACCGAACGAGCATGTGAAACAAGAGTTGCTATGTTGATCTGTTATTTTTTGACTCATTTTCGTTATAACTTGAATATGTTTATTGGATATGTTTAGTGCTGCTGTTATCTTCAAATCCTTTAGCGGAAATTTAGTGATACCTCTTTAATTTGTATATCCTTACACAATAGATGGCCAAATCTGCACTAAGCGCTTCATACATTTCCATCCTCCCAACGCAATGAAGAGCCATCTGGACTAAGGAGACGGAGGCTGTCTTCATTGGTACCATTTATAATGAGGTAGTGAAGGGTAGTATCCGAGGGTTCAATTTTTGTCCCTCACAGTGGACCTTCATTCGAGGAAGGATGGCATCAATGTGTCCTACTCATTCGTACTCTGTTAAACAACTTCAGGTTAAACACCTTAGGCTTGAGCAAAAATGGAAAAGAAATAATATCAATTATTGTGGTCGCACACCAGCTTCAGTGGGACGATGAAATAACTTAGTTACCAGGTCAGGATAGTGTTGGGCACGGTGGTTGGCGGTGCATTCCTATATTCCTCATGTATAAATACTAAACAGAATACATATGTTATTATAATACTTTGTTTTAATAATGCATTTGGGTTAACGCATTATTATTCGAAGAATAATACAGGCTAATCCACAGGATGCTTCATTGAGGAGAAAAGAATGTCCACACTTTCGAGGGTTGACAGTCATATTTGCACCCACCCAGCCACTAGGGGAATGGAGAGGGCATTGACACAAGATCTATGTCGCGGTCAGAGGGACAAGGTCTTATGGAAATATAGTACATCTTAATTGACAATTTGCCGAGTAGATGTTTTGTTTTCACATGTTTTTATTCATGATGTCTGTATTATGTAATTCATTTATGATGTGTGCAAAGAATTGTAATTATTGTAGACTAGTTACTTGTATTTTGTTACTAAATGTTTTTAAAATTGCACAGTTTCGGTGTTGCAATTGTTCTAGATGCTACTTGGAAACAGGGTTATCTGTTGTATATTTTCCGAGATGCTGTCAGATTTTAATCGAAAATGTATTTGGCTAGTATATGATGTTTTATGGAGTTGAAAAAGATTATCAATTGAACAACTTAAACAGTTGTATTTATGAATACTATCTCCTTATTTAGAAAATTATCAATATCCTCTTAACTTTAATAGCTGTCTAATAATCACGACCTACTTCCTCAGGATTCTGCATTTGACCTGTTTGAGGTGATTCTAAAATTGATGAACTACATGGTTTGGGCACAAAAAGAACATACATGCAAACAGACGGTAAAACTCACTACATGTCTAGGTGAAGTGCCACTAATCTAATGAAGCCTCAGCACTCAATAATCATTTTGCTTTCTTATAAACAGACGTGACTTATAGCTGATAACCGAACTATCTGATAATTTATCTCTGTTCTGGCGAGTACTTGTTTCTATGACTTGTTCCCACTGCTCGAGATGCCGTTAGAGCTACCTTCAATGGCTCAGATAGTACAAATCCCCGGGCTTCCATCATTACATGTATCCTTCGAGCATCCTCGACAAACCCGCCAGCTTTAAGTGAATCTATAATCCTTTCAAAATCTGCAGACTCCAGTTGCTCAATCTTTGACTCCACAACTCCTAAAGCTTGAAGCGCCTTCTTCTCAGCCCCAGACTTAATGTACATGTCACAGAGGCTTATATGGAGCTTCAACGGAGGAGCCTCCCCCTGTTCGGCAATCTTATCCAGTATCTGTTCAACTTCATCAAAAAGCTCCAACTTGCTGAACCAATCAACAAGAACAGTATAAGTAGCAACCCCAGACTCAATTCCATCCTTCTCGAGTTCCAATAAAAGATTTAAGGCTTTATCCAACAAATTCTTCTTTCCATAAGCAGCAATCATACTTGCTGTGCATCTATCATCTGGCTTGTGCCCAAGTTTCATCATCTGATCAAAATTATGCCTAGCTTGGTCCAGGTTACCGGCTCGCTCGCATGCCTCAACCATTAATGCACAGGATTCTTGACTCGGCTGGAAGCCAGCAAATTGCATGGTGGTGGAAATTCGGTCAGCTCCATTAACATCAGCGACCTGGGCAAAGGACCGAAGCAAGGCCATATGTATCTCCTTCGTAGGCTTTATGTCCCTCATTTCCATTTCTCTCATCAAAGACTCACCTAGTTTTGGTTGACCAGCATTCACATAGGCCATGATCATCGAATTGTAGACCTTCATGTCAGGTTGAAAGCCATGGGCCCTTAAGCTTTCAAATGCTTCTTTGGCTCGATCAAGATTTCCTGATTTACAGTACATGTGAACTACAATGGTTAACGTAATAACATCAGGAAGAATTCCATTTTCATTCATTTTTGTCAGAATTCTTTCGGCATCTTCCAAGCGATTTTCTTTAGCAAGAGCATCGATCAGTTTTGAGTAGTCACGTACGTTTGCGTCAAAGGACTCTTCACCAAGTACAAGTTCTGCAATCTAAATCATGTAATTAAAGGTAATCAAGCTGAGGTCTAAACTTATAAAAAGAAAAATCGAGACCATCTTCTACATTAATCATGATACAGAAGACTAGAAGTCAGAAGAATGTTTCTTTCTGTTCTTTTCTTTTACCTGAGAAATAAAAACACAAACACAAACAAGATAGAAACAACAAAAACATGGGGTTTAATGCCCACAATTTTCTTAAAGACAAAACCAAGGGGTTTAATGCCCACAATTTTCTTAAAGACAAAAACA
Organism: Sesamum indicum; assembly: GCF_026168435.1. NCBI lineage: Eukaryota > Viridiplantae > Streptophyta > Magnoliopsida > Lamiales > Pedaliaceae > Sesamum > Sesamum indicum. Next base: position 21,149,251 of record NC_142662.1, read on the forward strand.
TGGGGTTTAATGCCCACAATTTTCTTAAAGACCTGTCTAATTCCATAAGCAACACATGGGACCTAAAGATCTGGGCGTAGGGGAAGCGAAGGTAAAGGCAAAGTTAACATATTTCCTGAAAAAATTTAAAAAATGTGCTGTGATACATGAATCATTCAGCATTTCAGACACAAAGTTAAGTGTCATAAATATACAAAAGCACCGAAATTTCAATAATGTCTGACATAATATATTCCTGCGTCTCCTCGTGCAATAAGTGATCTGATTCTAGCTATGAATTTTCGGATACCCGCAGTTATATATATTACTTGCAATATTTCACTTAGTTATGTATGCATGCTGGAGTAGTAGATAAACGCTAGATATTAAAACAGCAACAAATATACAATCACTCTATGCTTTAATAAATTAGGCCTTCATCAGAGTATAGGCATGAAAACTCAAACCACACAAATGAACTGAGAACTAAAAGTTACACATCAAAATAATGTGTGAATTAAATCTATCAGGAGGCTAATGATCCAATCACTAAAGCCATTCGCCCATCTAAATATTCCACAATTGTCAGACTAACAGATTATTTAAAAGAGAGAGGAGAGGAACTCTCACAATGCTATATGTTGATTGAAAAACTTAACTATTCAAAAAATATCTAGTATAATTTAAAGTCTCAAATTCATCAAAGACGAATTTTTTTATAGAACATAATCAGACTTTAGCACTTAGCAAGTAGAGCTAAATTGCTAATCATATTCCATTCAAACTTGAGAATATAAGCTATAAGATCATAAATCTGAATGAGAATAAAGTATTTAAGTATCATCCACATAGAAGAATATAAATGAGTCTATTCCAGTTAAGACAAAATATAAGGATGTTTATACAAAGCTTTTTAATGGTTGGCTGAATGCTTAAAACTCCTCCAAATGTATGACAAACACATATACTACTTGGATGGAATTACATTGGTATTATTTATATTTGTTAAGTGCTTCAAGCATGATTCTTTAGATCACATTTTTAATAAATTTTAAACATTCCGATACGGAATTTTATTAGGAACATGTAACTTTCTTAAAGAAAGACAATGTTGGAGGCACAACTTGGTCACACCAGCGTTAAAGAAATGTGTATCTTCATAAAAAATAACTTTTTTCAACCTCAAACCACTATGATCTAAGCTTAAGAATTTGAGAAAGAGCACAGTTTTGATACCTGGAAGTATATATGAGGATTCTGTTCTTTTAATCTATCAAGAAAAGCAATCCAGTCAACCCTGCTAGGTTGGAGAAGGCCTATCCAGTCGCCTAAAAGTGGAGCAGGATCATCTGCTTCTTGTAAAGAGAGGATCTTATCAGCAACAAGTTTGCATCTACCAGATATTGGCTTTGGCTCCTGAGGCCACACAACTTCGCCACTCTTGTGAACTTTATCCGCCACCTCAGTCCATTTTGGGTCAGATAAATCAAGTCCATAAATCTTGTACTTGATCTTCCCATGTCTTTTCGGAAGAGAGACAATGTTCTGTTTACCTTCACCCACATTATCATTATCTCCCACCCCCTCTTCTCCAACAGCAATTTCTTTTCTCAAATGCTCTTGCCCTGGAGATTCTGTTTGGGCTTCCACTTTCCGAAGTCGTTCTAAACTCTCATGGAACTCGCTTTCCTCCATTTTTTGACGAGCCCACTTGAACCTGAGCTCTCTTAGCATATCCCCACGAATGCCCACTTCACCAGCAAACCTGTACATCTCCTTAACTTCCTCAGACTGAAGAAAAATCTTCATTTTCTCTTTTTTCTTCTCTTTTTCCATGTCTTGCAGAACTACATTGCTAACATCCCATACTGTTCTCCATAAATCCTCACTGCAATCCTCAGACGGTGTTGATGCAGCAGATCCAGTCATTTGCTCAAGGCCACCCTTTTCCATCTCTTATACAACCTTCTCAACAATAATCACAAGCATCCCATCAATCGTGTTCTTGTCACAGTCAGGATAAACTTCAGAGAGCTTTTTACACATTATCCAAACAAATCTGGATAAGAACTCATTCATGGTAGCATCATTTTCTGATTCAAGTTCCACATTATTTGATGAGTCATTTAAATTAACTTGTTGTGCAGTGTGAATGTATCTGCACAAAGGCTTATGAAATATTGGGTTTTTAGGGCCACCTCCGGAACATGAGGCATGATGAGGTCCCGATGGATGAAATAAAGGGGGTGCGCAGCTGCTAGTGATTGCACCGAATCTGTAACCGGAAGAGTATGAGGACAATCCCATACCATGTAGTTTTGATAGTTTGGTAACTGTGGATCTCCGAAAGAAGCGCCTCAAATTCATGTCTATGTTCCTCCTTAGCCTCAAGAGAAGTAATGGCACCAGCTGATATATGATTTATGATAATAAATGGATCCAAAGCACCAATTCCAATGAATATCAGATCCAACTATAGCCGACAGCGATCACAAATACATAATTGGAACTACAACATCAAAGGCATACAAGTAGCCAAGTGATTTTTCCTGCATTTGGAAGACACCAAACCAATCCATCAAAGGAAATCAAGCATTTGGTATACGAGTCATTTTTCAATAAAACCTAATACGAAATGATAACGAAAGTTCTTCCTAAAACACATCAAAACCATCTATTTTCTAAGAACCCACCACACAAATCAAGAACATCCAAAAGAATTCGAAGAACCCTGAGCTGAAGCTGAAGTCAAAGATAAGGAATACATCCAAATTACCATGTTTTAGGACAAACTATTAAAACCCTCATCATCCAAATTCTCACATCGAATTTGAACCAGCAAAAACACGAATACAAAACAAACAATTACCGCATCAGATTGAGAATGAGGAAACTCCTTGTGCACAGAGTTGAGTGTGAAAAATGCACAAAACCCTATTAGAACCCTCAAGGGAAAACCGAACCGGGTCTCGACCCGGATGCCATGTCCAGCTTAATTAGTAAACATCATTTTCTGTTAATTAAATTTTACTTAAAAATTATAATTTTATTTATTACGAAAACAAAATATTGAGACAAATATTAAATGTAGCATTCACCAATAATATTGACACGTAAAAACTAACCTTAAGATCCAAATCAAACACAATTGGTGGATATAATCCAAATCAAACTAGCCGTCCTCTTCATGAGTTCAAACTCGGAGTCGAACATCCATGGCTGCTGCCTCAATGAGTACCACTCTGCTCTGAACTATGAACGTCCTATAAAAGTTGAACAAACACTTGGATTCTTCGACACTAGAAATTAAATGAACAGCACGGTAGCAAGACTGCATAAACATGCCTTTCCTCAGCCCGAAATCGCTGGCCTCGCTGCTGGAGTCCGCCGTGTCTGCTCACTCCTCCCTTCTGGGCCGGGCTGCCCATGCTCAGGTCATCAAAACTCTGGGCCTAGCTCTGGATGCGTTCCTCTCGAATCATCTCATCAACATGTATTCCAAGCTCGACCGCCCCGAAACGGCCCAAACCATCCTCTCCCTCACCTCGCCCCATTTCCGCTCCGTCGTCACCTGGACTTCGTTGATTTCCGGAAATGTCCAAAACGGTCATTTTGCCTCTGTGCTCTCCTGTTTTTCTTCTATGCGCCAAGAGTGCATCCAGCCTAATGATTTTACGTTTCCTTGTCTGTTTAAAGCGGCAACATCACTTCACTCACCTATTCTCGGCCAACAGTTTCACGGGCTTGCCATTAAACTATTTTTTATCGATGATGTGTTTGTCGCGTGCAGCGCGTTTGATATGTACTCGAAGACTGGTTTTTTGACTGAGGCGAGCAAAATGTTTGATGAAATGTCGTATAGAAATATTGCTACGTGGAATGCCTGTATTTCCAATGCGGTCCTTAATGCGAATCCTCGGGAGGCGATTCGCAAGTTCGTCCAACTTTTACGTGATAGTGAGGCTGCCCCGAACTCGATTACTTTTTGTGCTTACTTGAATGCATGCTCTGATGGTGCGTTATTGATGCAAGGGCAACAGCTGCATGGGTATTTGATTAAAGGAGGGCATGAGGCTGACATTTCGGTCTTAAATGGGTTAATTGATTTTTATGGGAAATGCCAGCAAGTTGGGTTTTCAGAGAAAGTTTTTGATAAGATGAGTGAGCGTAATGGTGTTTCTTGGTGTTCGATGTTGGTGGTATATGAACAGAATGATATAGGAGAGAAAGCCTGTGAGGTGTTTCTGCAGGCAAGGAGAGCAGGGGTTGAGCCAAGTGACTTTATGGTTTCAAGTGTGCTCAGTGCATGTGCGGGGTTAGCAACACTTGAAGCAGGGAGAGTGGTTCATGGTCTGGCAGTAAAGGCTTGTATTGATGAGAACATTTTTGTTGGGAGTGCGCTGGTCGACATGTATGGGAAGTGTGGGAGTATTGAGGATTGTGAGAGAGCTTTCTTCATGATGCCTAGGAGAAATTTGATTTGTTGGAATGCATTGATTGGTGGATATGCTCATCAAGGACTTGCAGATATGGCATTGAAGTTGTTCAAGGAGATGACTAATTGCACGGGTTCTGAGGGGTTGCTGCCTAACTATGTAACTTTTGTGTGCGTGTTAACTGCTTGCAGTAGGGGTGGTATGGTGAATGTGGGAATGAATATCTTTGAGTCAATGAGGGGCAAGTATGGGATTAGTCCTGGGGCTGAGCATTATGCATGCATTGTGGACATGTTAGGACGAGCGGGGCAGGTGGAACATGCTTATCAAGTTATAAGCCAAATGCCATTTCGTCCTACCATTTCAATATGGGGAGCTCTATTAGGTGCTTGTAAAATGCATAGCAAATCAGAACTGGGAAAGATAGCAGCTGAAAATTTATTTGAACTTGACCCGCAAGATTCTGGAAATCATGTTCTCCTATCAAATATGTTTGCTGCTGCAGGCCAGTGGGATGAGGCAAATCTTGTGAGGAAGGAGATGAAGGATGTGGGGATTAAGAAGGGGGCTGGATGTAGTTGGATATCTGTTAAGAATTGCATCCACGTTTTTCAAGCAAAGGATACATCGCATAGTAGAAATTATGAGATTCAGGCAATGCTAGCCAAATTAAGGAAAGATATGAAGGCTGCTGGATATATTCCTGATACCAAATTGGCTCTATACGATCTAGAGGATGAAGAGAAAGAATTAGAAGTCTGGAACCACAGTGAGAAGATTGCACTTGCATTTGGCCTTATTGCCCTCCCTCCGGGAGTCCCTATCAGGATAACAAAAAATCTTAGAGTCTGTGTGGATTGCCATAGTGCAATAAAGTTCATATCAAGGATTGTTCACCGAGAAATCATAGTTAGAGACAACAATCGATTTCATCGTTTTATGGATAACCAATGCTCTTGTGGTGATTATTGGTAAACATGTGGATGGATTTTGCAGGCGAACACCTACCTCAGTCAGTAGCAAGCTTTTGAAGAAAACCATTCTTGTTGAATCTTTACGGTCAGGTTAGAACATTGTTTGACACCCCACCATTATTGTTTAAAACAAGACAACATGTTCTTGTATTATATAAAATAAGGTAAAATCCACCATTATTATATGAAGATTTTACGAACGAATACAAAGTTTAACCTTGAGGTTGAGCACATAAATTAACTTTAAAAATCATATGGGTGAAGACAATGGACCATAGAGACTTTAGGGAAGCATGAACGTGGTCTTGTGGTTGTGCGGGAGTGGTGATGGGTTTTATAATATTTTTGGTTTATAGAAGTCTTTCAAACTTGAACCTTTTAGTTTAGGAACTACATCTGAGTTTTGTAGAAAAAGTTTGAAAAAAAGGCAGTTAGCTAGCCACTTTCATTTGTATGTAGTGCAAATAATATGACTGCCATGGGAGAGTGCTAAAACTCAAAAGTACTAAGGTTCTGTAGCGCTTACGTGGTTATACATGATATCTCACCCACTTCTTAGGACTTGGCTTTATACTTGCATGTCTGATGGGAGCAAAAATGTGGCCAAATATATCTTGATATTGTTCTCAGGCAATTGTTGGCTTGCCGCTTTCAAAACAATGAATAAGCCCTTTAAATCAATGGTTAATATCTTTATAAATAGTGTTTTCAGTTCGGTGTGAACTGTTGATGCTTTATTTGGAGTACTCACTATGTAAATGGGCATAATTATATATGTTTATTAGAAATGAGTCCCAGGAGTTCCAATTCCAAATATGAAATTGAGTTGATCATTTCGTTTCCTTTTACTTCCAATTTTGCGTTAAAGTTAGTGTTCTGAAAGACCAAGGCAAGGAGCCTGAGCCCTGTCACATGAAGCATATGCCCCCAGCAAAATTTGATACTTATATTTAAAGATTATAAAATAATTTAAAAAAAATTAAATAATGAGCAAAATATTTCAAAAGCTTTACAGAAAAACTTATGAGATAATTTACCATAAAAAGACTTAAGTAAGATAATGTTTCAACTAATATAGCATAACAATAGCAAAACCATTAGAAATAAGATGAATATTCCTTAAAAGAGACAACATGTACCTTTGTTACAAAGAAAAAGGTAGAATCCACCATTATTATATGAAGATTTTCCGGAAGAATAAGAAAGTTCAACCTTGAGGAGGTTGAGGCACATAAATTAACTTTAAAATCTCGGGTGACTTTAGGGAAGCATGAACGTGGTTTTGTGGTTGTGCGGGAGTGATGAAGGGTTTTTATAATATTTTTTGGCTTATAGAAATCTTTCAAACTTCAACTTTTCATTCCAATTGTTGAAGTAATCCATAAATTAGCGTGGCCCTTGAGCCTTCTGTTGTGTAAAATGTAAAGTTAGTGGTGGTAATAGTTTTTTGTTAGAAAAATGAAGCAAATTAAGTTTAAACCAGCATATTCTCAAATTTGGATATTGAGAGATTGCACTGGGGATGCCCCGGGGGCGCTTGGAGCATATGCCCGATACTATTGGGTGTAAGTCCAAGAGGCCAAGTGGCCCCTATGCGCCAGGCATTTGGATTATGTTCTGATTCAGGGTGTCTCACCAATGTGCCTTTAGCCATTGATAGCATAGCACTACTAGTTTGATACCTCATTCTAGGTTTTCTGGACCTCTTGTGCTTGGTTACTCCTTGGGGTTAGAGTAAGTGTACATAAATTTTACAACTTCTTGATGTCAATCGCCATCTCATTACACTCTTTGTTATTAGAGTAGTTTTAGTTTCTTAGCTAAGTTGAGAAAACAAGAGCTCGATCTTGGGAACTCCTCTTAACTTCATTTTTCTTGCTCTTGTATCTTAACCTGTTGAGGAAATAAGTGGAATTTATCACTAAATTAATAGTTGGTCATATTTCTAATTGTTTATTCTTTGTCATAATTTGTCCTCAAAAGTCTGTTATTTTTTGCTTTACTTTGACAAATTTTCAGATGTGGTATGCATTATAACTGCTTCTCATGGAGGCCTCATTTACCATATATTTCTCTGCATGTACTTGTGATATGTTGTATACAATTATTACCTCCAGACTCGAGCCTCTGTTTTATCTTGTCAGTTGTCACCTATGATTATTGAGTGTATTGGTGTGGGACAGTTCCTCCCTTTTGAACTTTTGCTAGATGATAGCACTCCCAGAATGGCCACCAGCAAAGCCACTGCTTATATGATATCTTTCTGTTGCTTTGTTTGCCTTCCCGAAATGTCACCGTTCGTAGAATTATGTAACTGTCATTTTTATAATTTGTTATTGGTACTTCTCTTACAGCTTACGTAAGTTATTCAAATTTGTCCCTGTATCCATCAGAGCTGCCCAAGAAAATGGCTTGCTTAAGTTTCAAACGATACCGCTAGGGGAGTAATCTAAAGTCCTTCCCTCCATTGCTTACGGAGACGGCAAATCCAGAGAGTGCTTAAGTTCATAAGCGTGTTTGGCAACATAAAGAGAGCTTGTAGAGGACATACGGCTTTGTGCCCGCAACATTATATTCTCACGACTTTTTATCATTGAAACATTGTTGATTAGCTAACGCGCAGTATGGGAAACCTAGATGATGTCAAGTATAATGGAGTGAAATTGATATTTTGTACCCCATGATTGATCCTATCAACCTTATCTCCGCCTCTCAAACAAAGACTTAATTGCTGAAGGGACAACTGCACTTTGAGGTATGCATAGAGTTCTTAATGAGTCCCCATTTGTCTGATCAAGAATCATTTCTCCCCTGCGTTCAGTTCTTCATAATGTCAGAAATCTCAGAAATCTCGGGTTGATTATGATATAGAAATCTAAGTATGTAGTGGTTGGCTGAAACAACTAATACAGTATAAATGCCTAGAACAGAGTCTTCACATATGATAGACTTCATACTTTAGCTTCTTAAGAATGACTGATTATAAGAACTTGCTTTAACACCATAGAAATTTATGTTTAATATTTGATCTGCTAAAATGAGTTTTTATATAAGCGTTTCATCATTTGACATAATAATTTTTGCATAGGTGCTCACCACATGTCCAGATGCATGGTTCTTTGCAATCCTACCTAGGAAGAAAGCAAACTGTTCCATCCAGACAGTGATGACAAATCATCACCATGTTGTCCAGCTCGTTTTTCGATGATCCGTACTCAACAAGCACACTGGAACAACTCTTCAGGGGCTGCTGCTACAGATTCTCAGGTCAGCACACACAGCAGCAATCTTGCTCCATTTTTGCTCTCATGCCATTCTGAAAATTGAGGACTTTTACGCATTGCCCATTTAATGGAAGCAACGGTGATGTCTGAAACAATCACTGGAATGTAACCTAAGCTTGGCTATAAGGTTACTCAATTTTCTGAGGTCATAGAATCGCTACATTTATGATATTGCAGCAATGAGACAAATAAAACTCATGGACTTCGACATATCATCTTGATAAATTTTACTAGCACGAGTATTTCCTGTTTGTAAACTGATTCACTGTGGTGGAGTTATTCAACATGTGTGGAGAATACGAGTTCCTCTATGGCTTGATGAGCATCATGTTGAGTTGCTTTTCAGTTGGTGGTTTTCCTCTGATTAGAGATATATATGAAATGCAGTCTAAGGCTTACTGTCAAAGATTGTTTAAACCATATAGCCTAATCAGTTTACTGATTCCACATTAGTTACCCTTCATACTACATGAGTGTACTACTGACCAGTGTGTTCAAGAAGCTCAACAGACAGCAATCGTTGATCGTTTGAGGCAGTGAAGCTCCAAGAACACCTATTGAAACTGAAAGCCCAATATTTATGATAATCTCTTCTTCTTCAACACAAACAAAAAGGCCAACAGGTGATGTGCAGCCAGCTCGTTCTAGCTTGGGACAAACGGGAAAAGATTGTTATGATGCTCCAAGGCGATCAATACAGATGATTATATACAGGTTCTTTTGGGGAGAAGATAAGCTCATGTATGCAAGGTCAAGAGGTGATTTCCTGATTATTGCATTGCATAAACCTTATGGAAGCTGAAATTCCATGATGCAATTGAAAAATCAAGATGCATGGAAGTTGAAATTGCATACCTGAGAAGGAGCAAGAACATCTGCATTGTCTTAATCTTGGTTCCTCCCACTTTTTAATTTGTTGTTCTAATCATGGGGGTAATTTCTTATCCTAATTTCAAGCATTAAACCTTCCCTAAGTGCTATTTTTACGAAATTTTTGGAATTTTATACACTATATGTGGAACCATATTGGATATGTTAGTTGTATCCAATAGTGTTTGATGTAAGGGAAAATGTAAACTTGTATGTCATCCAAGATATATTTGTAATATAATGCTTATTTAATAGCTAATTTATGGTCCCTATTTTATATTTTACTTTATGTTTTGTTTCAAGATGTTGAAATGTTCCATTGATGTAATGGTCAATAGCTAAGTTGTGATCCCAAGTTTGCATTTAACAAACAAGAGAAACAAAGTGGACGGGAATCATCTATAAAAAAATTACTCTATGTAGTGTTGGACATGGATACAGCTCGAACATAGCATCGACGTTTCCAAAAATAATAAAAGAAAAAAAGAAATACAATGTCGGACACGCCACGGGCGTGTTTGACACGTTTCAAAAATTTTTATAATTTCAAAAAAATTTGGGCTGTCTTTAAGCAAAAATGAATTTTAGGCATAATGAAAAATAAAAAGAATTAATTCACTCCTCTTAAACTAAAAATATTATGATGAAATTACTAAAATTTCAAGAAATGTTCATGATAATTTAATTAATTTAAATTATTAGAAATTTTTCATTGCATTTTTTTTAAAAATAACTGATTATGTATGTTTTTGAAGCCGCGTTCAATTAATGTAGCGTAAGACATGCTTATTTTATCAAATATTTAATATTAAAACCTTAATATTTCATAATCCAAAATATGTAAAAAAATATGAAACATGAATGAATCCATTGCACAAGATTCTTATATATCCTATCACAACTATAATCCTAATAACCTAATCAAATAAAATTTGAATGAGCCCAATCACACAAGATACTTCAATAACCTGCTTCAAGTAAATTACACAAGTTATTGTAATAAAATCGTTGGCTTTGGAAAGAATTATGTTTCGCACGTGTACCATCCACACGTGGTTGTGGAAGAGCTGGTGACTGATCCAGTTCCAAGAGATAAGGCAATATAAAAACTTTTTCCATTGTTTCTGCTATTTGGTTTTTATGTGGATTAATAAATTCTCTCATGCTCATTCATACTTATTTAATGGGCGAATAGCAATTTATTCTTATGATATTGAAAATGAGCACATTACCGTTTTATGAAAAAAATATAGCAATCTACCCCTTATACTTTTTAAAATGAAGCAATTTACTTCCTTATATAAGGAGGTAAATTGCTTCACTTTAAAAACCATAGAGGGGTAAGTTGTTGTATTTTAAAATATATAGAGAGGTAAATCGCTATTTATTTTTTTATAAGAAGGTAATTTCATTTACGATATCATAAGAGGTTGTTTGGATTTTTTTTCCTTATTTAATCCTTGATCTCGATATTTCATATTGTTGTATCATATCCAAGTCATACACATCAAATTCTGTGTGATGAAGTCTGGTATTTTGGGCCCGGTTCATAGAACTCCAATTACACAAAAAATTGAAAGAAATCAAATTGGATAAGGAGCACAACTATGACAATCATATAATTAGTTCTTTTCACTCGCAACTGTTAACTATATTTTGCATATGATTTACTTTTTCATTTCTTAATTAGTGGATATCACACCTTAATCAGATGTAATAAAAATTAACAGTAGCTAAATCAAATTCAAGATTTTGCTCATTCAAATTTATTCTACATATATTTATTCTTAAATCCCAAATTAACTTGAGCATCGGAGTGCTAACGCTTTGTTTGCAGGTCCTATTTCTCAAGTTATTCTGCTCAATTAGCCCCCTAATTTAACGATCGTCTAACAATTAGCCCATTCCTTTAGATTTTCATCCATCTTTATGATGAACTGACCAAAATGTCTTTACAAATTAATAAGTATAATTTTATTTATTTTTTTTTAAAAAATATTTTTTTTATGGACTAAGTGGATAATTTTTTTATAATTTTAAATTTTTTTCATCCATTCCCTCGAGTTCTTTATAAGTTTTTAATTTTTTTTTTAAAAAAAAATACAGTAAAGGCAAAGTTGATAATTTCATATCTCCATCCAAGGATTACATAATTTCATCAAACATCAGGAAGTATTTATAATTTTCAAACAACGAGGAGTATTTATAATTATGCCAAGCTCAGAGGATGTCATTATAATGTACCCTTTTTTTAATTAATTTTAATTTTAAATTTCATGGTCTAAATTACTACGAACTTGTTGATCATGTGCGACGCTTGATTTAATTTCACATGTCTCTTAGTAACACTTGATTACTTATCAGGATCGAAAGATCAATTTGGAGTTGATTGTTGATTTGAATACTATAAGTAGGCTTTACTCCATGTGATATTAAAAATGAGCACATTATCTTCTTATGAAAAAAATATAGCAATTTATCCACTTATACTTTTTAAAATGAAGCAATTTACCTCCCTATATAAGGAGGTAAATTGCTTCATTTTAAAAATCATAGGGGGATGAATTGTTGTATTTTAAAAAATATAGAAAGGTAAATCGCTATTTATTTTTTCATAAAGGAGTAATTTGATCATTTGCAATATCACAAGGGTTTGCTTGCGTTTTTCCCAATATAAATGTCACATTTATTTCGTTCCTCATAATTCTTGCTTGTTTCATTCTGATGTTTTCTAATTATTTCCAAAGCATATCTGAAAATTTTCAATATTTTGCAGCTCGAAATTAGTGCTCGGATCTAATCCATGAACTATTTATACCATCAACCGCAGTCCCTTGCCATGACAACATTTATCTGGGACAAGGGTTTTTGGACTTTCTTCCCACCATATATTAAAAAAAAGAAAAAAAAAATTATCGTAAATTTTGTATTACACCAGATTTTTTTTTAAAAAAAATCCATCCCAAAAATCCATCATCAATTAACTGTTTTTCTCCCCCCCCCCCCCAATTGGTTGTGCTTGGCACATTCCATTTACCACCATTAATTTTTCGAAAAAAATACGAACAAACCTCTTGTGATATTACAAATAAATAAATTACCTCCCTATAAAAAGAATAGCAATTTACCAGCTCATATTTTAAAAAATGCAGCAATTTATTCTTCCGTGTGTTTTAAAATTAAGCAATTTACGTCATTAGATAGGGAGGTAAATTACTTTATTGAAAAAATATAAAAAATAAATTACTCTTATTTTTATATATGAGAATAATTTATTCATTCATAATATTACATGAAACTAAATTCCATTAAACCCTATTTTGTGGTAGGAGATGGATGACCCGTGCGAACACTGATTTCTGATAGCAGCCTGCAAGATAAGAAGACCTACACACATTCAAGCGTTGGATATCTTCCAATGAGAATCTCCACGTGAATTAGGTGTTGAAAATCTTGCACTGGCATTAACATTCTTATAATAATCAAATTTCAAGGTGGCTGGAATTTATGGGTTGAGTGACGCATTTTTCTTTGTTTTTGACCGGTGATTAATGTTGCATTTAATCAAGGCATACATATAGACGATCATATCATCACCTTTATGTGTCTAAAGAGAAAAATATAAATTTAGTTTTGTAACTTAGAATGAGTGATATTTTTTGTTCAGCATGAATTAGGTTTCGTGATTTAATCTTGCATACGTAGCTTTAAAATTTTGATAATTTAAATAATTCCCGGTCAATTGGACAGGAGAATTGTAAGTGATTTGTACACGACTCAATTAAATTGCGATTTTAGTCATGTAACTCAATTAGGGGGTACTTGGCATCGTTGGTCCTGCATGAATTGATTTACAGAACTGGAATTGTAATTTAATTAGGTTATGTGCAAATCACATGAAAATTTCCTACCAAATTGATTGGAGAAGGCCAAAAATTACTAAAATTCTATAGTTATCAAACTAATTTGTGAAAATCAATTCTCGTAGGACTAAAAATTATCACTGCCTCTAAGTTATAGGAAATTACTATTTTTCTGTGCCAATATGTACAATAATTTCTTACTTAGTCATGTATCTTTATTAATCATACCTGAGCTCCATAAAATAATTAAAGCATGGTACATTTCTTTCTTGTTTTTTTTTTTATGGTAAATTACAACGACCTATCGTGAGGTTCAGCATAGTTATGAACCCTTTCATTATTTAAAAAAATTCAAATACCCCTTAATATTTGATGAAATTATATAATTTTTGGATGGAGATATGAGATCATCAACTAGGCTCATCATCAGAAGCAAAGAATTTTAAATATCTCTATTTAACATTTTAACAAGGAATGGAGTAGTTCCTTGTTAAATAGTCGATTATGTAACTGGTCGAAATTTAATTTTAATTATTATCAAAACTTAAGTACTTATGTTATTAAGTGCAAGAAATAATTGTCCATGCATTGAGACAAAGTAGTAGATGCATTGTGATTAAATTAAGTTAATTCATTTGGTTGTTCAAATTAATATAATAATATCATTTGCAAAAAAAAAAAAAAATACTATCTATGTGTTCTAAGTATGTAAAAAAAAATGATTTTCTTCAAACAATTATGTTGCTTATATCTCAATCTATTTTTAATAGAGTATCAAGTGATGCATTGTGAAGTCGTGTAAAAATTATACGACAAGATTTTATATCAAAATATGTGTATGTAGAGGCATTCTCTAACGCTAGCAAGAAATAGTCATAAACCGCTCGTTTAAAAAAAATTCAAAATATAATACGTTGGAAACTTATCCCAAAGTGATGAGCCTAAATAATCGACAATTACAGAAAAATGATGGGTTTGTAAAACCCTTATACAATAATGAAATAACAGATACACTAATACAATATGAAAGCAATAAAATAAATGGCTCAGGAGCCAAATCCGGTAATCGAATGCCCAAGTTCTACCACTGATCGGAAACCCTCACGATTGCAAGAAACCCACAAAGCCACCAAGGCACAAAGACATTAAGACCCACAAAGATCACTTAGACTTCACTAAGAATTACTCACAACACACTAAGTGTTTTGTTCTTCACAAAGAAGATGATCTCACAAAAAATTTCACAAAGATTTTTCTTTCTCTTCTTCTTGTTTGGTTCTCTACAAACTAGAAGAGGGTGAAAAGATTTACAGTGGTGAAAAATTAATGACGAAAGCGGTGGAGTATTTTTCAAAGGCCAATATGGAAATTGGAATTGAGAGAAACAAGAATGAGGGAAATGAAGAAGAAAGAGGAAGAAACCGATCGATATATTGATTTTTGACCCTCTCAATATTTTAAAATATTGCAATTTGGTCCCAAGAACATCATAATTAGGATAATAACCAAATTATAGTAGAAATTTTATGAGAGGTAATTTAAAAATATCACATTTAAAATTCATGGGAACCTAAGTAAATGGAGTTGCATGTAAGATGAAGTAAACCTCGATTGAGATAATTGCAATAATTTTATCCAACATAAATATATTTATAATTATGGTAACCCTTAGGGGGTGTTGAATGTAACTTGCTCTTGATATTTTGCATAAATATGGAAGGGCATATTTGTCTTTTATTAATTATTATTATCTATTTTTCTTTGTATGGGACATTACTGTAATTTTGCACTTTTCCTACACGTAAGGGAAGTTTTTCTCAAATTTCCAGTGAAATAATTAACATGGGCACGTTCTGAATCGATTGGATAAATTAATAAAAAATATTAGATGGGACACACCGATTTTAATTGGGTACCCAAAGTATCAGATACCCAATAAAATTCGGATCAGGATAGGATGGCTTCTATAACTATTTGAAATTTCAGGTATCCGAACTGATGCCCCCCCCCCCCCCCCAATTGCAAATGGTAGATGAAAAGGGATGGAAAAGTGTAATTAAATTACGAAGTCATAACACAGAAGGTCAAAAGAGACATTACCCCCTTGTAAATGTTTTACAATTTTCCAATATTATTTTTAAAAAATGAACAAGAGTAAAGTAGACATTTTTACGTTACTGTCAGACGTTTATATAATTATTTCACACATTATGGGGTATTGATAGTTTTTCAAAAAATAAGTGAGTATTTATCTGTCAAATCTCAGAAAAACCAAATAATGAGTAAAATTGAAAGTTTGCATAAGTTTTTTGTTAACTTTAAATATTTATCATCCAAACTTATCGAGATGAGTATATACAATTGTAAACTGAGAATATTCGAATGTGTTGCAAGTATATTTTAAAATCTTTTCTAACAAGAAATATAATTTCATACTTTTATAGGGATTTAATGTAATTAACCCAAAAATAAAACATATATCAATCATATAATTATCTAAAATTTCTGCCTTTTTGATCGACAGGTGGAGCTTTGGCACTGAACAAATGGAGCATAACTACTTTTATTACACTGCTTTTAATCTAAAATAATGGAACATCTCGAAGACTGTCTGAATAAACCTTTCCCCATTGAAGCAAAAAGCAAAAGGGGAAATTAATTAGGATACCAAAATTGATAAAATTTGAACATAGAGTACCAAAAGTAATTTAGTGATAAAGTTAGAGGACTAAAATTACAATTAATTATCCCTTAATAAATATTAGAAACTATTTGGCTACGTTTTGTACAGAAATAATCATAAAATAAAAAAAAAAACATACATAATAGTCATAAAAAAAAAGTTTAAAAAAAATATCGTTCTCTTTTTAATTCAAACTATCTAGTTTAATTTTGTAACATTTATGACAATCAAAATAATTTACTTTTAGATGGTGTAATTATATATTTGAGTTATTATTTGATGTAGTTGCAATGAAACTAAATAATAGTATAGTATTTACTTTTTAACTATATATATGTTATAAAATATCTTTACTTCATTGATATATATAAATATAACATTACTAATTTAGCGTAATGTAAAATTAGGTATTATTAAATGAAATAATTATGCGTCACAAAAGAATTTATATATTTGTAGCCATGAAATAAATATTTCGTTAAAAAATTTGAAATAATAAAAAGATTTGGGATAATTTCACTTTTGATTCCCTAATTAAGTTAGTCACTTTTGGTCCTCGAATTTTCTAAAAATGATCGAGGTCAATCGTTTATGTTAGTTGACCGTCTATATGAACAGAAGGATCTTTTTTGTCAACTAATGGTCATGACTAATTTTGATCATTTCAGAAAAAATTAGTGACTAAAATTAATATGGATGTACCGTGGGGCATCGAAAATGATTTAGTGTAACTTAAGGGACCAAAAGTAAATTTCTCTCAATTTTAGCTATTTGCACCCAGAAAAGATGTCTCACGCCTCTTTTGCATACAACAAGGGACGAGATAAATGCATATTTTGTTTTCAGATATAGTCATTAATTCAGTTTTGGTGCTCAAACAATTAAAGGTTGCAATTTTGGTCCTGAAACTTTAACTTTTTTGGCATTTTTGGTCATTCTGTTAATTTTTCTATTAAATTTAACGAAAATTTTATTTAAAGTGTATTTTCCTCCCATTTTTTGGTGGTTTTCAATTTGTAATTCAACGCACCCGTTTTTCTTATTTTTCTCCAAACTTTAAAAGAAAATAAACCAAAAAAAATAAATTTAATCAATAAATTTTCTAAATAATCTTAACAAAAAATTAGCAATAATAGAAAAATTATCAATAAATTTTAGAAAATTCGTTGCTTGAATTTTTTTTGGTTTATTCACTTTTGAAGTTTGAATAAAAACAGAAAAAATGGATGCATTGACTTACAACTTGAAAAGCACCATAAAATGAGAGAAAAATACACTTTAAATGAAATTTTCATTAAGTTTAACGAAAAAGTTAATGAAAGGACCAAAAGTGCTAAAAAAGTTAATTTGAAGACCAAAATTGTAATCTTAAATTGTTGTGAGCACCAAACCACATTAGTGACTATATTTGAGAACCAAAAATGTATTTATCCCAATAAGGGGCCACTAAGTTTTAGAATTTATTGTTGGTTTGCAGCCTTTTCTTCCCTCTAAAAAGGTCCCTCCGTTGTCTAAATGTTCAACTCATAATGAGGCTTAACTTTGATCATTTTAAAAAAATTTAAAAATAAAAATCGATGAGATAGGAATATAGGGTACAAAAAAGTGATTTAATTACTAACTTAGGGACCAAAAGTGAAATTATCCCTAAAGATTTCGTACGAAATTTATGAAAAATGGAATGTTTCGAAAGAAATTAGATAATTTGATGTATTTTTATTCTCATGATACCAAAAATAAATTTTTCACAAACATATGAAAATTTTAAACCATGTTCATTGCTAATCTTCTTTCTTTTCTTTTTCTTTGTTTGTAGTGTATTGATTACAAAAGAAAGACATATTTTATGACAAGATGTTTCAACAAAATTTTGGTTCATGCATTCATATCTGCCTAATTACACTGTTCTTAGTCTCAACATTTAATACTTTTCCCTTTCCAAGATATATTATCAAGTACTTTTATTCATCCAATCCCTCTCCATTCTTTTTCCAATTGAGAATCTTATGTGATTTGTACTATCTTGAGGGAGAAATATTTAAATGAATTAATTATCAAACTCAATAAATAATTTATAAATAACAACTATTAATAGTACTATATATTATATGTACTCGTATGGACGGAAAAAAAAACAAAAAAGAATTCATTTTTTACTCAAAAACGACCGTTCATGATGTTGCAACTCATTTTTATTTGTAAATATCGATTTGTAATACAACACCACCAAATTTGATATATAAATTATACCCTCAAATGTTTACTAATATAACGAATAATACTTTTGGCAGCGAACTATGTATTTTATTACATCCGTTTAGATACCCTATGTTCCCATGGAAAAATGTATTGTAGGCGTGGGATTTTCCTCCAACGAGAATGCTTCAATGAAAAAAATGTATTATATGTATGGACTCTAGAATCGAATTTTTATTGAAAACCTTTTGGACGAAAATCAATCCTAAAAGAAGGTTTCAAGATTTTAAAATAAGAGGGTGATTTGAAGTTTTTATCATCATCATCTTTGTTTATTTTGTGATAATACATACTAATTGATTTATTTATTTATTGCTAGTTTTTGTTATGTTTACAGTGGAAAATGTCAATTCAAGTGCAAAGTAATTGATTTCTTGTCTATATTTTCCTTGAAAATAATCTAATCGTTAGTACTTAATGGTCAATTAACAACAAAGACCAAAAATGATCAAAAAAAAAATTTGTATATCAGAATTGATGAAGTTGAAACATTGGGCACTAAAATTGATTTGTTGACATAGTTACGAGATCAAAAATCAAATTATTCCAGTAATATAATTTTTCATTTATCCAAATGGTCACATCGTCTTTTAACTGCCAATCCACTGTCATGTTTATTTTCGACTAATAGTCCATACATATACATCGCTTACACCACTTCAATTGTGTGCTTGTTTTAATTTGTAAAACCCGTGCCGGGCTCATCTGATCATGTACACACAAATACTATGTACCACTGCGGAACATTTTTTGTCCTATGACTTAGGGCCTTTTTACTTTTGGTTCCATTGGTTATGGAATTTTCAATTTTGGTCCAATAACTTTAAAAAAATAGCACTTTTGGCCCGTGACATATTTTCATTAGATATTTAAAGCAAAAGACCACGTGTGGCCGTTAAGTGCATGGGACAAAAAATGGTACTCTTTTAAAGTTGTGGGATTAAAAATACTATTTTTTAAAAGTTATGAGATCAAAAAAAGTGAGAATCTGTAATATATGAACCAAAAGTGTAAGAACTCTAATAGCCACGTACTTTCCGTTAAAAATATACAATGAAAATGTGTCATAGGACCAAAAGTGCTATTTTTTACAAGTTACGAGATCAAAAGTGAGAATCTCACAACTAATAGGATCAAAAATAATAAAAAGAAAACCTTAAATTACGGGAAGAAAAATGACATTTCCCCACGTATCATTACATGACTCGTAAAAATAAATAAAAACACACCAACACATGTAACAGAATTTAAAATATGAAAAACTTTAAAATTTACCAATTGAATTAGGCAGGTGATGATGGTGATGTTGAGTGCTAAAATCTAAATAATGCATTAATGTGCGACATTTCAACCATATGTATAATGATGTAACAGGCGGCCGAACAGTAAACATTCTGAATAATCAACAAAGTAGGAAACAAACACAGCAGTAAACATCACTCTTATAGTTGAGAGCCTAACGATCAAAAAGTGTGCATGAAGATGATTTTTCTTTTTCTCATTATATGGAAGTACTGTTCAAAACTGTCTTCACCAAGAATCCAGAAGAGAGGATTAGTGATAAAATAATAATAATAATAATAATAATAATAATAATAATATTGTAAGTAATTTTATATATTTAGTGAAAGAATTTTTATTTTTTTCACAATAATGAAGTTCATATTTCTAATAATCATAAAATTTTGTGAAAATTATCGTTATAAAAAACTAGTGATAAAAAATTGTGCATAAAATTAGTGACACATGTCCAGTAACGGTCTAATAATAATAATTATTTATTGTCCCTCTAAATGCATCACTAATTATTTATAAAAAATAATATTATGACAAAATTCAAATTCTTATCACTTAATACATATTTTTATATTGATAATTTTAAAATTAATACTTGCTATTTTGTTAGGTAACATCCTCTAAAATAATATAATTATATTTTATCTTTTGAATTTTGAAAACTCAAACTTATATATCTCCGAAGAAATATTTCATCACTAAATTTAAGTGGAAGTGGTGAAATTTTTATTTTTCACTTAATTTTTAAAAAGTAATAATAATCAAATAATTGTACTTTAGTTAAATGGCATTCTACTCCTAATTGTATCGGTAACATTTATAATTAGGGTGAGTAGTAATTTACCTTCATGTGACATCGAAAATTAGTAAATTCCTCTCCTAAAAAAAATAAATAGCAATTTATTTAATGAGATAAATTACTTTATTTTTTAAAACATAGCGGGATAAATTGCTACATTTGAAAAACACAGGGGAATAAATTTCTATTTTACATTTCATACGAGGGTTGTTTGCCTATTTTTCATAACACAGTTAGGTAGATTGAAATTTATACTTTATATTTAGGAGGGAGAATATGTTATATTTATATAGTTGAAATAATATCTTTGTTAACAGTAATTTATGGACGATTTGATTAAGAAAGCTTTTACACTTTTAAGATGGAATACAAAATGTGTAAAGTTATAGTCAATTGAGGGTAAATATAAATTTTTATTCAGTTATTTTGTTAATATCAATAAATTCAGTGAATTTTGACTAACGGGGGACTTATTTGTTAGACGAAAGCAAACTTTATGGGTGCTAGACGTAATTTTTTAAACCACGGAGGGTTTACGTATAATTACACCAAACCTCAGGGAAGAGGATTGTAATTATCCATACTATTAACCATAGTCAAACAAAATCAATGCGAAAACTAAAAATTTTTACCATGATTAATCGATATTTGCTATGATTTTTAATTATGGCCAAAATATTTGTCATGATTTAAGTCATGACTAATATTTTGGCCTCACTTGTATAAACAACGACTAATAGTCATTGCAAAGTTATGGATAATTTATATTCACCATAATTTTTTTCTTTTAACCATAGTAGCTAAAAATTAATCATATATACTTCTTCTTGTGCATCTAGATTTGCCTTTACAGTGGATTTTGTCTTTATAATGTGCCAATTTTTTTAATTTGCACTACATAATTGCCAAATTAAATTGCAATAGGGCGAAAATTCTAATCAAATTGCAATTTTCTTGTCCATAATACCAACACATTGCACTAGTAATTATTAACTAATTAGTGAATAATGCGTTCATTTAAGAGTTACTGGGCAGTAGTTCACGTAAGCATTATAATAATTGGCCTTTACAGTAGTCAAGGGCAATATTATGTAGTGAATGCAAGTAATTACTTTGCTGAATATATATAAAAAAAAAAAAGAGAAAAAAAGAAAAAATCATTAGTAAAACTCCCAAAACATTTAAAAATAATTTTAACAATGCAAAAAAATTCCTAAAAACTCTATCCCTAGCTAGAGTTTGAGGCCAACCCTAAGAATTTGAGGACCCATGATCTTAGAGGGAAGACGATCTCTAGAAACAGCTCGAAAGCGAATTCAAGAAAGGCGGTCAAGAGAGTTAAATGAGGACCTATATATAGGAAAAGAAAGGAAAAAGCGCACCTTTCCATGAGCA
The DNA here is from genome assembly GCF_026168435.1 of Sesamum indicum. Lineage (NCBI taxonomy): Eukaryota > Viridiplantae > Streptophyta > Magnoliopsida > Lamiales > Pedaliaceae > Sesamum > Sesamum indicum. The sequence goes on from NC_142662.1 coordinate 21,171,086, forward strand.
ACAGGATGGCGACAATTCAGTAGAGATCTACAGATGAGGGGCAACGATCTGACAAAATGACTGTTCAACTTCTCCTAGTGTAATTAATGACACTAGAATAAGTGGGTGAGTAATGATAGGGGTACCCCTTCTAGCAAAATGACAAGAATGCCCCGTAAATACAGAAAAATAACAAAATAGCCTAAGATCTGCGCACCTTTTAGCGGGTAGGGTCGGTTTGACCCGAAATTGAAACCTGAATTATCAGTCGTTGGATCTTTTTGCAGGCATTCCTCCAGATGTTGCCACGTGGAACTACCCTATATTGGCATGGAAACCTATAAATACTGCTAATAAGGAGCATTTATGGTATGTTGCATTTAATATTCTTTCGAATACATTTAAACCCTCTAGATTGTTTTCGACCTCATCTATCCTAACTTAAACATTGGAGGGCCTTAGTTGAAAACTTCCCAACAAGCCTGACGTGTTTCTTTATTCTCAGGATCATAACATTTCTAACAGAGTCCGAATGGATGTCGTGGATAGTAGCTTTTTAGATTCCTAGATCTGCCTAAATATGATGGAAGCAAAGATCCCCAGGAGCATGTATATTCTTTTGAACTAGTTATGAATCTGTACTGGTAGATAGATTCGATCAAGGGTTAAGCTATTGGTGACCACCCTAAAAGGAAAAACCCAAGAATGGTTTACAAATCTAGCGAGTGGGTTAATAGATTCCTTTGAAGAGTTAGTGCAGAAGTTTTCCTTTCAGTTTGCCAGTAAGAAGAAGGCAAAGAGGTAGGCCACTTGTTCACTATCAGACAAATGGAAGAAAAACCTTGAAAAGCTTCATGGGACGATCCAATAATGAAAAGTTGGAGATACAGGACCTCAGAATTGACATGATGGTTAGTATACTCATTCAAAAAAGGACCATTTGCCAACTATCAGGTACACAAAGTGCTAATTGAGAATGGAACTTCTGTTAACATTATATCTACAAGTGTGTTAAGGAAGATGGAAGTTACGAAAATCTGCTAGAAGACTAAAAGTAAGCAATTTCATAAGTTACTAGACCTAAACAAAAATGAACATAGTTATCGAACTAAAATTAAAATTAAACATATTTAACGAACTAAAATAATACTTTTCCCTTATTGGTATTATTAAGTTTTCCATATGTCCCTATTTACCAGAATAACTGTTCGAATTGCCAATTCATCTTATGTCTAATCATGCATGGCTACGTGACAAAGACCAGCATTATTTTGTCTCCCCATGCAATATTCAAAATATAACAAAAGTTGATGTGGACTAAAAATTTGGCAATTTCTCCACCTGCCCACCTCCAATTATTCAATACATGTGTATATATTATCCTTAGTCCTATACTTTTCAAACATTTAATATACCAATTCTAAATATATTAGGGGTTAAATACCCTTATTTTTCACGTGTCCATCTAAATTTGAGGACACATGTGACTTGCACATTTATTTTTCTGTCGATTTTTAAATTTGTGACGAAATGTATTTTCAAATTACTAGATTTACAGAAATAATGAATTAAATCACAATTTTTATTTCCAAAAAAACCAAAACTCTAAACACCTACAATTAAAATGATCAAAACTGCAATAAACCCTTCCCAGCTTCAAGAAAAATAGGGTCAAAGATAAGGAAAACAAATTATTAATAGTTAGTGATGTACAGTAGTTTCGGAAAATTACAATCCGAATCCGATTCAGGCTGAACCTGAATCAATAATAAGGTGAGTCCAATACACATGTCGTGCGATTGGTGTACAGTTGAGGGAAAATAACCCATTGCATAGCAAGTGCGAGACACTTTTTCTACAGTTGATTCGATTCAACCAAACCTGATCCGAGTAAAAAAATTTCACAAGCTTTATGTGTGCAAATGATGAAAGGATTTTGCTTCAACATGCAACAGTAACATTGCATTTGCCATATATATATATAAGGTTACTTCTATTCTTGTCATCACTTTATTCTGAATGTATAACGTAGAAAAATAATGGGGGAGTTCTCTTCGTCTTCTTCCTTCTCTTCCTCTCTCATAACTACGGTCGTCAGTTTATTAGTACTGTTGACGGGCAGCTCTTCTGCTCAGCTGTCGACCGACTTTTACGAAAAGTCGTGCCCTAATGTGTTTAGCGTCGTTAACTCAGTGGTTAAGTCCGCTGTCCAGAAGGAGAAACGAATGGGCGCTTCCCTCCTCCGCCTCCACTTCCATGATTGCTTTGTTCAGGTAATTATATATATATATATATATGGGTAAAAATATAAGCAATCCTCTTGTGATATCGCAAATGAGCAAATTATTCTCTTATGAAAAAATAAATAGCGATTTACCTTCGTATATTTTTTAAAATGCAACAATTTACCTCCCTATATAAAGAAGTAAATTGCTTCATTTTAAAAAGTATAGGGGATAAATTGTTATATTTTTTTCATAAGAGGTATATATGCTCATTTTCAATATACATGGGGTAAATTGCTATTTATCCATTATTTATTCTATGTTGGTGTTTTATTTGTACTCTACACGAGTTTATGACGAGAAAAATAAAATGTAAAAGGACAAAGAATGGAGAAGAGTTTGGTCCCATAATGCACTACAAGAGAATATTTCAATAGCAACAAAAAAATTTAGTTTCGAGTTAATTAGCAAATAAAATTATTTTTGCTAATTTTCATTATCTAATATATATGTTAAACAATTTATTGCTAAATTCATTTGTAAATAAATTTTCGCTGCTAGTTAAATTCATTATTAGCATATAAACATCTCGTATTGAATAAAGTAGATTAACAATAAAAATTTTACTTGTTAATTAGGTCGATGTTGATTTTTTATCTTAATCTCTCATGTATTAAATTGTTGGTGTCTAGATTTTCTTATTATAAAATAGTTTTTAATTAATTTATCTTCCATTTATAGTTTTATTTATAGGGTAAAATATTTTTGTAATCTCATTAAATAAGGGTAGAATTATTTTTGGTACCACAACTATGACAAGTGACACTTTAATCCTAAAACTTAGTATCACATCTTTTTAGTCCCAAAAAAATGTGATTTTGGGCCGTTTAATCCCAAAATTACAATGCTTTTTTAGTCCCAAAACCACAACACAAGTGACTTTTTGGAATTAAAAATACGTGATTATGAGTTTTATGAGAGTAAAAGCGACACGTACGATAATTATGATATCAAAATGAATTCTATCATTATTTTATGATACTAAAAAAGCATTTTACCCTTTATATTAATAATTGGTTAAGTTGTAAAAAGGGAGTATATATACACACGTATCATTCTCTTAAAATATATCCTTTGTGGTGCTTTATGATGTTATTTATTATATATATATATATATATACATATTTTGAAGCTGCAAAAGATTCTTATTCGAACACTTGTAGTCGTGCGTTCATAAAAAATTCTAATTGAAATCAAATTTAATGAAATTAAGTAAATCATAATTAAAAATATTATATTGTGATTATTGTAATTTTAAAAAGAGTGATAAATTATATAATAAGCGGAGCAATACTTATATAGAATTAATTGGACGCCCGCGGCTATGCCCTATTCATTAAAGAAAAATGTTCATAAATCTGCACGTGCTTGGGCGGAGGCTTTGGCATTGACGCCTATCTTATTTTATAGAAAATCAAAATATCTGTACAAGCTAAAGTCAGCGAACGAGGAGCAATTTGTTCATTTACAATAAGTTTGAAAGCTAATGAAAATTCTATTCAATGTTAGAGCAATAAATGAGAAGTATTTACTCTTTTTATAATGTAATGTAGCCGCTATCTAATTCTATCTAATGCTAACGAAAATTCATATATTCAGAGAGAGTCGACCAAGAAATAGAAAAAAATATAATTTTTGTCTTATAACTTTTTGGATTTAATATTGTTGGTTCAGTTTAATTTTAATTTTTTAATTGAGAATAATAATTTAAAGAAAGTAACACATTTATTTAATTTCTGTCCAAAAATGCCAATTTTATTAGACTAAACGTGACAACTTGTCTTTTTTCAGTCGATATTGAACTAAATGTGTTACTCTTTTCAAATTCTTGTCTTCAATTGAAAAATTAAAATTAAGGTGGAGCAATATTACCACCCCACCCAAATTACAAAACAATATTACCACTCCAACCCAGTTACAAAGCATGAGCAACAACAAACACCCCCCCCCCCCCAAAAAAAAAAAAAAAATTTTAAGTTGCAGTATGCAAATAATTTTTCAATTCCGACATGTAATTGTTTCGATAGTGAGTAGTATAGTAAGTTGCTTTTTTTTTTCACTAAATTTTCTTATATTTTAAGATAAATTGTATAAAACCCCTCTATATTTTTAAAATTTAGCTAAAAATTTTCATGTGTTAAAAATTTAAGAAAAAAAATAGTTTTGTATTTTTTAAAATTTTGCATACTCTTTCCTTTCGTTAGATAAGCCCTAACGACATTAATTTTTTGGTGGATTGCCAGTTATACTCTTCTTATAATAACTATTGATTTTAAATTATAAAAAATGAACGGTCTAAATTTTAAATAATTTTAATTTATATTTATATATAGTATACATACACATAAATATATAACTATATAATGTATATATATCTTTCAGTATTACTTATAATAAATAATATAACCTAAAAATAATTAATATCAGTTTTTTGATATTTAACTAATTAGTATTATTCATAAGTAAATAAAATATATTTACATGAATAATAATTTAATTGAGTTAAAAATATATAATTATTATAAGTGACTTTTATATTACATCTAAATTTTTAATTTAAAATGTGAATTTTAGTATGTTAAATTTGTATTGTGTTTTTTAAACTTAATATTTTAAATTTTTGAAAAAATTATTTACTTTTTGTGTGTTTTTATATTAAATTAATATATTTCATAAATAAAAATAATTTATTGTAATATATTTGGACTCAATAAGTAATTTAAATTAACTAAATATATTTAAATAAAATAATAATATAGATAAATTAATTTTAAATATATTTAAATGTAAAAAAAGAGAAAAAATGAATATTATATACGTAAAATAATCCCAAAAAAAGTCAAAAGACGAGGCCCACTAGTACAATAGGCGGGTGCAACATACTCTCGTTAGTTTCTAATGGAGGGAGGGGGGTCTTTTGATATATCCTAAGAAACACAGAGGATTTTTGCCTGTAAAATTAACAAAAGGAGAATTCTTGCTATTTCATCAAAACAGAGAGGGGTATTATGCAATTCATGTTATATTTTATGCATTTGGTTGTTTCACTAAAAAATATTTTTATTAGCTTATTTTCTATATATATATATATATATATATATTATTTATTGAGCAGATATAACAGAGCAAAATAATAAAGATATAGTTACATATTTTTGGAGGTCAACGAATTAATTCATATGAATGTTTTAAGTTATGATTGCCCTCTGCGCAAATTTATGAGAATTTGTCGTAGTATTACGTTCGTTGAACTGGAGTCGATTTGGTATAAAAAATTAGTCCTATGCAGGGTTGATTTTAAATTACAGATATATTTTAAATACACAACATATAATGCTGGTAGAAGACGAGAGAATGTGCTTCGAATTGAGATTGATGATGATGTTAGTCAATCTCAATATAACTATACTGAACAACTCCTAAAAAATCTATTTTCACAACACTTATAGAACACAACTACAACGTAGGACCAGTTAAAGAACCCAAAAAATAAAATATTATTATACCATATATTTAATGTTGTGTTCGAACCTACGAAAATATTTTCAAATCGATAAATTATTTATTTGTATAATAATTACTATTATGTGAACCAAAATTAATCATAATTCTAATTTCCTACATACTTTTTACAAGGTATTGCTGCTCTCACAAAAAAAATTTTACACATCAAGTGTTTGGTCCTTGAGCTGCCTTTGCTGCCTTCTAATAAAGCCGGGGTTTCAGACACCGGCTCTGACAATGCGTCAGAGTCGGCACGCTTTTAACGCTTCAAATCATTTGCAGTGATACAGGTCGTTTGCGCCAAACCGTCCCGGCGTTATTTTTTTTAAAAATTATTCATATTGATTTTATTTAATTGTAATCAATAAAAATTATCTGCCACAATTTTTAATTTATAACTATTAAAATTATAATCAATAATTTTTTTTTCTAGTGCCTCCAAATTACTTCAATTCCAACACAACATATATAATAAATAAAAAAAAAAAGAATACCTAACATGATCTTGGTGTAAGAATGAATAACCCAATTAGAAAAAAAAACGCAGCTCCAGCAAGCATGAATTATAATTGCAGAAGTTTCCCTACTTAATGAGTGATTATGTTAATATCTTTTGTCCAAACCCTAGTCGAAGGAGGCTAGGTGTAAACGATACAACGGAGAATTTTCAAAGGTGTGTAAATATAATTTCAAAATTTATTTGGGAGAAAGTGTAATTTTATATTTTTAAAGGAGGTTTAAAATTTAATCAACCCTATAAATATATAACTATTTCCTTTAATGATCATCTTAGACACAGTTTTTTGTTCACTATAATTATATTTGATGAGTTCAAAAAATGTACGGGTCCAATAGATTTGGACAGTCATTCAAAATTTGGGTCGAAACGAATGCAAATTCTAAAGGGGAGACCTACAAAAAAGACGTTAGTACTCCGACACCTACATTAGTATTGGATTTAAAATTGAATAAAATCAAAAAATAAATAAATATCACTGAAAATTGAGATATGGTGAATAATGTTGGTGAAAAGAGTAAGGACACATGATTATGGATAAAGACCCTTGCGATGGTGCTCTGCACGTTTGCTTCATTCTCGGGAAGAAATGGATAAAGATCGTTTGGATAAGCCATAATATGTTCTTATCTTCTGTTAATTTTGCTTTTGATGCTTATTTTCGAGTTGGGGGACTCTCTATCAACAAGGACTCCTAACCACTAAGGAGTCATAGCTGCCAAGGAGTCCAGGATTTTGGTAGGACCTTCCTCGTCTACAAGAAGTCCCAACCATTAGGGAGTCCTTCCTTACTAGGGCTAATGTAGTTTGAATGTAGTTGCTGACACCTAAACCAATTGGATGCCATGGTAGAATGCGGGCAGCCACGTGGGTCTTTTGGGTTGAATATTTATTGGTCTTTGATCATAGTCCGAGTAGGGAGATGTCCTGGGGCCTCATCTTTTCTTTCTGAGCTACTTGGGTTGTTTGGGACCCTTTTGTCAATCTGTTCTTTGAGGGATACCTGCTAAGGTCGCTTGCCAGGTCCCCTTGTGCCTTTCTAAGGTGTTACGGGTCTCTCGTTTTTTATTTTTTTTGACCACTTGGACCACTTTAGGCCAAGGCTTTCTTATGCACATCATATTATTACTCATTCACTTAATATATATTATTAGGGATAATTTTAAGATTGTTACTTCATATTTCCTTTAGGTGTCTCAAATTTTCCTTTTATATTGGAAACAAGGGCACAAAAAAAAAAAAAAAGAAAGAAAGAAAGAAAACTAGACAAATCGATAAATGATATTACTGTTCAAAATAATTGACAGGGTTGTGATGGATCGATACTACTTGATGATACTTCTTCTTTCACCGGTGAGAAGACGGCTGGGCCCAACATCAATTCCGTCAGGGGTTACGAAGTCATCGATAGTATTAAGTCGAAGGTGGAAGCAACGTGCCCTGGGGTCATCTCTTGTGCTGATATCGTAGCCATAGCTGCTCGTGATTCTGTTGTTCTTGTGAGTTTTATTTTATTTATTTAATTTTTCTTGGACTTATAGAAAGAAAAGAATTTTTATTAAAACAGTTATACATTATTGTAGCTTGGAGGGCCAACTTGGGAAGTGAAAGTTGGGAGGAGGGATTCCAAAACGGCCAGTCTGTCTGCTGCAAATAATGGTCAGCTTCCGCCCCCAACTTCTACACTTACCAACCTTATCAATAGGTTCCAAGCCAAAGGTCTGTCCACCAAGGACATGGTTGTCTTATCAGGTGCCTATCAACTTGCTCCAATATCTACCTATATTTATTATTCGGGTAAATTATATTAACAAGATAAGTCACAAACACAAACATCACAATTTTTTTTATAAAATTACAATTATACCCCATAAGGGGTGTCAGTATAATATTTTTTAAAAAGTGTTAGTATAAATTTTACTTATAAATAAAAGGTACAGTTGTATGATAATTATAACCTCGGGGAAATGTATTTGTAATTTTATAAAAGAGAGAGTATTTATATAATTTGACCTAATTTTCAAGTATGTTAATATAATTTACCCTTATGATTAATGGAGAATACTCTTTCGACGTCTAATATTTTTAGCCAGCCATTTTTTATTTTAATTTAACACCATTTCACCAAATAGTTTAAAAGAATAATTAATTTTTAAAATTTTAATGTATTGAGAGTGTGCCACACACATTAGTTATTTATTAAGTTTTGAAGGATTAAAATATTATTTTTTGTTAACAAAATATATATCAATTAAAATATCCTCAAATTTATTTATTTTTATGCAAAGTTACCATCTCTATAAATTTCTTTTTTTGAAAAAATTATACTCATGCACGTCTAAAATCAATAAAACATATAATTAATTGCAAAAATATCAGTTATGATCAATTATTTATTAATTTGTACATCTCTTAATTTCATACAATTAAATAAACATAATTAAAACGGAAGAAGTTGGACTGCCAGAAGAGATTTGATGAAAGAACTAAAAGTGAATTTTTTTAAAATTCGTGAGTCCATTAATAAAAATTACATAATTAATGAAGTGAAAAGTATACTTAATGATTTTTGCTCTCTCTAGACATAATGCTCATTAATAAATTGTCCTAATTTATCACTCAACAATGATGTTGTACAAAATAGGAGCACACAGCATAGGGCAAGCAAGGTGTACAGTTTTCAGAGACCGGATATATAACGAGACCAGCAATATTGACTCTTCATTTGCTAAGTTAAGACAAGGGAACTGCCCCAGAACCAATGGCTCAGGAGACAACAATTTGGCCCCTTTGGACCTTAAAACTCCGACATTCTTTGACAATGCTTACTTCAAGAACCTGATAGCCAAGAAGGGACTCTTGCACTCTGATCAAGTTCTCTACAACGGCGGATCAACCGATTCACTTGTCGAATCCTATAGCAAGAACCCTCAGTCATTCAACGGTGACTTTGTCGCGGCCATGATTAGGATGGGAGACATTACTCCTCTCACCGGATCAAAAGGCGAGATAAGGAAGAACTGTCGCAAGCCTAATTGAGTTGATAAATATGTTGATCATCGAAAGAAGAAAAAGAAATTATATAAGTGTAAGGTTTTTGTTTTGAAGTAGTCGAAGAAAAGAGCTTTATATTAGGGTTGCTCTGTGTTTTTATGTGTTTTTGTTCCACTTATAAATAATCCTTATTACATCTACAAAGTTTTGTTCATCTAACTTTGTAGAAACGGCAGGTGTGGGATGTTGGAGTGCCTAATGGAAATTTAAGCATTAAAGGTGTTTTTGGTCCTCTAACTATATCCCATTTTTATTTTAGTCTTTTATCATTTTAGAACTACAAAAAGATCCTTTCGCTATGTTTGTTTTTATTTCCAACTTATTTTCAAAATAAGTTAAAACATACCCAATGTTTGCCATTATTTAAAAACACCTTATTTATGTGTTTTAAAATATTTTAGCACAAATGCATACATATATATAAATATATATAAAAAGGCATGATATGACAATCATTTAATAATGAATACTAATTTTTGTCTCTCAAAACACAACATTAAACATATAATACTTATTTTAAATTATCTCTAAAAACAAATCCAAACATACATACTATCTCTAACACAGACTTATTTATCTTTGTTTTTCTCTCTTTATTTCCATAAAACACAACAAAACACTTAGAAAATGAATCCAAACATTATGTTTGATTTTTTAACTATTGCGATTTTGGTTCTCCTTCCGTTGGAATTTCTGTAAAGTTGCCAGAAAATAGCACATGAATCTGACGTGATACTTTAAATTGGGAGAAGTGATTTTATTGTTTAATTATGCGTGAAGGGGCAATCGTATGACTTCAGTTAAAAGAAAAAATGTGATGTGGCATTAGTGGGCATGAAGTTATATTACTTACTAAAATTACTATTATTTATATTTAAATAAAAATTTAATACTTGTTTTTTATTATTTGTACATTTTTATAAATTAAATTAATTTTTTAAAAATTTAAAAATATTTTTTTATCTTCCAATTATATAGTATCGACTAGTTTAAAATATTATTTGATAATTATATTTATTATAAAATATTTAATTAAATATAAAATACAACAAAAGTACATCAAAAATTTTAAATTATATAATTTAATATATAAATAATATTTATCATAATATGCATTTGATGCCCGAAAAATACACTAGGCCTAAGCAAGACCTAGTTGAATGACGGCCCAGTAGGAGATCCCTAAATGCGTTAGGCCCGAGACAGAGTTACCCCTCGTTCAGGTGCTTACTTATAGGTTTACGAAGGGTGGGCAGCTATGAAGGCCAATCAGTCTTGGAGACGAGATAGCCTACTATCATCTTGATTGCCAAATTGACCGCCTCTCCAGGAGGCAGAAAGTTGTTCGACCATGAAAGAAGCAAACACCTCTTGGAAAATGGTGAATGATTAATTAAATAATAAATTTATTTACTAATTTATTTTGATGGTAACAAGTAATTGGTTACGATGTGAGACGCATAACAAGCTCATGGCACATGGATGATGATTGATGCCACCCAATCATTATCCAACCGTATTTAATCAACCAAATAGTTATGTCCTTAGGTTGAAATGATGAGTCTATTAGGTGAACCCTTTGAATGAAACGATGCGTCCATTAGAGTGAACTGGTATATCCTTTCGGTGAAATAATATGTCTATTCAAATGAAAGGTCATAACCTTTCGAAGGTATCGTTTTTGATCGGATATGTTCATTTAGTGATACCTTTTCAACTCCTATAAATAGGTCATCCCATTTCATTTCATTCATTCAATTAATTCTGTAGCATTTTTAAGCAAAAAAGCATTTTACAAGTATAGTTTTAGGAAGAGAGTTCTAAAATATTTGTTGGTTCGTTATTCCCAAAGTTTTGCAGTGCTACAACTTTGAAATTTTAAATCGTCGTATCTTGGGAGATAAATTGCCATTTCTCTTTGCACCAGACTCTTTCCTCAACTTCATAATACACAAATCTCGCATATCACTCTTGTTCTCCCAACAAGTTTAAGACAATTATTCGCGATTGAGCATTAGAAAGTCTTTAAATTGGTGGTTGTTAATTCGGTCACTGTGGTTGTCCAATTAATTGTATAGCCAATTAGTAGCCAGGGGTAGGAGAAATTCTCCGACAATGACTTTAAGTCATGATATCAAAACATGTCCTACTTTACTACTTTTAAACCTAGTAAGATTTTTAAAGTGAAGGGAGCTCCTATTATTTCTGAAAGGGAAATTAATGCCTACAAAGAATACTGCTTTAGATGCATGAAGACATGAGTTTTCCTTCAAAGATTTTAAATTATAATATTGATTAACTATAATTTTAAAATGATAACAATTTATAATATATAAAATAATTGATTTTTTTATAGTAAAATATAGAGGACTAGCCATGGCATTTAAAAGGATCATATATATATATATATATATATATAGAGAGAGAGAGAGAGAGAGAGAGAGAGATTCATGGTGCAGACTTAGCTTTGAGGGAATAGGGTCAACGGGAAGAAACAAAAGAGGTAATTTGTCTGGTACCAGTTATACATAGAATGTACACCACTTATTAATTACATACGGATAATAGTAGTTTTAGTCCCATAAATTAGGACTATGTCAGTTTTGATTTTATTTATTATAGATTAGTACTTTTAGTTTCATAATTTATAAAAATTAGTATTTTTGGTTCTTATGCACTTTTTTCATCAATTTAACGAAGGTCACATACTTAACACGATGCTGTTAAGTATTTTTAATTGGAGGACAAATTGACCATTTCTTCAATAATTGCATATGGGTGCTTCATTTGGCCTATTTGATTCACTTGTGAGCATGATTCTTTATGTTGCTTCTACTTGGCTTCAACTTATAGAAATATGGAAAGGATATGATTCAATTTTTGTGAGAGAAAAGCGAAATCACTATATTTTTTCCTCTAATTTTATTCAAAATTTATATTTTCGTCTCAAATATAGATATATTTTTTTCCCAAAAATAGTCCCAAGTTGGAAAAAAAAAAAATTTCTTTCTAGCAAAAAATACTTAACAATCACCTGCTAGACGCTTGCTCTACACCTTTAAATTGTAGACAAAAAAGTGGATGATGACTAAAACGTGTTAATTGTTTAAAGTTATACGGGGACTAAAAAGTGCTAGTCTCGTAATGGATAAGACCAAAAATGAAACGTGCCTAATTTATGAAATCAAAAATATTATTTCCCTACTTATATATAATTGAAAAGGGGTGAATTGATGTCTCAAATTTTTTATATATAATTTAATAACTTAATTTAATTTAATAATTTATTTATTAACTTCTCACCCATACGCTATTCTAACTATTCATTCATCCCCCTATCTTTTGATAATTACTTCTTTCATTACCCATCCTTATTTCATATATTTTTTTCGTAAATTAACACAAATATTATTTTGTATATATTTTATAAATCATAAATATTTCATTTTAAATAATATTATAAAATTTGCATGTACATAAAGTGTGACACAAATTATCAATTTTTATTAAAAAAAAAAACAAAAAGAGGCGGCCAAAAATACAAAAACAAATAAAGAGCTTTGGCATCTGTCGTTATTTTACGTGTTTGCATGGTAAGTTGACCAGACCGACGCGCATTCGTCTTCGTCTCTGCATGTATTCTGTCTATAACTAAGGTGATGTGATGTCGGCTAAAATTTGGCAATGTCACTTGGCCCCTCCATTTATTGAACTTGTACTATGTTTAAAGGGGGTTTTGTAATATTCTTTATTTAAATTATTTATATCTTTTAAAAAATAAATTGAGAAGGGTATATGCTTTTAAAATTCCCAATATTTGCCTCCAGTAGAAGTCTATACAGTATCTGTCTCCCCAATTTATGATCGCTTCTGTATGGTATCAGTCGTAGTTTTGTAAAATTTGCTTCAGTAATAGAATCTATATGGATCGAATCAATAGAAATTTAAAGGGTAGTAGTTGAAGTACCTGAAACTTTAAGACAACATAACTTTTAATCCAAGAGTTGTTAAGCGATCTATTTACGAGATCTTTCCACTATTCATCGTTAAACTCTATTATTTTAACTACTATCCGATGCTTATGAGTTTTTTAAATATTCAATTGACTTTGTTTATTTTTTGTATTTTTTACTTACCTTTGATGCTCGGTATTTTTTCACATTATTGCAAGTTCGTTGGGTCATTTTCGAGCCCAATTTCATAATTTTCTAAACTAGATAGATGATTTAGGCTAGAATTACGTCGTTTAAATACCTGAAAACTCTATGTCGTTAGAACTTCTAGAAATAAAATGAAGACGAGTTCGTCAGTTTACTTGTCAAATCTTATCGCTTCCACTCAATCGTATATACATATATATATATATATTATTATAATAGAGACCCTATTGTCATATCATATCAACTTTTATTAATAATTAAATTCATCCTACAATATAATTACAATCGTAATTTCAATATTTTTGAACAAACTCATCACAACCACAGTTATTTTTTTCTCTTTTACCTTACCCCGCGTTTCTTTCTTCTCGCATCTCATTTTCTCTTCTAAATCCCCACACAACATTTTTGTTTCTTTCAATCATACACATTCTTTCTCTCTTCATCTCATCTTTTTCAATATGCCGGTCAGACAGAGTCTAAGTATAATTTCGGACCAAAAAGAATGTGTCCGGGTTTTGGACCATGTGGAGAAGGACCCCAACTCAAAAAAACAAAGAAGCTACTCGTTCTTGACTTTTCATTACATGTCGTATTATCCATCAATGATTATAACTCCTCAGTAAATGTCTATTACTTAATTTACGTCGAATCAGGGCATGGCGATTCAGTCAGACCACCATTTACGTCTAAATAAATTTATATTTCCCAACTTGAGGAAAAATAGAACAAAACAACCATCTTTTTGGTTCTGTAATTTTGAGGAATGACATTTTCAAGACATTCGAACTATCGAGCTGACATTTACTGCATATCGTTTTCTTATGTAGTTTTAATCCATTGCCAAATAGAAATTTTCGTTTTCATTGGAACTTTTTCATGTGAGGTTCACTTGACTGAAAACTTGGGCATTTTACCATTTTAGGGAGAAAACTTGCATATTTTTTACACGTAAGGATTAGAGTTCTTGCTCAAAAAAATACAACCAAGTGGTCCAATAGAGGCGCTTTGTTCCTATGATATATATGTATATTGGGTTAAATTCTATTTAAAAATATGAAATTATACTTTCCACTTAAAAATTTTCAAATTACACTTATACCCATATGATTATTAACTGTTTACTTCATGAAGGTTTGGATGAAAAATGTTGATATTATCAGAATAATTATGTAAATTATTAATTTTACCCTTCATTTAATATTCTCGTGCAATAATTTTATATTTTACCTCTCAGATTTTTTTGCACATAACGACTAAAATTGTTGCACATCAAAGGAATAATCAAGTGGTTCAATAATGACACATTATTCTTATAATATATACAAGTATTTAGTCTTCTTGTATTTCTAGTATGTTGTTTCATTGTTTACTTCAAATTTGTTGATTGATTTAAAAATATTAATTTATTACGGACTAAATATTGTGAAAACAGTATGTTGGTTAATTTAAAACTATCGATGTATTTATTTTAAAAAAAAAAAACAGTTTCAAACCTAATTGTAAAATCATACGAATTTTCCCCCCAATATTAAAAAATCCCCAATTTTAGCCATATGAGTGGGCGCATGATCAAATTTCAACCAAATTGAGAATCTACGATGCGCAGTGTACTGAAATTGCACAAAATTAGAAGTATGAAGGTGTAAATTTGCCACCTTGATATTTGGATATCTCGAGAGCACCACCCCAAGTCACACTAAAAATGTAGTTTTGCCTTCCATCGGGTACAGCATGATGTGACAAATTTTATAGACACTACCCCCACGATACGTCATTTTTACTTGTATATAATAAATAATATTTTATTTTTTTAAAATATATAATAAATAATATATATATATATATAACACAACATATTTAAAAAAGAAAGAAAAAATAAAAAAATATCAACTTAAAAAACAATAAAATTAGTATTGCGGTATCATAATCGCCGTTTATAAAGAAAATGCCTTTTCTTATATGTTAGTATAATAAATGTAAGGTCCACACTATTAGATAAGTGGAGGTAGACCCTATATATAACTCTCATGCATTTTTCATATAGAGCACATTAGTCCATCCTTCACCTCTTTTCTTTCTGTGAAAATTATGGTTCACTTTTGTTTTTCTTCCTCTTCTTCTATGATTATGATCGTGGGTTTATTAGTGGTGCTAGCACATTTAAAGGGCAGTTCCTCGACTCACTTGTCCACCGACTTTTATGATAAATCATGCCCCACTGTGTTTAGTATTGTGAAATCAGTGGTTAAGTCCGCGGTGATGGAGGAGAAGCGCATGGGCGCTTCTCTCCTCCGCCTCCACTTCCATGACTGCTTCGTTCAAGTATTTCTCATTTCCATTAATCTCCACTCGCACACTGACACTACCTTGCTTGCATAGAGCAAGAAGTATTTTAGTTACTTTGATTTTTTATTTTATGTCGGTATCATATATTATACTCCACAACTTTATGAGAAAGGGATAAGAGGGGAGGAAAAAAGAGGGGGGACGGAAAACTTTTTTACCCAAATCAAGTTTGGTCGAACTAAATTAATCACATAGTAAGTGTATCACAATTGTTATGCTCTTGGTCATATTCTCTGAACTATACACCAATTACACGATAAATATATCACATTTACTATATAATTAATTTATATCCGATCGAATTGAATTCAAACTAGAATTTCACGTCAAATGAATACTTTGGTACATGAAAGTCTCCTTGAAAGGACAAGTCTCTTAAATTGGATGTGTCTGGTTGCTTCTTGATTTTTATAAAAACCGACAGTGTTAAATTGTGGTTTATATCTATAGCTTTGAGTCTTTGAAAGTGACTATTTATACATAATTCTCTTACAATTCTAAAAAGTTTTGTTATACATTTATGGCACATGCTATGATACCCTTACGCTCGTGTTACCCTTTCTTTTTTGGATGCGGGCAAAAAGTGCAAATTAGGACAATCCTTGTCAATCTACGGGAATATCTAACGTATACTATAATAAATTATTAGATTTATTTTCCGTATTTCATATTGTTCAATTTATTACAAAATTCTAGCGTAGAAGAAATTAAGTGGGAAATTTTATTTACGAAACTGTAAAATGTGATTTTGAGTGCAATTTTTAATTAAGGAAACATCCCTTCAACATTTAACTAAAATTGATTAATTTTAACAAAATGTAAGTAACAACATAATTTAGCGCAAGAACAAAGAGCTCTCATGAATTAGAGACAAAAATTGAATGCAACTCCAATAAGAATAAATTGACACAACTGTTCCGGAAAAATCTTTTTTTAGTCCCATAAAATAAGGACAGAATTTATTTTGGTACCATAATTATGGTATGTGTCGTTTTTAGTCTCATAAAACTCATAATCTCATATTTTTAGTCCCAAAAAGTCAGCTATCTTGTGGTTTTGGGACAAAAAGATATTTTTTGGGACTAAAAATAACGTAATTTTGAGTTTTATGGAACTAAATACGAAACATACCATAATTGTGGTATCAAAAATAAATTCTAACTTTATTTTGTGGAACTAAAAAAGAATTTTACCCTAACCTCTCCCTATGTTATTTGTATATATAAAAATATAAAGGAAGGAAAGATAGACAAAATGATTGATAGCTCGTACTAATACCTGAAATGATTGATAGGGTTGTGATGCATCGATACTTCTGGACGACACTCCTACTTTTAAGGGCGAGAAGACTGCTGGTGGAAACAATAATTCGGTGAGGGGTTACGAAGTCATCGATCATATCAAGTCCAAGGTGGAAGCCGTGTGCCCTGGGATTGTCTCGTGTGCTGATATCGTGACCATTGCGGCTCGTGATTCTGTCGTTTTTGTGAGTATTTATTCTCTCTTGTTGTATTGTATGGAAAAAAAATATAATTCTAGTCGTGTAACTTAGAAAGGTGACATACTTGATCTTGTACAAATTGATTTTTACAATTTAGCCATGTAGATTTTAAAACTTTGACAAATTTAGTTGTTTTTATCGAAATCTTCATATTTAATTGGGTCATGTTTAAGTCGCATATAATTTTTCTTTCAAATTGATCGAAAAAGGACTAAAATTACCAAACTTTTAAATTTATAGGACTAAATTAAAAATAATTCGTGCATGATAAAAAAAATACAACCTCTAATTTACAGAACTAGAAGTCGTATATTTTGGCTATATACGAACAAATATATGAAAAATAATACGTATTAGAAATGTGAATTGGTTAATTATTTATTCATGTTTATGTATTGTAGCTTGGAGGGCCTAATTGGAAAGTGACAGTGGGAAGGAGGGATTCCAAAACAGCGAGTCTTGAAGCTGCAAACAGTGGTGTGCTTCCAGGCCCAGATTCTAACCTTAGCACCCTCATCCAGAAGTTCCAAGACCAAGGTCTATCCCCAACAGACCTTGTTGCCTTATCAGGTACCTATACATACATACATATATATATACATATATATATATATATACATATATATATATATATCCACCTGCTCGATCAGTTCAGGATGACGTTTAGTATGTGCGTGTCGAAAGCAATAATTTCTTTGTGCTCAATAAAAATTTCAACTCAAAATTAAAGTACATTTATTTTGACGTGACAATCTTAGTTGAATTAATTTACAATCTTATATTTATTCAACTTTTCAATTTCGAGACTATTTTCAAAATTTCGTACAGCATATGGATGACTAAGTACATGAAACCCTCTATCCCATAAAACTAAAATTATAATTTTTACCTAGCTAATTACCACACACATGTAACATTCGACAATTTTGATGTTGCCTATTCTCTTTTCCCCTTATACTGACAATCTCTTCTTCTCTCTCTTGATGATTTTTGATTTGTTGAAATGATTCATTATTAAATTAAGTGTTCTAACAACGTAATCTTGATTAAAATAGGAACACACACCATAGGGAAAGCAAGGTGTGTAGTCTTTAGAGAGCGGATATATAACGATACGATCATTGACGCTTCCTTCGCTAAGAAAAGACAACGGAGATGCCCTAGAAACAGTGGCTTAGGAGACGACAATTTTGCTCCTTTAGACAACAAAACTCCGAAAATCTTTGACACTGCTTACTTCAAGAACCTCATAGCCAAGAAGGGACTCTTGCACTCTGATCAGGTTCTCTACGATGGCGGATCTACCGATTCCCTCGTCGAATTATACAGCAAGAGCCCTGAATCTTTCAACAAGGACCTTGTGGTTGCCATGATCAAAATGGGCGACATTAGTCCTCTCACCGGATCGAACGGCGAGATAAGGAAGAACTGCCGGAAGCCCAACTGAGTTGCATCAGAAGAAGAAAACACATTTTATCATATGACAATAAAAAGATTAGGGTTTTTATTACCCCATAGTAGTAAAAGAAATGGGCTGTTCTGCCATGCTGTGTGTCCTTTGAATTTGGATTCATAATGAGTTTTCTTTGTCTAAATGTATCCATATATAGTCCGTCATACATATCTCCTGTCTAATAAATAAGTCCATCCGTTTGACAAAATTTATAAAATTTGTTGATAATAATAAAAAAAACAAAATTATATAAAAACTGATATCTACCTTTGATTGATTTATTACTGACTTGTTGCAGGTCAAACAATTTTTTTCCGGCTAGACTATCTTATAACGTTGACGATATATACCTCCTCACATGTATTAATACTTGAAGACGTGTGAGATTAATTTGATCATTAAAAGATTTGTTTGCTCTACAATAAATCTGTAATCAGTCAATCAAAGATAAATATAGATTTTTTTTCAATTATTTAATATCAGCAAATTCGATGAATTTTGACTAACGGAGGAATTTATTTATTAGATGAAAGCAAACCTCAAGAATATTAGATGTAATTTTTCGAACCACAAAAAAAAATTAAGTATAATTACACAAAACCTCAATAAAAGAAAGTGTAGGTAATTATCCCCTGAATAATTGATTGAAAACCTAACAAAAATTCATTCTCCGAAACTAGACTTTTTGACTTTAAAAAAGGTCCCTAAGAAAAAACAACTTTGTGGAGTAAAAAGAATTTTTTCGGACAAAAATTTATGGTTGTGTAATAAGATTCAATTTAAAGAACGAAGTTTTTGGTCGAGAAAAAAATTAAGTGTATATAGGCACAAAGAACATTGGTCCCAAGTGCTCAGCAATATATTGAGAAATATTGGCAAATTTCGTCATTTTATGCCAACTTGCCGTTAGGAACTGGCCATATTTGTATTAACTGGACATCAGTTCAGCTAAAAAAATATCACGTGAAAGATACATTATTGTATTATGGAAGATTATGGAGGAAAAAATTACCATCATATATTTGTTCTCTAACAACTGGATATGATCATGACTTATAATGTCCAGACATCTCTCGCATGAGAGCTCTTTGTTTGTTGGTACACTCATAGAAGAATCCAAACCCGTTGGATCTTTGCTAGCTGCAGCGTTTCTCTCCATATCATTTTTCATCCTATCATCTTTACTTAGTCGCAACAGAATAGAGATCAAAATGATCGAAGATGGATGTTACTTGTTTGGATTCGACCATGTCATTGACAAAAAAAGAGTCTTAGAGGGATGCCCATGGAATTTGGGTAATATTCATTTTAGTCCCTGATGTTTTATTCTAAATTCAAAATAGTTTCTATTTTTTCAACTTTCTTGATCAAATTAGTCCCTCCAACAAATATTTTTTTTCATATTATGCCTATAAAACTTTTTTTTTTTTTAATCTGTTTGCAAGAAAGCATTTAGTCCTTCACTTTTTATTTTTATTGCAGTTTAGTCCCTCATATATAGAGTTGTAAAATAATAAGTATTTTATTTCATTGGACAATTATTCAGATGTTTGTGTACATTTAATTATAAATTTTAGAAACTAATTATTGTTTTAAGAGATATATATGTTAATTGAATAAGTAAAAACTATTTAAAAAATAGAAGAAAATTATTAGAAAATATTGAAAAAATGTGAGAAAAGAGAAAGAGACATTGCAGTTGAAAAGAAAGAAAAATAAAAATCAATAAAATATTTTAGAAAATAGAAATGGCAAAAAGAATTAAAGATAACAAAATGGTAATTCAATTATAAAGAAGTATAGATAATAACTTGATTAATAACACATCAACATACTTGTCGTGAATTATTGAACTTACTGAAATTTTCAAATAAAAGACAAGGGGCTTTATATACCCCATATATATATTCTTCAATAGTTCAACTAACATATTTTTCTTATTTATGATATATTTTTTGGATACTTTTATTTAAATATTTTTGCTCTAATTTTTTATATCAAACTTTCTTTTTCAACTTATTTATTCAAATATGTTTTTGTTTGAAAAAATAAAAAATATTCATTAAATTCACAATAATTATGTTAATATATTATTAATCAAGTTATTATAATTCACAATAAAGAAGAAGGTACCTTACATAAAAAAGAAAAAAAGCCTTGTGTCTATACTTTACAACAAAATGGAGTAGTTGAAAAAAAGCATAAACATTTCTTACAAGTTGCTAGAGCCGTACTGTTTCAATCTAAGCTACTTACAATGTTTTGGACTGAAGCTATATTTACAGCAACTTACATAATAAAGGGCCAGTTAACTATGCTCCAGTTTTGAATTGAAAATCTTATGAAGCTTTACATAAAGGGCCAGTTAACTATGCTCATTTCAAAGTGTTTGGTTGCGTATGTTTTGCAACCAACACATTGTCAAACAAATTAAAATTTGATCCTAGAGCCATTAAATGCATTTTTGTAGGTTATGCACATGGTCACAAGGGATATAAACTGTATAACATAAACAAAAATACAACTGTTATTTCAAGAGATGTAATATTTCATGAGAATACATTTCCTTTCTCAATACATCAAAATAACACTGTAACTAGTCCGGCACCTACTTTTGCAGAAGATATAGACATAGATACCTTTGACTCACAAACTCAAGAAGACATACAAGAAGAATTAAATTCTAATCTTGTTTCTCTTAATGACCAGCGTTCAAACTCTATTACACTTAGAAGATCTACTAGAACAACCACTAGACCTAG
Organism: Sesamum indicum; assembly: GCF_026168435.1. NCBI lineage: Eukaryota > Viridiplantae > Streptophyta > Magnoliopsida > Lamiales > Pedaliaceae > Sesamum > Sesamum indicum. Next base: position 21,192,650 of record NC_142662.1, read on the forward strand.
TTACTTGCAAGACTTTTCTTGTTCACTTACATTAACTTTTGATCCTCATATGACAGCTTATACTTCCCCTGTATATAGTTGCTTTTTTGGTTTCCCTTAACCGGTTGTAGGAACCAAGAACCTATGAATAGGCCAATCTATAGGAGGAATGGAAGAATGAAATGCAGCATGAAATAGATGCTCTTGAAAGTAACCACACATGGGATATTGTACCTCTTCCTTATAAAAAAAAGGTTATAGGATGTAGATGGGTTTACAAACTGAAGTTAAAGCTAGATGTATCAGTAGAAAGACATAAGGCAAGACTAATGGCCAAAGGTTACAATCAAGTTGTCGGAATAGATTATATAGATAGTTTCTCCCTAATTGCCAAACCAATGACAGTAAGGATCATACTTGCAGTAGCTACAGCACAAAGATGGTACATTCATCAACTTAACATTAATAATGCTTTTCTGCATGGTTTCTTAGAAGAGGAAATATACATGGAACCCCTAAAGGGATATTCAGTACCTGCAGGACAAGTATGCAAGCTTAAAAGGTCAATGTGATCAAGAATTTACAGATAAATTACAAGCTTATGGTTTTTTGCAGTCCAAACATGATCACTGTCTTTTTACAAAGGTAACTCCTTTAGGCTTATTTGCTTTGTTAGTCTATGTGGATAATGTTCTTGTAACAGGACCATCTGAAGAAGTCATTAAGGACATTAAAGCATACTTGGATAAGTTATTTACTATCAAAGATCTAGGATCTGTCAAATATTTCTTGGGCTTGGAGATTACTAGATCAGATAAAGGTCTTGCCATTACACATACAAAGTATATCAAGAATATTATAGCTGATGCAGGTCTTACTAATGCTAAGGCCACCACAACACCTTTGCCAACAGGAATTAAGTTTTCAACATAATTTTTGTACCTCGAGGCTCCTCATAATTGACCTTGGAATTAAGGGTGGGCGTCAGGTTGGGTTCGGATTTTTCGAGTCGGGTACCCAACATGTCAAAAAACAAACCCGAATCCGAGTGAATTAGATACCCGACTAATCGGGTATCGTGGGGAAAAACGAACCTGAACCCAAGTGAATCAAATACCCAACTAATCGGGTACCCGGGTTCGAGTAGTATCAAGTTTCAGAAACATAGAGGGGTCAATTTTTTAAAATGAAAGTCATTCACTAAAATAAATCCATGTAACTAAATGTAACCTATGGAGACAAATACTCAAGGTTTTACATAAATACCCAAAAAAAAGAGATCAATCACATTCATAAATTATCATAGGATCCTGTAAAAATAAAGCCAAGGGCCTCCTAAATCCTAATGGGTATAGACTAGAAGCAACCAGTTCGTATCACTTTTTCATCCTCAACCTGTCAAGTATCAGACATACAAAGTGGAAGAACTATTAGAGAAAGTCAAACTGATTAAAAATGTAGCATTATACAATGAGGTTATACCGTTCTAGTACCTTGTCAAAAATTTACAAGTAGCAGTTAGTACCATTAAATGTCATTAATTATTGAATCAACCCACAACTTAGTCAACTCTATAATAAAATAAAAAAATAGTTAGACAATTCTATAATGCAAGATATCAATGTAGGAGCCCTCTGAACCGTCCACACCACACCAGAAAACTAAGATTGTCCTCGTGCTAGAAAAGAACAAATTCGTGGTAGGGGGATACAAAACTAAACTATCGGTTAGCGTATTTTCAACCTACCTTGTCCTTCACTTGGTTCTAATCAAGAACTCTAGACATGCAGAGAGGAGATGGCTAGGCCTTGAGAGAGGAAAATTCGAATTTCCTTGGTAAAATAGGGCAAAAAATCAGAGAGATGGCTGTAGTTGTTGATTTATGGAAGGAAGACTTAGTCTTCTCAACCTCTAAGGTTACTTCCAACTTAGTAGCAACTCCCCGCACCACATACATTGTACGTCTACATACTTTAGCTCCTCCATGGCCAAAAATCAACACTTCTATTTAAGAATAAATTAACATTTGAACTAGGAAAGGTTAGCATGGGCTAGGGCTTGCATGCATTTGGATCGGGCTCAATTAACTTATCCAACAAATTAAATTGAGCACAACTGCTTAATATGTTGAACTTATTATTTAATCTAATTAAATAAAATATCCAACAGAAGAATCCCAAGTAAATATTTAAAATAATTAAATATTCACAAGCCCAAATACATTTAATTAATTAATGAATTCAATCCGCTTAATTAATTAAGCCCAAAATAATAATTAATTTAATTAATTATTTTTAGCCCAATTCTAATTAATGAATTTAATCCACTAATTAGACAAGCCTATCTACTAACTAACTAATGAATCCAATCCATCAATTAATTAATAAGTTTCTTTAAATTAATCCAATTAATTTAAAAGGCTAAAGACAAACTTCAATTGATTTTAATTAACTGAATTTTGTATCATTCATCTAATGAATAATTTCTCATAAATGATTCAATCATATAAGTTCTCCAAGAATTAATTCAATCTAATCAAATTAATTCTTCTGTTCTCGATATAATTCCAAATTAATCACATCACTTTTCGTAATTTGTATGCGACTCTTTAGGTTCACCATCAGTTAGATTTGGACTCATTATCAATATAATTAATTAAATTTAATTTATTCAATTCTTTATAATTATCCAATAATAAAAAATAGTCACCATGAGTGGCCTTGTAGCAATAGTCCATAGCATTAGAGACTCAGTGATATAGCATGAACATTTAGCATTCGAGTTCCATACTGGTATGGGTCTATTATCAATCGTCTACCGATCTTAGACTAGGGAATGAAATTTGGCATCGATTCCCATCCTTGATTAGGCATTTATGCTTCATACTCAAGATATGTTTACTCTATTGCCGATGTAGGAAATTCTTTCCCACTTGATCAATCGTTATGGCCATAGAAGAGTCTGAGTCATCTCAGAGCGCATACGGGACCTCGCTCTCATATACTAATAGGGGACTAATTATTTCTTGAAATTCACCATCCTCACTACGTACTCCAATTATATTGGACAAGACTTATACGACCATTTCCCACGACATAGTCACTGCTCACCAAATTCAAGATACAGTTTTCGATTGCACGCGACTGCCATGATTCCTTATGTTAGAGAATTAATCTCGTGCAACTGAAATAAGGAATTCCACTCATACCGGCCAAACTTCCAAAATTTTCATATGACGATTTTTGTAAGTCAATTCAGTCGACTACCTTGCTTCAAATATTTCAAATTTTATTTTGTACATATATAATTATATATATAATTTAAAAAATAAAAATAATATAAATGAATAAATAAAAAGCAAAGGAAAAATGATCATCTTCCTCATCTGCGTCCCCGTCTGCTTTCTCGTCGGCGTCTACCTTCGCCTCCACATCCATCTACCCTGTTTTCATCTCCTCCTCCCTCAACCGTCTCGAGGTTGCCTATGGATCTGGGCAACGCCATCACCCTCGCAGACTAGGGCGACGACGATTCACCTCCTTTTGCTTGCGCTAGGCGACAACGACTAGCGTCGTGCTCAATTGGTCGTCGCCCCACAATATATATATGTGTGTGTATTGTTACAATAGGTGACTAGAAAGCTAATTAGATTGGTTTGTTTTGTACTCAATTTACGTTATTTCTTTTCATTTGAAATCTATTGGCCTTATTTTGTTATTTTTACTCCTACGATTGCAACAAAGCCCATAGATCACTAATCAACCAATGAACTAGGTTGTGCATTTGGTGGTAACTATGAAATCAACTTTCAAGGATTGGACTTGAAATGTCCCACATCGAGAGCCTGGAGAATGGACATCGATGATTCTATTGAGACTTCGACTAAGTATGCGTCAGTTGGGCTTCTTTGGGCTAGTTTATTTTTTAGGACGTCTGTCAAACTTTTTCAAGGCTCTACCTAAACTGGACTTATTGAGGATATTTTGAACCCTCTACCAAACTGGGCCTTCTAAAGAACACTATGCGCGTTACTTTTCTTTCTTCTTTTGAAACTATTTGAATATTTTTGGGCCAGGATATCATTCTATCTTTTATTCAATATTTACTCAAAAAAAATTGCATGGCTAAATCATAAAAAAAAATTACAGAATGTAATTAATATCTTTTCCTTCATAAATGTATGATTATAACCAAACATATAAATATTATTCTTTTTATATTTACAGAAGCATCGAACATGCTCAACTGCCAGTTACTATTATCTTAATTTCAAATTAATTACTTTAATTGTGCAAATTGAATAAATATGTTTTTATGAAGCTCATTTGGATCCATTTTCTGGACTTGTTTTCTATCCAATCCATCCATACTGGACCTGACCCGACCCAACTAATTTCTCATGCACACGTGAAATTCTTTTCCGTAAACAGGTCATAAATGGATACCGTTATATATTAATTTTTAAATATTAAAAAATTATATTGTATATATAAATATACATGTACGAATTACTTTAAAAAAATATATTATAAACTACAATATTAGTGGCTATGGCTGAAAATCATGATAATGACTATTATTAATTACGGTAAAATAAAATCGATACAAAAATTAATTTTTTAAATCATGAAAAATTTATTTGCCACGACTAAGAGACATGGTAAAAACATTTGCCATGGCTAAAATGTTTTAGCAATCATCACAACAATCACAATTAAAATCATTGTGCGATTGTGGTCAGTGATTATTTATTATTAATCATAATAATTATCTATAATTAAATATTATAATTTAATTATACTGAATTTACGTCCGAATTTAAGATGAGAGAAAAGAAATGAGTCGACCTCAAAATTAAAAATTACACATAATAAAAGCACACATTTTCTATGGACTTTGTGAATTTATCATTCTACTATTGTCACAATAATCATTACCTATGACCATTAATTGTGACTAAAGTCTCGTCAGCTTCTAGTCAATATATGAACCACACAAAAGTATACAAATATATATTGTATTACTGAAAAACAGTTGCCTCCAATCGCCTTATTTGATTGATAAAATTGACATCTTATAATTTTAAATTTGTGGATTCAAAATTTTATGAATGTGAGTTTGTGTATATTTGTAGTTTATTTTTTTCTTGTTTCGTTTAAACGAATTTATTGATTTAAATTAAAGAAATATTTAGTTAATATTTAAATTTAAATATATTAGATGATGTGACGAATTGCATATTAAAAAATATTAAAGATTTGTCAATACTTATTGCTTACTTTATACGAAAGAGTCATTTTTAGTTGGTTAATTATTGATTCTGTTCCACTTGTTAATCTGTATATTGTACTGGCGATTGTCTTTTAAATCTATTTATGAGTTATGTGGAGGTTCGTGCGTTGCAAGAAAATAATTTGATAGCAACCGAAAAATTAGCGTTGAAGTAATTAATAAATAAATTAATATAAGAATTTACGTACTAATATTTAGTAATGAAAATTTATTTTCTAACGAATTGTCTAGTATATATCAAATAGTGTAGATTAACAATAAAAATTTTACTTGCTAATTTTCTTCGAGTTATTTTTTTGTAGTGTTATGATAGTGTTTGGAGCTGAAGTGGCGTAGAACAAGAGGTGGATATATTTTAGAAATATTTGGATTTACAAAAATTCAAAAGATTATATCTTAGACACGTGGTTTAATAATGAAACTTAAACAGACATAACTTTTCATCTCCTAGGAGTTATGAGGTGATGTACCGATGTATGTATTCGATCTTTCCGAAGATAATCTAATCCCTCACCAATGTTATAGTGCCACAAATTTCCATCCTTGCACCACTATTTGGGCAATTTTTTTTTTTTCTATTTTTCAACATACTTCTATTAGTTTTCATATTTTTTGTAGTTTTCGTTTGACCTCGTATTTCTCAAGGTATGGATAGTACGTATGTCCGGGTATTATTAACACAAGATTGAAGTGTGCAAAAAATTATTACATGATCGAAAAATATGGATAAATTAAAAAGGGTACAGTAGTCTTTGGATTGAATTCTCATGAATGAAATTCTGAAAACTGTTTATTGACAATTTAGGCTTGTAATAAGGGGCACTTAGGATGTTTCTGATTTACAAAGAATAGGTATACTCATTGACCTGGAGAGAACGAAAAGTCATAGTCCTCATTGCTCTTCCATTGTGGTTGCCCCGACCGTCATGGCATCTTCAAGAACGAAGATTACCCTCTTAATCCGTCTCTCTGAATTTTGAATCCAAGAACAGAAAGCTTGTTCTTGAATCGGATCAACGATTTACTCTAAACTTGTGAAGAGAAAATCACGGGATATCTTAAAATTTAAAATCAATGCTTGTTCTTTTGATGTTAAGAAAGATGTATAATCTTCACAGTTTCGAGCTTTGAGTTTGATTTATTGCATTATTTTTACTTGCTCGATTATCTGATTTGATTTATTGTTTGCTATCTGACTTGATTTTTTGATATTAGTCCTTCATGATATGCTTCGCATTTATTTTTTTTATTTTTCAAGATATGATTTAATTGTCAAATCACTATCTTGCACCTGTTTGATTTGAAGGATATGATTTTACTTGTCAAAAACACGATAATTTGACACTTGGCATTATTTGATTGGCCCAAAAAATATGTATTAATATTGATTAGTTAACTATTTACTTTAAGGATTAAATTTGATTTAATTCTCAAAATATAAATAAAAAATAATATTTTAATATATTATTCTTTTTATATGAAATATGGATTACAAATTTAATTTAGGCTAAATAGCATAAAAATCTCCTATGTTTTAAAAGTTCGGCTAAAAATCCCTCTTTATTTTAAAAATAAGCCAAAAACCTCCCTGTGTTTTATTAAACGTAACTCACTTGCCCTTTCCGTTAAATTGAGTTAATCGCGTTAACTTTTTTTTTCTAATGACCATTATGCCCTTTTCATTAATTATATATTATTTTTTATTTTAATAACCGTTGGATCTTTTTTAATTAAATAATAATCGCTAGATTTGATCAATTAATCTCAACTGTTAGACTTAAAAAATAAAAGATCTGGACTCAAACAAATTATTTAACTTATATTGTATAAGTAATTCAAAAATTATTAAATAATTATTATTACATATATAAGAAAAGTAATAAAAAATCCTACTCCATTCCCCGTGCCACCCCCCACCCCAACGCCGTCGCCTAGATTATTAATTAAATATATATTAGTTAGTTAAGAATAATTTTAAATAATTATAATATTATTATACTTAAATTAATTTAAATATATATTTTAGGTAAATAAGAATACTTTTAAATAATTATGATAAATATTGTATTTAAATTAATTTAAATAATATTTTAGATAATTATGAACAATTTTATACAGTTATAATTAATCTATAATTTATAATTAGTATAATTGTTAAATATTTATATTCATAGTAGTCTTTGTAACGTAATTTTTTATTATTTTTTTAATATTTTGATATTGAATATAAATATATTTAAGAATAAAAGAATTTATATATTTAGAAGAGAGAAAATGCAAAAAAAATTCAAAAAAATTTAATTAGTCCACAGTAATTTTAGATATAACATAGGGTATTCTAGTCAATTAAAAAAAAATCAAAATACACAAAAAATCAAGCTCAAATGCATTTCAGGCGCGCTTCCCGCCTTCCATTAATTTAACGAAAGGAGGGTTTTTTGCTAAATTTATTAACATAGCATTGAATTGATTATATTTATTCCACTCTTGTTATCCTCTTATCCATTTACTTAACTTAAATATTTATTACCCAATGTTGATTTAATCTCAATTTATTATTACGAGTTTTAAAAATTATCAATACGATCAGAGATCAAATATTTAGAGGAATAATGACTTTGATTAAGACAGCACAAACACGAACTCAAATCAAGTGGCAGGGTTTCTTCGTCGATCCACATATATATTATCAATCATGGGGTTCTAATTTTTTTTTTTTAACAATATGAATCTATAGTGCCAAAAATTAATACATAAATGTAAAATTTTGGAGGTTGATTTTTTTAAGTGAAAGTAATGAATTATTATTTTTTATTAAATAAATTGATTATAATTATTAATATTATATGTTTATATTTAGCAACTATCGAAAATCATATAATGATATACTAATTATTAATATTAAATAATTATATTTAATCAAATCATACTATTAAATTAGATTAATAATCCTCTGAATCCGCAATCTTACGCCAATTAAACTAAGTTTCATCGATGCTTTGCAGGTTTTTAATTTGTTGCAAATAAATTAGACTAAAATAATATGAAAAAAAAAAAACCATGATTCGGTAAGAAGATTAAGAGTTGAGTCTTTCAGGTGAGTAAGAGGCTGCTAGGCGATGATTTTTGGGACCTTAAAATTAGTGAAAATTGTATACAAATAAAATAAAAAATGAAGACCTTGCAAGATATCTTTTATTACCTACATTGATAGAAGAATCACAAAAAAAAATTGATACATACTTAATTGTTAATTGTAGACGAATCGTACATGAATGAACATTGTGTACAACTTTAATATATGTGGATATATAATTATTTGCAATATGAAAATTTACTTTTACCAAATATATCAATTATTAACTTTATTTATTTATTTATTTGCCATATTAGAATAATTAAATTTTATAAATAAAATATTATGATGAAATTATTTTCGACTCTTTCAGGAAGTTCGATCGGTCCGATCGAGAATCGGTAGGTTCGACTAGTCCAACCAGGAATCGGTCATGCGTTCGGCTTAGGTCATAATTCCAATTAATTCTGTTCGAATTGATCAAAACTAGTCCGTTCAAAACTAGTCAAAACCTGCTGATAGATTTTTATTTTTATTTTAAAAAAAAGTTGAAAATTGACAAAAAGGTGGGAAAACAAAACGAAAATAGGGTTTACCCACAAATCAATTGCAATTTTCTCAGCTATCTCAAATCCTCTCAACCTCCAACCTTAGACTAAAATCAAATTCAACTTCTTCCCAAATCTCAAAAAGTAACGCCTTTTCTCCCTTGTTTTTCTTTCCAAATGTATGCAATGAAAATGATTGGGATTGAGCTGATTAGTATTTTATAAAATTGTAGTAGATTTGACTACTTTTATTTAATTATTTGTCTATTTAATCAAGATTTATGATGAGCGTATGTACTCATTAGTTGAATTGAATGTATATTTACTTTAAGTCTATTTTTATTTTTTTCATCTATTTACTTAAATAATTGATATATAACGTATATATACACATATTTATAAACTTCATAGGCTCCCTGTGAGCATTGTAATAGATAGAGATAAGGTGTTTACTAGCAAGTTTTAGAAGGAATTTTTTTAATTTATCTGAAGTTTCAGTGGATATGTCATCAGCATACCACCCCCAGAGTGATGGTCAGACTGAAAGGGTTCAATCAATGCTTAGAAAACTACTTAAGATGCATGTGCCTCTAGAAACCAAAGAAGTGGGCACAATAGCTAACTCTTGTTGAATTTTGGTTTAACACCAACTTTCATACAAGATTGAAAGCCACACCATTTGAAGCTCCATATGGATATCCTCCTCAACAGCTATCTATTCGGCCTTATTTGCAAAACCACCACTTGATGTGGAGGAATTAATGCAAGAAAGAATTGAAGTGTTGCGACTATTAAAGGACAACCTCCATCAAGCACAACAAAGGATGAAGGTTTATGCTGATAGAAAGAGAACTGAGAGGAAGTTTGAAGTTGGAGATGAAGTTTTCTTGAAGTTACAACCTTACAGACAAACCTCAGTTACACTTAGTAGGTAGTTGAAATTGTCTGCTAAGTATTTTGGGCCATACAGAATCATTGAAAAGGTTGGTAAAGTTGCCTACAGACTGGAATTACCCCCAGGCTCCAGAATTCATCCAGTGTTCCATGTATCTCTGCTGAAAAAGAAGATAGGTTCCAAATATTTTCCCTCAGTCGACTTACTTGAGATGAAAGGTGAGATTTTTAAAGTGTATTCTGCAGCCATTTTAGCTCGAAGGTTAATACCTGGCAACAACATTGGAGTCCCTCAAGTCTTGATTCAATGGTCTCACTCAGCGCCTGAGCAAGCTATGTGGGAAGATTACTGGGCAATGGCAGTAAAGTTTCCTGGCAACAATCCAAAAAAGGAAGGAGGAATGTTGCTTTTGCAAGCCAAAACGCGACTTTAAAAGGGAGCCGTTAGATGGATGAGGAGAATCTGGACCGTGCGATCATAGGCGCGCCTAAAATTGGGGGCGAATTAAAATCCTTAAACGTAGACGGCGTCGTTTTGGAGAATTAGGGGTCGAACACTTGGGAGAAAGAATTGGGGATTTAAGTTCAATTAGGCAGTCTCACACTAGCTCATCAGACGACATGTGTACGAATAGAGCGTGCATGAGTAAGGATACAGAGGAGTTGCCATTTTGGGAATGTCCTTGTGGTGCCATTAGACTACCAACTCGAGCTGGAGGAAAGACAACAAACGAGCACTTTTCTGGAGCTATTTTAATTTCAACTTTATTTATTTCTTGTCTTTTTGTCTGATTTTTCATTGTAAAAGCAAGGGATGTTGTTGGACAAGACCATTATGAATTAATATCAACTTTATCTCTTTTCTCATATCTCTGTTTCTCTCCAGTCACACCTCCTTTCTCTTCCTTAGTTATCTCTGCAAATTTTAGTCTTTGTTCATGTCAAATATTAAGAAAAAGAAAAGAAAGGGTGAAGGGTGGAAACCGTCGACGACCTCCTCATTGACGGCGGGCTGCAATCGACGCCACAATAGCGGCGGCAGACGCGACGGGCACAGGTGCGGCGCCGGCGCATAGTGCGAGGGAGTGTGGATTTCTTCTTCCCTTTTTTCTGTCATATCAAAAAAAAATTCAGACCTCCTCGTCGCCGACGGCGGCCACGACTGGTAGAGCGATGGATGATAGCGTGGTTGGGGGGGGGTTCTTCTTTCCTCTATGCTATGCAAGGGTTGAGGCAATTTCTGCCTTTGCATTCTTTGTTCAAAATTGGGTCATATGGATTCGGGTCAGGTTAAACCCGAATCCAGATTGCCTGACCTGATTTGACAATCGATAATTAACTATTGACCATTGACCGGTCAACGGTCAATTATATCAAAAAACAAAATTCTTGAATCAATTTTGCGGTGCAATTATTAAATTCAAATTTTTGAACGATTATATATATATATATATATATGAATTAATTGAAACAACATATCACCAAAGTGACCTCTCTTGTTGAAATTAATTCATTCTAAAATATAAAAGAAAGTGTGTGCGTAAATTTTGTTCATGTTAATCGGTCCAAAGGAAGGTTTTGTTGTTTAACATGTTATTATCATTGGTGTTTAATCGTTGGAGTATGCGATATCTTGAGAGTTCTTGTATCATTATTTTGAATTTATAAAAAGACCATTCCAAAAGCAGTTAGAGGCACAATGTCTGAGACATTGACTAAAACTAAAGATTTTTTTACAGATATTGAAAAGAGGTTTGTCGTGAATGAGAAAGCTGAAATTGGTACACTCTTGACAAACCTAACTTCAAAAAGGTACGGCTACAAGTTTAACAGTCCCACAACTAAATTGATTATCGAGTCAGAGAATGCTTGGCTCTTTGAGGATGTAGGGTTTGTGGGGGGAGACAAGGCTAAGGACATAGTCTTTGAAGAGAAATATGTTAATATTGCCACGAGTACCATTGATATTGTTAAGGATTTTGTTCCTAACAGTATTAATGGTGCAATTGATCAAGACAATATCATATAATTCCCCCACTTATGAAACTGATTTAGAAGAACAAACTCCAACACCTCCAGAACCTTTGCTACTAAGAAAATCCACTAGAGAGAGGAGAAGTGCATTGCCGGATAATTACATTTTATTTCTCTAAGAACATGAAGTTGACATTAGAATGATAGAAGATGATCCTATCAACTTTCATCAAGCGATGGAATGTTCTAACTCCCAAAAGTGGAATGATGCCATGAATGAAGAGATTAAGTCCATAAAAGACAATGACGTTTGGGAACTTGTCTAGTTGGCAGAAGGTATGAAGCTCATTGGTTGCAAATGGATATTTAAAACCAAAAGGGACTCGAATGGCAATGTGGAGAGGTATAAAGTACATCTTGTTGCAAGGGCTATACACAAAGGTACGGATAACAGTGAAAAAAGAAAGAAAGAATATAGAGTGGAAAATTGTCTAAATAGCATATTCAGACAAACTCTATGATTGTGTATCCGCTTATTAAAGGATTGGCACCCAAATATGTTTTATGAGCACATTGCTCGTATGCGTGTCATATCACTTCAAGATGCTTAAGTTCATAATATACAGTTTATGTGGGAGTTTGTGATTTTTAAATGCTCAAGTTAAAAGAAAAATTTTGTCATTCAGTTTATGGTTATTAAAGGTCATCTTCTGCAAAAATGGGCCTTATAATTTTATTTTTTGGCTCTAATTCTATTGTGATTTCATCTCACTAAAGTTTAAAAAGGACCAGGTGGAAACAGGCGTGTTTTAGATCACACTGCACGAAATTTTCATGCTATTAATCCACATCATGATCCATGTCATTCAGTTGTATCAATGGTACGACCATTGATGGGTCGAGTTACGCTAGATGTAACAAAGGCCGCTTTGATCCCCTTTCTGATATGAATGATGGACCGAATTGGTTTATATATACATTAAGGAATGACAGCAACGTTGAGCTCAAAATAATACATGATTATAAAGCTTGTACATATAGCCCATGTGGGAGATTGTTGGATATATTAGCCCAATAATTGTTGGATCCTTAATCCAATGTTCGACTTATATGTAAAATAATTATATATTATAGACTGTTGAAATTTAGACCGATAAAGTGATCAAATAAGATTTTAGTAATTTGGGTCTTAATGTATCTGATAGGATGTGGATTTTTAATATGTAGAGATTAATGGTAATTCAATTTTAGTGATGGATTCAAACTGAAATACCAACTATTATATATACGTGTGTCATGGTTCCAGATCACACGGAATATTTCAACATATTTTCTAATATCCCATTATCAGAGAGAAAAGAAACTAAGGAAACTTTGTGAAAACGTGTTGATCTGAAAGGTTATTGACACGATTTCATTGAGTTCCTTACTACTATAAATTTTGATACGCTTCAACATTTATTATTTATAGTATTTTTTAATAATTCAACATAATCGATTTTGAAATTGATGTTGATTGTTTATCACAACGAAGTATATATTTTAAATCCAACACCGTCCACAAAGTGATTACGTTGTTTTATTTAATTAGATTAGTAAATCTCGTACGATGGCGATAATATACAATTTTAAATAATATGAGGTATTATGAGTTGCGTGTCAACCACAAAATTCAGTGCAGGTGGAGGGGCATTTTAAATAATAATGATAATACTTCTGCCAGTGCCCAATTTAAATTATTATTGACTCACATGTCTGTACCATGTTTTCCAGATTTGTTTGGAAAAAAAGTACTTTTTTAAATTAATTTGTCAGAAAATTCATATTTCTTTTTATTTGTTGAGATTTTAATATAAAATCTTGTGGCTCTGTTTGTTTTCTATTTCTTTTTTTTTGTATATTTTAAATATTTATTTGTGTTTCTACGTAACATATAATTACTATGTTTTATTTATTTTTATTTATCTTAAAGTAATATATAGAATAAATAATTCAGTATGTTTTAATTTGTATTTAATTCATACGTTAATATAAATACAAACACAAATAAATATATATGGTATAACTCGAAAATATACTTTTATAAGACATAAAAAATCTTGAAATATTTAAAAAGTATTTTATAAAATTTTGAATTGACGATTTTATATAAACTCCCAGATAAATATTACGATTTTATAAACATTTTCAAGAAAGTTAAAGGAGCTCGTAATTTATTTTCATAATATCATCATATTTCTTGGATTCTGAACATATCAACTATGAAATTATTATTATTACAATTACTTATAAATGTTATATTTTTTAAAAAATTTATCATTTCATAAATCTAAAGCATAACTTTTTTGGGGAAATAAATCAAATTAGTAAGATCCAAAAATAAACAAAAACCTTTTCAAGTAAGTTTACCAAACCACCCTATGAATCTCGTGCAATGAAATGACTTTCTAGAACAGCTTGGGAAAGTGGGAGCTGGCTTTGGGCGATAGATAGATATCAGCTGCATCTGCTGCAAGGCCACTTGTTCTCTGCTTTTGTTTTTTTTTTTTTTTTTAATTTTGTTTATCTCGGGTCTCTTTCTCTTGGAGGAATCAGGAAGGATCATTCTTCCACCTAAGTATATACACATCTTTCTCTGTTTTTTCACCCACACACGTTTTCTTGAAAATCACACGTATTTCTCTGCAATCTTTTCATCTTCCTTGCCCAAGAAAATAACTGAAGGTAACTGAATCTTGTTGTCTTTTGATTCATCCATGGTTCGAATTGAGGTGCTGCTTTTTTTTCTGCCTGTTGATGATGGAAGATGAAATATGTTTTATTCCGTTTCTTTCGTTTTCTTGATTTGATTATGCTTTTCGGGTGTTTATTTTTTGTGGGCTGTGAATATTGTTTCATTGTGTTGATTTTTCTTCGTTTTCTCTACCACTTTGATTGAAGAAGGCAATTTTGTTTTTTGCTGGAACCTGAAATCGCCTATGATGCCTGTTGCTGTTTGTGGATATGAGTATAATGGCAATGCAGAATCCAGGCATTTGATCATGTTTGCCGACTAGATTTTTGGGTTTAGGGGAGGGAAAAGAGTTGGGAAAAAGAAATATAAGCATAAGAAATGAGGGTCTAGCTGTTGTTTTAACCAGTTATCTTCAGCTGAATCTTGATTTTCGATTGTGTGATAGCTTCAATACTGACCAGTTTTTTAACATAACTGAGTTTCAGTTTTAAGGATCCTTTGGGTGTATAATTAAAAGCTCGGATACACGGAATGCACAAATCCAATCTAATCTTCTGTTAATCTTTGAGTTTTAGTGATTACAGTTGATAGGAGTTGTAATACCGAATATTTTATTTGATCTCTATGTTTGTTAGTCGCTTTTGACACCTTTGCTTGGTTGTTCTTTTAGCGTGAAGTTAAGCTGGCCATAAACCCAGTTTTATGCAAAATCTACGGTTCCGGACTAGAGTCTGGATAAGTTGATCACAATATTGCTGAATAAAGACAGTTCGGAGTTCTGTTGCATTTTCTTTTATCCTTTATGTTATTGCTTATAGCTTTTATAATTAATGCGGGTTATCTTTAGGTCTCACACCGGTGCCGTCTGTATGTATTAGATGTATGTAAATACATTGATCATGTTATGTAAAGAAGTTGATATTACAATAATTTAGCCTGAGAACAATCTATTTGTGTTATAGTATTTGTTATTTTGACTAAAGTATAACTTGGTGATGAATGTTGCTGGAATGATGAGCTCTAGATTTACAGTGATCTGCATGTTTGCCTGTACTGTATGTGTATTAATCTTGTTTTTCTTGTATCGCGGTTAGGCCTCATCTTTCATCTGGTGAATTGACTTCTTCATAGTTGTTGGGTACCGCTCCAAGCAGTCTGCTGAGGTTTATCTAGTAGCAGAACTTTTCAGCATTTTCTTTACTGGTCTCCAAAGACAAACCAGGGAATGCTGAAAAATGTTCTTGAATTTGGATTCTTACTCTAAGGTTAACCAGGTCTTGGCCTTAGCTGAGTTGCCTTTCTCTATCCTGGATGGGAGAGGAGATATTGGCTGTAACTCATGCACATATTATTTGATATCGAGTAGTTGGTCGTCGACCTGTAAAATGTGTGTTATGATAACACTTATCTTGCCTGAGGACGGTTGAGCCACATCCAATTCTCAATGCTCCTTTGTTCATTATCATAGGTTAACAGAGAGAGACTAGTTTTGTTATATGGTGTGTTGTACTTTGGATATGGATAATAACGGTGTTATATTGATGCAAAGATACGAGTTAGGGAGGTTATTAGGCCAAGGCACGTTTGCAAAAGTTTATTATGCTAGGAGTCTCCAAACTGGGCAGAGTGTGGCTATTAAAGTAATAGACAAGGAGAAGATTACGAAGGTCGGGATCATAAATCAAATTAAACGGGAAATATCAGTGATGAGACTTGTCAGACATCCTTATATCATTCATCTTTATGAAGTCATGGCCACCAAAACCAAGATATATTTTGTGATGGAATATGCTAAAGGAGGTGAACTTTTCAATAAGGTGGCTAAAGGCAAGTTAAAGGAAGACATTGCACGACAATATTTTCACCAATTGATAACTGCTGTTGATTTCTGCCATAGCAGGGGTGTGTACCATCGGGATTTAAAACCTGAGAATATATTGTTAGACGAGAATGAAAATCTCAAAGTTTCTGATTTTGGTTTGAGTGCTCTTGCTGAATCCAAACGCCAAGACGGGCTCCTTCACACCACCTGTGGGACTCCTGCTTATGTTGCCCCAGAAGTAATTAACAGGAAAGGCTATGATGGAGCCAAAGCTGATATTTGGTCGTGTGGGGTGATTCTCTTTGTTTTGTTGGCCGGCTATCTTCCGTTCCACGATTCCAATTTGATGGAGATGTATAGAAAGATTGGGAAAGCAGAATATAAATGCCCGCGTTGGTTTTCACCCGAAGTACGCAGGCTACTCTCAAGAATGCTGGACCCCAACCCAACTAGTAGAATCTCGACTGCAGGAATTAAGGAAAGCTCCTGGTACAAACGGGGATTAAGCACCAAAGCAAAAACAGATGATCCCGAAAGCAGTAGAGTTCATTCATCAGAGACTGAAGCAGCTTCTAGCCGGCAGGAAAATGGCAGTACATCAGCAGAGGGCAATCAAGACATGACAAGGCTTCCAGATTTGAATGCATTTGATCTCATTTCCTTGTCGGATGGATTTGACCTATCAAGATTGTTTGAGGGTCCTTCTCCAAAGAAGGAATATAGATTCATTTCCTGGAAACCTGCATCGACCATCATCTCTAAGCTGGAAGAAGTTGCCAAGCGCATGAAGCTCAAGATCAACAAAAGGGACGGAGGTCTATTCAAGTTTGAAGGATTGAAGGAGGGTCGGAAGGGAGTTTTGTCCATCGATGCCGAGATTTTTGTGCTCACTCCGGCCCTTCATTTGGTCGAGATGAAGAAAACAAGTGGAGATACGTTGGAATACCAGAAGATATTAGACGAGGGTATAAGACCTGGCCTTCAAGAAATTGTTTGGGCTTCGCATGGTGATCCAACTCCTCAGCAGAGTAACCAGCAGCTCGAGCAACAAGACGAGCCTCCCCAGCCACCGCCATTACAGGACCAGCAACCACAACAATTAAAGCAACTGCAAGATCCATTACAGCAGCAACTGCTGCTGCTGCAGGAAAAACTACCTTAACTTCCAGACAATCCAGAGGTCATAGTTTACTAGGTGTTTATATAGATTTTAGTGAAGTTTTTAGGCACAACCCATTCACATGATTGACTTGCTTCCTTGTTTCGAGACCATGAGAGTGTGTGTAACTAAAATTTTGATGGTAAAGTACAGGGTGTTTGCTCGTGCTGCTGTGTGTCCTTTCTTTACTGTTATTTCATGCCTTTACACTGTTGGGGGCATATAAACGTATGTTACCATGATACTTTGTTTCGCATGGATTATGAACTAGTCAAGTGAATATCTCATAATTTATAATCAAAGAATTCAAGTGCATATCTTGGATATTCTTGTTTGGTAAGTTGTTCGTGTCGAATTTCAGAGTGCATTTAGCAAACTCGAAGGCAATTCTCCCATCTAATGGGCACGGGGCATGACATTCATAGATGGCGAGAGGTGATGTAGGCCAAGTGGATTCAAGAATACCTGGAATTTCCAAATATCCTATCCAAGAGTTGCATCAAAGACCAACCTCGTTCTCATGATGGGAGCATTCTTCGTGTCAAATACTCATTGAACATTGTACCAGACACGACATATTTTCGACATTGTACCTAACATGTCATGTGGTTTGTGCATAATTAAATAAATATGACCATCATAACATTTTAATGGTATTTTTTATATATTACATTGAGGCATCATACATGTTTCAAGTCTAGTGAATTATCTTCAGTGTGCTTTTAGAAAGCACAAATAATAAAAGTTAACAAAAAATTAAATATTTTAAAACCAACTTGAAAATTAGTAGGTAATACCCAACAATTTCTTTTTCTCATTGTATTTTTTATGGTGACTTTTTTTTTTTTTTGGCTTATTTTTTGCATTGGTAACTCTACAAAAATAAGAGTATTATTTTTTACCTAGCACCTAATCATTGTATAATCATTATCTAAAGTTTACCTAGTTACACCATCTTCTTTCACATGAATTATTAAAAACTTACTTCCCGATATACATTCTTCAAATATTTCAGCTCAGCCTTTATGAATGTTGATCTGGTTTGAGTCTGAGTTCGTGGATAATGTGTTGGATTGATATGGAGATGGGTCCGCTATCAGGGATGAGGTCCGCAATAGATCATTTGGTCAAGTATACATAGGTTTAACACAGGTTAGGCTAGTCGGATAGCTGACTAAGACATTACGATGCTTAAAATTAGTGTTCGTTTTGGTGAATAATATTTCTCAGGTGAATTCATATTTATACACCTCGGTGCATTATGCACAGGTGGAAAACTAATAGTGGTGATAAAGTGAGACATCTCAAAAATCATTACAACAATGATATGTTGAAGACAACTAAACAAACATGGGAGAGTTGGTCAAGTCAATTATCTCAGGATAAACAGCTGGCCTTCTCTTCTTGCTGCCTGTATTTACTCTGTAGCATGGTGAAGGTGTAAATATATCTATTACCTCAACTTTACGACGAATACTAGGACCCTCAACTGAAAATGGTTCTTTGTCTGAGCTCGAGGTGGCTGTCAACTGTTTCTGATGTGCCATGTCCAGACTTTTCTGCCCGTCCTCAATGTAACTGACAGTATCCCAGGAGGCCTCGGTTGAAAATGGTTCTTTGTCTGAAAGGAAGGTGGCTATAGACAGCTTATCAGGTGACACGTAGGCACATTTTTGCCCTGCTTCAGTATAACCGGCAATATCACATGAGTCGGTGACAAATGAAGATGATGCTCCAAAAGAGTAGTCATTATCAAGGACCAAAAAGGTCTGCCTCTGATCTTGCTCTCTTTCCTCCGAACATTCATTTAATTCACAACTGCTATTATCCTTCTGATTCATTTCTATGTGCATGTTTTCTTCAAAACTACAATGGTTGCTCGGAGAATCATGCACTGTTCTTGTTGATTCTTCCGATGTTGATGGCTCGAAACTACCACTCACTTCAAACTCTTCATCAGCCTCGATTTCATCATTCAAGCACGCATTCCAGTTATAACAGGGCAACTCATCCATCGAACGAACTTGGGTCCGTTGTTGCTCAGGCAAGGTAGGGCAACCAGAGATATAAATTTGGTATTTAGTTGAGAAGAAATTCATGGTGAGGTTCAAACTGAAAACCATAAAACAAAGAAAGAAAGAAAATCGTGAATATATGAAAGCACAATCCACAGTTAGAATCAATCAACCAAGGATTTCACGTTGTGCATGGAGAACAGAATTTAATATACCTCTGCCAGGCAGGAAGAGTGAGCATTGTGTATGCTAATTTAATTTTGTTAGCAAGTCCAGAGATGGATTTGAAACTTGCAGCTGCCACTCTTACTGCAAGGGATTTTACAGGGTGTTGCCAAGCCCACTCGAACTGCAAGTTGCAAATCAAACAATTGTAACATCACTCAAATTGCTTATCTACATACAGCGAAAACAGAAAGCTTTATACCAATTTGACCACATTTAACTCGCATATGCTTTTGAATACACATAAAGACTTACTGGTAGGTGAAGATTATAATTCACTAGCACTGTTGGCACACCCGATGTATAATTTCACAATATATTATTAAAAGTACTTTTTGAACTTTGAGTATAACTTAAGTATCTTGCAATATATTTATTATATTATGATAAATGAAAAGACAAATAATATAAAGATAATATAATTTTTAGAAAAAATAAATAAAACAGATAAAAACTTAATTTTAATAATAAAATTATGTGATGCCACATTTATATTCATAGATTTGAAGTTACGGATTTTCAAATCCCTAGCAACAAATCCTTGAATTTGTTTCAAAGGATTTTGAATCCTTCAACTCTATTTTGGATTATGTTTTTGTTGAATATTGACACATCTCAAATTCTTCTAATTCTTCCCATATATTCAACTTCATCAATTCAAATGTAGTTTGAGAGCAAAGAAGAAAACATTAAGTAACACGGATGCGGAGAGAAGAAATAAGAATGGAAAAACTATATAGATATTATTTCTTTAGATAGGGGTAATAATTTCTTTATACATAGTATAAGGATAGATGCCGTGAAAAGTAACAATATTTATGACTAAAAAATGAGGTTATGGACTCAACAGACATATCGCAAAAACCAAGATCGAGCAAATATGTAGAAATGAAAACACAAGTAATCCAGTACAACGGATAATTACACTGAAGCTTCCTGGAATTAAGACATATTACAAAGAAACACTTAAAAACGAGATGAACATTGGAAATCTGTGAAATAAAGCATGACAGGAAGGAGTCTTTTGTAATTTCCCAACCTTACCAAGTGTATGCAATTATCCCTAATTGTGAACATACATTGTGCTAAAACTTCAGACAGAAAAAGTATCTTGCTGCCAATTCCACCACCTTTAAATGGATATAAACATGTGATAACAAACATGACTTTCAGATAAAATGCCAGAAGAAAGTGCGAGATCAAGATTAAGCAAATGCAAACAAGATCAAAACTCTCAAACGATAACCACATTGGTAAGACAAAAGATCTTCAGCTCAAGGAAAGATAAAAAAAGCATCAGTCTTCAGGACAAGATTTACCCACATTTCTTACACAAGCATGAAATAATAAGTTAAAATAATACTTCCGGTGAATTCACAAACATGGGCAGCTCACATAAGTACCTGAAGAGCGGCAACGTTTGTTGGGAAGCCATAGATGCACAACACCATTTCCCAGGGACGCTTGCGCTTCGTCCGCCACGCCCCGCTCCCAATTTCGCCATTGTGCTGCCTTATTCTCCGCCGAGGGTTCACCGTAAATCTTCAAAAATAAATAAACAAAAGCAAATATGAAATACGTATTACAACTCCTACGAAATTATCAAAGGAAACAATAGTAGATAAGATTAATTGTTAACGAATTTACTAATCCTATTAATCAACATCCGACAATGATGATCGAGGAAATTTGTACAAAAATCCAATCTTACCCGATGTAGGTTTGCCCTTTGAATCTGGGAGAGAGTGAAGTCAGCAGATAGCATGCAAAAAACCCCTCCCCTTTCCTTTCTTCTGCCTCTCCACCAATTTGGCAATTTTCATGCGTTGAAATTAGGGTTTTTTGGGTCTGTTTTCTCCCTTTCCTCCTCCCCATCTCTCTCTCTCTCTCTCTCTCTCTCTCAAACTGCAGCAGAAATTCGACCGTTGAAATTCGTAGTTTTCTTCCTTTCTCCATTTCCCGTTCTGTAGTTCTGAGTGGGCCAAGTTTGAGACTTGGGCTTTAAAGGGGAGAGCATTTGGACTGCATGAAAAATCACAGGCCCACTTATGAAAGAGTGTATTCTGTGTGGGTATAAGGTGGTTGATGGATCGGATTCGTGCGTAATTACGTGATAAGGTGTTCAATTCAGTTAACCGAATCGAATCGAAGTGAAAGTTTAATTAATTATATTTTTAATACGCTATTTTCGAAATCTAAATGTTTGATTTGGTTCGACAAAACTCAAACTTATTTCGATTCAATTTTATACTGAATTAATTGAAAATCATAACAAAAAATATAGATAATGTGAATTTATTTATTATTGTTATAAACTTAGAGAAATTCTAAGTTTATTGGCCTATCACTCTTAATAGAATATAAAGTAAAATAATATATGTATTCTCCAACAAACTTTCTTATTCTCTCCAAAAACTATTTACAAATGAAATACATGGTGGTATTTATAGACCACCAAAAATGTGGTTACAAAATACACCATAAATCATTATAATTACAAATCATAATGGGGGATACAAAAGGGTATAACATAATGGGTATTAAAAAAAGGATATGAAGAGGTGTATGCATTCATATATACATATTATATATAATAATTATTAAATTATTAATAATTATAATAATTAAGTATGTATTAACTATAAAGTTATTATTTTTTAGTATAAATACATATAATTAAGATATTTAATATTTATATATTATGTTTTTATTATATTTATATATATTCATACTATAATATATTAATATACACATTCTTTTAAAAATTTGATATTTTGTTCGATTCTGCTAATCGGCATAAAAAATCAAAATCGAACAGAATAACTAAAATTTTAAAAAAAAAATAATCATAAACCGCATCGAATTTTCAGCATGGTATTGGATAAAAAATAAATTTTTGATTCGATCGATTAACTGAAAATTCCACACTCCTAGATATTTGTAATAGCTTCTGCTTTCTTTTTCGGGGAAACCTATAAAGAATAGTTGAATAATTAGTTATAGTGAAAGTTTGGAGTTGTTTAAAACAAAAATGAAAAATTTTGAACTCGGACAGCTTGGGGGGAAGTTAATATGACCAATAAGTTGCAAATATTGGTAGAAAGAAGTTTATATCTTATGATTTAAGTAAGTTTAATTTAACCAATTTAAAAGCATAAGTCGTAAATTAAGAAGACTATTTTTAATTTTATTTTTAGCAAAGCAATGATAAATATTTAAATTAAACTATTGCAAACACCGCTTTAATAAGTTAAACAAAGCCGAATGTGACAAGACAGAAGTCGTAACATATGTCAATTATTCATAACCTTTAGGTTCCGTTTGGTTCGATGAGAGCGAATGGAAAGTGAATAGGAAAGAAGGAAGGAAAACAATAATATTTTTTCTTTAAATTATTTGGAGTGATCAAAATGGAAGTAACTCTACGGCGTTTTTCCTTATTTGGTACAACAAAAATAAGTTGAGAAAGACTAATTTTAGTAATTTTATCAATTAACTATTTATCTTAATTTTGTATTAAAAATAAACAAGTTAAGACTAAAATAATTTTTTAAATTATTAAAAAACTTATAAATTAAAGGAAAAATTATTTTTTTAATCCTTTAAATATACCCCATATTATTTAGTCCGATAACTATGTCCTTTTCTTTATAAGTCCTTTAAGTTTCAAAATTGATAAAATTTAGTTCGATTTAGGATTTTAAATGTAACTATTTAGGCCAACTTTCGAATTTTAGCTGAAAATTGTATGCATGTCACTTTCTTACTTAGGGGTCCAGCCATTTGTCCACATGTATAGCCACAAGTACCGTTACATAAGCCTAAAGACTAAGTTATTATAAATAATATTAAATACTTCTTATATTATTTATTAATTTAAAAAAGTAAATTATTTTCTTAACTTTTTAATATGTTTTTTTACCTGTTTTTAAAATTTAATTTTTTTAATTATTTTAATTAAATTAATTAAAACTTAAATAATTTTAGTTTTTCTAAATTATTGGGCGCGGCTTAAAGGGCAACTGCGACACCTCTGGTGTCACAAAAGAGGGTGCGCCCTCCATCCTCACCATTTCTAGGTGGGCGATGGCGCGGAGGGTGTGGCAACCCTTGGGCGACCTCCATCGTAATGCGTATGGAGACCTTCACCCTTGACCTTTAGATGACACGGTTGCCTCCACCTTTGGTGGCGCTATCGCCCCCCTCTGGTGGCAGTAGGGGGAGTTGGGAGGAGGGTAGAGGCCTACTGGAAAGGGGGGAGGGTCGTGGATGGGGATTGGGGAGGTGGTTGTTTTTATTTTTAAAATTATTATTATACATATAATATAATTATATCCGATATGTCTTCCGACTCATGTATAGAATCACGTAGGATTAAAAAATTATTAAAAAATATCCAGTTGGCATGATATGTCATTGTTTCAATCAAAAATCAAAATTTTTTACCATTTGAGTACTAAATTTTATCAATTTTAAAATTTAAAGAACTTAATGAATGAAAAACATAATTACAGAACTAAATTAATATTGGATATAGGTACACCGTAAATACACCTATATAAGTAGTATTTAGATAATATAATAGATATTATTATAATGAAGAAAATATAGCCGGCATAGTTGTTCGAATTCTTATCTTTTTAAAAGGCTTGAATATAGCAGTGGTGCACGATCTTTTTTATAAGCAACTATTGTACTGAGCTTACGAGATAGGCACTATATACTTTGAGGAATGGCAATTGAATGAAGGCAGAGAACAATTTCAAAGAGAAATCCCATCTTCTCCTTCTAATTTTGAAACTCTTTTCTAGCTCGAATAGGAAAAATCGATAATCTTAATTTTATATCGGAATAGATTTAAACCCAAAACCTCGCTTGTATTAAAAAGAGGTGATGTGGATGGAATTAAACGGTTGATGACAAATACTCTTTTATCACATTGACATGTGTATCACATTAAATGATTACATTAATAAAATGTGTGTACATGTTTATATCTTTTAATTATCGAACTAATGTAACAATAATATAATTTTTTTTAAAAAAAATGATACAGTACAATCTGATAAAATTTTATTTGTCATTCTATGAAAAAATCGTTACAGTCTACGGATGATCATGATTTAAAAGTTATGGTAAAATAATACTATTAATTATGATTAAATAAAATTAAAGGAAAAATTTAAATTTTTACAACGATTAATTTATATTCGCCGTGGTTTTTAGTCATAGTCAAATTATTTGTCATGGCTTAGCCATGACTAATATTTTAGCTGCACTTGTAGAAACAACGGTTAATGGCCGTTGCAAAGCCGTGGCGGATTTGTATTTGTCGTGATTTTCTTATTCTGACTATAGTAATTAACCGTAGCGAAAAATTATATTTTTTTCGAGTAAGATCTTACAATCACGAGGTTGTGAGTTTTCTACGTACTAATATTGGTGGTATTGTCTACTTTTCATAACAACGTCTTATCTCTTTGTTTACTTTAAATTTATTCATTAATTTAAATTTTTCGATGTATTGAATTTGTATTTTAATTTAAACGCAATAGATGATCTAACAATGAATCTTATTAATATATATATAGATATATATATATATATAGTGGAAGAATGACTCTAAAAGAATGAATAAGTATTAAAAAAAACAAAGGAAAATTGCATAAATCAAATTGAATCCCTTTATTCATCATTGGTATGTATATATGTTAATTGTTATAGTTGTTGATCCTTTTGCTGGGGCCGGAAGGCGGGATTGGGCCTTTCGGCAGCATGCTCATCGGCAGAGGGGCATATGCTGCTCCAAGCTTCCTATTTCCATGGCGAAACTCATTCTTCATCTTTTCATCGGCAGTACCAATGCTCGACGATGATGAATTACTGTAGTTTTTTCCTCCTGAAAACACGACTCTGCTTAATCTAGCACGATACAATGTCGCATCATGCAAAGGCGGGGTTCGGAATTCGGTAGATCCAAGTTGAAAGACGATGAGAGTAAAGAAGAGGGTTGTGAAGAAGAGACCGAGGAAGTTAGGGTTGGCCATGAAATTGTGTGTGGAAACTGAAAATGGGTTTTGTTTAACGTCTCAAGTATTATTTTTATATATACATGTCAGGTGTATAAAATATACAGTATTTATATATTTTATGAGTATTGTGTATACATGAGATATAATATGAAATGCGTATAATGGTTTTATAGAGGAGATTCAAACAATGTTTTATTGCGTCTTACATTATATTTATATATACATGTTATATGTTGAAACGAAAAAAATATCACATATGTACATATAGTTTTGTACGGAGAAAAATGCAAGTAATTTCTGTGATATTGAAAATGAGCAAATTACCTTCCAAGATAAAAAAAAAATAGCAATTTGGTATCCTATGTTTTGTATAAAATACAATAATTTTTACGCCTTTGTATTTTTTAAAATAAAATAATTTACCTCCCTACCTCCTTAGATAAGGAGATAAATCACTTTGTTTTAAGGGATAATTACTTTTACACCACTTGATCTGTGGCCTGTTTGTACAAACTACCCCTATCTTTTAAATAATTACACATACACCTACGAAAATATCATTATCACTTATATAAACTACCCCTTACTTTTTCAAAATTTGACAACACATATCCTCCAAAAATGTTAGCATCATTACACAAATTGTCCTTATTTTTTGGCTATCATGGATAGTTTTAATAATTATACAAAATACAGGAATGATCTGCGTAAATAGAGCATAGGTCAAGAAATGTAAATGTAATTATTCCTTATTTTAAAAAGCACATAGAACAAATTATTTTTTCTTATTACAAAAAAAAACTATTTATTTATAATGTCACAAAGAATAAATACATTAAACCCATTTTATATGTAAAGTATAACATGAAAATTTAACAAGAAAACTATAATAAAATAATTTTGATTAAGTTGTGAATGATTAACCTATTTGTGTATATAATTGAGATTGAGGGGGAGAGGTTGGCAAAGAAAGAACTGTGCGCTCAAAAAGTCCACGCCCCGCAACCACTATTACTCATGAGGAAGAGGTCGGTGCGTAATGGCTTTGAATTTTATTACCTTTGTTTGGCTGATTTCGGGTGATTTTGATGTTTGGATCCCCAATTCAAATTGCATATTGTCAACCACATTCTATTTCAGTTCTCTCCACTATGCAAAAGGCTTATGTTCGGATTGAATTTTCTATTTTAAATTTTATTTTATTTTTTATTTTATTTGATTTTCATGTGTTATGTATTTAAAGGTGATAATATGTATTTTATATATATAAAAAAAAGATTATATACATTCAGCCATCATATTAGTGTATGTCCCGTGGAAGAGGAAAAGGCTAATACAAATTTGGTGTGAATCTCAAATTGAATATCTTTTATTCAAATTTTTTGTCTTGTGATGTCATTTAATATATACGTGATGCCCACGAGCAAGGCACCTCAGCCTATCTAGCCACGAGCCCGACTAACTAATCAACAGGGAGGTTAGATCCACAGGCTTACCTCCCACTTCATTGAACTGATATATACAAGAAACAAGCTCATTCTAGCCAGATGCATCTTCTTATAGTTGGACGAACACGCAATATAGAATTTCAAATAATAAAACTGACCCTACACATACATTTACTTATGTAGAATTCTCTGATTATTTTTTACTGTTCCCAGTAGAACTCTATGATTTTTTATTATAGTTCCCAATAGAACTCTATGATTTTTTTATTAAACTGCCTATATTTATGCTAGATCAATCAAATTATGACATTGTAACAACAACAAATGCTACTTAAATTGGAAATAGTAAATACCCTTCCACCACAAATCATGGCTGATATTTTCTGATGATGAGTGTATAATTGTTCGACATTTCGTGTCAAATTAGCACATTCCCAACAACATTTTCATGTTATCTACAGTGGATGCCTCTGAGAGTCTTTATTTGTATAAATGTATGGTTAATATTCACTCATTCAACTACAAATTTCTCCCATGAATGTGGCATTGCGGTGATAGTGAAAAGGGAGTCTACAAATAATGCCAACGAGGTGAACATATCACATGTTTATTGCAACTACGCAACAGTAACCTGATATTTCATTATCAAAGAAAATCACGAAGATTATAACGTCCGTAAAATCAGTTGGAACTTAGCCAAACTGCCCGTGAAAAAATCATAGAGTTCTTCAGATCATTGTCTTTTCTAACTGGCTAAAATTATTTCAGAAATTCTAATTCACAAATCCTAATTTTTACTTCATCTTCCCAATTAATAGCTTCACAAAACTCGATCTTAAGGCTAAAACAATTAAACTTGTGCAAATAATGGAGAATTTTGAAAGATTTAACTAAAAATTGCAAGCGCTAACCTGTATGTCGTCGTCTTCCCCTCTTCTCCCAACTTCGGCATCTCAAGAAAGAAAATCAAGCATTCACCCTTTTTTTATTTTTTAACTGCGATAATAAGTAATAAGGGCATAACGGGGACTTAAGCAAAAAATTAACTCCGTTAGATGGCAGAGATAGAATTGGGCAAGTGAGAAACATTTATAATTATAGAGGTTTTTTTTTGCATATAAAAATAACACGGGGAGTTTTTTGTCGAGTTTCATAACACAGGGGGTTTTATGCAATTTTTCCTTTAAAAAAAAGATATTATAATTTATTAAGTTGTTGATTAAATTTATTTTTATATAGAGATTAAATGTATAAATAAAAGTATCATAATTTATTATTATTCAAAATAAAATGTATGATATTGATTAATAATTATAATATATGGTCAATTTTGAGTATAAAATTGATAAAATATTGAATATGAAATTAAATATATAAAAATTCTATAAATAAAAATAAAAAAAAATAAAAAAAGCTCGACAGCCGGCTTGCGAGCTGATGAACAGAAAGAATTGAGCTTGAGTCGAGCCAGCCCAAATTTTTCGAGCTCAAATCGAGCTTAAAATCAAACCGACTCGACTCATATGACAGCTTTAATCTCCACGAAACTTATTTCGTTTATTTATTTATTTATGGAGACGAGATGAAAAACAGAAGCAATGATAGGCTAATTATTGATGGTTAGTGATGATTTAATAAATAGTGAACATGGTTTGGTCTGAAGAGCGACAGAGAGAGAGACAGACAGCATAAAATGGGATAGACGGCTGTCCTCATGCCTCATTACAGCTGTTTGGTAGGACAAGAGAAGTAGTGGAGTATAATAATATTACTCATTTAAATAATTTATAAAATAATCAAAAATAAAGATTCAAAAAATGTTTAATAAAAAAATAAAAATAAAGTGTTTGGTTTTGTTGTTTTTTTTAATCAAAAAAGTATTTATATTTTGAATGGTTTTGAATAATAATAAAATGTTCCTCAAATAATCTTTCATTTTTTCAGAGTACTTTTGAAACATATAAATTATTAAAAGTTTATTTGGTTCAGTTGGAAAAACGAATATATACAAAAACAAAATAAAAGTAAAAATATATATTTTATTTTTTTTATTATTCGATAAATTTTTATATTTGATTAGGAATAATAAATGGAGAAAAAGTAAAAATGCCTTGTTTTATTTTGTTTTTAAATGTCAATTTCCAAATCCATACTGTTTTTTTTTTTTTTTTATAAATTCAAATCTATACTATTTCAAATCGTCATATCTTTGGTTAGACTTTCTTTTTGGAATTTGACTCTAAATTCTAGAAACTTCATTCTATCACATCATTTTATTACAAATTTGTATTAAATATATATCACGTCCTTTCCATATAACAAATTAGGGATAATTATATTTTTCTTTCAAAAAATTTTGATGTAATTATATATATATACTCTTTGTAGTTTAAAAAATTACATCTAGTAATTTTGAGGTTTGTTTTTGTTTAATAAATAACCCGTCACTAGTTAACATTCATGAAATATAATGTTATTAACAAAAATATAGGGATAAAAACTCATATTTACTCCTGATTGACTTACTACTGATCTGTTGCAGGTCAAATAAATATTTTTATGATCAAATTATACTTATATATTTCAACACATTAATGCATGTAAGGAGGTATGTGTTCATCGTTACAAGGATAGTTTAGTGAGAAAAAATTTATTTAACATGCAATAAGTCAATCAAGAGTATATTTAAATTTTCATTTAGTTTTAGTTTAGTAAATATTAACTATCAGTCGGACCTATTCGTTAGACCAAAGCAAACTCCCGAAGTACTAGATGTAATTTTCTAAACCACAAGAAATTTACACGTAATACCACCAAACATCGAAGAATGAGAGTATAATCATCTCAAAAATTTGTCGTAGAACATCCTAATACAAATGCATTTTCATTCTATCATAAAAACACTCCTATATTCTCATTCTTCATACAAATCCTCGTACAAGAACAAAAACTTACACGAAGGTAATGATATTTGATCATTGAGAATAAAGACAAAACCAAACAAGGCCTAATAACTAGTAGCAGAACACAACGTTTTGAACCCATTGACAGACAGCCCCATTTAAACTACCTCAAACAAACCCTAATTGAACTGCCCGCAGACATAAAGCCATGTTTGGGAAGAAGATGGACATGAAATCAACTCCAACTGTAAGAACCCTAAACAGTTTCAAACAATCTTCGCCGAGACAGGAAGCCATGTTTAGCTTCAAATCACTCCAATGCGGTAAATAAACGCATGATACTGAATCAAACTAATCCTTATAAGCCATCGTCGGCTGTAAGAACAGCGAACGACACAAAATAATGCAGTTTGCTTCTTTTCAAGCCCGTGCACATAAGAATTTTTCTATTAGCACCCAACGTCGAGTTCTGGGAGAACAATACAACAAAACATATCCGTCCCTGAACCGGATGTAGGGTTAAATTCATACTGCATTCAGTGCTCTGTGAATTGGATGCATGACTGGTAGCTACATATCCCTCAGCTAACGACCTACCTAGCGTATTCAATATCAAGTGTCCCATCTACAAGACCAAATGCAGATGTCTTACAAGGTAGATGCAGACATTCGGTTGGCAGACAAAGAAACATTACGAACGAACCGAGCAAGAAAATGTACACGAAAACACGAAATGGCAACTGCATTCGAATCAACAAAAGGTAAAAAATCCACACCGGTGAACCATTGTCCGAAGTGATTATCCACTCCTCTCAACGTCGTCTGCGTCACAATGCACATATACAATCCGGGCTGATGTTCTGAAAATCCCGGGCCTGTAATCTTATTTCCCTATTCCTACATTCTAGGATTATTACAACCTATGCGTATCTTATTAACATTTTAAAGATAGGAATTAATAGTATTATACACACAAACATATATTGTAATGATCATGGGGGAAAGATTTTTGCTTTCAACAATCAACATGAAACAGAGTAAGAAGACGAGGATACCCCAGAACTGGAATCCTGGAGACTGGAAACCTGCAGCTGAGGTTGATGCAGAATTGCAGGCCTAATTTTGTCCTTCCACAACTCGGAGAAGTCTTTGGTGTCGCCTGCTTTCCTTTTCACCTCCACCACCACCAACCTTTCTGTCAGCCGGTAAACCTCCAATGCGACTGCGAAATTACCATTCTGGCCCTCCAGTTCCACCCCGCATTCCTTCGTCCTCCTCAGCTGCAATCCGCCGTTCTCCGCCTTCACCACTTCCTCCACCTTCTCAATAACTCTCACCGGCGACTCCTCCGCCGTCAGCCGGTCCACATCCTCCACCGCTTTGAACTTTTCGTCGAGCAGCCCGGAGAGGTCCAGCCCGCGAGAGAAGGAAATGATGTCAAACGCGTTCAGATCCTGCAGTTTTTTCTCTTCTTCCTTCAGAATATCGCCGAGATCTTCGTTTTCTCGAGATATGATCTCTCGGTAGCCCTTTCTGAACCAGGCGTCGCGCTTAATTTCATCAATAGTGATTCTGGTTTCCGGGTTTGTGTCCAGGAGCCGGGTCAGAAACCGCTTCAGATCCGGCGACATCCACTTGGGACACCGGAACTCGCCTTTGTAGATCTTCTTATACATATTCATCAGATTCGGGTCGTTGAAGGGCAAATACCCAGCTGTGAGCACGAACAGGACGACGCCGCACGACCACACGTCGATCTTCGAGCCGTCATAGCCTTTCTTAGCGAGAATCTCCGGCGCCACGTAAGCCGGAGTGCCGCAAAGCGTGTGCAAAAGCCCGTCAGCCCGGACCTGATCCGTCAACGCGCTGAGCCCGAAATCGGAGACCTTCAGATCCCCACTTTCGTCCAGCAAAAGATTTTCCGGCTTCAGATCCCGGTGGTAGACGCCGCGGAGATGGCAGTAACTCACGGCAGAAATGAGCTGCTGGAAGTACTTCCGGCCCAGATCTTCGCTAAACCGGCCTTTGGCCACTTTAGCAAACAATTCCCCACCTTTGACAAACTCCAAAATGAAATAGATCTTCCTCTTGGTGGCAAGAACTTCGAAAAGCCTGACGATATGAGGGTGGCTCAGGCGACTCATAATAGAGATCTCGCGCTTGATATTCGCCATGAGATTCGCGTTGTTGTTGAGCCTGCTCTTGTTAATGACCTTAACAGCGACGCTCTGGCCGGTGGCGACGTTTCTAGCGTGATACACTTTCGCAAACGCGCCGCAGCCCAGAAGTTTTCCAATCTCGTACTTGTTAAACAAAGCATTCTCCGGCGAGAGGACCATGGCCGACGCGGAAGCGGCCGGCGGCGGAGAGGGGCGGTGGGAACTCGACGCCTCTTCCATCTCCAACATCGGCGGACGATCCAGAGACCCACAAACAAGCAAGAATTAGACAAGAAAAACAAAAAGAAATGGTCGGAGAAAGGATTGAAATTTAGCTAAAGGTTCTGCAGCCAATAATAGTAATTACGTACGAGTAATTGTTTGTTTTTATTTTGGGTTATTTGTGGGGAGTGGTTGAGATTTAAAGAAAATTCAAGAATTTAGAACTATTATTGGGGTTGAACGAAGATTCCTGAAAATGGGTTGTCCAATTTTATACTGCTGTTGTCTGTATTATGATTACTGCTCGTCATGTTGAAAATAAACGCGTCAACTTCAAAATACATTTGTTTTTTCGATGAAATCGCTTATAATTATATTATAAATTTCTATGTTAGTTTTTTTATTAATATTAGATATATATAATTAATTAATAATTAATATTAAATTAATTTATTATTCATATATTGGTGGACTCAGCTCATGATTAAGAATTATGCCACTTAAATTAGATTTCAAAACTATCCATTATTTTTATTTCACTATTCAAATTTAGAAGAGGGATAGTAAAAAATATTATTGCTAAATTAGTGAAAATTTCTAATGAGAACTTTATTATTATTTTGAAAAAGAATCGGATATTTTGTATGAGGTTTAATTTTATTTTTTTATTTTGTAATTACTATCTTACTATTCAATTATTTGATAATGATTTATAATATTATCGATATTTATATGAAATTTAATATCGACAACGAGGTTGTTCTAATAAGCAATGTCATTTTTCTTTTCGATTTTTTTAGAGATAGTAACAGTGCAAGTCTTGGATGGGTTTGCAAAAATCAAGACCCGCCCTGTCAAAAAAATTTTTAACTTGTACTTGAATTTGCCCCAGACTCACGATCCGTGGGATTAGGCCCGATAGATACGATTAATATTTTTAAAATATTAAGATAAATATATTTCTTTTAAAATAATACCATCATAATTTTATAACTATGAGGCAATTATATTATTAAAAATTTACTATCTATTCATAAATGTATATGGCATCTTTTAAGCATTGAAATATTAAAATATTTAAATATGTGTTACTTATATAAATATTAAATTATTTATATAGTTATTGTAAGTTTTTGAAATTTTGTAGACTGCACGAATGATTTTTATCATTTTTCAAAAAGTATGAATAGTAATATATGAGATTGTAAATATAATTATTTTCTATTTATTATTTAAAAATATTTTGAAATGTTTTACACTGTGCCACGTACACCGCTTCTACATAAAAATAAGAAGTTAGGTTGAAAGGTGTAGAAGATGTACAACTGATTTAGGTTTGTGGCAGCCTATGTTGAGGGGGAAACGTGGCGGGATAAGAAGACGCATCTTCACTTTTGGCAGCTGACCAACTGCTATTCTTGGGTAGGTCCTCATGTCCCATTTATGACATACGGTTGGGAAAATCTGGGGAAATGTGATCAATTTATTATTTTTTATATATTTATACGTAATTTTTTTATAAGTTAAAATAAATTATAATTTATTTGGTGTTTATTTTTGTTTAATAAATAATTTTCTTTTCATTAAAGTTCATAAAATTTGTTGATTAATAAAAAATTGAATAAAACTTTGTATTTTATTCTCGATTGACTTATTACTTAGGATAATTACACTTCCATCCCCTGAGATTTGATGTAATTACAACGTCAACCTCCTGTAGTTTGAAAAGTTACATCTAGCATCCCTAGGTTTACTTCTATCTAATAAATAAGTTTCCATATCCGCTAAATTTACTGTATTTGCTGATATTAAAAAAAAACTAAATACAAATTAATTTTACCATCGATTAATTTATTATTAACTTATTGTAGGTCAAATAATTTTTTTCTGAATTAAATTATCCTTCGACCGGTGAAAATATATCTCCTTAATATATTAATGCGTGAAGATGTATGAGGATAATTTGGCTATAAAAAAATTTATTTGACACTATAAATCAGTAATAAGTGAATAGGAGATAAATGAATTTTTTTTTCTGATTCTTTTGTTACTATCAGCAAATTCGATTAATTTCTACTAAGAGATGGACTTATTTGTTAGATAGAAGTAAGTTTCAAGGGTATTAGATGTAATTTTTTAAATTACGATAAGTATATGTGTAACTACACCAAATTTTATAAAAAAAACACGGTGCAATTATTCCTATTTAAATAATTACCCCCCAAAAATCATTATTTTTCTTTAAAATAATTATTTGGAATTAAATGATTCCATCAACTCTACGTGAGAGGTTAAAAGAGGGCCAACAATTATTTTGAGGAAAAAAAATCTTTTATTTATTTAGTTTTGAAATGTTAAAAGCATCGGGAATGTGTGTACGTTTTGACTCGGTTTAACCCGACCCGACCCAGTACAATGCACGTGGGTCGGATTCTTCCACCAATTCCAACTCATGAATCATGATTCTTGCCAAACATGACGTGTATGAAGCCGGTCTCTTTGACTTTTTTTTTTTTCAATTTAAATTTAATTTGATGGGTTGGATTTTTATTCGAGGGCGGTGGCGGGTGGGGGCGGCGCTGGGCTGAGTTGCTGCTCTTTGGCCGGCCCGTACAATTCTCTCTACTTAATTTCTTCTTTTATTTTTATGTATAATCAACTAATTAGTCACCCTTCTTTTGTTTTTTTTATCTATAGTAGGATGTTTTATTTATATTTTATTTGAAATTTTTATATAAAAGCTGAGGAAGGAGGCTGATAATTACATTCCAAAATTGGGAAAAGACTAAAGGACGTGTTTATTACAAGTATTTGTTAATTTTTTTTAAAAAAATTAAGCTTATAGAAAAAATTATATTTTTTATTTTATAAGTTAGGGCCGATACGTTTTTGATCTCATTTATTAAATTTTTAATAGGAACACATGACTCGTGCGTGTGAGGGTCTTGGGCGAGAATATACCATATGTTGGAAGAAAAATTAGATGCTGAAAGTAAATTAGGGCATAAAAATGTGCTTCCTCTCTTCTTCCGAAATATAGTCGTCAGTTGCAAGAAAAAGTAATGTTTTTGAAGTAGATCAAGTGGAGCAAATAAAGTTGTCATTTTATGCTTTTGTGGGAACGAGGTTTGTCTTATGACTTCATGAACGAATTTAAACCCGGATAGAAGGTTTTATGTCTGCGAAGACATTCCAAACCCAATTTCTCGTTGTTTTATCTTTATTTTGTCTTTTAGGGTATGAATTTGATTTGATTATATACATATAAGGGATAACTACACATAAAATCTCTGTAGTTTGAAAAATTACATCTAGCAATCCTGAGGTTTGCTTTCGTCTAACAAATAAACCCATATATTAGTCAAAATTCACCGAATTAGCTGATATTAGCAAAAAAAATTTGAATAAAAATTGATATTTACCCTCAATCGACTTATTGCAAGTCAAATAATTTTTTTCGACTAAACTACCCTCATAACAGCGAAGATATCCTTTCTCACATGCATTAACGAGTGAAGATGTACAACGGTAATTCGATCATAAAAAAAATTATTTGATCTACAATAAATCAATAATAAGTCAATCAGGGGTAAATATATATCTTTTTCCAATATTTTTATTAATATATGCAAATTCGGTAAAATTTTAACTTATGGATGGACTTATTTATTAGATAGAAGCAAACATCATGAGTGCTAAATATAATTTTTCAAATCACAAAAAATCTACATATAATTGCACTAAATTTTAGAAGAGGAAACCGTAGCTATCCCTAATTCCTCATATATAACGATTGACCTTTTTGAACCAACTAATTTTATCTCTAAAACCTCACATGTGTTAGTCGCATGTGAATTTGAGATTTTTGTTCGTGGGTAAATACGTACAGGCCTTAATTTATAAGATAAAAAAAATACAATATTCTCAAACTTATACGATCTAAGATAAAATATTAGGAGTTCATAGGGATAAATGCATTTTTTGTTCTCAAGCGTAACCACTTATGCGATTTTGGTTCTTAAGCAATTTATGATTGCAATTTTGTCATCAAATTTGAACTTTTTTTTGCAGTTTTTATCCTTCTGTTAACTCTTACATCAAATTTAACAGATTTCGTCACGTTGCTAATCTACATTATAAAATATATATTCTGAATGTAATTCGTTAGCAAGTATCTTTCGTTGCTGAATTTATTAGTAAGTAAATAAAAATTTTACTTGCTAATCAGCTGGACGTTGATTTTTTTTCCGTAGCTATTGAGCAACTTTATTGTAGTGTTCAGTGACTTTAATTTTCCTCCATCAATAAGAAAATAGCAAAATACATTATGAAAGATTAAAGAATTCAAAATATATACAATTCAAATATTCGATATTATTTTATATTTTTA
The DNA here is from genome assembly GCF_026168435.1 of Sesamum indicum. Classification (NCBI taxonomy): domain Eukaryota; kingdom Viridiplantae; phylum Streptophyta; class Magnoliopsida; order Lamiales; family Pedaliaceae; genus Sesamum; species Sesamum indicum. Next base: position 21,229,522 of record NC_142662.1, read on the forward strand.
TCAATTAAATATATATTATGGAAGACTAAAAATTAAACCACGGTCTGAGCAAATTAAGTTGGAATATTTTAAAATTTTCTTTTATTTGTAAATTTAGCCCAAAACTTTTCAAGATTTAAAAAAAAAGCATCCACTCGTATTCAAGTCTTATATTCTTATTTTCATATATAATCAATATCCAAAATATTAATTCCTTTTTTGTTTTCCTCTTAATTCTTAATACTGCAAAAATGTGTAGTATACGTATTCAATACCGTCCTTCGCATTCGTACTCAAGAAATATTTAATTGTACGTATAAAATTATTTTTAAGAGTATTTATATATGCATAATAGATAGTCCCATACACTATTTTCTAATTACTAAACGTGTCTGACTTGTTTGTTGTGTTTTTTTTTTTTGTAATTTTTGTTTTTAATTGGAGGGTGGCAGCCGGCGGTGATTGGTCGGTGACCAATGAAATTTCTCTTTACTATTCTGAAATTCTTTTAAATGTATAATATACCAATTAGTCAACTTTGATTTTTTATTTATTTTTTTATTTTTTAAGTTTTATTATTGAGATTTACTTGACTAGCACATGCATTCGAATGATTTTTAGTCGAAAGATTTGAATTTAAATGAAAAATAATGTTGTTTTTAAAATATATTTTTGTTATTGATGTCAATGGGATTACATCTATTAGCTTAAGGTCATTCGACTATTCTCAATCAATGTCCATAAATATTGATCACTTATATATATATATATATATATTTAAATTTGAGCGATCAATTGTTTGTGTCTAATTAATTTTTTCACGAGAAACATAGCATATGACAAAAAAGAAAATCACCAAATATTACTATTTTTGGATATTTGATGAAAATGGTATACATTTATACACAATATTGAATGGATCCTCATGAGGTAAAGAAAGAAATATCCTTGTTGAATTCCTGAGGATCTGTCCTAAGTGTGGTGCCCCACAGTTGGTGCGTTGATTGTGATGTGTGGATGGGATCGATTTTAGGTTTTAATCTTCGGACACAAATCCACCCTGAATTGGACTAATTAAACTCGATTAACTTATTGTACATATGCCTAATTTATACGTTGATGTTAAATATACGTCTAGTTACGACGATATAATGAGACATGGATACACGTATGTATATATATATATATATATATCATAAATATATTAATTAATGCACTTTAAAAAATAAGACTTTGTTTAGTTTTATGTTTTCGCTTTTTTCAATACAAGATAAAATACACTTAATGTTTATTTTTATGTTTTTACACTTTATCTGTGTGTGTTTTTATTTTTTAATTTTTTATATATATAATATATATATATACACTTATATATAATATAAAAGAGACATGATTTGACAATAAACAGTCATTTTTATCTCTAAAAAATACAACATTAAACATATAATATTTATATATAAAAAATATATAAAAGGATATGATTTGACAATGAACAGTGATATTTGTCTCTCAAATCCCAACATCAAACCTATACCACTTATTTTAAAATATTTTAAATTATCACAAAACACAAATCCAAACATATCATCTATTTTCAACACATATTTATTTATCTCTATTTTACTCTTTCTATTTTCAAAACACAAAACAAAACACTTAAACTACAAATCCAAACACAATGTAATTGTTTTCTTTAATTGAACTACGACAACTTGTACTGTAATTCAGCTCAGCCATGCTCTATATCATATATATCTAGAAGTTTTTTAATATAAATTAACATGAATATTATAATGTATTAAATATTTTTAAACATCTAATACATTATATTATATTTGTATATAAAATTTATACCAAAAACTATTGATATTTAATTAATATATTTTTTTTATTCAAGAAGAATATAATTAACGTTTATTTATCTTAAAAATAGAATATTAACAGAAAAATATATCTATATTTTAAAAAAAATATGTGTTAATTTTTAATCTAATTATACACTCTATGTTTATTATTATATGTTGTATAATTTGAAAGATTTATGAATCTTTATTAAATTAATAGATATATCATGATTTAGGGATATATTTGATATATAATTATTTATTTAGAATAATATAAAATTAACTATTATATAATCTATATCCATGTTATAAAATAAAGAGAAATATTTAAACCTGGGATTTACGGAACCAACCTTGAAAGAACCTTTCTTTCATCCTATCCATAAGATCGAGAAACTTCCCCTTGCTCTCGACTTTCATTCAAATCATCTGCTCTATTAAATCAAGCTCTTAACCCCGCTTCTTGACTTTTGCCTTTTGCTTTCACTTGCATGGTTTCGGAGGAGGGATGGGACAACTGCTGAACCCGTTACTGTCAACTAAGCCTTTCTTTCGCCTCCTTCTGCTTCAAAGAATTGAATTGATCTATCCGTACGTACCAGATCAATATACCGCTCGGTTTTTTCTTATATTCAACAACACCATATGTCTACTATTTATAATAGTCTATTAAGTAACAGTATACTGATGACATCATTAATACTTTATATATTCAATAAACTAATATATATATATATATACTAGTTTATTAAGTAAAAGTGTATTGCAACGGAAAAACCCAATGAGAATAAATCTAGGCGAAGGAAAAGAGTACAATATGTATCTATCTCCCTCTCAAAAGTATAAGCATTCTCATTTGATGTTCTTTTCACGATGCATTCCGATGTTATGGATGATTTTCTTAAAACATTGTTGCAGGTAAAATATTGGTAAGTAAATTCGCCAAATTTTCACTTGACCTAATCTACTTGACATTGATTTCAAATTTCTTCTGGAGCTCATGTGTATAAGAGAACTTTGGTGAAATGTACTTCGTCCTATCTTCTTTAATTTAAACTCTTCGTATTTGAGTGATGTACGCACCATTGCCTTCATAAAGTACTATTGGACCATCTTCAATTAGTAATCCACACTTTTCTTTGATTTGTCTGATAATTGGTCTCAACGAATACATGCTCTAGTTGCTACCATGAATTACAATAATTTCCGAATATTTGAAGATGAAGTTACCAAAATTTGTTTAATAAATCTCCATGAGATTCCAGTACTGCCACATGTAAATAGATAACTAGTATTTGATTTTACTTTATCTGGATCAAAGAGATACCATGTGTCTATATATCCAATTAGTTGAGAACTTGATCCCTATGAATAGAACAATCCCATATCAATTGTTCCAAGTAGATAATGAAGAACATGTTTGATCCCGTTTCAACGTCACCGAGTAGGATTGGAACTATAACTTGCTACTAAGTTAACAACAAAAGATATATCAGGTCTTGAATAATTTATAAGATACATAAGTGCTCCTATAGCATTTAGATATGGTACTTCAGGAAAAAAAATGTTTTATCTTCTTCAAGAGGACAATAAGAGATCATTTTTCAAATCAAGTGATCGAACAACCATAGGGGTACTCAAAGGGTAAACATAATCCATGTGTAAATGCTTCAAGACTTTCTACGTATAAGTTAATTGGTGAATAAAAAATACCTTGTGACACATGTTCAATTTGTAATTCAAGACAAAACTTGATATTTCCAAGGTCTTTAAGACCACTTGCAATTTTGGTGAGCTCTATTGGAGTCCCAATAAAATTTAAATATTAACATGCAGTGCAACTATAGCAAACCCGATTGATGATTTCTTATAAAAATAAGTGGGCAAATCTTATTGTTTTCATATTTCTCTTTAAGAAGGTATTCACTCGGATGATTATACAACATGCGACCAAATTACTTTAATCTATATAAAGACCTATCTAATTTAATAGAATAAACACTTCTGAGTTTATTATTATAGGCTTCAGACATCTTGAGCCCTTCTGGGACTTCTATATAAATATATGTCTAGCGATCTGTACAAGTATGCAGGAACTACATCCATCGACCGTGATTGGGCACAAAATTGGTGATATGCGTATAAATTGTAATCGCGCCTTGTTCCTGATCTCAAGGAATTCCTATGGATCAGAAAATACGTTAAGCTAGTCGGGTCGGCCCTTGATGTAGGTACTCCGACACTCAAGTTAGATTGTGGGTCGAAAAATATGTAATCAATAAAAGTTAGATTGTTCTCAAAAACTCAATTACCTCTATTGGTCTGTTTTCCGCATATTTATAGGATCTGAACTTGCCATGCCAGGCTACACGTGGCAAGATCATGAGCCTTGAGCCTTCAATCAGACGCTGATCATGCGCTTAGATCGCGCGGAAGCTAAAGATCCGCGATCTGTTCCGTCATTCCCGCGGCTGAAATCCCTCCTTGCCTTTTACAAAACTATGTTTGACTTAATAGTGGGAAATATCATTTTTACCCTTCATTAAGGGTAAATCGATCATTTTGTTATTCTTCCCTCATCAGACCGCATTTTCAATCTTTGTACAACCACTAATTTGATCAAGAATCTAAAAGTAATTGTACCCATAACGGTTGCATATGTCTCCTAGTAATCAATTCTAGGGTTTTAGGAGAAATTTTATACATCTAATCGTGCTTTATATCTTATAATTTTATTTTTCTCATTTCTTTTTTAAGAAACACCCACTTATATCCAACAGGAATAACACCTTTAAGTTTTTGGACTACAGGTCCAAATACTTCCCGTTCTGAAAGCGAGTTCAGCTGCTTGAATTGTTTCTTTCCACATTGGCCAATCTTTTCTCCATACGTGGACATGGAAAGCCCATCAATTAAGGTCCACCTTCTTCAGGTTCTCATCCACTGTCACTAAATTAAGGATCAAAATATTTATCTAACATGAGCAAGGGTAGTCCTCCACAGCCATCTTCTTGTCAATGACATGGTTGAACTTGAGTATAAACTGTTGTGCCCCAATGTCTTTCAGTTCCAAACCCTTGACCGGACTCATAGCTGAAATAAAGAGCATTTTGCAAGAACTTGCTAAAAAACTAGAATACTCAAGGCAAACAATTGCAAGTCCCTATAGCCGATGGAGAATTCATGAGATGACACGTTGTACCAGAGACATTCACTTGTCTGAGAGACAACTCAGTCATTCGAAAGACAAGATAACGCTCCACCTTTTGTTAATCAATTATTCAAAAAGTTTGGCCAAAACTACATTGTATGTATATATAATTAGTTGTAGTAATATAGGGGTAAATATAATGAGTTTTAGTTGTTTGAAAAATTATGATTTGAAATTATGCAATTATTAGATGAAAATTTGCAATTGTAACATTTGCCCTTGGTATATTTTTTCTTAGAAATATAAAAGATGTATACAAAAATTGGATGAGGGGATGGAAAACAATTAAAATTTTCAAAACAAAAATTGCGCGCTTAGTCCACAAAAATAGCATTAAATCAGACTACTTCAATTTGCATATGATGGTCGAGATTACCTTTGTTAGGTCCCTCTAAAAGTAAGAATTGCAAGCGAAAAATCAGCTAACAGTCAAGGCATCCGTAGGAGGTATGCGGTAATCCAAATGATGGGGGGAGCGGACCCTTTAATGGGAGAAAAATTGCAAGAAAAATTAATACACATTTTACAATGGCATTTTGATCAATTTGAGCAAAAAAATAAATAAAAACCCGACGATAATTAATTAATTAAATTAGTCATTGAACAATCATTAATATATAAAGAGTATTATTATATTTTAAGTAATAAAAAAATATTTATAATTATATCAAAATTAATAAGAACTCATGGTAATTTAATGGATTTTACATGAGCCCACATTGAAAAACCCAACTGCAATTGCACAATTACCAATACTTAAAAAAGATGTACCAGATAATGACAAAAAAACAAAGATGTAGTAGATTTGGGAGGGTTAAAAAATAAGTGGGGTCTTTTTTAAAATACTTTTTATATAAAATTACAAATATACCCTTGGCTCTTCAAATTCAAAAAGAAAAGGAGGGGAGGGGTGAGGGGGTGGAGGGTTTCTCAGTTCCTCCCTCTTCTCTGTTTCCGTGTGTCGCAGTTCCCACAGCAGTACAGATTCCCTCCTGCTTTTTTTTGTTTTTTAAAAAAAATAGAAATATAAGATAATGCTTCACCAGCCACGGAACGACGTCGTTGGAGTATCACACACACACACACACGCAGTGGAATGAGTACTGTTTGGTGTCAGAGAGCATGAGTGCTTGCAACCGATTTTCTTCACTAAACTACTACTCCTCCCGGTCTTGCTTGGTATACAGTGGTACTTGCCCTTAACGGCGTCGTACGCTCCACCGAACACTCTTGCCTGCTCCTGTAGAACCCTACTCATTCTTTTTTTAATCGATTCTTCCATGTCCGAAGCGGCGGCGTCATTTTCACTACTGTCTGCTCATTTGTAAGCCTTGTGCGGTAAGTTTTCATCGGCATTTCTTACTTTTTCTCTTTGTCCGGCTGGTGAATCTTGCGAATGTTGCGGTTATGGCTACCGTTTTTGGGCATTTGATTGTAAAAGGGTGGATTTCATACGTGTTGTTGCTTTGATTTTGTTTCTCTTTTGTTGATTTTAGTGGGAGAATCTCTTTTCCTCAGTTTCTTTAAGCCCTTTAATTGCGGAGTTAACTTAAAAAAACATCTCGCAGACCCAATTTTTTTTAAGCCCATGAACAGCAGGAATGATGGTTCTTGTTCCCCACTTTGAGCCCTTTTCTGCTGGCATTGTTTCTCTGAAGATTAATTGTTGATCATAGTCAGTTTTGAGTTCTTGATTAAAAAGCAGATCTTGGGTCGGTGGGATTTTGGAAAATGGGTTTCGAATCGGATAAGCAGGGAATGGAATTTGCAGCTAGTTCTAAACCCCTTAAACCCTCTTCAAACGTTTCGGATATCGTCTCGAAGTTCGCCAAGGCCTGTAAGTTTAGGTCCATTGGTGTCTTTAATGCATCTGAAAACCAAGACCAAGGTCACATCTACAAGGTCGTTTCCCGGGACAATGCGACTCTATTAGATGAAGAAAGCAGCCATGCTATGGAGGATGCTGCGTTTGACACCATGAAGGTGCATCTGCAGCCCATTGAGGTACAAAAGAACGGGAATATATGTGGTCATGTGGAGATCTTAAAATTGTTTGACACGCTTTTGGCTTTGAAATTAGCTTATGTTAAGCTCCAAGAAGCTCATCTTCCGTATGATCCTGAGAAAATTAAAGCTGCTGATGAAGAAGTGGTATCTCTGCTTGATTCTCTCTGCAAGATTAAGAAGGCTTATAAAGAGAAGCTATTGAAGGAAGCTAAATCTGCTTCTGCATGTTCAGCTCTTTTGCTTGCTGAAATTCAGGTTAAAGAGAAGGCTCTAGAGAAGTTGAAGTTGCAAGCCAAGAGTAAGGACAAGGAGGTGGGTAATTTGCAGCGACATCTTCAGGAGCTGGAAATGATGAATAAAAAGTTAGCAGAAGAGATTAGGGAGAGAGAGAGAGAAAGTTTTAAGGGTTTAAATCACTGTTCCTTTGAGAATGTTGTGAAGGTAGTTGGAAAAGCTATTCATGATTTTGCAAAGCCGTTGATTGCCTTAATGAAACTTTCAGATTGGGATCTAGATCAGGCTGCTAATGCAATTCAAGCATCTGTTTTATATGCAAAGAGGTCGCACAAAAAATATGCGTTTGAAGCTTATGTTGCCAGAAGGATGTTTTATGGGTTTTCACCACAACCTTGTTTTTTGGAGAACATAATGAAACTGGACGACCCTATTGTTGCTTTGATGGAAGACCCAAAATCTAGTTTTGCCAAGTTTTGCAGAACGAAATATCTGTTAGTAATTCATCCCAAGATGGAAGAGTCGTTTTTTGGGAACTTGGACCACAGGAATCTTGTGGCTAATGGGGTTCACCCACATACCCCTTTCTACCGTGCCTTTGTCAGAATGGCAAGATGTGTTTGGTTTTTGCAGGGATTTACTGCTTTTATTGAGCCTAAAGCTGAAATGTATGGTGTTAAGCAAGGAAGTGAGTTCTCAGAGGTATATATGGAGGTTCTAGAGGAGCTCAAGGAACACAAGGCTTCGTTTGATAGGGGCCAAGAAAGATACAAAGTTGAGTTCATGGTCATGCCTGGTTTTAAGCTAGGGGAGACTTTAATCAGGTCTCAAGTATATGTGTCTAGCGGGGTATCCACAAATGTCACACATTAGGAGGAGTGGTATTACGCACTGATTATGAAAGCTGTTGTATTTTTTGCTTCTCAACTATATGGATAAGCAGCAGGTTGACCTGATAGCTAGATGTAATGCTATGGCATCATCAGTGCAGTCCGCAAAGCCTGGACTTTCATGTAGTAATATTCGAACGAAATATATGCTCTGTAATTAAATTATATGCTGCATTTTGACATGTAAATATAATCAACTTTGTTGTGTCTTGAAACACTTTTACATATGATATCTGTACAAAACTTTACCTTATCTACGGAATGTTGGCTCACTTGTAGATTTAGAAGTGTTTCCGTTACGTTGCACTTTATTTCTATTTCTAGATTGCATCTTTGCTGAGTGTATATATATATACTCACTCGTGTGCACACACACACACACACGTAAATCCATATTCTATGCGTGTAGTTTCAATTAGGGACCTCTGAGTTTTGGCAGATCTGCGGAATTTTGAAATAAAAATCTGACTATCAACTATTTCATGAGATTATCTCTATTACTAATCTATCAATGTTACCTCCTTCCATAGTTCATATGTGCCTTGGTGGCATTTAAAATATGGCCCATAGATGATTTACATCACTTTTATCGTCACATGCTACAGTAATTTTAACAATGTCCAAGGAAAAAGTTCTGTTATTACTCCTGAACTGTTTGCTCTTTCTTTTATTAGCCTACTTCCACAAAAGGTTATAGGGTTCTTATCTTTGAAGTCTTTTCAGCTGTGACTGCTTTCTGGTTTACATTTCACCTCCCAGGAATACCATCACTGGTTTCCCTTCTACGGTAACAACTATGGTAGCAGTTGTGAGAAACTTGTCTTTTAATGAATGTTTGGAATCTTGTCCAGCATGCATGCCTGCTGTTTGGTTACCATGTTGGTGGAAATGCTACCTGCTGTTAGTACTTAGTATTATAAGACTCCTTTAAACAGATGTATGCTACTAATGTTGTTAGAATTGTAAGTTTGATATCATTTGCTGCAAAGTATGAATTTCATTCCATCAAACACATTTTCAGTTTACAACAGAAGAACCAAAATGTCATATAAACCAGTTCTAACTTAGAAGTCCTTTTGGTGTCCCATCATCATTCTCACATCTATCAGAAAACAAATCCCTGCACAGCTCTCCATAGAATCGGGACACCAGATCAACAAACACCGGACACCTGAGGTTCTTCCAGCAGTACAGAAGCTCTTCAACATCAACCAAATCTCTGGTTTTCCCCTCCTCCACAATCATCTCCACCAGATAGTTCTCAAAGCTCCTGCATGCATCTTGAGCATCATCATCATCCTGATCGTGAATGTTGTTCTTTCTAGCAGCCCCGCTCAGTCTTATATATGCTGGGGTGATGGGTGAAGGATATGGTGCTTTGTGATGATTCTCGATGTCTAAAAAGCTCTTCATCTCCGTGAGTCGGTCGTCCATCTCTCTCTTTCGTCTCAATGAATGCAGAACCGACAGGATTTTCGGGATACGGCCCTCGTGGGTGGCTGTCTTCCTGACTTTAGGTCTGCGGTGACGGGATTGAAGGGCTCTTATAAAGACTGGTTTATGGAGTCTGAACTTGAAGAGATTCAGTAGTTTCTTGCATGGTTTCAAAAGCTTGCATTTGAAGGAATGCAGACTCATTTCTTATTTGATTGAGGGGGCTGAGTGTGGATGAAGCGATGATGGTTTATGGGTTTCTTTGTTGCTTGAATTTGGCGCAGTTTGATGGTTGGTGCAACAGAAAAACACACACAACAAACAGTTGGTGAAGAGAAGACCGGGTGAGTTGTCTTATTTAAGGCTAAAGTAAAGGGTGTTTGAGAGTATGATTTATGTGGATTTCACGTCTAGTTTTCGTAGGGAAAACTGCTGTACCATAAATGAAACTTATTCAGCTCTTCAGCCGCCTCAAGGGATGTCTATGTGATAGTTGGCTACCACTTAGACCCCTCTCTCACCATTATATATGTATTTTGTCATAGTTAAATAAGTTAATGTGGAATAACATTGACACCTTCTAAACTCTATCTATGTTATATTGCAGGTAGGTGTGTGAATGTCTCGTGTTTTTCTTTTTATTGTGAAAATACATTTATATTTTTATTTCAATAATTATTTACATAATAAATTAAAACAAAAATTAGTTATAAAAGAATAAAATTATATCAAAATAAGACTATTTAAGAGTCTCAATACTTGTAAACTATTTGGATAATAATAAATATATCCAACTAAAAATATAAATAGACTAATAATATTTTTGGGTGATTCATTTGTTGGAAGATATTTTTAAATACTTTAAAATATTATTTACTAGGACACAATAAAATTAAATGAATAGTATCGGAATAATGTATAAAACTTTAAAAACTATATATATAGATATATGAAAGAATAAATTTTAAATTTTTTTTACAAATCTTATTAAATTAGAAATGCTTTTGAAAAATTGAGCATGATTGACTTCTAACTAATCGATTTTATTTTATTATTAATAGTAAAATATTATTTTGAAATTGTACTTTCACATACTATTGATTTTTATCATAATATATTGGAGATAAAAAATATTAATAATTACAACTTATGATTAAATAGGTAATATTGAGAGTCTCCCCAGTGTTTATCTATTGTTAGAAGACATCCGTACCCTTACTGAGGTATTGTTAGAAGACATCCGTACCCTTACTGAGGTATAAGAACAAAATTATATCTAAGAAGAGAATTATTTGCCATTCCTAATTCCTCTAAACTACAAAGAGGATGAATATATATTCTGAGCGAATTGTATTTTTGTGGCCACAGTACTATGCTTTGTTAGCTTCATAAAAATAGTATCATATAAATGAAAAAGTATGTAAGTTTGGTTCATTAACTTTTGTATGAAATAGGCATCTGAATTCCACATGAGGCACAAGCAGAGATTAGGTAAAATTGAAATTCTCTTATAGCAGCAAAAAAAACAAAAAAAAATTAGTTTATTATTTTTAAATTGATTTACATTGGTATCGTAAGATTTAAAATGAATAGCATTCCCGTAAAATGTAAATTTTAATTCAAACTTCAAAATATAAAATAATAATAATAATAGTAAAGAATAAATATTAAAAAATTCAAAATAAAAATCCTCAATGTTATTAAATTAAAAATTCAGTTGAAAATTTTAACATGAATGGCTTCTAACTGAATGATTTTATTTTAATATTAGATAAATTTTTTAGATTCCAATTTTATGATAAAAAGGTGGCAAAATACTTAACAATTATTTAGAAGATGGATTTTTTTGTTCTACTTTTTCACTACTTATCATGAACTCTACATAGTATACCATTTCTCAATTGCATAATTATCATAAATAACAAAATATATAATAAGACAGTGTAGAAACATAGGACAACAACACTAGAATTCGTCTTCTCCATCTCTGAAGATGTACTAATGACAATGTTCAATTTTCGTATTTAGGTTATTTTAAAAACAAATTAATAAGTCATTCAATTAAAATTTTGTAAAAAAACGAAAAAAAGAAGATTTACATTTTATATTTTTTTATTAAAAGTGCTATATAGGAGTAGTGAAAACTATAGCATAATAATTTTTTATTCAATTATATAAATGGACTTTCTTGAATATTTATTATTACGATCTCAATTTAAATTGAAAAATATTTATCCATACCTTGGCATGAGTTTTATACTAGTTTTCACATAATTTAAAAATTGATTGTTACAATTTATCACATTATTAGTGTTGAGATGACCTTTTTAATCACCAAGGCCCAACCCTCATTCCACTCAAGCCCATGACCCGATCCAAGCCCATTCCCTTTAACCTGACCGGTTAGCATTTAACCCCCCAAAACCTAACCCCAACTTAATCATTCACTCATTTCTCTCTTTCCTTTCATCAGCTATCCGCCCCTCTCCCTCTTCTCTCACCTTTTAGTTTTTTCTCCTCCTCCTCTAAATCTTCAATGGAGGATTCCCAATGGTGTTGGAAACATCCTCCACCGCCATTGTCACCTTTCTCTCGTCTCTTTCATTAGCATAAATATCTCCTCTCCTTTGTGGATCTTTAACTGAAAATACTAAAAAGCCCAGTATATTTGGTTTTGATTTTGGCCCATCTTTAAGATGGGCCAAAATATAGTGTATGTTTGTCTTGTTTTGTTTTGTAAGTTTTGAATATATTTTTGATTATTTTGAAACAATTTTAATTACTTTTTGTCCAAAAAATATAATTAATTAAAAAATAATATTTATTTAATCACTCACAACTAAATAAATTATATATATTTTTACACATACATATATATAAATATATATGAAAGAGACATGATTTGACAATGAACAGTACTTTTTGTCTCCCCACTACCCAACATCAAACATACCATACATATTTTATATTATCTCCAAAAATAAATCCAAACATACACACTATCTCTAACTTATTTTTATTTATCTTTGTTTTTCTCTCTCTATCTTCACAAAACACCCCAAAACAAGTTAAAAACAAAACCAAACATTATGTTTGTGTTCTTGAATCTCCTTGTGAAAACCTTTGTGGTTGGCTTGATTTACTTTGTGACTAAGTTTCTGAGTGAACCGTGGTGTTTTCTCTTGGTGAGAAAAAGAGCAACCGTGAGTAGTGTGGTTACTGGCCTTCTTGTGGCCGTGTTGACCGCCTCGGATGTTTGGCTCCCTAAGCCGATATTCTTTATTCGCTTTCCTTTTTTATTTTTGTAATTATTATTTTGTAAGTTTATATTATTTAAGGATCAAAACCCATAAATCTGTAATAGTTGAGATAGGATTCCTCGTGCTTCCGCTGAAGGGTAAAAACCCAACAGTGGTATCAGAGCAAGGTATTTGAACATTTGCCTCGATTGTGGTATTTCTCTAAACTCTTCCTTTATTTTTCGCGAAATTATTTGCTGCCGTTTTTTTATAGTGTTTTTGGGCAAAAATTGCTGTTGTTTTTTTTAATCTATTTTGGGCGAATCTTACTGCTGATTTTATCTGTTTTTGGGCGAAAAATTGCTGCTGTTAAAATTTGTTCTTGGGCGATAACTTTTCCTGTTTTTCCTGCCTCAAATATCTCTGGTTGTTGCCATTATTTTTTCTATATTCGGTTGAAATATTTTTCTGTGATATTTTCTGTAAATATTACTATTGGCCCATTCCCCGATCTCCCCCTAAAACCACTCACTTGGCCGAAACCCTTGAGGTTGCGGGTATCTAGTTGAGTTTGACCGGGATCCTTTTAAACTCTGTAAGTTATTTGTTGTGTTTATCATCTTATTTACTGTTCTTTGTTGAAAAATGTTTGGATATAACTTGCAACCATTTGACGGCAAAATTGATTTTTTCAATTTGGCAACAGAAAATGAAAGGGAACTAATTCAACAAAAAGCTTTCAAGGCCATTGATGGCAGATACTTTGAAACTATTTCTAAAGACAAGAAATTGGAAAATGACGAGTACGCATATTCATCCATTATTTTAATTTATCTAACATTGTTTCGAGAAAAGTTGGAAAACAAGCTTCGGTAAAAGATTTGTGAAAAAAATAGAAGAATTATGTACAAAAATATCCTTGCCAAGTAAATTATTTTTACTCGAAAAGTTTTTTCGTTATAAATTAAATTCGTCCAAAAACATAGATGAAAATTTAGATGATTTCACAAAATTGATTCAAGACATTAAATTAACATGTGATAAGAATATTGATGATTACTCTGCCATTGTTTTGTTGAATGCCATCCCTGATGATTATAGCAATGTTAAAGCTGATATTAAATACGGTAGAGATAATATTAGTCTTGATTCCGTTATCAACGGTTTAAAGAGTAAGGAAATTGATCTAAAGACTAATAAACCATAAAACGAACAAAATGAGGTAAATTTTGTTAAAGGAAAACCAAAATATAGAATTTCCTTTCATAGAAGACATAGCAAAGAAAGGAATAAAAATCACAGCAGTTCAGAGTCTAGTGATAACGAAGAAGATAGAGAGGAAAAATATAAAGGTAGGAGATGCTACAATTGTGGCAAAAAGGGTAACTTTATAAAAGATAGTAAAAGACAAAAAAGATTTAACAAAAATAATAAAGAAGAAACAAACTTAGTGCTTGAAGAAGAAGAATTAACTGTTTATGGATTTTGTATCAATCCATAATTTTTTCGCCTTATGATCGCTATGTACGATTTTTATGTTCCTTTGTGGATATAGTAAGCCTTTGTGTCTTGAGCCTCGATGGCTAAGATTCTTTGTGATTGAGTCTATGTGGCTGTGTGTGTGTGCCTAAGTGGCTAGTTGCGTCTTTGTATGCCTTGGTGGCAATTTTATCCTATGTGGCTGCGTGGATTAGCCTAAATGGCTGAAAGAGCCTAAATGGATGTTTGATGTAGCCTTGGTGGCTGGTTGAGTATTTGAATGTGCCTCGGTGGCAATTTGCTATAGCTTGATTTTTTAACTTGGTGTTAATTGCTATGTGCAAATGTTAAAAGAGTTCAGTGCTAATTACTAATTGAGCTGTGTGCTATACCTTGTGATATCATGTTACTAACATCTCTTTTGCAGGTAAAAACTTTTTGGCTGTGATGAATCCAAAGATTCGGCTTTGGGCCAGGTTCCCTTTTAGGTCCTGGTCCAAGATTGAGAATGTGAAATAATTTGTGGCCCATGACCAATAAAGGGAGGCCCAAAACCCATTCCTCACTAGGTGCTCCTTTTAATTACCAAGGCCCAACCCTCACTCCACTCAAGCCCATGACTCGACCCAAGCCCATTTCCTTTAATCCGACCCAATAAGCATTTAACCCCCTCAAAACCTAACCTAACTTAATCACTCACTCATTTCTCTCTTTTCCTTCATGAGCTGTCCGCCCCTCTCCCTCTAAGTTTTTCTCCTCTAAATCGAGGATTCCCAATGGTGTTGGGAACATCCTCCACTGCCATTGTCACCTATCTCTCGTCTCTTTCATCAGCATAAATATCTCCTCTCCTTTGTGGATCTCTAACCAAAAATACTAAAAAAAAAAAATCTTTGTGTTCTTGAATCTCTTTGTGAAAATCTTTGTGGTTGGCTTTATCTACTTTGTGGCTAAGTTCACGAGGGAACCGTGGTGTTTTCTCTTGGTGAGAAAAGGAGCAATCGTGAGTGGTGTGGTTACTGGCCTTCTTGTGGCCGTGTCGATTGACTACGATCTTTGGCTCTCTAAGCCGATATTCTTTATTCTCTTTCCTTTTTCCTACAACTGAATCAAGTAGGCCAAATGAAGCACTCATATGTTACTATTAAAAAAGGGCCAATTTTTCCTCCAACCAAAAATACTTAATGGTATGTTAGGCACGTGATCTACATTATTAAATTATAGATGAAAAAGTGCATGAGGACCAAAAGTATTAATTTTTGTAAGTTATGGAACTAAAAATGCTAATTTGGTAAAGAATGAGATCAAAAGTGACATGAGCCTAACTTTTGGGACTAAAAATGTTATTGTCCCCAAAAATTGTTACACTCTTCACACAAAATATTCTTAATTTTTATCACATAATTATATGTAACTCATGGACTTAAAACATGATAAATTATCATTATATGTGTATTAAAATCATGTTCTTAATACATAATAATGGTGGGGTTACATCAAGAGTCCCATACAATTGAAGAGGCATAGTCTCTGAAAAGTGTAGAGACTTACATTCTCCCATTTGACTCACACATTTATGATAAGAATTTATCCAAATATGGCCATAAACAAATTTTATAATGTGAATACTCTTATAGAAAGGTTGGATCATGAATCATGGCGGTTATGTCCATCAAGTTAAACACTTCCTTTCCTGTATTACTATGAGCTACAATTCTTACATGAAGACTGTATGAAGCATAAACTTGAGTTTCATCCTTATTTATTCTAATGGATAACTTAAATGACACAATTTAACTTCATGTGCATACTAAGTTGTGTCATCTTATTAATTGAGAAAGTATATTACATCAGACTAACAAGACCTGTATGATCCACATGAATTTTGTATGCATTTCCTGGCAATGTTTCGTCATTGGATCGGCTACTACTAGCTTCATGCGGATATGCTGAATTACAATATCTTTCGTATTTAGTTTCTCCCTTAAGACAAGATACTTAATGTCGATATGCTTATTACGGCTGCCATTTTTATTATTCTTTGAAAAGAAAATAGTAGTTGAGCTATCACAAAAAACCTAGATTGGTCTAAAGATAGAATCAACTATCTTTAATCCTGTGATAAAATGTCTCAACCATAAAGCGTGTGAAGTAGAATTCTGCCTCCATAGTAGATGAAACTGCAATAGTCTGCTTAGCACTCTTCCATGAAATAGCTCCATTGCATAGCCAATGAAATAACTGTTGATTGTCCTTAGATCTAATATTTTTATATTCGGACTATAGATCCGAACTTCAATAGGACAACCCCAAATATGTAAATGTCCCAAACTAGGTTTTCATCCTTTCCACAACTCAAAAGGAGTCTTAGGAACAATTTTGGATGGAACTCTATTTAGGATATATACAACAGTTTTCAAAGCTTCACTCCATAACTCTAAAGAAAAATTGGTATGACTCATCATACTTCTTACCATGTCCATAAGTATATGGTTTCGTTTTTCAGCAACACTATTTTGTTGTGGTGTACCAAGCATTGTATATTGTGCTATTATGTCTTCTTCTTTAAGGAATATAGCAAATGGACCTGGATTTTGCCCATTTCTGTGTACCGTCCATAATACTCTCCATAACCTCCACTTGAACATATTTGGTTGCCTGAATAGATGCTTTGTTCACTTCCCATTGGTTTTCCTAGGTTGAGAAATTCCTGTATGGTATTAGCAATATGGATTGTAGATCCAGAATTAATCCACCATGTATTATCAGGAACTTTAACAAAATTTGATTCATAAGATACACAAGAAATAAAATTACCTTTCTTCTCCAGTCATTTCTTATACTTCGGGCAATCTTTCTTTTTGTGTCCCATTTTCCTATAAAAGGAACACATGATCTTAATGCCAAAAGATTTATTTGACATATTACTTGCTTTCTTCTCGTATGGACCAAACTTGCCCTTTTTTCCTTTACCCTTGTTTTGGGTCACAAGAATCGCAACTTCTATCTTCTCAATTTTCAATCTCTCTTCTTCTTGAACACATATGGTCAACAATTTATTGAGTGACCATGTTTCCTTCTGTGTGATATAAGTAATTTTGAAGGACCATACTAGGAAGAGAGCTGAGTATGAGTTGCACCAGAAATGGTTCAGAAATGTCAACTTCTAAGGGCTTCAACTGTGCTGCAATGTCCCTCATCTGCATGATATGTTTACGCATATTCCAAGAATCGTTGTATTTCATATCAAACGGTCGTTTGATCAGAGTGCTTGCTAAAGCCTTATCAGAATGTACATATTGGTCTTCAATTGCCTTTAGGAAGTCCTTTACTTTAGTGCATTTTGGGATTGAACGTCAAATACCTTTGTTGATATGCTTCTTTATGAGCATTAAATTTAAACGATTAGACCGCTCCCATTGCTCATAAGAAGTTTTCTCAGTAGGCGTACTTGAGTCCCTAGGAATTGGTGATTTTTCCACACAGAATGCCAAATCAAGGTCCATACACCCTAAAGTAAAAAAAAACTTCATCTTTCCAATTGGAAAAGTTGTCACAATTCAGCATAGGAGTTTGAGAACCAAAATTCATAAAAGTACTTGAAAAAACTGCAATAATAAAAATAAACTTATTATCATGAGGCAAATAAAAGTAAATCCATATCCTTCCTATTGAGCATATACATTTTCTCTTTCAAGTTTACGTGTAAAAACACAATTTTTACATTCAACTGAACTAGTACCAAAACTAATTATGTTACTAAAGCCAACAAAATTCTAAAAGAGGCACTACAAGAAAAAAGATCATTTACTACCAAAATATTTACTACAATCAAAATAATGTAGCAAAGGTAGTTTTGACTAAGAAATTGTACCCATAGCAAAAGATGTCGTTGTATTAGACTTTTGCTGCGAGAAACAATTATAACAAAAAATATATCTTTTTCTGACATAAAACATGCTATATCAAAACTCAAAATGACGTTTTCTTTTATAACTTTATTTCAGCATTTTTTTGTGATAAATTTACAAATGATGTTGCGTAAAACAATTGGCTCCAAAAGTTTTTGTTTCCCTCCTCTTTTTTATTGCAAAAATTATTTTTTTAATTAGGTCTAAGAAAATTATGTTTAAAATTTTTCTTTTTCATTGAAAAATCCTAAATACACTTCTTCTGTCTTTATAATTTTATTTTTCTCAGACAAAACCCACTTCTTCGCCCTATTTTCTCCATTTCTCATATTTCTTCTTCCTTTCTTCCCCGCTTCTCAAACACGCTTTCTGCTGCAACCCGCCGTTAAATTCATCAGCTCCGTCGTCACTTGTCCACCAAGTACCCAATAACTTTTTCAAGGGTATTTTCGACTGACATCAACCTTTTCTAGGCTGAAAATGGAGAGGGGATGATATTAACGTTTTTAATGGATATATATATGTAAGTACGCAAAAATAAGTATGATTTGCGTAATTTCACTATAAGTCCATGAGTTTTAGGTGATTTTTTATAATTAACATTTATAATATATATAATTATGAATATCATCACTAAAAAATATAAAATCATATCGTAATATTTTACTCGTGCTCTTGAAGATTTAAAATTATATAAATTTCCAATAAAAAAGTGTGATCAAGTTGAGCTTGTGAACTCCCAACCAATATTTGTTGATTAATATATAGTACTAGAATAAATTCACGAGAATGCTGCCATTAATTATTTATTGATGTACGATAATTATAAATTGGGAAAAAAGAGGTAGGTAATTAATTAAATTAAGAATAATAAATATATATGTGAGGTTGCACGCGTGTGATGAATCAAAATTGAGACAGTTCAAAAACATGTTAGGCATCGCATCATTTGGGCAACACGGAGTTTTGGAGGAAACAGCTCTTTCTTAGACATATGCCGCTTTATTTATTAGCTTCTAAATCATACTTCATTATAACTACTTCTCAATCATCCACAATAACTATATATTATACATTAAAGAAAAAGTGGAGGATCAGAGAAGATCTTCACAAGGAACTTGGTAAAATATTTAAAATTTTATTTGATTATAAATACATTTTTATTATATATATATTGAAAAATTACAATTATCTCTCATGTGATTTGCAGAATATTATAAATCAAATTAAGAAAGTGTATAAGTATTTAAATACCCTCTGTCCTTAATTTCTGAGGGAAAAAAAAAAGAAGAAGAAAATATTGAACAAGATTGGTAAAAAATAATTACATTAATGTCCAAAATAGATAATTACATCTGATCCCAATTTTATTTATCTTCTCTGTCTTTGTGTATTACTTCGCCCATGTCGCTATATCACTATAAAAAATATGAATATTTTCTATACTATAAATCACTACAGTTAGATCAATACTATCTACTTCACTTAGATAATATTGATGCGAAAGCATAAGTTTTGATCATGGTTAAGCAACATTTGCTATGGTTTTTCTATCACCAAAATATTTGCTGCGTACAGTTTTTAACTGTAATAAATCTTTCGACCTCGTTTACAGAAATAATGCCTCATAGCAGTTGCGTAATCGTGATTAGTTGGAATTTGCCACGAGTTTTTACTTTTAAGTATGATAATTAACTATAGTGATTTTTTATTTTTTCTAATGCAGATATCTAGTTGTTTTTTTGCCTCTTTGCCACTGACAATTTTCACTAGAAATTAGGGCAGCATTAGTGAACTGACCATGGATGTGTTACACGAAGTCTGATTTAGAAAGTATTTCAGTCTGAAAATGGTTAAATTACACTAAAAGATATGAAGGGTACTTTTGAAATGTCATATCTAAACTTCGTCGCGATCCTACCAAATAGAGCTGCATGTAAGACGAAACAGATTAAACTCAATTCAAATAATTACGATTTTCAATATGATCCGGGTCGAAATTAGCGATCTCACGAGACGATCTCACTGCAGATAGTCCAACTCTTCCTAGATCAGATTTTGGGTTCCCTGAGAATAAAACACGAACCGTGAGCTCGTCGGGCACGTTCCCGACAATGACCCTCCGACGCTCAAGTTAGGTTGATCGAGAGAAATGTATGCGATCTTGAAGTTCTATCTCAATAAATGCGCAACAGTTACCTTAATAACGGCGTTTCGGGGTCTATTTATAGGCACAGCTGGATACTGTTGACTGGGCCACGTGGCCTTATCCTGCTGGCTTGCGTTCTGATCGAACGACTGTCATTGTCTGCGTCTTCGGTCGGTTTGTGCGATCCGGGTCGTGTCCTCCGTGACCCGCCCGTTACAAAAAGGCGCGGATCCTGATCGCGAAATGACTTTAATGCCCTTAATGAAGGTTAGTTTGGTCTTTTCGCGGGGGTTGCATGTGTATACCCATCATTACAATATAACCAAGATGTATTTATAATTACAGCAAACTTTAAATACTATGGATGTAATTGACCCTATTTGTTAAGCCCATATATCTGCCAGAAAAGATGAAACTGTTGACGTTGCCAATTAATAGTTAGGAGCCACAAAAAAAATGAATTATTTCTTATATTGAAATTGAGTAAGATTTTAAAATCATAGCACTTCCGAGGGTGAGACTTTGAATTCTATTGGCTATAAACAAAAAAATTGGTAAATAATTATTATTAACAATAATTAAATAAAATTGATACAAAAATTTAAATTATCAAAATTATTTTTAACATGATTATGAGTCATAACATATATTTTTGCTATAATTTATAGCTATGACAAATATTATAACCATATCAACAAAAATTACGACAAAGAGATCATAATCAATTATTATTTATCATTTTTATTTATTTTCAATCATGATAATGTGATTATTAAATGTCAAATTTGTTATAGTGAATTTGGGCTGCTGTAGATGACAATTGACAGTGGAGGATTCTCTCTGTTTCTTCGTTTATACTCAATTGACTCAAATCGTTGGCACTTTTCGCTGTTGACAATGAAAATACATACGACATGTTACATATTACCACCCTTTTATCTATGTCAAATCTTTCGGCCAAAACTTTTCTTTCTAGAAGATAAAATAAATATTTTGGTCGCAGTTCATTTATAATTTGAAGAGAGAGCAATCTTAAGTTTCATATTTTATATATATATAATTATTAATCAGTAAAAAAATCATACAATTAATCATACATTTTTAATGATAATTTTTGTCCTAGATCGTTTAATGACAACCTTTCTTTGTAATAAAATATTACTAATAATCATTTTCGCAAATAAATAATAAAATCCATTATTATGAAAAAAATATCACTAAAAATAAATAATTAATTAGTGATAGTATTAAAATTATCTTTTTTTACGCTAATCTTTTCTTTTTTTATTTACTACACCGGTTCATATATAAACCGTATGCGACTCACTCTTAGTTAAATTACAACTGAATTTATTTTATAAATTTTAATTTAAAAAAATATATATTTTATCATTCATATATTTAATATATAAGATAAAAATATGATAAAAAGATCCGTATATATCCCTAGCCCACAACATACAAGAAAGTGAAATAAAATGTGGTTTGTGTGGAAACTAAAGGGCAAGCCAGCAGCAAATCCGGCCTCCTGCCTCCACTTTCCTCCATGCATGCCACTCTTCTCATCAGGGCCCCTACCAATTATTTATGCATGTTTTCCTACACATAATGAGATAATAACCACATCATGTTCTGATATTAAAATCAACCTATAAATGTATCTATATCACTCGCTCTCATCTTAGGTTGTATATTTCTCACACAAGAATGTGCTGAATATGTGTCTGTTTTCACTATAAAACCTCCTCGTAAATCGATATCTTGACTTCAATTCTCAGGCAGATCGAAACTCATGGGAAACCACAGGTTCAGACTCTCAGACATGATGCCCAACGCCTGGTTTTACAAGCTGAGAGACATGAGCAAGTCCAGAGCCCAAAACCCCACCAAGAAAAAGTTGCCATCTCAGCCTCAAAACCATCGAAAATCCTTGTACCAAGAATCCGTCAGAATCGAGAAATTCTATGGTAGTTCTCCTAAGAACCCCAAATTCTTTGACACTCAGTTTCCAGCTCAGGATCCTCCGCGGAGATCGTTGAAGAAACGGGCCAAGAGAAAGACCATTTACATGCCGTCTCCAGGGCAAGTCGCCCCTTCTGTCTGCATTTTCCAGGAGCCTGGAAAAGTCGATTTCTTCGACAGCCCTACTTCTCCTGACGGGGATTTTCTGGAATCGGAGTCCGACTACGATGGCCCACATCATGATCAGTCCGTAAATGAAGGGCTAAGGTCGTGGTCGTCGAGCTCCTGCAGCTGTAAGCTGAGTTCTTCAGCCACTGATATCATCATCAACGTCGACGACAGTTCCTGTGGCTCCATCCACATCGACAGGGTAACCGAATTCAACATGATATCAGAACCAGACCTGCCTCCCATTCTGACCAAGCCCGTAAGTCGAAATCCACCGGAAGGATCTCCCAAGTCCAAGAATTACTCACCGACTGAATTTTCCAGGTCGAAAAACACGAGAAGGGCAAGAACCCGGAAATCGGTTTCCAGGTCCGGGGGAGTGAAGATCCGGGGCAAGAAAATCGAAACCCGAGGAAGGAGAAGTGTGAAAAGTGAGAAGAAAGGGTTGTTCTACTCCGACAGCTTTGCTATTGTGAAGGCATCTTTTGATCCTGAGAGGGATTTCAGGGACTCGATGATGGAAATGATTCTGGAGAACAATATCAGGGCGTCCAAGGACCTGGAAGAGCTTCTTGCTTGTTACCTTTCCCTGAATTCGAATCAGTATCATGGTTTGATTATCAAGGCCTTTGAGCAAATCTGGTTTAACATGCCTGAACCCAATTTCTAGTTATAAATATTTATTATTATAATTTTTTTGTTTCTATTTTTGAGTTTATAGTTATATATAATAATTTATCTCTGTAATTTTATAAATGTAATTACTTGTAGAATGAGAAAAGTTTAACCCACACTTATATTTTTCTCTGTGATGTCTTTTTTCATTATTTTCTCTCTCTCTCTCTCTCTCTCTCTCTCTCTCTCTCTCTCTCTCTCTTATATATATATATCTATATATGCTTAAATATTTTTTTAATTCTGTAATTTTGACATTTTGACAGTTTTATCCTTTATCTTTATAAAATTATAAAAGAGTCCCCTAATTTTTTGATATTTTGCAATTTTGGTCCTTTCCGTACTGGATTTTGCAAAATTCATCGGAATAATTATGTGTGCTTCACGTGGTTCACTTAAATTGTGGTTGTTGTTCTAATAGGTTCACTTTTACCAACATGGATGAAAGTTTTTTAAAAGAAAATATATAACGTAGCACACGATTTATTCCAGCAATTTGTGCAAAATCCACCATCGAAAGGACCAAAATCGTGAAATGTCAAGAAGTTATAGAACTTTTGCAATCCTAAAAAGATAAAAGATAAAAATACCAAAATGCTAAAATTACAAGATCAAAAATATATTTAAACATGTATATCTATATATATATATATTGTCTGTCCAGTGGACGTCTTATATTGCTAGTAAAAAAAAGTTCTATTTCAGTTAAATCTAATTATTTCAAATCAATCACAAAAGAAGTATTATTGTAATTTCACCAATACATGACGGACTGATACTATCAAAATATATATAATTTGGGTAATGAGTAATAATTTTATAGAATGTAAGAATGTAGCTTTAATAATGATTTCAGTACATGCTGCCCTTTTAGGTCCAAGTAATTCAAACCTCTGAGCATAATGCAAAACCCAACAGGCTTTTCCACTTCATTTTCTCACGGATTACCTTTTCTTTTTCTTTTCTTCTCTTCTGTCTGCAGAAATGAATAATTCATTCCAAAGAAGGGAATTTTCAGACCACTTCAGTTATTACATTCTATATTCTTTCTGACAGATCCGAAGATCCTGCAGGGAAGCAAAAACTGTTGTTCTTCTCTGTTATATATTCTTGCCTTCCTTTTTCTCTTTGTTCCTTGTTTTTTACTGTAAATGTTCTCGTCCCACATTGAAGATGAAACTAATTTTACTCAGGCTGAAACCGAAATAGTTAAATCTCTCCCAATAAATCTAACTATACAGTTTCAAATACATACGCCAAGAATCCAACTTGGGGTCTGGCTAGCTCGTTTATTACTGAACCAACAACTTGTTATTCTTGCCCTCTTGAAATCATTAATTTTTCAGTTTATTTATTTATTTTAGTGGTTGATATCATTCAGAACAAAGAGAGGGCCAGGATTTCTTGATAGTGCAAACACAAGTACTTTGCGGATAAGGCATGTAGGGCTAAGTACAGTAGAAAAGCCACTTTGTGGTGTTGTCCAAAGTAAAAGTATAATGATTCAGTTGAAGGGGCTTTAGCTGTTGATGCACAAAAAAGAATGGACCCCTTTTCTCTTTATATATAATTAATTGAAGAAATTTCATTTCTTGTAATTTATTGCACATAAATCCATCATATTACGCATGCCCAAAAATCACTAGTTCTTGTCCGATTGGGGCATGCAAGACATAGGATTATGAGGACAATAATACATATACACCAAATTCTTGAATACATACAAGAAAGATAATTACAAGAATTAATGTTTGTGTGGTTGGGATAGTTCTCCTGTTGTTACTTAATATTAGTTTCGTCTAAAATTATTCTCAATGAATTATGATAAAATATTACCCATTAATTATTTATATATACTAAGCCAACTACAAAATATTATAAAATTACAGCGTCAAAATACAAAAATTAGTCTCAAATTACGTGAGTAATTAAAGTTGCATTCAAATCATTATTAAACATTTATTCAAACCCGACTAATTATTTTCTATTAAATTATAAGCTCTTTAAACAAAATATAATTTGTTTTCCCTAATTCTACTCGATTTACTTATATTCCTATTTCTTAAACTTGTCCAAGGAAAAGTGAAAAATACTCACGAAATATTGCACAAAATATTGTTGTACACATACATAACTAATTAGGAATGAAATAACATTAAATAAAGTTGATTTAGGGAAAGCACATATAAAGGATGCAAAAAATCTGGCAATCAGGTTTAATTTAGTTGGCGAATTTGAGGCCTCATACCTTAGAGGTCATGAGTTTGAACCCACCAATGTGTGGGATGTTGTTTCACTACATAGTATGTATTGTCTTTTTATTGTAATAGTAGGTGTTATTTACATGTAATTTATCTGATATTGTTAATCAGGTATGATTATTGTAGTTGTTTTTATCAGATATAGATATTCGATATGAATGATTCTAATCGATTTATTTTAAATAGTTATAATTCATCGCTTTCATATCAAACAAAAAATAAAAAATACAAAGAATCTATTGTAAAATATGTAAGAAAAAGTACTGGTCATATATAGTTATGTGTTGAGAGATTGTTTAATATATATAAACGATCTTCAATCACATATTTATGCTATACATCGATATTATCTCACTATAACTATATTTTTAAATTATAATTTAATATTAATATAATTTTAATTCAAAAAAATACAGATTAATTATATATTAATATAATACAAAAATGTGATAGAAAAAATGACGTTGGAATGATAGAGTCAAAATCTTACGTAGGAATCCTCAAATTCTGGGATTGATTGAAGACCGCATGGAAGTATGACATAATTATATGACGATCTGCGCTGTTGTTAGGAGACTTTTTACAAACTTCATCACCGATTGCCGTTCTCGCATTAATTTGTCTTTTCATTTTTTTTTTATTTTTTTCTGGTGAGTTCTTCCAGAAAACATGCAATATATTCTGATTAATTTAAATTCTGACTCAATAATACATTAACGAAAGATTGTATTTTTTCATCCCATAATTTAAAATTTAGAGGGTGTTTGGCTAAATTTTTTTAAAATATTTTATAAGTTCCTACATTTTATAAGATATTTTTGGAGTTTATAAGATGTTGGATCTTATTTTAAAAATAAACGTGTTTGAATAAAATAAAATGTTAAAACTTATAAGATGTGAAAATATCTTATAAGGTGTTAGGGTGTTTCGGCATAATAAGGTCTTTTATTGGTAAAACGACTAAACTGGGCATGATACTATTAGAATCAAATAAGTTGTTATTTTTTGACATATTTTATTTTAAACAAATTTAAAATGCTTTTATAAATAGTACATATTAGTTTAGTTCCAAATAAAAATTTAAGAGATAATCTTTTTACAATAAAAAAATAATGAATTATGACCTAAACTTTTGAATAAAAATAATATATATGTACGTTTATACTAGTTGAATATTAATTTAGATATATAGTTTATATATTCTTTGTTAATTGAATAACTATTTCTAGTTGTATAATTTATAATGTCTTGGATTTATATTTTTCAGTAAATATAATTTCATATCAATCTTATTTTTATTTAACTATAATAATTTATTATTAAATAGTTGAGTACTATATCTTTTTTGAATGTTAGAAAAATTAAATAGTAAAAAAAAAAATTAATCTTGGAGAGAAAAAGAGTGTGTGTGTGTGTGTGTGTGTGTGTGTGTGAGAGAGAGAGAGAGAGAGAGAGAGAGAGAGAGAGAGGAGTGTGTGAATGGTGATAGTTTTGTCTTATGAAATATTAATTTTGTATAGCTTATAAGATCTTACAAGAAAAGTTAGGAAAATTAATTTTTTTTAAAAAGCTTATAAGATCAAAAACATCTTATTTTGAAATCTTATAAACTATTTAAAAAAATATTGCCAAACACTTTATTGGAGCTTATAAGCTCTCTAGCATCTTATAATATATTTTTAGAAGCTTATAAGCTTAGCCAAACGCCCTCTTAGTATTTCAATTCAATTGTTGACAAAAATTTCAAAAATAGTTTAACTTATAAAAATGTCTCATTTTTAATTATTCTATCAATTTTCAGCAGTTAATTAACGAAAAAAAAAATCAATTATAAGTCAAGTAGCTGTTATTTTTTCATAATTAAGAAAAAATGACCACATGACTTGCACATGATAATTTCCATTAGTTTCATAAAGGAAGCTGATAGAATGACTAAATTAAGAATTTTTTCAAGTATTGAAACTATATTCGAAAATCTAATAAACAACTAATTAAAAGTGTACAATGTCTAAATTATTAAGGAAATTAATGCAATTTTTGCATACATCGAAACTCAAAAAATGAAACATATTATGTATGTTATATTAAATTAACTATGACATTAGATTATATGTAATCAGGTACGACGTGTTTTTAATTAATATTGTATTTGATGCCGCAAGTGACCTGTCTATAATAAAAGGACTCATGCATATTTTATTATGTCCGAACATATTTTCAAATTCAATAAACTACTTTTTATACGTAATTTTACATAGATAGATAATAAAAGTTAATAAAAATTAGAATTTTATTATAATAACAGTAGCTTTTAAATATGTACGTCGTCTCTTTTCTCTTTTAATTTTGTTATGATATTTCATATATATTGCTTTCTTATTTTTATTAGTACTACGATTATTAATACAATAGTACCTTTGGCTAAAAGTTAGAACCACTCTTAGAGGTGTTTTTAGCGATTTTGTCTTTTCTGTAAATAACTCCAATTTTATTTCCAACTACTTTATCTTCACTATAATTATGTTAATCTAGATTTATCCTTTCTCAATTTATTTTTCAAATATTTACATCTAAAGTTGATATGAGTTCGTCAAATAATTTTAAAGATTTAATACTAATGTGGGCAAAAGCTGCACGTTCATGAAGCTCGTGGACGTTATATCTTTTGGGCCAAATTCTTTTATAAGTCTGAAACGGGACCTACAAAAGAAATATTAGAACTTCGATGCCCAAGTCAATATACGACTTTAGAGCAATAGAATTTGAAAAGAAAAATATAATAATGAGATAATGAGCTATGATATAAAGATAATTGAAGTAAAAACTTGTGCTAGAATGAGTTCTTGTGTAGGTAGGATAATCGTTACCTTTGACCTGAGGGGTAAGGATCAAACCTACTCTTATAGCTGAAGTCCCCAGCAAATGAGGAGTCATGTCCCCTAGGGAGTTGGGAGAGGTGGTTGTTGTAGATAGATCTCCTCAGAATTAGGCATGGGAGTCCGACCTAATTGCTGGAGATCAAGGCGGGACAGGGCCTTGTTGATCATATCCCGATTTTGTAGGGGTGGTTGACCACATGTGGGGCCTCATCGGGTCCTTGTTGTGCTCCACGTGTGCATCCTTGTCCTCTTCAAAATTTACTGCCACCTGGGCGAGCGTCCTTCTAGCAGACGTTGCATTTGGGCTCATGCCTTCTTGGGTCAACAGACTCCGCCTTTAGGTTTCGTCCCCATTGGACCTAGCTGAGTGGGTGCCTTCCTGGTCCTTTTCAGGCTTCTTGCTTCATTAGTTTGTGTTAGGCTCTTGTATGGGGGATGTGAATTGGGGTAATTATTCACTTAGTCCTATTTAGAGTAAAGATTTTTGGTAGGGATGCCTTTGTCTCGTTTTCGGAAAGTCTTTTGCGAGAGCGTCCTTCCTAGCGAAGGAAAAGGGAGACAACCCCATCAATTTTGGTAACTGTTATGTCAGATTCGATTTGATGGCTGAAGCTTAGCCTGATTTGGGGTGTGTGCTTTATTGGGTGTTAAGTGGTAATTGCCTCTCAAGTAACACACTTTCTGGGTGACTGCCTAAAATGAGGCAGTTACTTGGCATGAATGTGGGTAACTGCTTCCTCTTCTAATCACCTTCTTACTTAGCAGCATCTCTTTCTTGTTGGAGGAGCTAAATGACCACCCCCATGACTGTCAGGGTCTATTAGATGAGAGACTTCCCTCTCATTTCGGGTTAAACCCCAAAGCAGCCCCTTTGGAAGACCTCTTGTGTATTTAACATTGGCAAACTGAACTTTACCTTTTATGTGTGTCAATCATGTTGATTGAATTTATTTATTTTTTATTTTGTAGAAAAAATCATGTACAATAAACTGTTGAGAAATTATGCTTTGGGCAACCCAGGAAAGCGATCAACAGCTACCCCTTCCTCCCAGGCTTCTAGGGGGACTCCTGCTTCTAGTAATTCCCAGGGGAAATGCCAACATCTGCAACCCTACGGGGATCTTCGAAGAGGGCTTAAGGGAGCTCCTCACCATCCTTATCCTAGGGCCCCCTTATAAGTGTCCATGCAGTCTGCAACCATGCCTCCCTTTCTTCCTTTGCCTCCTCGGGATGCGGGCCACCCTCTCCCTCGCGCCAATATCTTACAAGCAACTGGGGCATTTATACGCGCCAGCCTCTTGTGATTGAGAGGGAATGAGGGCCGGGTATCATTGCTGAAATCTTGAAGGGGTGCCTACCTTTGGAGATAAACGTTCCTTATCCTCCCTTACCAAAGAAAATCTAGATAGATGTTGTCTTGCCGTGTTGCTAAGGTAAGATGATTTGTATTTTTTCCCATATTTTGAGGTTGGCTAAGCTTGTTTCTAACTCTTTTATTTTGTTTTTATAGAAGGGGTGATGCTAGGGGAAATCTTGTCTTGTTTGCAGGCAACACCTCCCCTCTTAGCGATTAGTTAGAGGAGGAACCTGGAAAACAGGGTGGAACTTTTGTTAACTAAAAATATCGAACTAAGGGAGGCAAACAAAGAAGACATGGGGAAGTGTTAGTATGCTTTTAAGTTACAGGAGCTCCTAGCCCTCACTAAGACATAATTAGAGGTACTGTTGAAAGCAGCTGAGCGAGCCCGGCTGGACTTCCCCAATTTTGGTGAGGGTTAGAGGTATCTGGAGTCATACTAACAAAGCTACTTCCCTGAATATAACAAGTCTGAAATTTTTAGGGAGAGGGCGAAGATAGCTGGGTCATTTATGATGTACAACTTCTAGGATTGCTAGGAACAGTTTGTAGCGCACGGGTATCTCCGAAGGAAGAGGAGGTATCCTTTCTAAGCTTTGAGGTGACCTTGGATAGAGCCCTCATCCCTTTATAGCCCCTCCGACTATGGATGTTGAGTCCCCCCCCTCCCCCCCGGAAGGATTTAGGTAATAAGGTTTCTTGACTTTCAACCATCTTAATTAGATTTTCCACTTGTTGAATGATATAGCTGGATTTTTTTATTTCGAATGATAATTTGAACCACCTCTTAGGACAGTCATAGCATAGGCGTGGACCCCTCCTCCTACCAACCTACCTTGAGCCATGGAGGTGGACGCCTCAGAAGAGGAGCCCCCAATCCCTACCTTCGACACTGCTCCCGCCTCTTAGAGGAACCAACGACTCCCCCTCTATCGGGGCAAGAGCTAACCAAGAGTGAAGAGAAGACCCCGTCTATAGAGCAAGAGAAATAATATACCACACTCCCCCTGAGTTTTTAGACAATCTTCTATGCATTTCATTTGTAATTTTGTATATTTGACTTGAAGGCTAGTTGCCTTTACCCTATTTTGTTATGCGCTTTTTTTATTTTTTTCATCCTTACGCTTTTTTACTTATCCTGTTGTGGGATGAAATGTTGGACAAATATTTACAAGAAGTAAGGCAGAGTTACATGTTCCTGCGTATTTTTTTCAATTTGAAGCATAACTCCCCTTTAATTGACCATCTACTATGGTGAGTGAAGATATTTAAAAGAGAGAAAGAATGTGGGTGCCTATTACAAACAAGGATTTGGTATGATAATCATGTCTGTTTAGGGCTTTTTTAAAGATAATGTGCCTGTTGCCTAGCAGCGCTTATTTTTCAAGCAATGCCTGTCAAGCGACAGGGTCTTAATTTGCTAGTATAGAAATAAGAAATTTTTTGTTCTAAGTGAAGAATCTTATGGAAACTATCTGTCTTACTCATTAAAGCTTTCCGGGGGGATTACTTTTGTAGGGCAATGTTTGTTTAGAAGGGAGCCTTTCTGAGACAAGCTTGTTCTTGTTAAACATTTGTTCTGGAGAGGTCCCCGTCTGGGAGGCAGGTTATTTCTAACAAGGATGCCTAATTGGGGGCAGGACTTATTTTTTGAGGAGGATGTGTGCCTGGTTCAATCGTAAAATCACTTGAGGTTATGTACGTTCCATGATCTAGACAGGGGGCATTATTCCCCATGTTCTAACTCATAAGCCTCGTGTCCCTCTACTTCAGTGACTTTATGTGGTCCTTCCAAATTAGGGTGTAATATTCCAATTGGTATCTGAGCATCCACCTTTCGAAGTACCAAATCTCGTATTTGGAAATTTTGGGATTTTACCCATTTTTTTGTGAGCATTGATTATCATACTTTTGTATCGTCGCATTTGAGAAAAATCCTTTTCTCGAAAGTTTTCAATAAGGTCTAAATTTTCCCTGAAAAGGTTAGTGTTACTCTCTTCCGAGTAGTGTATGATTCCGTGAGAGCGCATCCCTATTACTACAGGGATGATAGCTTCTATCCCATATACTAAGGTAAATGGCTTTCTGCCATGGAGGCCCTTGGGGTGGTTCCGTAAGCTCAAAAGATACTGGTTAACTTTTTTGCCCAATTATTTCCATCCTCCTCTTGATCTCTTGTATTAATATGCGATTGGTGACTTCTATTGCCCATTGGCTTGCAATTTAGCTAGAGAGGTGAATCTTTGCCTGATGTGTAAACTTTGCACCAATCTTATATTTTATGCCCTTGAAATGATCAACTATGGACTAAAATTATTTCTCGAGAGAACCCATAGCAAAAAATGATATTCTTTCATATAAATTTCATAACCTCCCGCTCAGTGTTTCATGCAAGGGGCTCTACTTCCTACCATTTTGTAAAATAATTAATGGCCACCAACAAAAAATTTCTCTAGCCTAGGGCCAAGTGAAAAGGTCCCACTAAGGCAAAATTAATATTTTAAACTTTTTGGTCAAAATAACAAAATGCAATATCAATGATAAAAATATCAAATGATAATTTTAAAGTTGCCGCTAAAAAGTATTTATTAACTAAGTACAATAATTTTTATCTTTCAAAAATTGAAATGTGCTACTTGTTTCAAATTATTATCCTCAAACATAAAATTCAAATCGGAGTGAACCAAAATTACCACCTCAAAATTATATGACGAAAGATGCAATTTTCCCTATTACTATTTATATATGATCATTTATGCCCAAAAGTATTGAACTACAAATTCTAGGTTGGACAAGGAAACAAAACAAAGTAAGAAAAGTGGAGACTTTAGTAAAAGGTTGCAAGAACATGATAATTGAGGTACGTAGGATCCACCTCAAAGTTTTCCAAGGACACAAGTTAGTGGACATGCAAAATTAGAATTATAATATGTCCACATATTACAAATTGACAAGCCATGCTTTAAAACATCATGGCCATGCATTAGTAATACATATATATATATATATATATATATATATATGTTAGCACTAGGAACACACTTGATGCGCGTACATAGTTTTAAATTTTATTTCATTTATTTAAGAATTAAATTGATAGCTGATTAAAATCGATAAAATAAATTTGATTTGAAGACGAAAAAAAGATTATTGATAAATCTAATCTTTTAAAGTGATGAATATTTTATAAAAAAATAATATACATGAGGGTAGTTTAATCCATTCACATTATGCCGATGGACCAAATTAATTCTAAGTAATTATGGGGTCTCCTCTTAATAAATAGTATAGATTTGTGTGCTGTGTTTGCATTATTCTCAATAATTACAAGTTTTATGACTTTGCTTAGTTTACTTATATCAGGCTTTAACATGATTTATTAAATTATTAAGCTATCATAATGTTTGGAGACTGAGTCCACTCTTTAATAATGAAGTGGAAAAAAATTAAACTAAGCCAATAATGACTGATTTTTCATCATATATTTTTGTTTCCAGCCAAACATACGTAAATTTCGAGAGTATTTACATTTTTAATAAAATATGCTCAGAAATATCTGAATTCTGCTCGCATTCTATTCATATGTATGACACTTGTTTGAACTCGATTTGATTAACAATCAAACCAAACTCGAACGCCATTCTTAATATTCAATGATAATTTTTAGTTTGAACAAAATTTATGTCAAATTTACTACTAAAGATTTGCAGACAAGTTGAAATAATTGACGTAGCAATAATCCGACATGCATGGAGCAAAAAACCCTACATATTTCGATGGTGTGGGCAGCTATCACACCTCAATTTCAATTCCTAAAAATGGACAGGAAAGAGTGGAAAAGGATCTCAATTATTATCATCGATCAAATCTCCATTTCCCACCGTCTGTTAATTAATGGATGATTGCCCTATTCACTGACAAGACAAGAATATTTTGGAAAGCTTCTTTGCTTCATGATTCGTCACCTTTGCCCAACCAAAATGCAATAACAAAGATCAATCTACAAATATTTTCTATTATTTATAAAATTATAATTATACTATTCACTATAAAAAAGATGATCAATAATTACAAAAAACTCAATATTATTTAATATATCTTTTAAATAGTTCGTCGCTAAATTCCCCTTGCTAAATTCATTAGTAAGTAAATTTCTTGGATTAGATAATAGTGATTAGTAACGAAAATTTTACTTACTAATTATTTCGACGCTATATTTTTTTTTTTTTTTGTTGCTATTGAATAATTCTCTTGTAGTGAGTAAAGTTGTATTTGTAATTACAAATAAATATTTTATTCAATTGCAAAAGTTTATATAAATAAAACATCCTTAAAGTGTTGTACCCATAATTTTGTAAAGGATTCTGTATGGACCTAATTTCAAGTAGAATTGTGAACATAATCTATCCAAAAAAGAAAGAAGAAGAAGAAGAGGAGGAGGAGGAGGAGGAAACACTGTTAGAACAGAGGTTATTTCCTTGTTAACATATCTTAGATACTTTAATTAATAAAATTTCAAGCAAAATCAATAAAAAAAAAAATTCGATCAGCTAATTGTCAAGTAAATATACTTTACAAGGAATTCCGCGTTGTTGCTGATGACATTATTTTTTGTAGTGGCCTTTGTCGCGACTCTCACGCCAAAATATTTTAATTTCCTTATCAGCTGAAGTAATAATAGATAATTGTTGTGCAGTTTTTGATGTACTTATATGTAAAATTTTATTATTAAATAAGGCGTATATTTATATTACACCTAAATATTAATATACGTACTTATAATTTTACAAACACTATAAAGTGTTTCTGTATTCGATCTAATTTTGAAAATGCCAATATAATATACCTGAAGAGAATTATTGATGATGATGGGAGCAATAAGGCGTTTCCAAATCAGGAAAAGGAGGGCAGCCCAATCCCTACGTTATAGGGGCAAGATGTATAGATTGATAGCCTGTCAAGTGTGTATGCATTCACCAGCAAAAGGTTTGAAAAGGGAAGATTCGTAGAAGCTATAACACTAGATCTAGACAAGAAACAATGGAATAAATAGGAATGGAAGCACGTGAAGAAACAAGAGGGGAAAATCAAAATGTAACAACATAGAAATTTTTTTGTGATTTTGGTGATGTTTTCTTATTCAAAATGATTTTGGGAGAATTATTTGAGGAAGTCGTTAGAATTAGGTGTTGAATAAAGTAATTTACTTTCCAATGAATTTCCACCAAAGAATTTGTAAGTATTTAAAAGAAAGAATTTTAATCTTGGCCAAACGTGTTGCAGAACCGGTTAATTTTTGGACTATTTTATAAAGCTGTAAAATTCAGTCCAAAATTATTCTAATATTCTAGCAATAATCTAGTAACATATCATGTCCAAATGACATTAATCACAAAAGAAAATATGAAAATTAACTAAGAAACTCTTGAATAGTAACCAAAATGATAAAATTTTGCAAAGAATGGTGGCCCTAGAGGTGGTAAATGGGTGGATTGGATTGGTCCAAACTGGATTCAAATGTATGAGTCAGATATGGGTCGGGTTGGAAATTGATTGGTTTGAGTATCCTTAGTTTCAATACAATTTTAGATTTATTTTTTTGATAAAATTTTGAACTTCCATCAAATCTCGTCTACTAATTTTTAACAAGTTTTGTTTCATTATTGTGATATTAAATATAACTATGCATTATATCCTAAGTTAGTAAACAACTTACTAATTGGTCAATTCACAACCAATCATAAATACAATCACAAATTAATATTTAGTACCTTAATCCCATGTGGAGAAGTAA
The DNA here is from genome assembly GCF_026168435.1 of Sesamum indicum. Classification (NCBI taxonomy): domain Eukaryota; kingdom Viridiplantae; phylum Streptophyta; class Magnoliopsida; order Lamiales; family Pedaliaceae; genus Sesamum; species Sesamum indicum. The sequence goes on from NC_142662.1 coordinate 21,264,995, forward strand.
ACAAGCCCTTATTGGTCTTCTGTATACTATGTCGATACATTTAATTAGTAATATCGTAGACTGTGTTTGTTATACTTGTTAATTTTAAATAGGTCTAGGCTTGGATTTGAGTTAAATAAAATATAATGGGTAGAAATAAAATTTACCCCTTGTATTAATTAAAGAAAGAGGAACACAATCGTCATGTGAAAGAAAAAGTAACAATTTTTTACCTCTTTGTGTTCTTGAAAATGGAGCAAAAAATTCCCCTCAAGCGAGTTCATGTGCTTCATGCGCATTTTCTTATTTTTTTGTTTTTGTTTATTTTTAAATATAAAATTATATTTATAACCTTGTCTAAAAATTGTTGGATTTAATTTAAATCTAAGATAAAAATTTAATTAGTCGATCAATGTGTGGACTTTATTTACTTTAAATCAACGGTTTAAAATTTTTAAATATATAAATTAAAGTTAAAATTATATATGTAATATATATGTATATAAATACAATCCAGATACATTATATATATACCTATATATACATAGAGATAAGACGGCGATGACAGAGGTTGTGGTGAGGGGAGAGGGTGAGGTGGCAATTGTTGGAGAATGACTAATGGGTTTTTAGACTCCTAATTCCTAAGACTCCTAAATCATTTTTTTGATTTTAAAATATCAAAATAAATTCATTGAAGTTTTGTGGATGGGATAGAGTCTCATTTTTTCCAACTACTTAGGTATGGCTCTATAAATAGGGGTAAGCTCATTTCATTTTACACACCAAAATTTGAGAGTCTCTTCTCTTCTAGCTCATTTCTCTTCTTTCACTTCTGAGTTTTATATTTTGTTCGTTGTTCCAAGCTTTCTTCCACGAGTGCATGTGTAAGAAAGTAATAGCTATGTTAACCTTGGGATGCAATCGGTTTATACTATCTGCACCACGGTAGTACCGAAATTTTACTTTCAAGGCAATGATTTTCTACGGTACAGTCTTTTATTTTCCAACAACAATGACTAACGGGGAAGGGGGAGAGAGATCGACAGGGGGGGTGAGGGGATAGGCAAGGGCAAAACTAGAAGGAGGGAGAAAGTGCGACAGATCTGAAAAGGGGGAGGAGAGGCAGATCAGTCATCAGTGAGGGGAGGGGGAGGCCAAGTGGATCCACAAAGGGGCGGAGGAGGTGGAGTGGCGAAGGGATGCAGAGCTACGGCGGGTTGAGGAAGAAAAAGGGAAAAAAATATTATTTTATATATATGTGTATATATTTTATATATAAATTAATATTCATATATAAATAAATATGACATTTTATATATATAAATAATATTTTAAATGCTCAAAATCAAGTGAAAATAGCACGACAAGAGCGTGTATAGTACCACAATTTTTATGGGTTTCTTTTCACTCTATTTCTAAAAGACAAAAGGATAAATTATTATTTCTCTTATAGGGTCTTTTTTTCCTTGCACAGGAGGTAAATTACACATTATCCAAAATATAACATGGTCTGGCTGTCAGTATTACTTTTAAAGTTTTTTCCCCCTTGAATAGGATAATCCCTATTAAGCCACACTTTACTCTTTGTAAAACTATTAACAAATAGACACACTTTACTTTTTTGTACTTTACTCTTTGTAAAATTTACCCCCAATACTTTAAAAATGGAATAATTCAATTTTACTATCCTAACCATAACCCCACTTTAGCGTTGGTACCCAAAGTTTTAAAATTTTGATTTTGGTACCCAAAATTTTAAAATTTTGATTCTGGTAACTAAGCTCATCAATTAGTGACGCCTCTTAAAAAACAATAATTAGTCCATCCCCATGATATCTATTTGGCCCAATAAACTTTCGTAATAAAATACTTGTATAAAGTGAGATAAATACTCATATATACGGTGAGACTCAAACTTATTTATGGAGTTTCAATTTTACTTTAAAAAGGACAAAAAAAATTCAAATCCCCAACAAGGGGGAAAAAGAAAAGAAGAAAGAGAACGTGGATGTGCTAACCTAGGAATTTATAATATAACAAAGACAAAGTCATTGATCCCCACCAGGGTTTAATAGTAACTAATAATATTAAAAGCATGTCTTGTATTTGTTAATTAACAACCTAATTATTCCACCTTCACATACTATTTATTTATTTATTTAGAATAATTATATTTCCTTTTCATGAGATTTAATGTAATTACACGTACATTCCATGTGGTCTTGAAAAATTATATTTACCACCCCTGATGTTTACTCCCGTCTAATAAATAAGTCCGTTCGTCAGTCACAATTTACTAAATTTGCAAATATTAACAAAAAAAAAATTGAATGAAAATTTATATTTAACATTGATTTGACTTTCTCATGGCTAGTATTCTACCATGGACCTCGGTGGCATGTAGGCATCTCACTGCATTCCCTGGTATATCTCTCGGAACTAGTAACTTCGCAAGCATTCCTCTCTTTATTCTTCTGGAAAATTCCTTCTCTATATTTCCAACATTTGGAAATATTCCCTATTGCCAATGTAACTTGAACTTTCGTTCGATTTCATACTTTAAAAAATCTCCTCAATTAGAGATTAAAATATCAATATATAATATAAACAAATATTTTTTTAATAAACTTAGTCTCTTATACCATTTTAGATGAACAAGGTGTGAGTTATACACATAAAGTAACAGAAGGACTAAAATGAACTTTTTAAAGTCTCAAAAGGGTAAAAATTATCATAAATCCCTCCAAACTCCAACAAAAGACTAAGACTGATCATTGTCCGAAACTTGAGGTAATAAAAGCAAATTTTTTAAAATTGTAGTATCAAAACTGAAAAAATAGTACAATTTAGGTACAAAAACTGATGTTATCCCTCACCACATACATCATAGTAATCATTCTTGTATTTCAATTTTAATCAATTAACTTTGAAGAACATTGAAAATAAGCAATACCAATTTGTTTTCCCAATAAGGTTTAAAGCAATGTTTTCAGACCCAGATTGGAGATCGGAATGGTCAAATTATTGGATTACTAGGTCACTAGTCTCATCGGTTGGACCGAATTCAAAAAATCGATTGATTCATATTATAATTTATATACACATATATAACCCAATAAATCTCCCACCAATAATTTAATCAGAAATACACAAACTCAATCTAATTCAAGACAATTATAATATTTTACGAATTCATATTTATATAATTTTTATATAGCAATAATTGACACAATTTAATTAATAATTATAATTAATTCAATTAACTTTTCTACAATGATAACATTCTCCCTCCATTTGAAGAAGGTTGCACTCCATTTTTCCCTTCTTCATCTCTACTCAACTTTCAGTTATTTTTTTAAGTGAAAACCGATTTGGTCGAATTTTTGCCAATTTTGACCAATTTTAGCGGGTATTGATCGATTCACACTGGGTTTGATCGAGACGGGTTTTATCATATAAATCGAACTGGACGGATTTTGACGGGTTCTAAAGGGGAAAGATTGATTAGATTCCAAACCTATCAGAAGTCATATTCCCAAACATATCAGATGATTTGGAGTCACTTCAAAGACGAGCTGAAAGCGACCCCGACTAGTGAAAATATTCCTAGTCCTCATGTTTTGATCGGAGAATGAGGATCAATGTCATAACCTATATCCTGATATTAGACGACGTTTCACAAGAGCAATCTATATACATAGCTGGGGTTGAATGTAAGGGAGGAAGCTGAGCCACGAGTAGCGAAACCTAAAGATTCTGTTCCTATGCCAGAGCTTAGAACTAGACTTCAACTCACCCCACCTCCTTACCACACGGGTGTACTTGTAAAGGGCGTAATTTACACAATTTTTTATTCAGGAATGGTACAATTGTTATGAGACTCATACTTACGGTCCCTGGAGAGGAGCATTGCACACAACACTTTGCTGCGCAACCCATTTACTCATATTTACATCTGGAACTTGGGAATGCACCAAAATTTTACATTGTATTTGGATTGATGGATCAAATCCCAAAGAGACGAAAACACTAACCCCTTCTTGCTCTCTGGTCTTGCCGTTTAGGATGACTTGTTGATCTCACATAACAAGCACCATTCTTTCCCCGTGTGGTCTTACTGGAGACTTCATAGGGAGATTGAAACCCAATATTTTCTACAGCACCAACTGTGTTGAATAGTCGTCTTCTATTAACCTCCTCAACTAGCGAACGATGCAGCAATTGGCTTCGTGTATCTACCAGAGAACGGTTCCTTGTCAATCTCGGGATTTCAATCTTGCTCCTGTTTCTAGAAGTGGAACCTTCTCTTGGTTCTATCATATCCTTGCTTTGATGGTGGCAAAGTTTAGCAAGATGTTGTGCTGTGACTGAATTTTCTCCAGGATAGAATCTTGACGGGCTTAGAATATCTTCGTTAGCAGCCTGTCCATGTCTTTTTGGGCTCAGAGGGTCATGTTCATCTGCAGAGTAGTAAGTCCAGTTGGAATACTTCTCAGAATACAATGAGCTCTGCGAGCTGGTGTCATCAAACAAGTCACCTGGGGGGGGGGGGGAGGGGCTGTTCTTGATTAATATCTTGACCACATGTTTTGGAAAAAGTGCTTCACCATCAGAAAATATTGGCAAAATTGCTAAATTTGCAAGAAAATTACCTTGTACCCAATGACTGGTGTGAGGTCTTGTGTTGATCCTATGAGATGTGATTGAACCCAAGACTGACACTTGGGACGAGGAAGACGGAGAGAAAAGATTATGGTGATCGTCATCTTCTTGATAATTTAGTACATGGAAGTGAGACGACTGAGGGTTATCCGGCTTCCAATCTGGAACAAGGCCAGATATCTCCCCGTCAATCATATTCGCAATTTCAGATGGTCGCCAGTCTGTTATCTCCAGCTCCTTCACCATTTCGTTTGCAACATCAATGGGGGTATCACTGACAATATCAAAGGGAAAGAAAACATTTCTGACAGCACCTGGAAACAGAGATAAAATCATTAGCTGCAAGAATCTCTGGTAGCAGTTTCTTGGTTTTCCGCTCATGACCAGCATTGAAAATGAATGACATGATGAGTAACTCGAGGACATGACGACTAAGAGCTACCTTGTTTATCTGCTATTTGCACTTTCAGGAAAATGGTACCATCCTCAGGGTTTAATGTCCCTGTAATAGTCATATTAGTCCGAGGAACATCGTCATTGAACTGCAGACGCTCAAGTTCAATACAATCATTGAGCAAAGGCTTTTGGTTCTCGATATACGAATCTGGATGGTCATCCGAATGATCAATAGCAAGGAACGGATCATGCATTAGTTCTTTCGCGGATAATCTCTTCGACGCAGACTCTAAGCATTTTCCAATGAACCGTTGTGCATCCAAGTCTTGAACTTTGTAAAATGCCCTTGGTTTTTTACCCTTAAACAGAACGTTACGTAGCATGAAAATTCAGTTCTGATCAGTTTTTACATTATTTCATGGAAACTGTAATATGCGATCTTACTGATGTCACTTTCTTGTATATCTGAGCGGGGTTGGTGCATTCGCTGTAGGGATATTCAGAAGTAATCATCTCCAGAACACACATCCCGAATGAGTACACATCAACAAGTTCATCGTAGTTTTCTTCATACAACTCTGGCGCCATGAACTCTGGTGTGCCTATAAAATTTAAAACCAAAATATAATAGTTTCTGAAGACGACCAGATAGCTTATTCATGAAAAGATCAGTAGAAACTGTAAACTAGTTACTAACGGGCATGCCAGTAACGATCAGATTGTTTATTTATATTCATGGAATATATTGAATGATGAGCAACCATATAAAATATACCTATAACACTATGTGCTCTGTGAGACCCTCGTAGAATTGCTGCCAGACCAAGGTCACCAATCTTCACTTGCCCGTGGTGGCCGTTAACAAATATGTTATCGCACTTAAGGTCTCTATGTATCACTGGAGGATCATGACCATGCAGATACACAAGACCTTCAAGTATTTGGCGAGCCCATATCTTTATAGCTCGAATATTCACTCGCTTATACTTAGCTCTGTATCTGCATTAAATCATATCAAGAAGTATAAAATTTTGGATTAGATGTAACGGAAGTATATTATTTGCTTTTCTATATGTAAAGGAACTGCAACCAGACAAGTTGGTTCAGTAAATTTTGCCTTTCCAAACATCATGGGGATCTAAAAACCAAACCGACGGTGATTTCAATTCCACTAATATCGATCAACAGGGTCCGACTATTGAACTCTTTTGGAGCATGTCTATCATCATAGCTCATCTTTATTTAGCTTTCCAGTAGCTGCCCACAAAATAGATTTTTTCATGTTGACCAGATAATGTATCAAGTTCAATGAATATACAGAAAAGTACTATTCTTATAATATTTTTACAAGCTTAGGTATACCTAACTCAAATATCCCCTCAAGAATGACTTCTTCAACATTTTAAATTATAGACATCTGTACTCGAGATGGATATCCTCGTTAAGTAAATTTTTTAAGTCAACCTCGAACGTAAGGCAATATAACTCTAAACTACTCATACAGAGAAGCATGTAGACCATAGTAAGGTCTTGTTATCGAGATAGCAGTTGGGAGGGAGAATTTACTCTCTGAGAGTGCCGGAAGAGAACATTTCAGTAATAAAATTGAAAGTTCTGTTTTCTACGTCGATCCAAGAAGTATAGAACCGGATGATTGAGTTGTGATTGAGGGTGCTGAGGAGGTGAACCTCTGAGTAGAGCCGTTGCAAGTCGTCTGGAGATTGAAGCAAGTCGACTAGCCTCACTTGGTTCCATGCTACTTCTAGCCCAAGCACCTCATCGATCGCCTTGTATACCGTTTTCATCGCGCCCTTCCCCAGAACTTCCTCAAACTGTCAATCATTAGTATTAACAGAAAAACAACAACAGTTCTTTCATTATGTAATCAGAGCAAACAACCACCAACTTACTACTCAATTAACCAACTCAAGAAAACATTCATTTCAACAATGGAACATCCCTCAGGCCTATTCAGGTTGGCCAAAATCTACACACACACACACAAAATTCACATAAAACGTCTCCACTCCACCCCACCCCAACCCCCAAAAAATGGAAAAATTGAGGATAGAAGGCAGAACCCATAATTTCTTTTAATCTTTTTTCCCATTTCAAGAATCAGTCAATTACAAACTTGATTCCAAAGTGTTTAAATACTCAATTATTGAAACCAAGAGCCAGAGATGCATGCCATCATTCCAGAGCTCGTAAGATCAAACTTGACTATACATACATATCCATGGTTGTATATATCAAGAACTCAAAATATGAAAAAATGAAATGGAAAAAGAAACCCAAAAAAGTCAAGCAACAATCAACTTACTCGGCCATATCGACCGGTTGGGTCAGTTTCAACGTATCCAGCCTCCTCAGTCGATTCATCAAACACCTCCTCTCCAAACCTCACCTTATACATGTTTGCTTAAAAATTCTGCAGAAATGAACAGTTCCTTAAATTTATGCAATCATAGGAGCAGAGTATATACTCTGCACAACTGCAAGAACTTGGTTGAATATTTATTATATATATATATATATATATATATATCAAAAGCAGATATATTTATTTCATCTTAAAAACGAAAAGAAGAGAGAGAGAGAGATAGAGAGAGAGAGAGAGAGAGAGAGAGAGAGAGGCATCTAAGAAGCTGGATTTTCTTCATAGTTTCCATGAAGAAATATGCAAGAAAAAGTGACAAAAGAAGGTGGAACTGTCAATCAAATCCATGCCGCCCACAAACTTCAAGACTAGCTCAAAATCACAAGTCTTTGCAGCCCATTTGATTGATGAAAAGGGGCAGCCAGGATTTGATATAACCTATATTTATACAGTGGTAATAAGTTGTATGAGGAAGCTTCATTATTCTTATTGCTGCAAAAGAAAAAAAGATTCACCTGATATGTTGAGATGTTTCATGAGTTCTAAGTTCACATGCATCACAAAAATTAAAAAATAATGATATTATTTTCATTAATGCTCATCATATACATTATAATTAGAACGGATAATGTATATAAGAAAAAAAAAACATACCATAATCAAGAAAATTCAACTTTTGCTGTCGTGATCAAACAAGAAACTCGCTATAAGACTTGATTTTCATTACAAGAATTGCTGAACCGATCGTCCTTCGTCTCCTTAAGACAAGAAAGTGTGACACAGAACGAAATTAAGGTTGCTACTTGTGACAATCTCAAGTTTATTAGGGACAAGAATGTAATTTAAAGTGATGAAGGGAAGCAAAATGTGTGTGGAGATCAAAGAGAGGAATTGGAAAAGTTTGTGTGGGCGCATGATGATTGAACTATTTGTACAGTTGTGGGTACGTAACGGAGTTGGCGGCTTGTTGTCACTTGTGGGCAGTGTGACGGTAGTGTTTGAACTTTGAACTTTCCACGGCGTTATGCGGACAAACGGAACTTGGGATGGGGATCATTTGGTGAAGGAAGATGCCAAGTTTGAATTCTCTTCTTCAATTAATCATATTGTGGTTGGATAATTTGTCTGATTATCATCACCTTCTATTTGGTTTTATTATTTCTTCAAGTATAATTTGCATTCATGTAACAAAATTGATGTGAGATCCACCCACTTATCTGTCGAAAAGATGTCAATGCACTTCAAGAATTACATAAAATATTTCGGTCGAACATACAATTAAACGCCCTTAAAAAATTATAAAAAATGTTCACGTCAATTTGAACGATTGAATCGGGTGTTTCAACTGTACAGTTTCAATGCCCTTCACGAATTACAAAAAAATATTCACGTCGAGTTTGCATGATTAGATCGGGTGTTTTGGGCATACAATTTCGAAGTTTTTTAAGAATTGCAAAAAATATTCGTGTCAATTTTGCACAATCAGGTCAGGTCTTGTCTTTCGAGCATCCAATTTCAACGCCCTTCAGAAATTGTGGAAAATATTCACGTCATTTTACACGATCAGGTCGGGTACTTTGGGCATACAATGCATCCTAGGTCAAAAACTTACATTCATGTCGTTCTGATGTGGCTAGTTGTGGCGATATGGGTTCAAATCAATGATTTCAGCACAATCAATCTAATTTTAGATTGGATTGAGTTGCGTTTAAGATGCTTTAATTTGTGGTCTAAAGTGGATTGTGTTCAGTTCAATTTAATTAGATTATGGATCTTATATGAGTTCTAGAGAATTTTAAACAGGTGATCATACATGTTTACTTTATTTTAGTTCGTTCAAAGGTTGTTTTTAATAATATCATGACATTGATGAAGGGAAAAATCGTGTTTTGGTACCATTAAAAAAGGCCAGTTTTATTTTTGGTACCGCAAATTTTGCAAGTTCCGATTTTGGTACCATTAAACCAAAAAATAAGCATTTTTTATACCAACTTAACGGCACATGGGCCTTAACGGCCGTCAACTCCATAATTTTGGCTAGAAAAGTCATGTGAGTCTGAGAAAAAGGAGGAAAAATTGGTCTTCCAACATTCCATTGTGTTTCGGTATTATTAAACCTAAAAATAAGCCTTTTTGATCCCATAAAGTTATGTGCGGCGCAAAATAAGTAATGCAACACATTCCAAAATAAACGATAAAATCCATAAACATGAAGCAAAATATATTGGTTATAAACACGCAATTTGAGCTAATTGAAATCTGATTTGACAAAAATTTGCCAAAATCCACTTGACATTGCAATGCATAATTTTTCGCTAATTGAAACCTACCAAAAGACTTCAACCTATATATTTAGTATATGGCTTTGAAAATTTTAAATAAAGTGATAAAGGTATTGACTAACATATATAAAAATATATCAAATAAAATTTAGTTGAACAAATAGGTGTAAGAATTTGCAAAAGCGAGTTGAAGAATAACTACAATACAGACTCACGGTTTACTTGGATGGATTTTTAAAATTTGGCCATCCATAGAAAATTCTTATAAATTTTATATGTTACTCAAGGCTCATATTAGTTAATACAGAAAATAATATATCGTTGTAGAACTATTTAAAATTATCATATAATTTCAGAAAGAGTACGGTTCTTCAGAGAAGGGCACTACCGTATAGCATAATTCAAGGAACTTTATAAATTTATCCACACTTTCCAAAAAATTTGAAAATTAACAAGTATTATATATATCATGTAATAAAATTTTATAGAAAGTTTCATAATGAAAAGACATCTACAAATAGGTTAAATACTTGTATAGGTTGAAGTCTTTTGGCAGGTGTCAATTAGCGAAAAATTGTGCATTGCAATGCATATATTTTGCCAAGTGGGTTTTGTCAAATCAGGTTTCAATTAGCTCAAATCGTGTATTTATAATCAATATATTTTGCTTCATGTTTAGGGATTCTATCTTTTATTTTGGAATGTGTTGTATTATTTATTTTGCACCGTACATGACTTTACGGGACCAAAAAGGCTTATTTTTAGGTTTAATGGTACCAAAATATTATGGAATGTTGGAAGACCAATTTTTCCCCCTTTTTCTCAGATTCACGTGACTTTCCCTCCAAAATTATGGGGTTGAAGGCTGTTAAGGCCCATGTGCACGGCACATGAGCTCTGCCGTTAAGTTGGTACCAAAAGTGCTTATTTTTTAGTTATGGTACCAAAATTTGTAATACCAAAAACAAAACTAACCTTTTTTAATGGTACCAAAATATAATTTTGCCCCATTGATGAAAGATGTTACAATAAATAATAAGTTCAATGTGGTTTCGATTGATTATATATGAGTTGCATCATATTTATTTTGGACAAAATGCATAAACTACCCCTGTATTTTAAAAAGTCTGCAAAAAAATCCTCCTATTAAGAAAATAGGCTAAAAGCTCCCATGTGTTTTGTAAAACTCAGCTCAATCGCACCCTCTCTGTTAAATCCAACTAACGGTGTTAATTGTTTAGAAAATGACCGTTATACCCTTACTTAATATATATTATTCCTTATTATAATGACCGCTAGATCTTTTTTGATCAAATATTGGTCGTTAGATCTAATCAATTAATCCCAACCGTTAGATTTTAAAAAAATAAAAGGTCTAGATTCAACAAATTATTTAACTTATATTATATATAAATAATTTAAAAATTTTAAAATGTATTATTATATATAAATAATTTAAAAAATTTTAAATGTATTATTATTATATATAAAAAAAAAACTAACTACCCTACCCGACCCCCTTACTCCCCGCTGCCCCCCACCCCCTTACCCCCGGCTTCCCCCCCCCCCCCCACCATCCCGTCGTCGACGTCGCAATTTTGTTAAAATCCTCATATCTCTATAATTGTAAACCAAATTGAGTGAGGCCGATCTTGTTAGAATCTTCTTGAAAAGACGAGTCTGATGGTGGTCTTAGACTAAGATTCGACCCAATGGAAACGAATCGACGACAAACATGTTTGGTTATCGTGGCTTGAGCTCACTCTCTCTAATTGACGAAAACTCAAATTGAAGGTATGAAAATATTCGTCTTGAAGAGAGGATTCGAATGAGACCATTGGCTGTTGGGAATTCATCCAGACGGCTCCAAAAATTTAGAAACAAGTTTTCGACGAAAGAGGGGCGAAATCACAGTTTTTCTTTTTTTTTAAAAATTTTTAATTAATTTTAATTATATTAATTAAAATATATTTTAGTTAATTATGAATATTTTAAATAATTATAATAATTAAATATTTTGGCTAATTAATAATAATTATTGTAATTAAATATATATTTTAATTAATTAAAAATAATTTTAGATTTAATAATTAACAATTATAAAATTATTTGAATTTAAATATAATTTAATTTAATATTTAATATTAAATAAATTAAATATAATTTGATATTTCAATTTAAATTTAATATGGCAAAATTTAATACTTATAGAGAAATGGCAAAAGGAAGGCACAAAACAAGCCAAAAAATCCTTCATATGTTATATAGACCCATAGAGGGTACTTTAGTACAAAATATCATTAAATATGAACCTAAACCGTAGAAAATGACTACGAAACGCAGTAGACGCGCGTTTCCTCCACTTCTCATTAGTTGCTAACAGAAGGGGGATTTTTTGCTGACTAAAACAAAATAGGAGGGGTTTTAGCCTTTTCTGAAAACAAGGGGGTGTTGTTTGCATACTTTTTAGAACACAGGGGAATTTTATGCATTTTATCCAATATTAAATCATCTTGCTACATTTGGAATGAGAAGTGCGGGTATGTTTTTTTATAATTATGAAATTAGGCTAATTTTTTCAACAATTACAAAAATGAGTACTTATTATTTTGTGTATAGATTATGTCTAATGGTACGCCTCCTATACCATGTGGTCGTGGATGTGGTTGTGGTCGTGACCGTAGTCGTGGCCTGCCACTTCCACCCGTGTTGTCTGCTGCTTCCTAGGCTGGGAAAGCAGTTTTTCGACCACCCCCCACCACTTGACACGGCCAGACCGTCAGCCGTCTCGTAGACTTTAGATGATGCTGAACCATCTGGTGCGGCACCGGCAACTAAGGAGGCCGAACAGCCGTTTGGCACACCAGCGGCTGATCCTACCCGTCTATGGGTTATTCCACCACCAGCACCACCAACAGTCCCCCCACCATCAACTCCAGTATATCAGTTCGGTGATGCGAGGTAAATTTGTCTATAAATATTTTTTTACTATTATTGTATTTAAACAATCACTAATTAACATATCCTTTCAAGTCTGGCTGCAACTTTCAGGAGCGCATCAATGCGATGGTGCGAGAATACTTTCCCCACCTTTAGGCATGTTTGAGGTAGGTGTCGCCAGAGCACCAACATTTTTGGTATGAGAGCATGAAGAAAATGTACTTTAAATTAATTTGGTATTTTCAAATAATCTAAATTATTTAATGAATTTTACTAATATTTTCTTTAATTTTCTTAATGTGGATGACCTACTAGTGGGATTATGACGATGACTTCATATTCTAAGTCTTCCACATGTGGGTCGACAAATACATTCAGAAGAAGTTCCCCGTCGCTCGATTGAGTCTGGTCAAGCCACTTAGGCTGGCCACAACGTATAGCTCCAGCTCCAAGGGTACTGGGCCAGCGCGGACTTCCAGGAGGATCCATGAAGAATAAGACGAACCGAAAGAACAACCCTGTGGTATCCTCTATTGTGTACCGTGGGGGGAGCCTCCTTTTCGTCATGCACAAGAGAAAGATGGTAATTATATTATGTTATTTTTTAAGTTTTATCATTATTTTATAAATATTATGCTAATTATTTTATTCATCTATAAGAGGCAGAGTTCGGTCAACTGCCTAAGCAGATGAAATGGTTTGCCAGATGCTACAAGAAGAAGGGGGACGGTGGCTAGAGCGGCCCCAGGCGGCTGAGGTGGCAGTAAGTACTTTTGTAATTTTATTTTTTTTAAAAATAATTTTGAGATAAAGTACTAATAGTTTTGTTTGTCTTGCAAGAAACGTTTTAGAAGCTAATGGAGGATCATCACCCTCAGCCCACGACCGAGGACCTTGATACCCTGATTGAATTGGAGGCTTCATGACGATGACCGAGCACCAGCTGTGGTTAGCTGCAGTTGGGGGCAAGAACAAGGCTGTGTATTCGGTGTTCTGAGGCCCACGTCTCCATCTGGACCTACACATCAATGTCGCCATCGCCACCGCCACAACCAAACCCGGCTATGGAGGACCGCATCGGCCGACTGGAGACAATGATGGTCAATATGATGGCCATGATCAGGGAAATGCAGACCAACTCCTTGATTGTGGGACCGTCAAAGCCGACCGCTTCCACTACCGCTCAACACAACCTCCGACAAACCCCCTGGAGCCGAACGACGATGATATGGACGGCACTTATGAGGAGGGTTTAGATTATGTTTTAATTGTTTTTTAATTTTGTAATCGAATAATATCTTATATTAAAAATAATAGCTTTTTCTAATTATAAATGTTTCATACTATTTATTACATTCTATTATTTCATATTTATTCAATTAATTAAATTTATAAATATAAATAATTAAAAATCTATTAATTAATTTATTAAAATTTACTAAATATATAAATCAAATCATTTATTAAAATTTATTACATTGATGAAATTATTTTTTAAAATTTATTAAATATATAAATTAAATAATTCATAAAAAAATTATTATAAAATAAAATTTAGAAAGATTTTAGTAATAGTAAAAAAAATGTTACAAATCTAAACAAAAAATTATTTTTAATACAAATGCTAAAACAATTTTAAATACGTAGTTCTAAATAAAATTGACCATTCCTAGCTAAAACAGTTACAAGAGACTGTTCGAAACAAAGCCTAAAACTATTTCAAAAAATTGACAACCAAATAATTCCAAAGACTGTTCCTAAATACATCATCAATACAAATAAATACAGTTACAAAATTCAGACATCAGTATTACAAAAATCGTTCAAAAAATAACCCAAAATAAATTATATAGCCATTCCAAATATTATCCAATATGTTTCAATTAAATAAAAGAAATTTTTATATTCAAATACAATATTAGGAATGGTTAAAATCAATATGCTACAATGACCGTGTCAAATTGGGGTGGTCCTTCACCAACGTTCCTAAGTATTAGTAATATCGTCTGCAGTGATGGTTCATAAACTGTCTCAAAATCCAACTCAATAATTTTTTCAATTTCGGATCGTTCTAAATGACCAAAAATCATTTCTAAAATCGTCCAAAATCCCGTATTTCTTTTGTGTAGTATAAGAGACAAAAAGTTAGCTTGTTGTATCGATTACTTAAGCAACACCTAATGTGAAAGAAGTATGATTGAATGCGGAAAATGTAAGACCGGATATGGAACAAGAATAAATATTTCTAATTTCTTTAAATTGCTATTATCCGAAAAAATGAAAAAAAAACTCGTGCTGAATTTAATTCATATTATATTGTTGTTGATCCTAGTTTTTGGAAACAAATTAATGATATTAAATATTGCAATTAATTAAAGATAAAATCAAGAGGGAGTATTTGCTAAAAGGTGTGTGTCATCAACTAAATGGATAAAATTTTTCTAAAAAACAATATTCAAAATGAATGGTGGGTTTTAGAGTTGTGTATGGATCAACAATAATGATTGATTGGAATATATAGTTAGCAAAAGATGCAAAAAAAATTTCTTATTTCTATCTTTTTAAACAATCAGAAAAAAGTTTAAATATATTTTTAGTCCTGTAATTTCGGGCACTTTGGTACTTTTATTCTTTTTGTGTCGAATTCTACAAAAATAGCAGGAATAAATCATGTACATTTCACGTGGTTTACTGTATGTTGTATTTAATTTTCAATGATTATTATAGTAATTCAAAATTTTGGATGAACTTAATATTCAATTTTACTAATCAAATTCATTAATTATATACAATCAAAACTCGTTGCAACCTATATCACATATAATAAAAAGGTTTTTAGTACAAAGTTTTGCTCTACTACAACTTTTTACTCGTATAAAAATGTCCTTTCCTGGTATTCAGTTTTTAGTCCATCTTGTATTGCTCGCCGTCATGTCTCTGAAAACGCTAGAAAAGCAGATACTTGTAATTTTCTTTGACAGCAGCAGAGAGAACTACGTCTGTTTGGCATATATGTTGAGCTTCAGATGCTATGTAATGTGTGACTGAGCGCCTGCGTCGGTTACCAAGTTTATCGACTCTTCCTTAAAGCCATCTACGAAAGGAACTGTGTGGTAAGTGTAGACTGTGCTAAGCTAGTCGACGAGTATATATACCCCACAAAATTTGCAGCATCCCATTTCAGGTTTTGGTAAGATTTCAACAACTTTAGCCATTATCAAAACTATATAACAACAATATCCATTTAGCATACTTTGATGTACTAATTGATCCAATTCTAAGTTGGTTTTGCATGAAACATAGAATCATTGTATGCTGTCAGACAAACTCTTCTATCTTCTAACTATTCAATCCGGACATGCTTAAATTACATCAGAGAAAACATAACTTATAAGGGTAGTCTAAAGGAAAGAACTTAGCATACAAGTAAACTAACACGGAAGTTGAAGTACAACAACAACAACAACAAGGGGTGTAATTTTAAACACTTGCTGCAACGGCATTTAGTGCCTCAAAGTTGAGATATTCATCTATTTCTGCTTCCTCTTGGTTCTTTTCTTGTGCCGACGCTGCCTCAGTGGGTTGTCTATTCTTAAAGCACAGTGGCCGATCTTTACTAGTTTTCTGAAGGCCAAGATTTGGTGCCGTTTTCAGTCCTTCCTGTACCAGCTGTCCAGAGTTGCGAAGTTGCTGTTGGCAAAATTGATTGGGCCAAAGTTTCTGTAGATGTTGGAGACCATTTTGATAGAAGCCAAGACACGGAAATGGCTGTTTCTCGAATTGCTTGGAACTAGAATCTTGCTTATGTTGTGACCCAGAATTTGAATCTTCGTTGTTTTTGTTTGAAGTTTTCCCAAGATCTTTGAGCATACGTACCTCGACACGCTTCTGTTCAAGCTCAACTGCATGGATAAAGATGGTGTAAGAAGAAACAGTACTTTGTAATAAGTGAAGAAAAAGGAGTGCTTTCATCGTTACATTCACGGAGCTTGGCTTCATTCAAATGAAGCTGTACGAGATTTTGGAGTGAATCATTCTGCAGCAGCAGTTGCTTCCGCATCTCTTTGTAGCTTTCGATTTGTGGGGTGAGAACTGATATCAGTTCCTGCAAATCCAGAAAATAGAACTCCAAATTCCGTTGAGATAAACAAAAATCTCGGCCCACATGGAAAAATATATGTAATTATACCTCTAAATCAGTCACCATCTTTTCCATTTTATTAATATATTGAGCTTTCTTGATTCTAGATCTCTGGGCGGAGAGTCTGTTTGATATGGTTCTGGGAACAAAAGATTGACAAGTCATGGCGTTAGTCTGCTGCATGCATGTCCTAATTAAGACGCATCATGTGACAAACAAATGTAAGATTTTTGTTTTGTTTTCATCACCTCCTAAGCTTTTTCTTGTCCATGTTAGGGTCCAATCTGCGGCCGTGTTTTAGCTCATATTCGATTGCTTTATCAAGACTGAGATTGAATCTTGGAACATTAGCAGGGGGTGGGAATGCATATGGGATCTTCATTTTCATCTTTGCGTTCCAATCTGGTCTGGGAATAATGCTATTATTCTTGTGGAGAAACCTCGGACAAGAATCTGTAACATGATTGTCCCTGAAATCACCTGTCTTAGGAAAGTAAGGCTGGATTCTCAACTTGTCATCAGTTGCATTGGGATTTAAGAGCAAGCTGTTAATTCCTTCCATTCTTCAGCAGCACTGGAAAAAGAAGAGGAAACAAACATGTCAGTGGAAGAAAACCCTGGAAAGGAAACAAAAATTACACCTTAAAAAAGAAAGAGGAGAGAATTCTGTACATGAGGAACAAACCCTTAATGGTATACATATAGAAAGACAATGTAGTGCCCTTACTACCATATATATATATATACACACATACCATAACTGCAACACTGGACTGGTGTCATTGTGGTTGCCAGCCATGTTTGTCCTCATGTCATCATTCACTTGTTAAAATTTAAAATTTGGAATATGGTTAATGACAGAGCTAATTTAGGTCAAAATTACTGGAATATCCCTTTGTGGGCCATCCTTCCTAGAGCAAATGTTTTGTTATATTAGTGATTGAAATATACTCCATTGAAATATATTTGATATATAAGTATGTATAACTTAAAGTTCTATTATATTTTTTGTTTAATTAAATTTCCTGTATAAAATAAAAAGAAGCAAATCACTCCCCCTATCTAAACCATTGACAGTGGGGTAATTTGCTTCATTTTTTGAAACACGTAAGGTAATTTGTTAATTCTTTTTTCACAAAAAGATATTTGCTCATTTTAGACAATATTGGAAGATAAATTGCATTTAAACCCCATTTTTTATAAATAGAGTTATATATAATTTTTACCTGCAATAACCACTTTTATACACACCAAATAGTTAAATATTATATACTAACAGTGGATTCATATTAATGCTAACTATATAGTATAATTTTCATTATTTAATATTATACACTCAGTATAGATAAATACTTTCCATGGGCAAAAGGTTGTTAATGTTGTATATCTTCAAAGCTTATCCCTAATTAACAACTACAGGTGTTCCACAATAAATGAAACATTCATTATGTAATTGCAATGAACAAGCTGTCAATTGAAAATTTAATAAAGAATACATCCCATATATGCGTGACTATGGCAAATAGAGGTTAGTTGTATACAAGTATAGGAAAATTATGGATAGTCTACATCAATTATCTACATCTATACTACAAATAAACATGTCAATTCTGCATATATGTATTCCTATCATTTGGGGGGGGGGGGGGGGGGGAATGCGTAAGTTAGGGGTGGTAATTACCCTTTTCAAATTTAAATTTGTAATTTCATCCTATAATTTTAAGAATCTAGAAATTTTAGTCCTTTACGGCCAATTTGGCAAAAAAATTTCACGTCATCAGTCATGTTGGTATCTAAATTGGGGCTTCCAGTGAATTTGATGACGTGCAACAGACCAAGTTGCAAGTTTTAATTGTAATTTTGGTCGTATATATATCTTTAAGGGATTGGTAATTTTGATTTTCTAACTTTTGATATGGTGTTTTTAGTTCTCTATATTTCAAAATAGTAGTGATTTTGGTCTTTAAGCCTAATTAGTTACCATTTTGCTCTTTTATGATAAAAACTCAATAGTCCATCAGATACTTTTAATCAGGTCTAACATAATTCCAAAATAAAATTAAGCCTCTATAAACTTCATATATTGGTTTGACTGCCTTGCCACCGATTCGCCCCTTCCGGGATCCAATTTGGTCGTATGTATTCGTCCTTGTTATGGAACTACTTCATGCCATTACTAAGTATCAAGTTTCATTAGCAAAAGGTTTTCAATATCACTGGAGGTGTAAGGAGATTAACCTCTTCATGCTAGCTTTTGCTGACGATTTGCTCCTTTTTTGTAAAGCTATAAAACCCTCTATTACACCGATGAAGGAAGCATTCCACAAATTCTCCTCATTATCGGGGTTAAGGGCTAGTGTCGAGAAAAGCAATATTATTCTCT
This sequence comes from Sesamum indicum, assembly GCF_026168435.1. Taxonomy (NCBI): domain Eukaryota; kingdom Viridiplantae; phylum Streptophyta; class Magnoliopsida; order Lamiales; family Pedaliaceae; genus Sesamum; species Sesamum indicum. Next base: position 21,284,158 of record NC_142662.1, read on the forward strand.
CCAAATCTGCTGCCGGCATTTCACAACAACTGCAAGAGGTGGTTGCGTATCCAATGGCTACTCTCCCTATCAAGTATCTGGGGGTGCCTTTGGTGGCTTCCAAACTTAAGATTTCGGATTGCATGCCACTATTAGATAAAGTTGACGGAAGATTACTGGCATGGAGCTCGAAACACTTCTCCTATGCCGGAAGGTTCAATTGATTAAATCGGTCTTGGTGTCGCTGAGTGTTTACTGGTCCACCATGTTTGTGTTACCATCCAGTGTTACCAACTAAATAGAACAGAAAATTCTAAGGTTCTTATGTGCTCATGCTGGGGAACGTTACAAGGCCAAAATTTCATGGAATACGTCCTGTCAACCTTTGAAGGCAGGTCAACTAGGGATAAAATCTCTTACAAGTGCGAATAAGGGCATTGCAGTGCAGGCACTTATGGGACACTACCTCATCCTCTGGTTCATGGCAATGGAAGAAGATCCTTAAGCTTAGAGACTTCATGAGGCCTGCTGTTCGATTTCGAATTAGCACAGGTTAACGAATTTGGTTTTGGAAGGACCTTGGCACCCTTTGGGCTTCCTGATACATAGGCATCCTTGTGGGCCATTAGTTTCATGCTTGGCTGCAGACTCCAAGGTTTCGAAAGTTATTGCTAAGGGCAATTGGTGTTGGCCTGAGTCTACGCCAGAAATCTTATTGGAGATCCAACATGATCTCCCATCTTTGCAAGTAAATGGAGATGAGGTGCGAAGGAGAGATGCTTCTGGAACGTACAATGCAGCGGATGCTTATTAATTATTCAATCTTACTACCCCTTCGGTTGTTTGGTGTTCACTTTTGATAGATCCTCATAAGATAACTCGCAATATTTTCATGAAAAATACTCAACTTTGAATAAACTGTGGATCTTTCAAGCTGGCACCATATGTACCTTGTGTAATGAACAGACTCTTGAAACACAAGATTATTTATTTTATAGTTGCATTATGCTTTGGCATGCATTCGGAGTAATCAATATGAGGTTGGGTGGAGTTGGCCTCGGATTGGTTGGTAGCAAGGGGTACAGTACGGCCAGTAAGTGGAGAGGTTCACATTTGGTCAATGTAGCAAATCGTGCCACACTAGCTTCACTTATTTATCATATTTGGGCAGAGAGAAATATGAGGACTTTCCAACAAGACGGTAGGGATCAATAAACTATAGCGAGATTAGTGATAGAACAAGTTCGACTTAAATTGTTAGCTCATTATAGGCCATATTCTATAGAAATTGTTGTAGCTTATACAATTTGGAGAATTGCTTGGCGGACATAAAGAGGTTGGGGCTCATTTGTTGTATTTACTTTTTTTTATTAATGTAATTTACCTTCAATCAAAAAAAAAAAAAAAAGAAAAAAAATTCCCCCTTTCCCAATATCTTTAAATAGTTATCCTATTCTTTTTAATCTTCATTTATTTTCTTGTCACTATTTTTTATGAATTTAATATTAATTTAATTATTTTATATATATTTAATTTTAAATGATATTATTAGTACATAAACTCTAGGCATTTCTATGTGATCAACCCCTAGTTAAGAAAAAAGAAAAAAGACCAGTTAAAAAACAAAAGAAAGAAAAAGATAGCAACAAAGCGTAAAATTATAAGACCATAATGCTCGTTCCTCACTCTCTCTCGAAATAATTTTGCTGCTGCATCGTTAGTCTGTGAGCTAAGGGAGTAAAAGAATGGATCAGCAAGACGCAAAGCAGGGTGCAAGTATACTGAAGCTGAATATAAAGTTCAGCGGCCGATCTATACCGGTTGAGATCGGCGCAGACTCGACCATCAAGGACCTCAAATCTCTACTGCAACCGCTCACCAATGTCCTCCCTCGGGGCCAAAAGCTCATCTTCAAAGGTGTTTCTCTTGACATGTTTTTTTTCATTTACTTTCTTGTATTAGTTTAATACTTTGTTTAGGATGTGTGGGTTCTAATTTGCTGGTTAAGTTGCACAATTTTAAGGGAAAGTTCTGTCCGACGACCTCAGATTGGCGTCCTCGGAGATTAGTGATGGGTCCAAGATTATGCTCATGGCTTCCCAGGGTCTCCACCAAGGGGCATGTATCTTTTGTTTGTTGGTTTTTTTTTTTGTATAAATTGATACTTCCAGTTTCGTCCTTTTTGTTTAAGAGCTTAACGAAATTCTTGTGAAGAATGAATGTATTTTTATTTCTTCGTCCTACAAGCACACAGAGGAAGGATCTAGCGCATAGCATTTTAAATAGTTCAATTAAAACTTTGGGGGAATTTGAAATATTCTAAAATTACTTGGTTTGAGCTTCACAGTGGACTTTGTTAATTGAGGGTCTGTTTTGGATATTTTGGAACAGGATGGTCCAGTGAAAAACGAGGCAGTGATGTTGCCTAGTGTACGGAGAGTGAATGATATCACAAGAGGAAAGAAAGAGAGGTCTGAGGGTTCTGTCACAAAGAGCCAACTTGAACGTTGGAAAGCCACAGGGGTGATAGCGTTGTCTGATTGTGGTCTCACGGTACCTAAAGTTATCTTGAGCATGGAATTCGAGGAATCTAGGGTTTTTATGTTATTTTCTGCAAACTTAGTGTCATTTTATGCATTCAATGAATTACATTGCCTGTTTGCCTGCTTCTCTTTGATCAGAACTTCTCTAGCTGCATGCAGTTGAATAAAAAATGTGTAATGACACATAATCATGATTGGTAGAAATGAACCTTTTTCAAGGAGGATCTATTAGGTTTTCTCCATTATAGAACTGAGTAGCAGAATCTCGAGAAAATTATGTCAGTGTAACCTTCTGTGGGAAAACATAACTGAATATTTGCGGTCTCTTCGGATTTAAAACTTTGGGGCAATCTATCTAATGACGGAATTCATTTAAACAATGTTGATCAGTTCCAATATTGTCAGTTAAATTGAAGTATATATTATCTCTTATCAATTAGAAGATAGCAAAGGCTTGGTTGAGGAGTTCTCAATTAGAAGACCAATTTTGGCTGAAGCCTGTGGTTCCGGTGTCATTACCTCGTGATAGGCAGTTTGATGTTATTTAGAAGTAACATTTAAGGCTAGAATAGGAAAACGTATATACCCATTATTTTGGTGTAATACTTACGTTAATTATCACCATGAAATTTGTGGGATGAGGTAAAAATTTGGTTGATCTTTTAACCAAAGGCCTTGTGTATCTTTCATATATCATCATATGTGACGGATTCACAACTTAATACTTGAAACATAAAGCTTGAGTTCAATGGCTTAAGTACTACTTTTCTGTTTGGAAGTGGTCGGCTATAAATAATACAACTTACTACTTCTGCTTACATGTAAAATAGAACTCAATTTCCCACACTTTATTGTAAAAGTTGCATTCCTTCAAGTTAATGGGCATTGTTAATGAGTCAACCTAAGAGAACCTGAAGTTGCTGCTATCTTAAGCTTGGTTTTGAACTCTAAAATTCGCTTTCTACAAGTATGTGTTTAATGTCTCTACATTAGAATGATAAAAAGAGCATAATGATTTAGTAGGGAAACTGAATTGAAGTTCTGTGTTAACCAACATAGAGTTAGTAGTTCATGTCCAGCATGCCTTTTTGATTAGCTTCACTAAGTAGAAATTCAAGTGTTGAGAGACGTGTATTTATACACGTTAAGGTTGGAGAATTCAAATTTATTTTGCCAAACCGAAACAAATGATGAAAGCATTGGAGAAGTTAGAAAATTTGGCTACTGGGGTTAATAAGTAGTCAGGTTAAAACATTTTATGTTTATTAATTGAGCTATTATAATGACATCCAATCAAATATTATTTTTTGATTGATAAAGAAGTTAAAGATGGTACACACATCTTATCAACTTCAGTGACATGATTATTTATCAACATTTTAGTAGTTTCTCTTTCTCATCTATTCTGAAAATATGTCTGTTCAGTAACCCTTGTTTAACTGATAAAATTTAAATCTCTTGAAATAGACAAGAAAATAAGGTTTACAGTTAAATTCTTTCTGTTGAAAAGTATCAACAAGGGATGCAATGCAAATAGAATGATGAACTTGATTGGAAAATGGAAATGAAGAACAACTAATCAGCATGCTCTCTCTAATATTTTGCTCTCTCAAATGTGTTTCTAGGAGGATTCATTATGTAAATAATGTGAAGCAAATAAAATTTCATTGTCTTTACCCCTTAACTTAGATTTGAAAATTATTTGGGGTCAATTGTCCAATTTACTATCATAAGATTTATCGTACATTTGTAATAGAAGGGTTCAATTGACTCCCTAATGATATGTTATCTCTTCTCTGGATGAAAGAAAATAGTTAACGATCTCTGAACGGAAGTGTACATAAAGTAATTAATTCCTATTTACGAAATTGAAGTGCTTGAATTCTAGTTTAGGAACGAAAATTGTTGATTTTGTTGTCCAAAAGGCTAGTAGACCTACTTGTCCGTATACATTTGCACCATCCAAACTTGACTAAAGTACATTGTCATGTGATGCAATTGATGTGGTTTGTAGGTCTCTCATGACACATTTTAAGGTGTACAGCAATTTAGCACATCGCCCACTTGCATGTTTGATCTATCTAGATAGTTGATTTATTTAAAATTCTAATGGAGATCATATGGTCATGAAGTAATCTAAGTAACTATAAGATTATCTGCTCTTAGGAGATTAGGTAGTTAAAATTTGTCTTCGAGGTTTTGTTAAGTTGGTAAATTAAAACACAGTACAAAAATTCAGTTAGTTGGTCATCTCACCAAGCAATCAAATGGTTTTAAATGGTTGAGATTCCTGATAGCTACAAAAAGAATGAGCAAAGAATCCAACTAAAACATTTTGTATGGTTAAGATCTTATCGAGTTTGAAAGACTTGCAGTAAGAGCGTAGAAAGACTTCCAATTATTCCATATAGATAAGATAAACTAGAAGTATAAAGCAACTCCACTGTTTGTGAACTGCTATTAGTAGGTGAAGTACACGGATACCCCTGATCATAGACATGTATGGTCTTTGCATCGCAAATATTTTCCCTGTTATTTGCAATCAAAGTGGCAAAAGATATTGTGGCCAGAGCTCATCACATGTATGTTGAAGCATTTGAAGCACTGAGATCTGGGAAGTAGGAAATCAAAGGGTTGGACTAGAGACATAACCACCTCATTTTGCGTCTATTGTGGCTCCTCTCATTTTTCCCTTTTCATTGTAAGAATATAGTATATTAGATAACATCACTGAAAAACTTGATAGAATGAGTTGTCTTCCTGCAATGTGGGCCAACTTTGTTTATCAGTTACCAGTTATAATGGATGAAAGCATATAGTTCTTTTTTCTATGTATCACAGTTACATAAAGTAGTCAGCTCGTGTCGCTATACTCATCTTAGGCATCAGCAACTTGCCTTTTCTGATTCAGAAATTTTGTTGGAGAAAATAACGTGTCTTTGTGTGTTAGACACACACTTAATGAAGGCGTGGACATCTCTGTGCCAACATGTGCTGGACACTGAGGGCACACGTTTTAACCATGTTAGTACTTTCCAGCATCTTGCACTCGGATATCACACTTGAATATCTTTTTAAGATCTGGGTGAGGTGCTTGTTGTTGAAGCATCATTAATATAACCAAAAGTTGGTAATGTTTTGTGAGATCGCTCTGTTTCACCTTTGAGAATGCTCACACTTCTACGTTGGGATGTGCAAGACTATACCTGAAGAAGTCTGGACTTGTGGACCTTCTGCTCGTGTACTTGATGTAAGCCAAAATTCTCTACTTGAGGTGCCAGCTGCAGTTGGCTGCTTGAGCTCCATGCAGGTCCACAAACTGTATTTGCTTTCACTGTAAAATATCTATACCTTTATAAGTGGTCAAGGATTGTTCACACATTGCCTCATTCTCTTTATAATGCTTCTGTAGAAATTGCTTCTTAACGGCAATGATCTATTGGACAAATCCATTGGTTGGGAAGGATTAACATCTTTGAAGTTACTTACGGTTCTATCGCTGAACCAAAATAAGTATGTGTATTCATACTCCTGCAGCTTCTCGTTTGCCAATTGTGGTCTAAATAGTTCACGCTTACTTCTTATCTACTATAACTGTAATAATGAATACTATATGTTTTTCTGTGCTGATATCTGCAGCTTCCTATTTTTCCTTTCCTTCCTGTGTTATCTCCATGGCCCTGCCTCTGATCCTTCTTTCCTAAGTCCATGGCCCTTTCCTTTCCTTCCTGTGTTCTCTTAACAATAGCGTCAAGAGAATTTTGTTGTATGATATGGTAGCGAGCAGAGTTGGCTAAACACTTTGGTAAGGACTAAGCAGACCATAAAGCTGGTTTTAGCATTCCAAGGAAAAAATTTCACTTGTATACTTGCACATGAACAAAAGGGTAACAGCTAGAGAGAAAATGGGGAGAGTTAAAAGAGCTCAGCTTGAAGGTGGAGCTTACTAGCTGTAGTTAACTGACTACATCAAAGCCAAGGGAAAAGTACTCTGTTGCTTGTGTGATTTGATGACTTAGAGATTATATAGTTATTGGGGTTTAAAGTGCTTGGTTTCTCTACTTAGAATTTCAGACATTCTTGTGACTGATGCAGTGATCTGAAAGATACTTTCCTTTTCCAATTGAAGAAAAATTAGGCCTGAGAGTGTTCTTCATGAGATCGCTAGAGGTTTAGCTGTCAATGTTCTTTGTGATTAGTTAATTACATTATGTTAGGAATTGCATTAGGTTCTTCACTTTCATCCCACAGGCAATTGTGACAGTGTTTAAAATGAATCATCAAAAGTGTCTCCAAGTTTTGCTGTATTAGAGCTGTATTTATATTTTTCATTTGTATTCATAGTCAATGGCCTTTGTTAACTGGCAGATTGTTCAGATTTTGAGTAAAATAGCAATTTGGACACCACCAGGTCCACCTAAAACCATAAAGCCTTCCATCGGACAAATTGTTCCAGTTTGTTTCACTTATCTGTTATGCAAATGAATAGCTTGCAATATTAAAACTTCTTCTTTTCCTGTTCAATTCCATTCTACATGTGCTTAAAGCTTTACTCTTTCTTCTCCTTGACAGTTTGACCACATTGCCTTCTGCTGTTGGTGCCTTTACATGCCTGAAACAACTTCACATTTCAAACAACAAGCTAACGTGTATCCCCACTGAAATAGGTTCTCTAACGGAGCTTGAGGTTCTAAAAGCCCAGAATAACAGGTTTGCTGACCAAAAAATATATTATCAGAAAAAATTATATGCATATACTGCTTGCTAGCAGTTTTTTTTCTTCTGGAAGGATTGGGTAGAGGTTTTATTTGATCATATTTTTCTTATGCTTCTTTAACTGATTGTATTTGCATATCATGAACTTCATTTCTTTGAGAGTCTACTCTGTTATTGTATTAGAGATATGCAGTGGGAATCACATTCCAATTTCCCCACTGTGGCTGTGCTTTGTTTACAGGCACTGGTGGTTAAATCATACCAGATTTAGATTAATGGCACTTTTGATCTTCTTCTTTTGAAATTAATGATGCTTTAATCATCGCTTGATGTGTCTTGCTGAATGCAGGCTAAAAACTATTCCTACAAGTATAGGAGGATGCGTTTCTCTTGTTGAGGTACAACTCTATTCTTCTCTTCTTTCTATAATAATTATTATGGGATAAATGTATAAATCACTTTATATTTTCGCAAAATTGCAAAAGAAATCTGTATTAAAGAAATGACCTAAAAACCCCCTTGTATTATATTTAGCATAAAACCCTCATTCCCTTAAATTTTGATAGAATTGTGACCACATGTTGCGTGAAAATTATTGATTTTTACCCCTTTCCACTTTGTGGCTTGTGAAAATGACTATTTTTACCCCCTTTTGTAATTGCTGACTTAGGAATACAATTAAAATATTATCTTTTAAAGAGAAACATACAAAAACTAATCCTTACATTTAAATTTTCAAAAAATAAAATATATTCATATCGAATCAAATATGAAAATTTAAAAATTAAACTAAAATCATATTCTAAAGATTAAAATACTAAAAAAACTAATTTTTCAAATTCAAATATTTATATCTATATATACAAATATAATTCAATTATGATATATTAATATACTATATTTTTATCTATTATATATTATAAAACTATGGAGTTATCAACTTAGAAAACTTAATATAAAATATTGAGCCTTAATCTTTAGGAATTTTTGGTCCAATGGTTGCTATAATATTCATAATTTATTTCATATAATCTATATGTATAATACATTCATATATAAGAATTAAGTATAAAATTCGAAAAAACATAAATTATGACACTTCATCTGTAAGATTTCGTGATTCAATGGTTGATATATGTTTATATCTATTTATTATATTCTTTTAATAACACATATATACGTATATACAAGTATAATAATAAGTAAAAAAATTCTTGGAACACGGACCATTCGTCTTTATGAATTTGAGGTTCAATGGTTGTTAACAGTTGATCACATCCATTAGCTCTCATTTATCAATGAAAAGGGTTATTGAAAATAGAGGTAATAAATGGTAAGCAAGGGCATGAAGCACCATTTAGGAAAAAAATTAATGGTGTTAAAGTTTATTGATGGAACGAGCATATGTGCAGCATTTTAGAAATTATAATGGGGCGTTGAAGCTATTTCATTATTAGAGGCAGTGCTTTTACAAATTTGGTGCAACATTTTTGAAATTACAATGGGGTGTTTAAGCTATTTCATTCATATAAGTTCTTTTTTTTTTTTAAACAATTTCATGAAAATACGGGGTGATTTTGTGCATTTAATCCTAGTAACTAATTACCTTCATGTAATAGGTATTATCAACTCTTTTCCTCCTCTTAATCACAAAACCTTTTAAGTTACCTCATTTATTAAACTTCACATGCTGTTAGGGGTTTAGATGGGAAAGGATGACATGAATAAATTTTTAGTGAACTCTCTATTTTACCTCTAACCCAGCTATTTGGAAAACTACCTTAAGTGAAATTTAAAGTGTAGGGGTGTAAATAATAATTTTATATATGAAAGGGAGAAATGTAACCACACTAATTCCATAACATAAGCGTTACATGAAAGTGGTTATTTATTTAAGACAAAAATTAGTTGTTGTTGGTTGTTTTCAAGGTTATCATTTCTCAAGGATATAGTAGACTAACAATCATTCCTACACTTGTCTAAGAAAAAATATTTGGTCAAGCCCTTTCTTGTGTTTCAAGATTGAGATGCAAAAAAGAGAGGCTGCTTTAAAAGTAATTAGGCTTAATCTTATGCAGGAGATACGGAAACATCTTCCTTTGTAGTTTACCTTTTCCTCTCATTTCTTATTGGATAATTATATTTACAATCTCTGATTTATGGTTTATTTACACAAACCACCAATTTCTTTTGCGTAATTATAGAAGACAACCAAAAAGTAAAAAGTAGGGGTAGTTTGTGTAATGCTGTTGACGCTTCTAGGGTCTATGTAATTTTCCAAAAAATGGGGTGGTTTGTGTAAATGATGTTGATGTTTTTAATGGTTGTATGCTTAATTTTTCAAAATGTTGGGTTGATTTGTGTAAATAAACCAAAGGTCAGAGGGTGTAGATGTAATTATACTTTTTTTATTTCCTCAACTTTTATCTTTTTCAGCGGTTACTTTCTTTCATCTTGAGGGAGGTGATGATGTATATGTCAAAAAGTTAAGTGATAATGTGAAGGGTGGTTAACATCGTATATTAAGTATAATAACATTGATAAATAGAATATTGACAAAAAACTAGTATTTTGTAGAGTATCTTCCTTAACAACTAGTACATATGTATGATTTTGGTGAAAACAAATGATCACTAATAGTTTGTGACTCAATTTGTCATGATACATGTGCAACCTCCATTCCACTAGTATACTTGTGAAAACCATTAGTATGACAAAATACAGTTTCATGTTGCTTAAGATATGTAGTTAGTGACAATTTTTACATTGTCATTTGGTACACTGTCATTAATATTACTTTTTCCCTTGTGCTAAAAGATAAGGGGGAGAGAGGTGACAACCAGGGAGAAGTGAAAGGAAGGAGGGGAATACTACGGTAGGAAAGGTTGGGCAGCAGAAGGGAGAGGCAGAGAGAGGGAATGAACGGATGAGAGGATAAGTGAAGAAGAGAGGTAGGATGTGACAGGAAAAAAAGGGAGGAAGGCGATGATTTGGAGAAAAGAGTAAGAGGAGAGAGAAGGGGATGGGTGAGTTTTAGAAGAGAGAAAGCTGAGACAATGATAGTCAGAGAGGGGTGAAAGAGAGAAGAGAGAATAAGACTTGAGAGGGGAGGGGTGGGTGGGCATGCTTCATAGGCATAAGCATTTTTAAACTGTGTCAAAGCAACATAATATTGTGATTGACATATTTTAAGCGCTAATTCCAAGACTCAACACTTTATTAATAATTAGAGAACGAGAATGCAATTAGCATTTAAGATTTTATGATTCTTAGAGTAATGAAAATTAATATGGATATATTATAGAGACACCCTTTGCCTATATAAACATTATAAATAGACTCCTTCCAAACTGTTTATACACTATGAAGACACCCAGGCCAGAAAGGTCATATTAATTTTTTGATTTATAATTCAAAGCAAATAGTCAATATGAGTTCCCGGGGTATCTGAACTAGCAAATTTAGATTTTAGGTTTCTGCAGAGGGTGGAATTGGTAAGTGTAACTATTTTAGATGGGAGGTAATTGTCGTTCACACCAGCAACAAATTTCGAATGCACTTTGTTAGTTTTTTGAGATACTAGTCGTAATGTCTGGGATCATAATTATCAATGTGGATCACAAATTCTGCTCCTAATCTCATCAATATAACTTCATTCACCAGGCTTAATTTTCTGCAGGTTGATCTTTCATGTAATCTCCTGGCTGAGTTGCCACAGACCTTAGGCAATTTAAAAAGCTTGAAGGTAAATCATTCATCTCGTGAGCTTTCATTAAATTCTTTTCTGTCCATGCTGACCTTTATTACCAACAAGCCACCAGGAAACTTTACAGTGAAAAACCATTTTATTGAAGTTCAATTTTTTCAATGCTAGGCGCTATATCTCAGTAATAATGGCCTGAAATCCCTGCCCAATACCCTATTTAAGATGTGCTTACAGCTTTCAATTCTGGATCTTCATGGCACAGAAATAACACTGGATCTTCTCCGCCAGGTACACATCCTTAGCCATTTATAACATTTTGTTCAGTTGGTTGTTAGGGATAATCACATTGTCCCCTAGGTTTGCCTGTCTATAGGGATACTGCTTGAAGTTAACTAGTCATAATTACACAGACATCTCCTCGCAGTAAGGCTGCCATACTTAATATTCTGGCATGAGCCAAAGGCAGTAGGAATCCATTTTTCCCCCTCTGTGGAAAATTACCTTCTTCAGTTTAGTATCCAATGGTATGTGTCAGAAATTTCTTTGAGAACATCCCTTTATATGTAAAAATGTACAGTTAACTGTACTTGTGCAAGTTTTGTACTCGAATCTTGTATGATACTATAGATGAAATTTTAGTAGCCTGCTCCCTTTTGAAGTTTGACAGAGAGCTACTTATAAGATCTCCCCCCATATTCCCAGCATAGCCATGAATACAGGGAATCCATTTCAAAATTCTCTATGAAGTCGATCCACGGCTCCTCAAATACCACGACTACCCTTCTACAACCTCTTCTCAAATCCTGTGGTATCGGTAGTGGGGGGTTGGGGCAAAGTGAAGGGAAGCTGGACTCTAGGGTATTTCTTTTCTTTTTTCTTTGTAATATCTTTTCAAGTGTATCCAAGGACGAATAAGTCATCTTGGTCAGCATGTCGATTATTTTCGCTTAATATTACTGACGTTTGAAGTAAGTCATCTTATTGAGCAGAGGTGTGCCAAGAACAGTGACAAATGGCATGGGTGATTGATCTAATCAACTAATGGGTGTAATAAGTTCATGCCTTTATTGCACGTAAGTTGTAACCATAACTCTCATTTGCAGTTTGAAGGATGGGAGAGTTTCGATGAGCGTCGTCGCTTAAAGCATCAAAAACAACTTGATTTTCGAGTCACTGGATCTTCTGAATTTGATGAAGGTGCTGATAGAAACTGGTAATGACTTATGTTAACCTTCAGTCAGTGAAACTGATCATCAAAAGGTGCTGTCAGGATATGTTGGCATCATAGGTTGAATAACCAAATTGATCCTTCAAAACTCTTAATGAGCTTATATATATAAGTTTCATGATAGCTTGGATTCTTTAGTAATATCGTATTACTTCTGGATTTCCAATTTTCCTTTGCTTTCAGAGTCCAAATACTCCAGAATAGGAAAGGGGATTTAAGTACTAGCGGTGCAGCTTTAGGCTCAAATCTTTACTGTGCATCAGTGTTTTCAAAGAAAACTGGAAAAAGAAATAAAAGTGTTTCAGTGATATGGGATAGCTACATGAAACTCTATGAAAGTATTGGCTTTCTAAAAGTAAATCCACCTCCCTTAATATTTTTTGTTGTGATGCATGTATAACACGAATATGAAATGGCATGGATATTGCGATACAGAAAATTTCCGAAATTGTGAGTCAACATGGTACCGACACGATTATAACATTTATTTTATTATATATATTCTCATAAAATTGAATTATGTAATATCTGATACAATAAAGTAAAGAACGGAACTTGACATTAAAATAATATGAACATATCTTAAAGTCTAAGTTCATTTTTGTAAGTAAATGGAGCTTGAAATATATACCCGAATTTATCTTTTATTGAGTTTTCCCAATGAAATATAGGTAATAGAGCAAAAGATTGACAAAAGAGAGGAATAAAACTGATAGAAAGAAAAAAAAAATGTGTTTATACTATCTTAAGGAGTGAGAACTTAAATTGAGTATTTTCTTTTTAACCACCATACTTCTTAAAATTATAAAACAAGCCATAACCGTATTCTAATCCGTGTCAAACACGTTAAATAACTTTCTGAAAAATCCGACAAGGTTTTAGGCCTACTGTAAATTGATCAAACCTAACCTTCATTCGGCCCTCGTAAATCTACTCTGCCCAACTTAGAGACACCCAAGGCTGGCAAATACCCCACCAAGCCATTTTAATCAACCCGCCATGCATGGCGCCCAGTCACATACTTCTACTGTTAATTCCCTAGCTACTTGACATTCTTAGCCAACCTGCAGACTGTACCAGGCTGACCCATGCTGAAACTAACCTTGTCCCTGTCCATATCTCTTTTAACATTGGTGCTCCACCCACCATAGGTACCTTGAAGGTGTCACCGGCTCATCCTAGTTGTCGAAGAGGTGGTGGGTTGCGGAAACGAAAGAGAGGTCCTTCACAAATTGAGCTACTGTTGGAAAAATCTCAGACCCTCTACTACTATTGCCACACTTGTTTGAACAGTGGGCTCAGTTGCAGCCCTGTCGAACGCTATGGTTGCAATAGTGTAGAATTGTCAAGGTTTAGGGGCTAGTTAATAAGCTCGGTGACTATGTCCAACAGTATAAAGTCTGTCTGATTTTTTTGATGGAAATGAAGTTTAAAGTGAAGCAGCTTGATGATAGCACATGGCAAATGCTTGGTTTCTTTGGATTCTATGTTCGTATAACGGGTAGCGCTGGCGGTCTCACATTATTGTGGAGTATTGATACAACCGTTCAACTTCGATCATAGTCACAAAATCACATTGATGTTGATATTAGTCCCTTAGATAGAGTTGTTAACTAGTGGTTTACAGGGTTTCATGGTGAGCCAGATGCATCAAAGTGTAAAGTTGTTTTCACTAAATTGGTTCAGCTTAATGAACAATTTAATGCACCGTAAATTTGTGCCCGAGATTATGATGAAAATTGAGTCATTCAGTAGCAGCAACAACACTGCTTCATAATTTTTGCTTCTTACTTATTATTAGCGGTTTTGCACCTTCCTTGTAGCTGGCAGATACCGTGTAGTTGTAGTAGGAGGTAGTCAGTTGGTTCTCTCCCTTTCCTCCCTATGTGTACCTATTTAAAGAGATTTTCGCTCACAAAGCTGAATAACAGTATTATTTTTGCAAATTTATAGTTTAGTGCACAAGGCATTGCTTGTATATTTTATCATGAGTTTGTTCTCTGATTCTGAAATGGTATTAGAGCCATCATATTGATGGTATCTGCATGTCGTAGCAATTGATTTATGTTTTTCTTATTTTCAAACACTAACAATTGGCGAGTTCTTCCAACGCGACTCCAGATGCTTTGGCTATTGGTATTGGATCTGGAAACGAGATTTGAATATGACGATTCAAATGTGGACATTCATGTATGGTGATGATCTCACCTCCATTGAATTGAAACAACTGGTTATGAATATTTTAGCATCAAAAGATAGCAAGATATCACTAAAATTATAATAAAAATACATTCCTATCAAACATCACAACACTTTACCCTTTGCTCGTCGAGCAAAATTAAGATCAAACAACTCAAGGTTTCTTTTCAACTTCATGATATCAAAACAAAGGTGCCCAAGCAAAAAACTAGTTAAATGTTCAAAGAATGATGCATCTCATGATAACAACTACTTAACATGCTTCAAATAAGTTCTCACCCAATGATTTTTATCAAAAGCCAACACAAGAAATTATTGGACTATTCTCGTAATGCCTTCCAATCTCTCAAGTCTGTATGGCTACTTGTTTCGCTTAGTACTTTCTATGGAAATGTTTGACCATAGGCTTGTTTATACACCGTATATCCACCACTTGCAAATATGCACACACTTGAATCAAGAGGTTTTTGATTTTAGTTGTAATGGGACTTTGGTTTAGGGGTAGGAATTTTCAGAAAAAATGAGGTAAAAATCCAAAAAACTAAAATAGAGCACCAAGCAATAGATATAAAAATTCGAGACTCTTAAAATTAATTCATCTAATGCTCTAATTTCATGTCCTACTTTTCATGACTTGAACTACGCTTTGCTTTAGAGAGAATATTTTTTTTTTCTTTTTCTTGCTTTCCTTGAATCTTTTTTCTTTGTCATGTTTCTTTCCCTTTCTTTCCATTCTTTCTTTTTTGCAGGCATTGTTTTCATTTTTTGCCATGTTCTTCTCTACTCCTTTGTCTTTCTTGCAGCAAGGTGCCAACAAGGTAACCATATGACCTATTAGCTCTCATAATTGTTTCCCAATACTTATGTTAAAACCCATACTTAAAATGCATCCTCTTTCTCTTGATGTCCTTGGAAGGGTCAAGTAGGGAGAATAAAAAGAAAAAATATTTTCCTCATAATTAAGGTTGCATGACAAGAAAATAAGACTTATAAGGCTCAAATGAGTTTACTAATGAAAAATGCATGTGGATGGTCTTTTTAAGCCAAAAGTGTTTTTTTTTTTTTTTTTGTATCTTAATGCCTTTATCATTTTAGAGGCATGCACATTGATGTGGTTTCAACATGGTTCAAAGCAAGTTATAGGAAGACAAAATCATAGAAGTACTATCTCTCAAGAGAAAAAAATAATATTTCATTAGAGTATGGGCTTAAAATTTCTCTCAAGTTAGGTAATATCCACTAAATTCACATGTAATGCTTTTGAATCAAATCATCTTTGTAAAAATAAAATTTCCACTATAAATTGTTCTAAGCATGAAGCACATATTCTCATCACATATCACCTAATTGATTGTTTTCACACGCCATATCGTCAATCATGAAGTGAAAAATTCAAAATAATTCAAAACTTTTCATCAATTTATTAGCAACACCTAACCATTTAGTCAATCCAATCAAACATCAACAACATAGCAAGATTTATCCTCCCCCCACCCCAACACACACTTAAAATACACATTGTCCTCAGTGTGAAAATTAATGTGAAAATGGGACACAATTTGAAGCACAAATCTGAGGAGGAAAAATAAGAGAAGCTTTCCTGAGTGTGCATTAGATAAATGTGCCCTCAAGTGCGTAGTAAGAGTGAGGAGTTGAGGTGGGCATGTTATTCTTGTGCTGCAAAAGAGAGAAAGAGATTAGTGCAGGAATTGAATTTTTTTTGGATTTTTGGATTTTTTTTTTGTAAAAATATAAGTAAAAAGGAAAAGAAAAGAAAAAAAAAAGTGTGAGTGTGTGTTTTGCTGACAGATTAGATTGAGGAGTTAGGCATGAGCACGCCGAATTGAATGTTCTTTTGATAGATTAGATTGTTGAATTAGGCATGGGAACGCCAGACTGAAGGTGACAAATCTATCAAAAACAGATTAGAATGTTGAGTTAAGCGTGGGCACCCCTAGCTGTGATATTTTTTTGTGCTCATCTCAATCTTAAAAAATTTAATATTAGTGATACCACAATACTCATGAGAAATAAATGAGAAAAAAATATGAGAAAGAAAAGTGAAAAGAAGCAATCGCCTCCTAAGAAGCGCCTTTCTTTGATGTCTTTGGCTAGACGTTATTGTGCCTCAACTTAAATAAGTTGGACACTCTAAATTCACTTCTTCTTGTAAGTTCTTGGACTTGAGGTGAGGCTTTTATTGCTTGTCATCTTAAATGCACCCTTGCCATTGAAAATAACATTTTCTTGCACTAAATGATCAATAAAATTTGTGACAAAAAATAGAAAGCACATCATTAGAATTCTGCATTGCACCACCAATGCTAAAACTCATAACCTCATTATGAAATTCCATAGATAGAATTCAGGCATTAACATCAATTTTGATTTGAGAGGTTTTAAGAAATGGTCTTCCTAGCAAGATGGATGTAGAATTGAGAGAATTATCCCTCGTCATATCAAGCACATAAAAATCAGCAAGAAAAATCAATTCATTTACTTGCACAAATACATCCTCAAGAACTTCTTTGGGATAAACCACAGAGCGAGAGACAAGTTGCTTCACAACACCCGTTTCTTTCAATGGGCCAACATTCAAAGACTCATAGATAGTCAAAGGCATAACATTGATTGAAGCACCCAAATCACATAAGGTTTTTTCTATTCCAATCTTCCTAATTTTGCAAGGGATAAAAAACGTACCCAGATCTTTCCATTTAGGAGGTAGTTTTATTTGAAGAATAGCGGATACATTTTCTCCCATACTTACCCTTTCAGTACCTCTCAATTTGAATTTGTTGGTGCGCAACTTCTTGAAAAACTTTGCATAGCGAGGTATTTGTTTAATGTATCGAGCAAAGGAATATTTACCTCAACTTTACAAAGAATTTCAAGAATTTTCTTCTCATCTTCCTCCTTTTTGGGCTTGGCAAATCTCTCCAGAAAAGGGGATTTTGGGACAAACACCTTGGGATGCTCTTTGTTGGTTAGGTCGGGTTTCTCAGCTTGCTTTTGAGGCATCTCAAATTTTATGTTGTATTTTGCCCTACTTTGCATGCCCTCACCTATTGAATTTTCTTCCTCCGTTTTAGCCTATTGTGCATGCTCAGTGCTATTTTTAGATTGTAGCTCTTTTCCATTGCACAAGATAATAGCACTAATGTTTTGTTTAGAATTAACAATAGTTTGAGAGATAACTTACCTTGGGACTCCAACCGACTGTACTATGAAGCAGTTGATTCACTTAGAACTT
Organism: Sesamum indicum; assembly: GCF_026168435.1. Taxonomy (NCBI): domain Eukaryota; kingdom Viridiplantae; phylum Streptophyta; class Magnoliopsida; order Lamiales; family Pedaliaceae; genus Sesamum; species Sesamum indicum. The sequence goes on from NC_142662.1 coordinate 21,301,782, forward strand.
CAAATTTTGAATGCTTGCTCGAGTCTCTTATTGGAATTTGTGAGTCTCTAGTTGGAGTTGTTGGATACTCATGGCAAGTGTTTTCACGATATCCTCAAGAGGCATTGTTGAATTGGAGTTAGATTGATTAGGTGGTCAATTTTGAGGTTGGTAACCATAGCTAAGGCTAGTAATCCCTCCATCCCGATTGTACGTGTTGGAACAGAGGTCATATCTCCTTTGTGATGGTTGGAGAATCTTCCTACAACAATGGCATGCACGTGAGTTCTTCTTGGAGCGTGAGATAAGCATCGGTGGCGTGACCCGAGGAGGTGCATATACCACAAACTTTGACTTACTGAGTGTCTCCCACTATAAATCTTTTGAGAAAAGAAGTAAGTTAATCTAAACATTCATCAATAGAACTTTTTACCTCATTAATAATCCTCCTTAGTAGGTTGTCGTTTCTACTGCCTAATTGTTGGGCATTGGACGCCATAGTTGTGATTAGCTTGCATGCTTTCGTTAGGGTTTTGTCTAACAAAGCACCTCCACTTATTGCATCTATCAAGCTTTTGTTCGTCTTAGATGATCCTTCATAGAATTATTGAATCAAGAGGTGATCCAGAATTTGGTGAAGATGACAACTCTCTACTAAGTTCTTGAATCTTTCCCAATACTCATGGAAATGTTTTCCGAAAAAGTAACGTATTCCACTTATTTTCTTCCGGATAGTTGTAGTTCGTGAGTCGGGAAAGTAGTTTTTGAGGAATTACTTTTTAAGCTTGTTCCAACTAACGATGGATCCCAAAGGTAGAAAATAGAGTCAATTCTTTGCTTTATTGCCTAAAGAGAATGGAAAAGCTCGTAATTTGACTTGCTCTTCGGTGATCCCTTGGGGTCTCATGCTAGAACATACTACATTAAATTCCTTGAGAAGTTTGTGTAGATCTTCAACTGCAAGGCCACAAAAAGTAGTAAGTGAATAAGGTCAAATTTAAGATCAAAATCAACATCTAAAGTTGGATATTCAATGCAAAGAGGTTGTTGATTTAAATCAAGATAAGTCTTCTCATTAATTGATCGTTCCAATTTTCCAGCCATGACTTCGTTTGCAGAGTCGCTAGAAGTGGGCACGTTTAATGCTAGACCTGTCTAGGTCTCAAAAGAGGTAAAGGCTTCTTCAGTGCGTTGCTTGTTTTTTTTTTCAAGTTTCCATGCCGTCATCATGATCTAATTCAAGTTCACCTATACGAGAAGATCATGACATTAAAAATCAAGTAACAAGAACAAGTAACAAAAGAAAATTAATTTTTAAAAGATCAATCTCCACCAAAGACGCCAAAATTTGATAGGTGTTGAATCCACAAAAAATATTATCCTACTAAAACTTGCAAAATTATTGAGTAGGATTGAATCCACAGAAATTGGTTTAAAATTAATTTCTTAAGGGTGGAAGTAAAAGGGGCGGGGGGGGGGGGGGAGGTTGTTTGTTTAAAATCTAAATCTAAAACTAAAAAGATAAAAGCACTTAAAGAGAGAGTAAATATGAGAGAAACATTCCAATTAAAGACAGGATCATGCTAAATTTCATAATTGATCATAGATGCAAAAATGACAATTATTCATAATTGATAAATTGGTTATGGTTATTAGTACGACCTAACGATCTCACCTTTTCTTACCTTGTCGTTAGTCATGAAACATCCGTTGACTAATTATCTAATCAGTAAACAACCCTGAGAACGTACTCAAGGTTTAATTTACTAAAACATTAAGAATTAGAAAAGCTCAATTCCAATCAATAAATTTCTACGAGGATTTATTTATGTTAAATTGTGCATTCCCCACAACATAATCAACCACTACAATATGATAAACTATGTTGTGTTACCACTAGTTATTGAACTAAACAAACAATTACAGATTTGCCAGTTTAATTGGCCTGGTAAATAATTTTGACAATGACTAATGCGCTCTATCAGTCATGAATCATATTATTTGTAATAAAAGCACAACGAATAACACAAATACCAATATGAATGAAAGTATAAACTATAAATTAGATCTTACAACTTATTGAAATTAAGCTTCACATAATCTTTAATCGGAATAAAGGAACTAGCCTAGCATACTCATAGAAGAACACATAAAGAGAAAAGAGAAATATTATAGAAAAACGCAGAGTATATCCAAAGATGAGAGATGAGGTGTCTTGAATTACATCTCCTATTTATACTAACTAGTTATCTATTATTACTAGAACTAAAAAGGTAGATTTCAAATAAAACTAAAAGAACTAAGAAGTTGATACTATTAATCCTAAAGAGTTTCCTTAAGCAAGGAGATCTTCCACTCAGCCAAAAATCTCTCTAGCAGCCATGAATCCTCCAGAAAATGGCATCTTAAATTTTCTTCTTTTGCCGGTTTTCTGCAGGGTTAGGCGTGCCTAACCGGATGTACCAAGTTGTCATGTTAATTGTCATAGTTTCTTTGTTCCTTTTTCATTCCACCAACCTCTTATAAGCAAACTCTGCAATATACCACTTGATTAGGAGTATTTTAGCATAAAAAAATAGCAAGAAATCACTGAAATTATAATACAAATGCACTCCTTCCACTTTCGTCTTTTCTTTTGTTCATAAATGCCACAAATGCTAAATTTTAATGACGTATTTAAATTTTCGATGTCTATGTAATATTTTGGAAAAGACAGAGTCGATCTTATCAGTTTAAATGTGAATTTTTAAGATATAGAATGAACTCGTCTTCACTGAGTTTGCATTTCAAGTATTGTAACTGCTAGAAACTTCGGTATTTTCCTATTGAGAGTTTACGTGAGTACATCAGTAGAATAGTAAATATAACTTTTGACAACGTTTATCATTACTTATGACATATTATTATATTGATAAAATAAAATTTATCTTATTCGATTACAATGAAAACTTCTAAAAGAACGGGCTAGGATTAAGGAATGTGTACAGTAATTAACAATAGTAAACCATAGTGTTCTAGGGGGTACTACAGTTCTAGTCCTCAACAAGTGCGGGACGCTTCAGGCAGTCAGCGCTCATCGCCTCTAAGTCTTCGAAAAGGCTTTTTAACTTATGGAATAACCAGCACAATGGGGTGTTTAATAATGGGACACAGCCAATGTACTTGGGAGAAGCTTCGCTCGGTCATCAATGATTTTAATGTTTTTAAATTTGTTAGGCTTTCTAATGATGGATTTGTGAACATGCTTGCTGTGGAGTCTGCAACGGTATATCTCGTCATTATTTTCTTCTTAATTTTTCTTTGTAAGTTCTCCTCTATTGCTGCTTTAACTTTTTATGCCCACTTCTTTTGTAGGTTAATACTTTGGCAGTCACAAGCGCTTTGAGAAGTATCAAAGTCAGGTAAGTCGCTTGTCCTTAGCTTTGGCGGAGGCCAACAAAGCCAAAGAATGTTTGGAGGGGGAGATAGCGGACTCCATTACTTTGGGGAAACTTAAGGACCCACTGCCAAGCTCCAAGTTTCTTAAGTCTATGGTAGGGAAGATTCATCTGGAATGTGTGAAGGCTGACTTAGTTTAGAATTTTGGTGAGTTCGGGCGGGCAAACTTTTTGAAGGCTGAGGACCTATATGATGAAATCATCAACGATTGTTGGGTTATCTTTCGTTCTTGTGGGCGTTCCCCAAGGGAGGATTTTATGTTTATGATCCATTAGTGATAGATTTGAGAGGACCTAAAGAGGGAGGTGAAGCCACTATTACTCTGCCTCTGAGTAGTGAAGTTGTTGTTTCGCAGGCTGCCTCTAAATAGGAGGTTCTACCTGTTGGAGCGGGCGTAAGGTCTTATGTTTTTTTTAGAACCTTGTCTCATACTTTTTTATCTTTGTATGGATGTTATATTAACTCCTTTATATTTATAAGGGGTTAAATTCATTTTGACCCCTGTGATATAATAAAATATCAAAAAACCCCTTATAAACTTTTTAATGTCAAAAATCACCCCTATGTTACGAATAAATAATCACACCGCCCCCTGATCAATTTGAGTCTATTTTTTTAGAAACAATGACTAAAATATTCCTTCTAATCAACCGGTCAACTAGGCTTATTAATATATAATTATTTTAATTTATAATAGATCTAATGTATAATTATTAAAAGTATTTTTATAATACATATAATTATAATTTATAAAAAAAATTTAAAAATAACAATTATACCAACCCAGCCCCAACCCCACCCCATCTTCTTCCCCACCCATTTTCTTCCCCCCTCCCCTTCCCCTTTCACCTGCAAATTCCCCCCCCCCCCCCACCTTCCCTCCCCTCCTCCCCTTTCCTCCCTTCGACCTTCCCTCCCCCCTCCCCTTCCCTCCCCCAGCTGCTCAAATCTGGGCGACGAGGTCGCCCTTGCTGGCCGTCGCCCAGGGTGAGGAGGGTGCCGGTCCTCCTCTTCAGCAGCGGCGGCGTCAGCGTCGCTGCTGTTTTCTTTTTTTTAATTATATATAGAATTAATTTAAATTTAATTAAAATAATATTTTATTACATAAATAATTAAGTAATTATAATATAAAAGAATATTTTATTATTAATAGAAATATATAATATTTTAATTAAATAATTATTATATAAAATAATATTTAATTATTAAATACATATATAATATTATATATTAAATGTGAGAGAAGGGCAAAAATATCAAAAAACAAGGTACTTTATAGAAAAATCATAGTCAAAGCGCGTAGCAAGAGGTTTGGTTTTAGTCAGAATAAATTTTAACATGAATAAAAAAATCGCAGAAAGGAATGATATTACCAGGCGATAGTGGCTCTGATACCACTGTAAGGTATCAACCTCCAGAATCGAACCAAGCTCAAAGAACAACAACAGGCCTATATATCAACTATTACAGATTTTGATAAGGTGTGAAAAAAAAACCCATTATACAATAATTTTACAAAGTAAAAATTACAGATCTATACAAGTACAAAACTAAAAATACAGTAAATATTAAAACGATAGAGAAAGAAAAGGATATCACAACGGTTTACAGGAATAAGTTTCAGAGGGCCAGACTAGTCAATGCAAATCCAAATGCCACTAAAGCCACAACCAACACTCACGATTACTTGGAACCATAGAGCCACAAGGCACCAAAACTGCCACAAAGGCTAGTATATTAATTCAGGGCCACAAAGGCTTAAATCCACATAAGATCTGTCAACCACTAAGGCTTGTTCACAAGAACTTTAAGAAACACAGGAGGAGATTAAAGAGAGGAGACTGGTTTCAAGTTCTAATCTCAAACTAGATTGAACCCATCTATATATAAAGGAACAACCCATTTAATACCAAAAGAAGATAGAGAATAAATGGAGGTGAAGAGAGAAAAAGGAATCGGTGGAGGGAGACCCAACACTAGACATAAGAAGAGAGAAAGAAGATAAGGAGAATCGATGCTCCCAAAAAGGGATTAGGGTTATGAGAGAGAGAGAGAGATAAAACATTTAAAGAGGGGGAAGCGGGTTGACGTAGTACCGGGTCATGGGATGGGCCAGGGCCAAAAGAACTGGGCCAAGCAGCATGAGGTGGACCAATCACAGCCATCCAACAAGATGGGTTGGGCCAAAAGGATTTGGGCCACAAATTATCAACAGAGATCATTTGGTGAAAGAAGTTTAAGATCCGACCAACAATCATCAAGATCTATTTATGCGGATCGATCAAGGAAGAGACACAGAGTCTGCTATGCTTCTTTCTATAACGATGTTTTTATTAGAATGTTTAGCAACTTTTCTTTTTCTCTCTTTCTCTCTTAGGCGTGTTTTTTACTCATAAAGGCGTATTAACGTTTCTTCTTCTTCTTCACAACGCCTGCTGTTGTTGACCAAGGTATTAACACTACTTCAGCCGCCAGTGCAGCACCAACTTGATCGTTTAGTTAGTTTAGGTAGTTGTGTTCTGTTTAGAGCAGCTATTTAGCAAACCCTTGTAATTGAGCCTTATAAATGCTGTAGCTTGATTCTGTAAAGACAGTGAATGATCAACAAGAGAAATTCTAACTTTCAGTACATATTGAATCCTTTAATGGCTGTTGTGGTTTGTACATCCGCTTATGTACAAAAAGATTTATAAAATTGGTATTTTACTGTCCACATCAATGTGTTTGATGTGCATACTTTAACAAAGTTTGCCTACACACATTATGTGAATCAAAATAATAATCCACCTACAAATACTAAGACCATACCACACGGAAAGAAATAATATTGATGCATGCACCAAACATTAAAATCATGATCTTATCATCCATTATATTGAATATGACATGCATGAATTTTTTCATACGCTAGCCACTTAACTTGATGGGGTAAATGTTTTTATATTCCCATAAAATACGGACAGATTTTTTTTTTTACCATGACTATGGCCGGTGACGCTTTTAATCCCATAAAACAAAAAAATGTGAAATCAAAATGCTTTTTAATTCTAAATAACTCCTTTTTAGTCGCAAAATCACAACACACGTAATTTTTTGAGACTAAAAATACGTAACTATGAATTTTATAGAATTAAAAACAACACCTATCATATTATAATACCAAAATAAATTTTATTCTTTTTTTTTATGGGATTAAAAAGTATTTTGTCCTTAAGTCAATATATACTTGTACTTTTCAATTGAGGATGTAGGTGGCCTCCTAATAAACCCCTATTGCCGACATATTGCATCATAGTTACTGTCCGGATAATATATCCGTCATCGTAACTCCACCAAAATGTTCGTGCTACTAAACTCCTAGCTCCAAGTAGGGTAACTGCTTCTTTCAACTATTATTGCTTGTGAATCCAAGTAATCATAGTCAGACCAGCTATGAACATACCTCTAAATTATAAATAGTAAGAAAATAAAATTGTAAATAGAAATCAAAAGTACGTAATCCAAGACAGGAATATGTTTAAGTCAATTTATACAGTTGCACGACAAATAAAGTATAATTATTATATAACTCATATCATAAGTAGATGTGGTTGAATAATTAAAATCGAATGTTATTATAATATAAATTCAAATTTTTGGCACTTTATTTGGTGGGGCTAAATCCATATATGTCCTAATCAGTGTGTTAGGAATTCCACGTGGTTATGTTTTGGTTCTTGTGGACCCAACTCAGTTATAGGAACATTGGCCGACACGTATAGTGAGATTCAACGCATGTCCTAACCAATGCGTATATTAGTCCCACATTATTATGTTTTGATTTTTGGGGTCAATTATGGGTATCCTAGCTGGTACATATAGTGTTGTGGAAAATATTGAGGGATGTGAGGGAGTTGTGTGTTATAAACTCGAGACAAGAGTTAGACTCTTTATTTTTAAAATAATTGTAGCTCGAGTCTGGTGCTAATGAAAATGAAAAGTTATTTTTCAAGATATAATGACTCACAATCTCAAATTAGTAGCACTACAAATTTTGAGAAACAGTGAACCAAACAATATTTTGAAACTCCGTTAATAAAAGACAGCATACTTTTATTGCTAATACATTGAAATGCTGTAAAATGCCTTCTAACTTGAATGACTGAACTTATTAAAATGAAGCAAATAGGGAGACCTATTTATAGATGTTGAAAAGGTGACATCCAATGGAGATGTCTAATCAAAAAAGATGTTTTGAAAATTTAACCTTTTATCAGAATATGGACTCATCATTTCACCCATTGAACATACAATTTCACTCAAATGGACGTTTTTTTTTTCATCTATAGGGTTTGACCCAATGGACACAACATTTCAACCAGATGGCATACCTATTCAGTTGATTAGATACGGTTGGATAATGATTGGGCACCACCATCTACGTATCACGAACTTTTATGAGTCACACATCCTAACCAATCACTTGTTACGATTTAATCTGATTGAAATATAATTCATGTGAAACTAGACGTATGCATGCAATAACTTTTGTGTTGATGATTCCTATAAAGTTATGCTTGGTTCTTGGGGAACGTAAGTCAGTTTTAAAAATCTTAATAGGCAGATATAGTATAAATGCAATCCTCTTTTGGAGTCTATGACATGTCATCCCTAATTTTTCATTTTCTATATCAAATATAGGGTAAATTGTATTTTTGGTTGCATAAGTAAATTTATTTTCAATTTTAGTCCAATACTCTAGATGATCCACACATTGCATCCTATATGTGTATTTTTTTTTCAATTTCAAGACACAAGATGGGCAGCCATTAAGTTGCTAACAACGGATGCTCTTTCCATTAGGCAGGTGCAAATTTGGAGGGAAATGTACCAATAAATGAAAATTTGGTGGGAAAAGTTATTCTTTCTTCTTCCTCATATAAGTAATTGATTTGTTTTCTTCTCTCTTCCATTTAGTAGGAAAAAGGTGTAAAACATAGATGCAACAAAGAAGTTTTTTGTCACTGTGGAAAGATAGTAAGTTTGAGAATCTCATTGACCGACGACAACCCAAGTATGAGGTTTTTTTGGGTGTTTGTGAAAAAAAAAAAAAGTGGGTATGATTTTTTTTGCTTGAAAAAATCCGCCGATAGGTGACAAAATAACCACATCTGCTTCTTTTTTTCGAACACTCAAAAAATCTTTAGTTCTTTAATTAAATATTAAAAAAAAAATTGCAAATCTGCCGCAAAAGTGGTAGAATTGCAAATTGTCGTTAGTGCTACTATCGAATTCCAAAATTTTGTTTCTTCAAAAAAAAACTTGGCATGTCGTTAATAGAATTTTGTTAAATATATATATATATATATAATTTTTTTCGTTAATTGTATAGGTATTGATATTATTTATATAAGTAGGATATATGATAATTAATTCATTGATAAATATTTAATTTTTTTATAATATTTTGAATTTGTATAAAAATTTACAACATTAAAATATATTAATGATAAAGAATACGTTGATACTCAATTAATTTTTAACAGCATAATAAAATTTAAAAATTACATACAAATAAAAGAATACATTGAAGTATTACATCAATTAATTTGACATGTGCAACCCTGTATTGACACATTATTTTGTTGGGATGGAGTTTGACTTTGTCGAATTTACTGTCTTGCACGTGCTTGCGGCCAGTCCATCTCATTAGCGATTTTAGTAAACTGCTATCGGCCCAGACGAATAGAGGTGTGTATAGTGGTATCATGGACCAATTGAAATTCTGGGACATCCTAATACTCTTTCGATATTATAAGTTGGAAAGGCATAGAATATGTCATTCTGTAAAGCATTAAATTATAATATTGCTTAACTATTGCCACGACATTAAGCTTATATGCAGCGGATACCTTTGAGCATGAGAACAAGGGATTCTAAATTGACTCCATTTGCCACATGAACACTCACATGGAGCAATTTTGACAACATGAGTGTTATATCCTTGTCCATGATATAGTCTTGTAATCATTGAGGCGGATTGTTCAAACCAATTAAAATCTGGTTACCGCATGCTCTACAGAATGCTCGAACCAATATTGGAATAACTTATATGCATAGTCTATCCACGGTTGATTGTTGCTTATCATGACATTACTTTTCTTCATTCTCTCATTAAAATAATAGGCAGTACGATCAAAAGCCATTTCGACAATTGTTGTCACGCGTAGGCGGCGTGCTCCTTTTAAACCATTAATGCATTCTAACATACTGATTGTCAGAATACTACACCTCCAGCTGCCATCATGAAAAGCTGTCCACTTTTCTTTCTCAATTCGGTCTAGATAGTCGCATGCTTCTGAATTTATATTTTGTATCTCGTCCATAATGCGATTAAATTTTCTAATTTGATATTCCAACTCAGCACTCCAACAAAGTTCCTTCAGATGTACGTTTTTCAAACTCTTGTTGCAGTTTGAACACATGTGCCGCAAGCAAAATCAATGCATATCGTGAGAAGAAACAAAGTCAGGAATGTCATCTATTGCTCCCATGAGCCCCGCATGTCGGTCAAGAATAAGACACATTTCGGGCACCCTCTCACAATATATTTTGCTCACCATCTGTAAAAGACCATTTCCATGATAGATATGATTCTTTATCAACAACAGCAAATGCAAGAGGAAGTACCTGTTAATTCCCAGCTATCACTGCCGCAATCAGCATTTTATGTTTGTATTTAGTATACAAGTGAGTTCCATCTACAATGATGATTTTTTGACAAAATTGGATCCCTTCAAGACATGGTTTCGATGCCCAACATACGTATTTGATTACTTATGCTCCGCTTGAACGCCTGGAATGTTTTGTACTCATTCAACTACTATTCCTTCATTCCATTTCTGAAGAGCACCCAAGTAACTGGGTAGACTTCTTAGAAAGCTCTCCTATGTGTCATAAACTTTTTTTGAGTCATCTTCAAATTGTACCACGCCTTTGCGTATGATATATTAAACCCTAACTGGTCTTCACATTATTGGGGAAACTGCAGCCGAAATAACGTCATGCCCAGTTTTTTTACAAAAAAATAAAACGAAACAATTTTGGAAACTAACGGATTTCATTAAATTTGTAATTCTACCGCTTTTACAGTAGATTGGCAATTTTTTTTATAATATTTAATTAAATAATTCAAAAAAACCCTCCTACTTGGATTGTCATCGATCTATGAAGTTTTCAAACTTGCAATCCTTCAACGGTGACAATAAATTTCTCCATTTGCAGCCATGCTCTACACTTTTTTCGTACAAAATGGAAGAGAGAATAAAACAAATTAGCTATTTATATAAGGAAGAAGAAGAAACAAACCTATCCCACCAAATTTTTATTTGGCAAAATTTCACTTTTGGTCCCACTAAATAGGGTCATTCTCACTTTTGGTCCCGCGCTTTAGGTGCTCAACACTTATAGTCCCAAAACCCTAATTTTTTAACACTTTTAGTCCCACACCGTTAAAAACTAACGGAAACGGCACGTGACACGTCACGTGCCGTTAGTCAGCTGGTATGGTCAATGTTGGTCAACGGTAAAATATCACTTTTGGTCCCACTAGATAGCGTTATTCTCACTTTTGGTCCCACTAGATGTTGGTCAACAGCATAATATTTTTTATAATTAAAATTATTATTTAATATGATATATAGAATTTTATGTTATATTTTAATATATATTTGTATTACGTTAATATTTTTTAATTGACAAGTAATTCACTTATGATTCTTTATTATTTATAAATTTATGTCAAATTTGGTAATTCTTATGAATTAATCTAAAAATCATAATAATAATAATAATAATAATAATAACAAAAATAATAATAATGATGATGATGATGGTTGAACAATTCTAATTATTATTTTTATTAGATATATAATGAGATTAAAAAGTTTAATCAATTATTCGATATCTTAAAATTTGGTCACCTGATTTATACGAAATTTAAATATATACAAGATTGTGTCTATTAGATCATATCAGACGGTATGATTTAAAATAACATGGCCTGATTCAACGATACACCGTCTTGAATGATTACTCTTATGTTTCGATATCAGATGGTTTGGGTGTGTTTTTAGCATCTTATTTAATTTTTTTTCTTGGGTTTGGGTGTGTTTTTAGGGGACAATGATTTTCTTATTTCTTCTTGTTGTTGTTTGGTTTTATAAAAGAGTTATAATGTTGTATGGAAGACCATTATCGATTAGCAAAATTTTTGAAAAATTTTGTATGTAATGTTGTAAAATTCCTCTACTTCCCACCTCTATTCTTCTGCAATTTCTGGAACAAAATCGAGCTCGAGCTTGAGCTCGAGAACTCGAAAATAATGTATTGAGCTCGAGCTCAAGCTCAACCTCGGTGAGCTCGTCGAGCTCGAGCTCAAACAAAGAACCCTATCACACTCAGTTTCTTTTTCCTTCCCAGCCTCATTCATGGGGGCTCTTAGGCCTCTCTGTCTCTCTGCATTTTACCATACCAATAATATTTGTCTGAGAAGTTGCAAGATTTGGTCCAGAGGATGACTCAATGAACACAGTCCAAACAAAGAACCCTCTCACACTCAATTTCTTTTTCCTTCCCAGCCTCATTCATGGCGGCTCTTAGGCCTCTCTGTCTCTCTGCATTTGCATTCTTCTCACTCTCACTCACTCTGCTTCAGATGATGAGTTGCTTTTGATGAAAATTAAGCTTTCACTGTAAGGAACCGCTGAGAACTTGCTGTTGTTGTCCTGGAATGTCTCAGTCCCACTCTCCATTAGGATTTTGGTACTACAAGTGTTGAAAACGTAAAGCGTGGGACCAAAAGTGAGAATGACCGTATCTAGTGGGACCAAAAGTGATATTTTGCCGTTGACCAACATGTACCATACCAGTTGACTAACGGCACGTGCAAGTCACGTGCTGTTTCCGTCAGTTTTTAACGGCGCGGGACTAAAAGTGTTAAAAAATTAGGATTTTGGGACTACAAGTGTTGAGCACCTAAAGCGCGGGACCAAAAGTGAGAATGGCCCTATTTAGTGGGACCAAAAGTGAAATTTTGCCTTTTTATTTATTGGTATATTTCCCCTCCAAATTTGCACCCACCTAACGAAAAAATCTTATGTCATTAGCGACTTAACGGTTGGCTCTCTTGTGTCCAGAAATTGAAAAAAAATGCACATATTGGATGTAATGCGCAAATCATCTATAATATGGAACCAAAATTGAAAACAGATTCACTTATCGAATTAAAAATAAAATCTACCCTCAAATATATATATATATATATATAAATACATGTATAACTTAACGAGAACGAATAATAAGATGAAGAGTATAAAAAATAATTTCGATCTAATTAATTAGATTTTATCAAAAAACAAGTATGTTGCCTCCAAAAAGCAAGGATTTATCATAGTAAATTGATCTATTATTGCAAAGGAAATGACAGGAAATAAAATAAAATATTTTTTTTCACTACATTATTGGGGAGAAAGGAAGACGAAGCAAAGAGTGAAAGGAGAAGCGGAGGGTCCGCCGTGCTGTTCAATAGTAAACCTGTCATATCCCGATGGGGCCACCACGTGAATACACTACCAATCTTCCCTTCTCCATGTCCACCCCCCCCCCCCCCTCTCTCTTGAATTCTCTTGTCTTTCTCTCTCTACGACTATTACTATACTGCATTACAGTTAAACGCAAAAGTCTCCTTCATTTTTCCATTTACGTTCTCTCTTTTTACGTCCAATTATCTCTCCACTCCTCTTACCCTTTCCTCCTCTTGCTTTCTCCCTTTCTCCCTTTCACACAGCATCCTAATCACCAAGATCCTACTGCCAAAGATCTTCCCCACCATCACTGTATTATACAAAACCCTATTCAAGAACAGCTCCAGGTACTTGATCCAGCAGCGATCATTGAATCATTCGAGTCTCCACACCATGGATTCGGCATCTGGGCCGGGGGGCGCCGACCCGACAGCAGCCGAGGGTCCGTCGTCGACAACGGCAACCAGCAGCGAGGGAGGCGTCGTAGGCGGGTCAACGGAGTCCAGTATGCCACCGCCGAGCCGCTACGAGTCGCAGAAACGGCGAGACTGGAACACTTTCCAGCAGTACCTGAAAAACCACAAGCCACCGCTGACGCTGGGCCGCTGCAGCGGAGCTCACGTGATCGAGTTCTTGAAGTACCTAGACCAGTTTGGGAAGACGAAGGTGCACGTAGCTGGTTGCCCCTACTTCGGGCAGCCCAACCCTCCGGCGCCATGCGCCTGCCCGTTAAAACAGGCGTGGGGCAGCCTGGATGCCCTCATCGGGCGGCTGAGAGCCGCCTATGAGGAGAACGGCGGCCGGCCGGAGTCCAACCCTTTCGGAGCAAAGGCGGTGAGGATATATCTGAGAGAAGTAAGAGAAAGTCAGGCAAAGGCCAGAGGAGTACCCTATGAGAAGAAGAAGCGTAAGAGACCCTCTTCTTCTTCCAACACAACAACAGTAGCTGATGTCGGAGGTAGTAGCGCCGCCGAAGGTGGCAGCGGCGGCGGAGACGGAAGTTGATGGCGGAGATGGTACCCTGGTCAGGTTACTGTGCCCGCAACAGCTAGCGTATATACTAGTTCGTAGTTATTAATTACCTCATAATCCAATTCTTTATAATATTTCAACTTTTAAAATATTTATCTCAATTGTGAATTATGGATTAATTATATATATATCTCTGCAATCTTCATATTTATATACCTCAAATTGAAAATTTCCCATCTTTCCTAACTTGAGTTCAAATGAAAGTCCCATAAACTGTTCCCTTCTCTACCATTTTAACTTTTCAAACGACGGTACGTTAATTTTCCTTTTATAACATTTTAAATTTTTAGATAAAATAAAATTTAAGTTAGGCCAAATAAAAGATCCCGAATTCATAATAAACGATTCCAACAGTTTAAATTTTTAAATAAAAACGGGATCATATAATCAGACTGACGAATGATTTTCATACAATTTATGCATCGATGCATCCCCTCTATATCACATAAATAATATGTAATTGTAAGCTCATCATTCTATACATTCAATATTGTATTTTGTGTTTATAAATCATAAATAAGCTGATCGAGTAAAGTTTGGAGCAGGATGAAATTGAGGTTCATCCCTAATTATTTGCTCGATGTAGTATGAACTAAGAGTAGTGTGTAGGAGTACTGTGGATTCTGGTCCCCGTTGGAATCCGTGGCTTACCAACTGGGGGGCATACAACTCAGCTGCTGCTAAACCCACACGTGCTCATCCTTCTGCATTTTCCCTTGTCTTGCTATCACTTTTATTTATTATCACTTTGATTTTATTTTCACGTGTTTTTTTTTTTTCAAATATTAACATTAAATGATTTTCGTAGCTAATAGATTAAATTTTTAGATGGAGCGTTGGTTTAATATGTACTAAAATTAGGCAAAATAAAAGGTTTTAGGTTCGAATTTCATTAATTATGATTCGATTCTATCTGACAATTTAAATTTTTATCACTAATTCTTTCTAGTTATAGTTTTCAAAATATAATCATCACTGTTAAAATTTTTAAAATTCATTATTATGACAAAAAAGTAAGTTCTTGTCACTAAATATATATAATTATTGAAAATATTAAATTATCACTAAGTTTTTAATTTTATTGCTAATTTTCTATTTTTTGTAGTAATATATCGTTAGATATTTCTCTTATAAAAAAATTAATTACATATTGTTGATTATAATTTTAAAAACATGATCAATCAATCAATCAATCAAATAGCGTTTTCAATGCACATCCACGTCTGGAAAAAAAGAAAAAAATAAAATAATAAATTACAATAAATTTTTATAAAACAACACAAATGCCTAAAAAATTGGTGAAAGACTCGAATTCATGATCAGCTCTTGCGTGTCGTGCAGCCTCAATGAGTCTTAATCTTAAGTATGTTAATATATTAAACATTAAATAATTATTTTTTTAACCGTTTAAATATAATAAATGATTCTCCTAATATATCTTATGATTTTAAGGGGCTTGGATTTGACTGATCAATGTGATTATATAGGGGAATATCAGGACCAGTTTTTGTGGTCAATGATAAATTGTAAATTGAATAAGTTGACAGAAATTCATGATGAATGATCAATTATTTAATAATCATGATATATATATATATATATATTTGTTTGTAATTAATTGGATGCAGAACTCTTGTAAAATTTATAAAAATTATAATTTTAATCCTGTAAGTATGGAATAAAAATTTTAATTCTGCACAAATTAATTTTGATAATTTTATTATGTAAATTTAAAAATTTGAAAAGTTAAGAATAAAAGTGGTCAGAATCTGCTTAAATGATTGGAATAATGCATTCAATTAAGCGAATTAAATATACTTTTTTGGCCAATTTTATCCTCAATATGCGAGATTTAGAAATATAGAACAAAATCATCAAAGTAAATTCGTATACAACTAAAATTACGACGCCACAAATTCACAAGACTAAAATTTTATTTTTTTTCCCTGTAAATTTCATTAAAAACAAATAGTTATAATTTGTTTTAAAATAAAGGGTCTTACATTCCAAGAAATCATGATAAGTTGCAGTATCGTTGTATCCCCATGACTTACTGCTACAAAACAAGACCACAATATTAAATAAATAAATAAACAATATTGTTGTACCAATGGGAATATTAAATTTGAATGATGTTTGCTATGATACTAATAATTGCAATCCCCACTCTCTGTGGTTGGGCCCGAAACAGATATCTTTTTTTTTCCATTAAGAATGTCCTTTGCTTCAATTAACATCCACAAAGAAAAGATGGAGTCTGCAAAGTGACAGGGGCAGGCATTCATCACAACAATTTTTTAAATAAAACCCTATTGATTCTTTTTTATTCAGATCATATGTCGTTGGTTATCTCACGTTCTCTGAATAGTTTTGGGATTTGAGAAAATGGTAGATTTTTAGGCTTGATGAGAGGCTCTCAACTAAGAACCTCTGACGTCTAAGTCGGTAAAAGGGTTCGAGATAGAAAAAAATGATCTCAAAGTATTTAGTGTGGAGTTTAGGTGTAATAAATGTCTTTTCCCAAATGAAGTATAAATAGTGTATTTATAGAGTTTGAAAGAGTCCATTTGCTTGCGCCACGTGTCGTGATCTCGCCTTATATGTTGTCAGGTGAATCAATGGCTTTCAATAGCGGGTCATCGGAGTTGGATCGCTTGAGCGACTTGGGTCGTGATCGAGATGGAGCGGATCTTTAGCATAACTCTGTAATAGACACCAACTTTTAGGAGTATTTATGTCATTTTTTAGGCAGGTATGGTATGGCCCTATCAGTTTTTCTAATTTATTTGGTTTTTATTGCAATGTTGATCCTTTAATTATAAGTGTTTCGCATTTTAATTTTTCTAAACATATATAAAGCAGTAATTCGATCCATTTTTTTTTCTAGAAATTTAAAAATTAACCAAAAAATCTCATATGTGTTATTAAATTTAAGTCGGCACATAACTCGAACGTGCCAATTTCTGAAAATTTTAGAACATTTTCAAAAAGATGTCCTCAAGTCGCAAAATTTATGAAAATAATGTACCAAATAGCAAGTTCTATTTCTTAAAGGATGAAAATATCAAATACCTATAATTCTTGAACCCAAACTTGCAAAAAAACCTAATTATTTTATAGAGGAATAACATACCACCTCACTAGGAAAGTGACCAGCAGCCAACTCTGTCTAGTCCCACTCTATAATCTATTATACTAGGAAATATATATAGAGAATTTTCATATTTTCTTCTTGTGTATTTAATCATTTAAATAGGCTAATATTTTGTGCTACAGCTTTAAAATATTAGGTCATTAGTATGGGAATATTATGGAACCACCAGTTGCATTCACACTGATTATTCTATAGGCGTGCAATACAATACAGTACAATACAATACAATTATGTTGTATGGACCAATAATATTACATCCCTATGTATCACAAATCTTCATGCACACATTCCTACAACCAAATTAATACAATCGTCAAAATTTTTTATTCAAATCAGATTTTAAAATAATTATTCGATCAGTGTAATATATATTTATTAGGGTAAAATATTTTTTTAATTCCATAAAATAAGGCAGAATTTATTTTGGTACCACAACGATGTTAGGTGTTGCTTTTAGTCCCGTAAAATTCATAATCACGTATTTCTAGTCCTAGAAAATCATGTGCGTTGTTGTTTTGGGACTGAAAATGCATTGTTTGGACTAAAAAGACGTTATGATTTTGGGACTAAAAATATATGATTTTAAATTTACGGGACTAAAAACATCACATACTATAATTGTGGTACCAAAAATAATTTTGCTCTTATTTTATGGAATTAAAAAAATATTTTGCCCCTGAAATAAGTGATTGATTATTTCACAAACTATACACTTATTATATAATAAATATTATTACGTTTATTATGTAATTAATTCATATATTGCGAAATCAAATTTGTGCTGGAATTTCCCTTAATGGATCCTTTTCGTTTCCATACGATTGCTTTCTTGCGTGCAGCCATGTTTTTGCAGATCCTTATCTCATTTGTTTGAATAAATCGATCAAAACCAATGAACACTATAAAAAATATATATATCCTTTAGTCATAGTTAATTGTTATGATTAAAAATAAATAATTATAATAAATAATTATTGATGATCGTTATTTATTATTTATTGATCATAATTTTTATAAGTGTAGCTAAAATATTTGTCTTGACTGAGAGCCATGACAAATATATTTAGCATTGTGATAAGCTAAACTTTTACATCAATTTAATTTAACCATGATATTAATAATAGTAATTTCCGGGCTCTTAGTGACTGATTTTGGTATAATTGAATTCCAAAATATAATTGTGACGTTTAAATTCATAATTTTATAATTGATTATACAGGTATAAGGAAAATCTCATATTTGATAGCATAACTTAAGCTCTTTCTGTTTTTGGTCCCAATGATTATGAAAATCTCACTTTGAAAATAATATCTTATATTTTGTCTCACTTTTAGTCCCGTCATTAAATAATTAACCAAAATGACTACCTTAGACTGTGGCCATTAAGTGTACATTTGGAGGAAAAAGAGACATGTGCATCTCACAGAAAAATCTTATTTTTGGTCCCATAACTTAGCTCTTGTTCACTTTCTGTCCCAATAATTACGAGATTCTCATTTTATGAATAATTACTTACTATTTTTCTCATTTTTATGGAGACAACCACGTGATACTCACTTGGCCATTAAGTTAGAGCGTGTTGGAGGAAATTCTAGCATGTGAGAGGCACATGGTTCGTCTTTAAAGGAATTATAACTGCAATTTTTGACAAGAGAGGGGAAATAATAAAATCAAGGCTGGCACCATTAGGGTCCTTCCAAGCTCAAGAGAATTGAGAATTTCAGACTAAAAATATGATTTCAACTATTATAAAATTAAGTATCACGTGTTATTGAGGTAAAAGCATGTATGAGGAAAGTGAGAATTTTGGCAAACGAGATTCTCACTTTAAAGTGGTCCTTAAAAATCTAATTTAAGAACCAAAAAGAGACTTTTTGGCTCCAGTCTTCATGACATTGTTACTCCTTGGAATCGTGAGCCAGATTAAGACTATAAATGGCGATGGAGGAATTTTTTGTAGTTGAAATCAGAGTGGAGAATGATTACAAGAATTTTATTTTTGATACTCACATAGCCATTAAATAATTGATAGAAGTGCGCGTTTTGGAGGCAAATTATGGCCTTCTTGGTCATCATGGACAATTCTTCTTATATTTTGTCCAACTTGCTAAGGAGCTCAATTATCACCTTCTTTTCAGACTCGAGCTTGTCGATGAGGTTCTCATACATGCTTTCACACCACAGTAACACATGATACTTGATTTTGTAGCAGCTGAATCACTTGTTAAGTAATATTTTTAGCCTAAAAAGTTTAATTCTCATGAGTTTGAAAAGACAATTAGAGTGCGTCCGAATATTATTATTTTTCTTCTTCTTGTCAAAAGTTGTAGTTATATCCCACAAAAAATAAAGTATGTGTCTCTTACATGCCAAATTCCCTCCAACACGCGTCAAATAAAAGGCCACGTCAGTATCACGTGGCAGTTCCCATCAAATATTTAATGACAGGACAAAAAGTGAGAAAAAATTCATAAATTATTGTCCTAAAAGTGAGAATTACGTAATCATTAGAGCAAAAAATGAACAAGTGCTAATCAAATTATGAGGCCAAATAGAAAATTTTTCTATGAGATGTGCATTCATCTTTTCTCTCCAAATCGCAAACTTAACAGCCACGTGAGCCTCACGTGGCTCTTCCCGTCAATTACATAATAATGGAACAAAATGTAAGATACTATCTTTAAAGTGATATTTTCATAATTGTTGGAACAAAAAGTACACAAAATCTAAATTATGGAACCAAACGTGCAATTTTTTTTATAAATATATATTGCAACTAAGTTTCAAAACTAACTTTATTTTTAAGAGTAATGAAAGAATTTAAATATTATTTCATATTGAAAATAACAAGAAATCAGATGAAAATAATTGTGGCGTGATTCGAAGCTACAAATCGTGGCTTTTATCAAACATAATTTTAATAAAATTTAATAAAAAAAAAGTAATAATTGAAAAATCAACTAAACATCAAAAAAATAATTACATTTTTCCTTGAAATACAAATTTAATTTACTGAAATATTGCAGGATGAAATGAAAACTTTAAAGTATATATCTAAGAACAAACTATTAAATGAGATGATGTCAAAAGTGTCGGCACATGTTTCCCACGGTTTTTGAATGTGAATGGTCTGGATGGTCGTACTGGTTGTGAATGAGGCTCATCGCTATTGGAACGGTGGTCGCTGGACTATGTGAGAACATCAAAGCTTGGTTTTACCATTGATCTTTGACCCAACCAGTTTCTTAAAGTCACTGAGGAATTAAATGATAGGGGCAAATAGCATTTTTTTGTCCGGATAATTACACTTTTTTTTTTTTAGATTTTGCGTAGGTATATATAAATTTTTTTATGATTTGAAAAATTATATTTAGTATCTTTAATATTTGATTATGTTTAATAAATAGATTTCTCTGTCGATGAGGCCTAGTTCAATTGTCCTTTTTGTTAGTCAAACTCCACCTGATTTGCAGATATTAACGAAATAGTTGATTGAAAATCTATATTTATCTCGGATTGACTTATTATTGACTTATTGCAAGTCAAAAAATATATTTTACCAAACTATTATTATACATCTTCACACGCTAATACATGTAATTAAAGATTTTATTTTGACCTGTACTAAGAAGGGTGGGACTAAATAATACTTACCTACATTGTCATAAGAATGATTAAAACAAATGCCATAACTCTAAATAGCATCTAGTAATAGAGAATGAGAAAAAAAATTGATGAAAGGTACTTGACGGTGTAGTGGTTGAAGTTACTATTTTCCATCTTTTTGATCTGGGTTCAAAATTTATGGGATGCAACAATACACGCCTCCTCCCAACACTTGAGGACTCGAGCCTTATGCTCGAGGTGGGTGCGAGGAAGCCTCGAGCACAGCACCTCCAGCTCGAGGCACTGTCTCGAATTGGGCTCCAACCTTGAGCTAGACCCAAGCTCGAGCCCACCAGGCACGGACTTAAACACTCCAACTAGTAGTTGTTCACCACCACCCTCTCCCAACCGTCCGATCCAACGGCTTGGGCCACCTTCAATAACAATATTGGGCTTGGTCATAAATGTTGGTCTTATTAACTAGTTCAATATTGAGATAAAAAATTGTTCAAACTACGGCAAGACCCTAAATACTTATTGCATCTTCTTACGAACAAAATACTACACCAGCATTAGATATTTTATCCGAGAGCGGGGGGCTATATGATGTATATATATTGTTAATACACATTTAGTTACATGGAACATAAAAATAATATTTATATATATAATCCATACAATAAATACATAACCATACTACCTAAATTCCAACATCACTATAAATACGAAAAATATAATTTTTTAGAGGCATCTACTATTCATTGATTCTGACCCCTCACACATACCAAGAAACCCCCCTCGTAAACCATATTTTCATCTGGTGTACAATTGTATCGTAGATAAAACTCGTGTTTCATCCTTTCGTTAAAACACTCATCACTCATAATATTCAACATTACATCGAATAAGATCATTAAAGAATAGGCTGTGGCAACGAAGAAGCAAGGTGCACTAGTTAGATGACTGGGAAAGAAACACTGCATACTCATGCGTCTGCCACCTCTCCACAAAGCAGATAATAGATTGCAAAACTTAAGAATGAGAAGGGGGGATACTGTAGTGATCTGGAGACTGTACGGGCTCTATTGGTGGAGTAATCTTGGAGCATCTTCTCTAGTGGAATTCCTGTTGATTATTGACGAGCCTGTTAACACTGTCCAACCAAAAGTCACGATCGAGATGAATGAACACCGCCATTGGCACATTGGAGGTAAAAGAAAAAATAACCTTTTCATATGTTTCCTCTTAGGTCTCTCACACCTGTTGTTATCTCGACGTTATTTTCTAAAATTTTTGGGTCAAATGTGGTCAGAATGTGTCCTTCACATGTTGAATGAGGATCTTTCACACATAAAATGAACTTTACATATATTATCTTGATCCCAAAATATGAAACCCAAGAAACTATCCCGCAATTTCGCCCCATAAACTTGTGTAATGTCATAGTCAAAATTGCATCAAAATGTGTGGTTAATCGCCTTAAACCTATTTTATATAGCATTATTTCCCTGGCTCAATCTACGTTCATACATCGACTTTTAAATACTGATAGTACTCTTGTTGCCTTTGAACTGAATGACTTTATGAAAAAAGAACATACATAAAGAGGGATACTTCACTCCGAAATCTGACATAAGTAAGGCATATGATAGAGTGGAGTGAAATTTCCTGAGGTTAGTTCTTAGCAGATTAGAGATACACTAGCATTTTGTGAGTATCATTATGACATAGTTTACGTCTGTATCACGTCGTCTAATGCTAAATGGATAGAATTTGGATATTTCTTGCCACATTGGGAAATTTGCCAATGCGATCCATTGTCACCATATTCATTCATGTTTATTGCAGAAGTCTTTAGTTGTATGTTGTTGCATGTCGAGCGCTAATGAGAAATCCAAAGGCATAGCCGATCAATCGGTCAGAGCCCCTTACTCGCACCTATTCTTTGTGGATGACACCTTCATTTTTGGACAAATTAACGAGAAATTACAAAATGCCCTCGGCTCTTCCCATAATTACAAAATGGGTCAAGATTTTGCATTTTCTTTATGGGGGTCATTTTGGCCCTACCCCAGCCTAACTTAAATCTAGGTACGTATGGGCACAATAATAACCATCTGATCATTTCTAGATTTATGGTTTAAATGAAATTGTACAACTTAAAAAATCTATAGATACTAGCCTTCATGTTCAGGTACAACTTTTGCTACCTACACTACTTGCGACCTTTACCATCTCTCTTGTACGACCTCGCTAAATTTGGCCTCGGAGGTCTATAATCAAGACTTTTTCAATGTAATTCTTATTTTTTCTTTCTTTACAGGTCACATATTGGAGAGGGTAGACTCACCTAAGCGTATTTGAATTTTTCCATACTCGGATCTAACTAGAACAAATATTTCTGTTTCTGATACACATCAATAGGTAAACAATGTCGAGTGAACTTTTGGTGCTAATGACATCCATCAATTTTTTAAATGAAATATTTGCTACGTATTCGCAATTTTTTGAGCTTTTGTTAAAATGCCTACATCTATTAAACTACGATGTAACAAAATATAGGGTAGATTACAACAACCTTCCCCAGAATTAAGCATAATTACGAATATCCCCTCATTGTTCGAAAAGTTACCAATACCATCCTAATTTTAACAATTGTCGAACAATAGCCCAATCCGTTATGTTTTTTCATCTATATTTTATGGTGAACTAATCAAAATATCCTTGCAGATTAAAAATTATAATTTTACTTATTTTTAAAAAAAATTATTTTTTTACGAATTAAGTGGATAATTTTTTTATAATTGTTTTAAAAAAATTTCATCCATAAAAAAAAGTTTTGCAAAATGTCCTTGTGGATTAAGTGGATAATTTTTTTATAATTTTTTAAAAAAGTATATAAATCTTAATTCTTTTCTTTTAAAAAAAATATAGTAATGGTAAAGTTGACAATTCATACATCCATCCAAACATTATATAATTTCATCATATAACATGAGTACTCATAATTATGCCAAATTTTAAAAAATATCATTGTAATTTACCCCAAATACATTTGGAGCACCAAAACATATATTTATAAGTATAATCGAATTGTATGACTTTACGTGACCAAATGATACAATTTTGGTTGGATGGTTATAATGATATGGTTGAATTTGGGTAGATACGATCCGATTGAACTTAATGAAAGATGTAAATAATATTGTAAAAAATAACCTTTAAATATTTAATAGTTAACTTGACGATGAAATATGATTAGCACAATTGTATAATTTTACAATAGAAGTACAGATACCACGCATATGTTCAATTAGATCAATATAATATTAACAATAGTTAAACAAATAATCAATTTAAAATCATTCAACATCAATAAATTCAAAATTAAATTACTAGAAATAAAATATACAGGGATAATGTTACAAAAATAAAATAGTAATTAAAACAAAAGCAATAATATAGATTAAAAAACCTTAAAGAAAAAACGACTTATCTTATTAAATTGAAATTTCTTATACAAAATAAAACATAAGTGATTTTGACCTGTCAAACTTTTTATTAATATTTGATGATTTTTTGTACATAACTAATTAATAGGTAATGCATTGATGTTAAAATATATATTTTTAGACATGCATCACTCATAATTTGTAGAAACGGAATGAGGATTCCCAACCTCATTTTTAAATAATATTTGGTATAAACTGATATTAGGAATGACCATTGCTACTAAAATGCTTATTCCTACAAGTATGGAATTATTCATTATTTATCCTTTTATCAAATAGATTAAAATTTATATCTACAAGATATTATAATCACAAGATTATATACTAGTTTAAATATGTTAATTATAATAAATATTAATAATAAAAACATTAAATATTTATTATAAGTATATAATATGAAAAGTTTAAATTTGTAAATATTTTATTGAATATAATATCAAGACTGTTATATACTTATCTACACTTTACAAAATATTTATCATAAGTATAAAATATTATACACGAATATATGAAATATTCATTGATATTTATTCTATATCTTTAATACGTATGATATTTTTGTAAATAATAAGTATAAAACATTCAAAAATATATATTATAAATTTATAATTAATTTAATTTTTAAAATATATTTCTTTTGTAACAAAACTTGTGTGTATATGTTTTCTTTTCTTAAAATTTCATTACTATTCAACAAACGAATAAACAAGTTCTGAAAAAAAAATTTATTCAATTCCTACTCTTATTCCTTCATTGTACCAAATATAGGAACATTATACTAAAACCTTACATAGCGTTTGATTTTATTTTTGGAGTATTTTGTTGTGTTTTGTGAAAATAAAGAAAAAAAAAATAAAGATAAAGAAGTATGTATTAAAAATAATGTGTATGTTCAAATTTATTTTTGAAAAAAACTTAATATAGTTTGAATTTTTGCACTATTCATTATCAAATTATATTTCTTTTATATGTATTTGTAATTGTATATATATATACACACATACATATTATTTAGTTTGTAGACGGATTGATTTATATTTATATATTATATTGTATAATATATCTTGAAAAACAAAATTCACTGTTTATTGTCAAATCATATATTTTTCGAGATGGGCGAAAACAAATACAAATATAGTGAAATATGACTAACATAATTAATGGAAGAACTGAAGCCATTTCCACTTATCTCTTGATACCTAAAAGTACCGAACTACTTGCTCGTACCAGTATGTAATCAATCACTCATTTTTGCCAAGTATCAAGTTACCCAACCCCCAAATACAAGATCAGGCGAGTTCGAAGCAGAAGTGGCCAGAAAGGTTCGGTAAGAAGTACACTGCACATTCCGGAAAAGAGAGTAAACGTAGTTACAAAGTGAGATGAAATTCTGCAAGTTCAAATGGATATTCTGGAAAGTTCAAAGTAATGCACTGAACCCTGTTCCAATTTTGTGTATCCTGAGTTCTTTAGAGAAAAATAATCACTATATTTGTTTTCATTTCCAAATTATTTTCAAGACAAGTCACAACATACCCAATTTTTGCCATCACTGTTTTAGCATAAATACATACATATATATATACACACACACATATACATAAATATATATATAAAAAACATAATTTGACAACGAATAGTAATTTTTGTCTCCCAAAACACAATATTAAACGTATAATACTTATTTTAAATGATCTCCAAAAACAAATCCAAACATACATACTATCTCTAACACACACTTATTTATCTTTGTTTTTTTCTCTCTATCTCCACAAAGCACAACAAAACACTCAGAAAATGAATCCAAACATTATGAATGATTTTTATGTAACTTGATCGACTCAGATGCATATGCAGCCTTAATCACACTTGAAAACCAATTATAGACCTCAACCAACCAATGTGGTGCAGGTAAACCCAAATATAACTTGTCCCTTCAGTCTCAAATTTGCACTCGCAGTTTACCTATGTTATGTGCTGTCTTTGGACATCATATGGACCAGGAGGCGCATAAGCCACTGCACCGAGAACATAATTGTGATTGGTATCAAAGTTTCCCTGTTCCACAAATAATAACTTATCAAAACTTTATTTCAGTTAGAGATTGCAAGAAACTTGTGATTGAGACAGAAAAAAAGCAGCAACAGCCACAAGTGACCTGCCATGAGAAGATACGAAATATGCCAGTTCAACAAGATTTATGAAGAAACAGCCTCTATTAGCAAGAGACCCTAATGTAGCTATGAATTGAAGAAGACAGCAACGCTGCCTGGGCATACTTCTGACAACCTTAGACGTATAGGATGTACAAATTTAAAGGCATAGTTTAAATCACATATCCTAATAAGCAGAATCTCCTGGTGGTTGACAATTAAAACCACTGGCAACTACACCAAAAAATTGGAAAACATAAAGCTCACATTCACATTCAGTCAACAGATTAAAAGATCAATTTAGTAACCATAAAATAATGGGATAATTACACTCCCCTACCCTAAGGCTTGGTGTAATTACACGTAGAGTCGTAGACCCCTTGTTGTTTGGGGAATTACATCTAGTACCACTAAAGTTTGCTTCTGTCCAACAAATAGTTCCGTTGTTAGTCAAAATTCCTCAAATTTGTTGATACTAACAAAAAAATTTGAAAAAAAAAATTATATTTAGCCCCAATTGACTTATTACTGACTTATAACAGGTCAAATAATTTTTTTTATAACCAAATTATCCTCATAGATCTTCGCGCATTAATGCATGCGAGGAGATATACCTTCATCGTTATAAAGGTAGTTTAGTCCGAAAAAAATTATGTGACCTGCAATAAGTCAATCGAGGGTAAATGTCAATTTTCATTCAATTTTTTTGTTAATATTCAATGAATTTTGATCAAATGTGAGACTTATTGTTAGATGGAAGCAAACCTCAGGGGTGCTAGGTGGAATTTCTCAAACTATAGGGAGTCTATGAGTAATTACACCAAGTCTCATGGGAGGAGAGTATAATTATCCCAATAATGGGATAATTACACCAAACCTCAGCAAATTTTGTTGAAAATTTAGAAAAACAAAACTAATAAATAGAAAAGAGAAATACATTTTGCAGCAATAATTTAAGAATAGTAACACTAGTCGAAGTTACAAAAGGAAAAGTTAATATTAGATTAAAAGAAAGAGATACAAATAAAAAGACCGATTTTATTCAATTGAAATTTTTGCGGAATTCAAACAATGGACTCTTACTAATTGACTTTTTAATATTACATAATCATTATGCACATTGTTACTTTTACTCTTATGTCAATTATTTTTTCATTTAATACCATGGGCGTACAGTGATAGCAAATATAACGTGAAAAGTAAGTTGTAAATATTGAATCAAAAATAGATAAAATATCGATTAGAATCATACGAATAAAACTAAAAAGTCAACTAAAACTATGAAATCAAAAAATTGCAATAGAAACGCAACAGATAACATCTACATACAATAATATTTCAAAGTGCGAAATTAAAAGAATAATAACATTGTAACAAGTATAAGCTTAAAATATATTTAAAACACTTGACAGTGAAATATGACTAACATAATTATAGAACCTCACAATAAAAGTATAGCTACTACAAATATGTTCAATTAGATCATTTTTTTATTAACAATAGTTAATAAATAATTAGTATGTCAATATCAATGAATTTAAAAATTAAAGACATTTAAAAATATATTAGTAAAAGAAATATAATGTAGAGGGCCATAAGAAAAAATGAAACAGTAGTTAAAAGAAAATAGCAATAGATATAAAGAAAAACCTACAAATGAAAAATGACTAATCCTATTACATTGGAATTACTATAAAAATATCCAAAATAAGGGACGTTGGCAAATTAGGGCCTGTTTGTTTATATTTGGCAAATTTCAAAACCTCAAACTGAAAATGAAAACATACACAAATTGTTGTTAAGATCGAAATAAATGTTTGTGCATCACTAATAAGTAATGCATTCACCTCTAAATGCATGGTTTTACACGTGCATTGCACGTGATTCTTTCTAGTTAATATAAAATGATGATTATTGTTATCCCTACATTAAGAAGAAGCCTTTACACGAAATAAATTTATGTGGAGGATCATTAATCATGTTCGACACCGTCAACAAGTTCTACCCTTGACAGAATACAGGTTTCACAAGGAAGTATGATAAAAGGGCACACTTTCCCTCAATTTTAATAAGAGTGGGAGTACTAAAATCAAATATTTAATGGCTATTTTCAAGGAAGATGCAAGATCAAAAAGAGAACAATAGAGAGTGAACAGCATCTGAGACATGCTTTCTACTGTTTGTACTCATTAAACAAGGTTTTAGCACTAGTACATTTGTTGCTGTCCCAGACCCCTATTTGATAAAGTAGTATTACCCCATTACGCAACTCACATAAAGGAAAAAAGGATAGTAACTCATTCAGAATTATAAAGAGGTGGTAGGTTGAACCTGATGAACAGCATAAGGATCAGACAATAAATTTCCGCTATATCCAGATTCAACATTTTTCTGGTGTATAGCATATCCAGGACCTGATAAGACACAATAGAACAATATGCCCTCATGCTTTTGGTCATGTGTGGAAAACAATAATATTTACATAGAATCATGTTCCTGTATCAGTTACCTGGATTGGCAGCTGCTGCAGCAGCCATTGCCCTCTTCTCCACATTTGCAAGTTCAACACGTAATTTTTCTGCTTCATGAGCCAAAAAAACCATGTGATTCTCCATCACTTCACTTAACTCAAAGTTTCTCAACTGCATCTGTCTTTCATAATCAACTGCAGCCCTTTTTGCATTAACAACCAGAAAAATGCATTGAGTTATCACCACCAATATAAATGAACTTTTGATAATAATTTAATCTAAGTTTCACGCATACAAATACAGGAATATGGATACAACATGATACGAACATTCACCCGTTGGTTTACAAAAATTAAGGATACTTTAGTCCAGGATACAATGACTTTTTAAATAAATAAACAAAGATATGAAAAGTTTCATCAATAATTTAAAAATATTCAAAAACCATGTTATAGTAGCAACAATGTATTTGATATCTCATATGTGTTATATATTTTGGAATCAAACTAAAATCTAATACAACCACTCGGACTGACGTTTCTTATATTTAATTAACCCAACCTACTGCTAGAGTCTGCCAGTAGGTCCACACAAACATCAAATATTAAACCAGAGCGCCTTCTCATCCCATAATCCAGAACTAGTGTACTTAGCTATCTTGCCGCTGATTGAATCTCATAGCATTGTCCGCTTCACTGCTCCCCTTTGGCTTCCATTGTCTCCTTGAAGAATGAAGAACTCCAAGCATAGAAGAAAAATAAGTTGGGAACTGCAGGTAATTGATAATTTTGGTTTTTTATTCTAGTTCACCTGCTGGACAACCTCATGAAACTTTGATTTCCCATGTCCATATAGTATCTAACTTTTCTGTTTTATTTTTGGATCCTGGATACAGCAGAAGTGTGTCTAATACGTATGACAAGTCTATCCACCCAGCATATGCATCCAATACTATCAGATACTGCATGCTACTATGTCTAATTGTATCTGCCAAGTGTAACTATCCAGTACTACTGAATATTGGCACCATTGTTTCTAAGCATTTTAGTTCATTCTAGCTTACAATCTTATGGATGAATATAAGCACTGTAGAAGATCAAAACTAGGTCAGTTAGTTATAAGTATATTTTTATTAGACAATCTCAAAACAACTGTAAGATTCAAGATGAGCACCCACGTACTATCTGTTGTTAACGGATTATTGATCATGAGTTCAGCAAAATAAAAGCTGTAACAACATACAGTAATGGGATTAGAATTGACAGCCCAAACACAAAATACAACAGACTGCTTCGGAGAATAATGAATTACCTACACTGGCAAAAGAAAATAAGATGAATTGTGAAATGGACACTTATCCTACAGTACACATTTGGAGGATGTTTATTGAGCTTATAAACTTTTTAAAATATCTTATAAAATGTTTGAAAATTCATATGATGGTTTAGACTTTAGAGTGTTGTTTTATTGAGCTTATCCAGAAAATAAGACGTAAGAAACTTATAAACACCTTTAAGAAGAGAAAAGAGTTCCTAAAAGATTTTCTTAGCAAGCCTCTTCAATTTTAGTCAATATTATATACCAGTACTAACATTTTATATGCCTCAAAATTTCAGTTTATTCAAAAATTTCATGAGGTTATTTTTTAAAATAAAATCTAATGTAATCTTCTGAAACATCTTATAAAATATATGAAGATTTTTCAATGTCTTACAAGGTTCTTCAAATAAGCTTAGTCAAACACCCTCTTAGATTATTCCAGCCATTTAGCTTTTGCAGTTGAGTTCTTATTCCACTTCCAGACTAAAGACCATATTTTGTGTAAATTTCTTTAAGTCATTTTTCACAAGCAAAGACTTAAGGCCTTGAAGTTTTAACTAGAAGTACTTCCAACTCATGTTTGAAAAGAATTTTAGTTTCAGGACACTAAGCATCCAACACAAAGTTCATATATCACTTTCCAAGTTATCCATCGGAAGCGTATCAGCAGGGTTAATATATTTCAACTGATTCAAGGTCATAAAAGCAACGAATTATCCCACATTCAAACCATGTAAAAATGAACATTTAGTACCTATGAACCAACACATCTCACATCAGGCAAATTCGAAATAGAAAACATGCATTTCCTAATACCTTCCTCGTTGGATTTCCCTGCGCATAGTTCCGATCTCAGCCTTGAGGTCAGGCAGTTGCTGCAACTCTGAACGAGTAATCGCAATATCGCCATTAACATCCTTCAGCTGCTCCGCCAACTCCTTACGTTCGTCTCGGAGTTCCTTAATGTCGACCCGAAGCCGGTCCAGCTCGGCCTGGAGCCCATCATTGCACCGGGCCTCGACTTCCAATTTGACGGAGCGCTCGTAGACCTCGCGTACCTGGGCATCCCTCTCGGCCTTGACAGAGGAGGCGGTAGCGGAGAGTCGGCGGAGGTCCTGTCGAGCCGCCGCCACATCCTGCTTGAGCACCACATGGGTGGCGGCCAGCCGCTGATTGTCGAGGAGGAGCGTTCGGATCTCACGGCTCTGGGCGGCTATGCGGTCCTCAATTAGATGGACCTCAGGCGGAGGAAGGCGTCGTTGGAGGTGGAGAAGGGGGGTTCCATCGAGAGGATGGTAGTCCGGGCGGAGGTTTAAGCCCGTCACCGGGATGTGATTTCGCCCAGCCATGATTAAGGTAGAATTGGGACTGGAAACCCTCAAAATCAAGAATTGGGACTGAAAATAAGCAAAATTATTGTAATTCATTCCTCTTATATTCGAAGAAATGTAGTTTATTAAAATTCAGGGATAATTACAGTCTCATTTGATAAAGTTTGATATAATTATACGTAAATTTACTATAATTTAAAAAATTATATATAGTATTTCTGAAGTTCATTTTCGTTTAATAAATAAATTTTTTTATTTAATTAAAATTCACTAAATTTACTGATATTTTATTTAATTAGACTTTATTTGTAAATTTGTGACCATCATACTAAGCATACTAGTTTATTTTATTTATTTAATTAGACTTTTATCAAAATACCTATTAGGTCCTTCCTAAATTTTCTTAATTAATATAAGTTGCCCCCAAATATTATAACTTCAATTTAATCCGTTCAAGTTTTATTATATTTCAATTATAACCCATAATTTATTTACCAATTAAAATTTCATAAAAATTTTACCAATTAATCCCTCAATTATAAATTATAATTTTTTGGGCGTCACATTTTCTTATGTCAGATGTTCCATTAAATTCTAATGGCTTGAGCCCTACAATTATTAGAGAACTCATCCGTCATGATTCCTTTTGTAAAGGGCATGCCATGCTGCTCCTCCAGGGGCACTCCCATGACTTAGTATTGAATATCCTGGAGCCCTTTCTGAAGGTACTCCAGACGAGCGAGATACTGCAGAGGAAGTCCTTCATGGGGCTATCCTTGCACCCTGAGAGCCAATGGCCCTTGGGCTTGGGGTACTTCTTCCTTTTTTGGTGTATCCTCAACCATCAGGGCAATCAGTTGTGCTGGTGCCTCAGCTAACATTTATTCCCACACGGCTAAAGTGATTGTCCATTATATGGTCTCTAGTTATCGAGGAGTTAATCCTCCTAATGAAGTGTTTGAGGAAGTGTTATTCTGTAGGGTTTCATTTAGCGAGTACACATGCTTGGAGAATCCTGTTAATGGTTGGTCCTGTAGTGGGGGCTAGGGGTGTGCCAGCCACCAACTGGAGAGCTTGAGCATTTCCAAAAGACTCCGCAACTTTCTAAATGTTCGAAAAGCTATTAGGTGTTTTCATTGTTCCTGACATCTTAGTTCTGTATTTTCTATAGACGAAGCCACTTGATGCGTGCAAAAAATGCACTAGTACAATCGAGTATGGAATCAAGCTCTTTGGTTGGACTTGGTATTAGGTTCAACTTTTAGACGTCAACTTGTAACCACAATAAATGTAATACTTATCTGCTATAATTAAATATTTAGACAATATTATTCTTATATTAATATATATTTGTACTTCAAAGGGTTTCTTAAACATGTTGCATTTTAAATTCAATTAAAATTTTCTTAATTGTAAAAAGTATATTTTCATTACAATAATTATAATATTATTAGTGAGCTAAAAAGTTGAAATTCTTAAATTTTACATACTCAAAGTTAAGTAATAAATGAGTATAATAAATATATAAAACAACTTTCATGTAATTTTTTTTATTTAATTTGCTAATAAAGTTAAGTAATTACTATTTAATTTTTTAGATAAAAAAGAGTAATTAGATATTTGAAATATATTTTCTTTGAAAATATAACAAATTATACTTATTTATTTTTTTAAATGTGTTTAACTTTTAATTAAATATATATTGGTGGATACGACCCAAAAGCATTTAGCCTAAGAAGAGATCTCAAGCCCAATCAAGTCCACCAGCCTATGATGAGGATAACCCGTTGAAAAATTATACTTAGCCCAAGAAGGAAACCTAGTACTGCACACATAATCCAAGAGGGAAGCCCAGTGCACTAGCAAGCCTAGCTCGGCTAAAGAAGGAGGCTTGGTATAAGGCCTGTTAGACCTTAAACCTACCTTCCAAACCCAGCCCAGGAAAAGGGAGGCGCCCTAAAAAAGTCGGACTCCTCGGAGCAAGCAGTTCTCATGTAAAGGAAGTCTTCGTCCAACCAAAGATGTGCTATTTAAGTCAAGAAGGAGATAGGATCGTATTGCTTTTACTTCTCAAAAGTGATTTAGGTGAAAGTTTTTTTGTCCCATTCAATACTTAATTTTGAGCAAGTAATATAAAATTTAAGCTATTATATATATATATATGTATATATAAATGTATTGCTTTACTTTTCAAAAGTGATTAAGATGAAAGTTTTTTTGACCCATTCAATACTTAATTTTGAGTATGTAATATAATAAAATTTAAATTATTTAACCTATTAATTATATTTTAATTAAAAACATATTTTTTCAATTAAGAGAAAATTAAATGAATTTAAAATGCAAAGTGTTAGAAAAATATTATTTGAACTGCAAATATATTTAATATAAAGTAAACATTATTCAAATATTTAGTTGTAGAGAATAGAGATAAGAATTATATTTACTTGTTTAGGGGATAAATACTTCCTTCGAAATAATTGAGGGGCAAAATGTATTTAACCTTAGAAATTGTTCTGGCGGCACTTTCAGCAGCCAATTGATATTGCGGTTGCTATTCATCCGCAGTTAACACAGTAACCAAATATTTACTGCAAAACCCCTAATTGTTTGGAACCCTAGTTTGAACTTTCCACTTTTAATCTGCCTGCCATTGGAATCTTCCATATTACACTCCTTTTCCTAGTTGACATCTACCAATTTTTCTTATGTTGTTCAATCCCAATCCATATATGTGACTCCTTGTATGGCGATAACCCTTCCCACCATAACACAAATTTTGAACCCTAGCTCGCTTCCCATCTTCCATGGCAACCGACGCCTCCCCGAAATTCAAAAAAGCGGAGCTGATTCCGGTGCCGCAGCAACCTGAATACCATCCGGATATTGCCGCGGCGGAGCACGACGGACTTCACTTCTGGCAATTCATGGTCGCCGGCTCAATCGCGGGCATGGTGGAGCACATGGCAATGTTTCCCGTTGACACTATCAAAACCCAAATGCAGGCCCTAGGTTCATGTCCCATTAAATCCGCCAGCGTCAAGCAAGCCCTTGGGTCTATTCTGAGATCCGATGGCCCCAAAGGTCTGTATCGTGGAATCGGCGCTATGGGACTTGGTGCTGGCCCTGCACATGCGGTTTATTTCTCCGTCTATGAGTTCTGTAAGAAGAGTTTCTCTGGGGGGAATCCTGATAACCATGCGGCCCATGCTGTTTCTGGAGTTTGCGCCACGGTTGCCAGTGATGCGGTGCTTACCCCGATGGATATGGTGAAGCAGCGACTGCAATTGGGTAGTAGCCCGTATAAAGGGGTGTTCGACTGCGTGAGGAGAGTGCTGAGTGAGGAGGGGTTTCAAGCCTTTTATGCGTCATACCGGACCACCGTGCTGATGAATGCACCTTTCACCGCAGTGCATTTTGCGACCTATGAGGCAGCGAAAAGAGGTTTGATGGAGGTTTCACCAGAGAGTGTGAGCGATGAGAGGTTGGTGGTTCATGCCACGGCTGGTGCAGCAGCTGGCGCACTGGCTGCTGCCTTGACCACTCCTCTTGATGTGGTGAAGACTCAACTGCAGTGCCAGGTATTTGGATTCCAGTTTGATTTCTTGTGTAAATGAACTGTCTTTTGGTGTATTTTGGCTTGTGAAAGTAAAAGAGATCATTAGCATTTTGAGATATAGAGTTTGGATGTGCTCTGGTTTATTGTCTTGAATCGATGTGATGTTGACTGGTATGTTAGGGTATTCTTCTTGTTTCATCTGCAAGTTCTAATCTAGTCTTTCAAGATTCAAGATGGGTACCAAATTGCATTGGATGGCTAATGCTGTATTAGCCATTGTACTTATGAGGAAAGAGACTATAACTGGGATTCATATTAAAGTTAGTTAGCTCATTGCATGTTTTGATACAACTGTTCTTATTACTCAATATTTACTTCAGAACTACTTTTGTGATTACATCTCAGTCCTTATTACTCTCCTCAATGGCATTTACTGATCATCATGGAATACATATATTGATAAGCTACCAATACCTCTAGAAGTGGAGGTGCAAGGGAGTAGAGGTGCCGCATTACTAGCTAATCTAAGACCCAACCCTAAATATTGCTTCCAAATAAAATCCAATATGGTGCTACTTTACCTCTAATATTGCTCTTATTCTCTCTGCTTGTATTATGTTGAAAACAGTATCAAGGGTGTTGCTCTGTTGCTTTAGATAGCTAGCTGGTGGGTCGGGAGGGGGTAAATCGTCATGGTTGGAAAGGTAGTGGGTGTAGTGGGAAGAGGATTCTGTAGGCAATGACTACATATGCTGGTCGCCAGTCTATCAATATGTGGACAGTTTGCTGTGGGCGTGATGGAAGAGGTTATAAATGAGGCTGACTTTCGTAGAGTATGATTTTTGGCCGAGGGTGGTGAATACTGTTGAGACCATTTTCTCTTTAGACTGATTCTTGAAGGGGATTCTTCTCATTAAGTTTTCTGTAGTCAATGTGGACATGACTGAAACAAACTACCGCCTGAACATGTTCCCATCAATTTTGAAACGCAAGTAAATTTAATAGTGTAGCATTCCTATGTGAGGGGAGTCAAATTATCCACCACTGTATATCTGCAAAATAGTTAATTTTACCTTCTGATTGAGATAATGCTACTGCAGTTCTAAAATGTGATTATTTGGATATAAAATTTCTCATTTTCTATGAACAAGGCAATTCATACATTTGCACCTAGTATCTCATTTTGAAGGGATGCGAAAGGAGTTAAAGTGCCCGCCACGGTGTATCTGCGAAACACTTAGTTTTACTTTCTGATTGAAATAATGCTACTGCAGTGCTAAAATGGATTATTTGGATATGATATTTTTTGATGAACAAGGCAATTCATAGTATCTCATTTTGAATATGTTGATTTCTGCATGGTATAAGTTCATGTCAGATCACGTGTTTATTAGAGTTCTATCAGATAAAAGTTCTGGTGTTGGAGAGACCAGGAGCAATGCCTTTCAAGAATTTTATTAATTTTAATTTTGAAATATGTTGCAGTGAAAACAATGACAAACTCTATACAAGATAGCATCAAATTTTGTGTTATCTAGTCCATGTGCTCCTTGAGTAATATATCAAGTATGAGCGGGAAGGAGTGGCTCCTGTGAGAGGTTGAAAAAAGATAGAATCTTTAATCTTCTAGATAGCCACCTTATGTGCTTCTGAAGCTCTTCTTTTTTAATTTTTTGGCATTTCACTGAACTAGATAGCTAGGGCAAGCTTACAAGTCTTAACATTCTTGACCATAGTTGTTAAAGGTGCACGGCGCACCACGGTGCAAAGGTGCCCTAGAGCCATGGCACACGCATTTTTAAAGTACGGCGGAACCCTAGCCTGGCGCAGCCTTCGCCAGCAAACCCCACCGCTGTAGCCACCCCCTGCCACTACTGCGTCTTTGAAAAAAAGTTGGGTTTGCCCAGATGCTTGCAGAAGGCGCGCTGCGCCTCGCAAAAAGGCGCGCTAAGCCGCCATGACAAAGCCCAGCACCATTTTCTGAGAATTGCGCTGGGCTTGCACCATGGCGCGCCATTAATAACTATGTTCTTGACATAATTGGAGCTGGAAGCAAAGTAGCTGATGGGGAATTTGGAGTCATTGTTAGATGTTTCTCTAATCTCCTAGAAATTAGATGGTATCACGTGTAATTTGCAATTTTTTAGCCATATTTCTTACTTGAGCCGAAGGCTTACTATAACTAGGTTCAAGTTTCAGTAATTTTCTTAGTCAAATTCCTTGTTGTGTAATTAAAGAATTTTGTTATTCATTTTCATTTAGAAACCTCATAAACTACAAGGGCAAGGGGCTATCATGAAAGAGTTTTTAAATTAGAGGCAAAAGTATGCTAAAGAAGATGCAGTTTGATAAGCAACCCTGAGCTTTCAGAAATGGATATTGATTTTTGTTTCTTCTCAGTTATGTCTTGGCCTTGTCTTTCTTTATTTCCTTTTCTTTCTTCTTACATATTACAATTTTCCTTCATAAAAACTTGGTTTAGTTGTATGTTTTTTATTTTTTGTTCTTCTCAGCCATGTCTTGGTTGTGTCTTATTGTATTTCCATTTATCTTGTATTCAAGTTACATACCACCACTTTTCCTTCGCAGATAACTTGGTTCAGATTTTTTTTCTTTTCTGTTATTTTCTATTGGCAAAAATATTATATTATGTACGTTGATCCTGAAGTTTTGTTTTTAAATAATCCAAAAAATATGCGCATATCAGAATATGTAGACCGTAGATCTGTTAACACAATAGGTTTCATCTAGAAACCACAAGGTGTTGGCATCATATTTTCTTTTCTCTGTGTTGCTCAGTTCTGGATCTGTGAGATATTTTCGCTTAAGGTTCTATACAGGTTTTTGGAATATGGGTTTGAATTACAACTTCATGCTGCCATCTTAATCTTTGAGCTTTTGCAGGGTGTTTGTGGATGTGATAGATTTGTCAGTGGTTCAATTCGGGATGTTGTTCGAACAATCATAAGGAAAGATGGATACAGAGGTCTTATGAGAGGATGGATGCCTAGAATGCTCTTCCACGCTCCTGCCGCTGCGATTTGCTGGTCTACGTATGAAGCTGCCAAAAGCTTCTTCCAAGAATTAAATGATAGCAACAGCAGTGGCAAAGTGACCTGAGAAAGAAAGCAGATAGGATATACTTTTTTCTCTGTTTGTTGTATTTGCAGAATCCCTGTATGATTCAGGCGCGCAGATGGGTGAGATATTCAGGTAGGCACCTTTCGCTACATTATTTTGGTTTATAGTGATAGGAGGCAGGCAACCTTGTATTCAGGAGCATTTTATTTATATGTAAACTAAAAGTGTGATCCCTTTGCAATAATCTGATCACATTAGGATCCTTTTCGCCAATCATTTTGCGGATAACATTACATGAAAGCCAAATTTATACAGTTTTGTATTAAAAATCAAGACTTTGTTGGGCTGGAAAATCTATGCAGCTCTGTTACACCTGAAAATTTTGATTATGGGATGGTAACACGAAGCATTGTTACTTCACATGTTAGGATTGCTTTGTGTGATTGTTTTTCAATTCCAGCAATTCTTCGATTTGTATGGCTCCTTCTACTCTCCCGGCAAGGCAGCTGTGAGCAACCTAATGTTCAGCTCACGTTCGTGTATATGTTCAACTCAATTTCTTTTCTTCAACCTGCTGGTCTTTGTTACAGCAAGCAGTTCTGAATTTGGTTTGGGTTGGTTGATCTTAATGTTGTTTTCATTTGTTGATTGTTGGATGCAATTACTTATCATTCCTGCGGATAAGCTATTGATATCTTGGTCTCAGTCGATCTCTTGCCATGTGGTACATTATCATAAAACCTGTTTTTAATCTCCAAGTACAGATAATATTAGTTACATTAACCTAAGGGATTGTTGTGAGAGAGTTTTGGAAAAGTGTTTTTCAATTTCTGACATAAAAAAAAGTACTTTTGATGTAGTTGAGATATTAATTTTTATTTTTGAAATTGTTACAAAAGAACGTTTAAGTCTAAAGCCAGAAGGGTACTTGTTTTGAAGAACTTAAGGGGTACTTTTAGCTGTTTTGGTTTTTTTGTAGATAAATTTAATTTTTTATTTGGACTACTTATGCTTTATTCTGATAATCTTGATTCAAGTTTACCATTTTTATTTATTTTCAAAAAAAATTTCATCTAAAACTGATGTTAGAATTTTCAAATAATTTAAAATATTTTAACACTATTAAAATTTATAATTTCACGTATTTAATATTTAATATCTAATACTTTATGATTTTATATTTTATTTTCGCTATCATCGGATATTATTCTAATATCATAGAAAAATATCAATTAAATTGCTATGATTAACTAATATGTATTTTTTTGCAATCATGCAAGTTTGGTTATTGTGTATGAATGAACAATCATATTATTTAGTGGGAGCATTATTGAATTAAATATTTCATTTGTTAATAGTATTCAATATTTAAATAATATAAATTTATTTATAAAAAATTGAACATGAGATATATTAATTAAAATAAATTTATTATTTTCTGAGATAATTAATTATTATTAATAAAAAGATAAGTACAAATATAATATAAAAATAAGTATCTTCTTAATGGTCCGGTCGATGCCAACCGAGTGGATGGGCACCCAACTCCATCGTGAGCTGACATGTGGTTGGCACAGCTTATTACTCTTTTATTTTTAATTTTTTTTTAAAAAAACTGATTTTTTATTGACTTAGGATTCACTTGTTTTTACTTTTTATTTTTATTTATTTATCATACGTTTATTTTCACCCATCAAACAAATTTTCACTTCATTCCGAGAGTGATCTATATTTCCAAGTATTATTGAAGTGTTCGAATTTTGTATTTCTATTTTTATTGGAAAAAGTATTTTTGTTCTAACACTTGAAAGTAATATTATTAAAAAAGAAAATGTTTGTACACTATAATCTAACTTATACAATAATAGAAATCAATGGCATGTGAATTTATATATTTAGGGGATAGAAACAAAGAACAAATTAATTACCTTTTTAATTTTTTTAAAGTAAAAAAAATTAATTGAAATAAATCGATTATAATTACAATAATTCATGTCCACGTCAATACATAATAAAGTCTATTACAATAATGATATCCTGCTCAACAACATTTACTATTACAGTAGACAACATCCCACGCACAGCGGGATTGAAACCTTTGACCTTTAAGATCATGAGGCCTCAGTTTCGCCAACTGAACTAGACTTCATTGATAATTTTCTTTTTATATTAAGATGAATATATTAGTTATTATTTTCTTTACACTGAAGCGATGAAATATTTTATAGCCAAACCCCACAAAACTTATTTTGACAAATCACACTTAAAAAAGCATTCAAGCTCATATGCTAAATTAAAATATTATTAAAGCCCTTAAGCTCTCTCTCACAACACTAACACTGCATCATCTCTCCACAACAGAGATTTCATCCTTTTAGTTGGGGTTTTGCAGCGAGGAAGCAAAAAAAAAAAAAAAAAAAAAAAAAAATGGTGTGGGAACGTGGGTGATTATGACAAGAGACTATAGTTGGTAGTTTGTGAATTTGATATGAGAACTACCCATAAGAGCTTAAATTTTCATTTTTGTTATTCACAAATAATTAATTTCATTTTATACAAAAAAATCAATAAATGTATCTATATTTTATATATATAAAAAAAGCAAAGAACAAATTTTGTAAAAATTCAAAAATAACTATCATTGTAGACATAATTCAAGCTTTTCGGCTTCGTCTCTCGTATGAGAGTTAGGGCTCGCATGAGCAGTGTTTCTCGTATGAGGGTTTGTCTCTTCTATAGAGTGGTATTAGTAATAGGATAGTGTGTGTGTGTTAGATAGAGAGTCTTCTAATAGGTTCGCTGAATCATTCCAGCGGAAAGAGGAAAATATTGTGGCAAGCATTGTTTTTGGTTTCTCTATTCGATCTTGCTTTGTTGCCTTCAGGTTGCTCTTTTTTATTTGTTTCTTTAGGTTTTCTTTCAAGTGAATGGGTGACAGCGGTCGAGTATCTTCCGATTGTGAGGGGTGTGTTGTGTTTGGTTGGTTCTGGGGTTTTGCTCGATGGAGGAGACGGTGGCTCGGCTTGGTAAGGTTTGGTCCTAACAGAAGAGGAGGTTGGACTCACTCTGTCGCAGGGGACTTGGAATGGGAAGAAAGAAAAAGAGGGGTTCTATCTAATGGGTTATATGTTAGTATCAAAGGCTTACAATTTCGAATTTGTGAAAACTACACTCATGGCGACCATGAATCCTGGGAAAGGCATGAAAATATAAGAGATTGGGAATGGTCAATTCCTATTCAAATTCCATCATGTACTGGATAAGAATCGTGTTTGGGAAAGAGCCCCTGGATGTTTGATAAGAATCTGGTGGTGCTGAATGTCGGAGAAGATGACGACAATCCCTTCACAGTGCCGTTGGATTGGAGTACTTTTAATGTCCACGTACACGACTTATCTATCTGACAGATGACAAGGGAGATGGCAGAGGCGATTGGGAATTGGCTAGGCCGGTATGATGATTCTGCGGATAGTTGTCAATTCATGTGGGATCATCTATGAGATTGAAGGTTGCATTAGATGTTCGACAACCGTTAAAATATTTTTACGACTGCGCACAATGACGGGGGAAGGATCGATAGTGTCTTTTACGTACGAGTAGCTCCCCACTTTTTGCTATGTATGTGGTAAGTTGGGTCATATAGATTGTAATTGTGAATGCCGGTATGAGGAAGGATTTGTGGATCCAGGAGAAAAGACTCAGTATGGGGAATGGTTCTGTGCTCCGGTACACAAGGCTTCAATCAGAGGAGATGGGCGGATATCTACCTATTGGCGGGTTCCCGAATATGGGACAAGTGGGCATCAGCGTGGGTGGAAGCGTGTCAGTTCACTACCGGGGAACCGCCATCTTTGAGCCTCATCCTCTAAGGCGCGAATCTCAGCAACAAATGTGGGGACTAGAGTATCATATCCCTCCCGCCTTCATCATCTACGCCCCCTACCCTAGGAGTCGTGCTCACCTTCCCCCTCCTAACTGCTTATATTTTTTCTTGGCTCAGTTAAAATTCCTTCTTCTACTTTGATGTGGCTCGTCTTTTTGGTGTCCCCTTGAATCAGTTGGTTCCCAACTCCTTCAAGCTTTTGGCCAGTTTTTTTATGATCTTTCGCTTTTATCAATTCCCAGTTTGTACTAATATCTTTGCACAGTGTTATTGCCTAAAATGGGCAGACTCTTTGTGTTTATTCCGCGTCCTAGTGTTTCCTTCTTACCTTCTCCAAATCTCCCAA
Source organism: Sesamum indicum (assembly GCF_026168435.1). Taxonomy (NCBI): domain Eukaryota; kingdom Viridiplantae; phylum Streptophyta; class Magnoliopsida; order Lamiales; family Pedaliaceae; genus Sesamum; species Sesamum indicum. The sequence continues at coordinate 21,344,210 of NC_142662.1, forward strand.
AAAATTGGAAGAGAAATTTCTTCTTTGTTTTACCCGCTCGTCATTGGTCCTTTCCTGATCGCTGTATTCAGGAGGCTCCTCCACTACTTCAAGTTGGGGAGAGAACTATTGCTCTGACTTCTCTGCTGGATATCTTAAACGAAAGCCCCTACGATTGACGGTCCCTCATCGATGAAAGACTACTAGGCCATTTTGGCTTAAGTCCACCGGTGGAACCCTTGGGGGATTCCCTAGGTATTCTATTTTTTCTCCTGCTCTTCATTTTGTTGTGTTTGTCACGGACTATCACTTGGGTTGTTTTTTCTTGGATCAGATAACATCATGTTTAGCAAGTTGAATGTGGGATCATGCTTCGGGGGCTCGACCTGGAGGGACTCCTCTTGGAGGAAGCCTCTTCCCATACTTCCTTTCTATTTTCTCCCCAGCTTTCCTTTTTGGCAGCCTGGGAGTCCTCCATGTTGATTTATTTAGCTGGACGAGCTAAGAGTATCAAACTTAGAAACAAATTTTTTTGGCTAGGGACTTGAAGAAGTCCCCATCCAAGAGTCTTTGCGAGAAAGCGCTGGCCTTCACCTCTTGCGTGGCAGAGAGCACCTCTAATATAACAACATTGAACCGTGCAAGTACTCCTTCAGTAGTTCGTTATCTTTCGGGCGTACAGCGAAAAGACTGAATTCCGTCTTTCGGAGCTTGCGGCTGTTGGAAAACTGGTCTAAGAAAAGGGATCGAAATTCTTGAAAACTTCCTATCACTCCTATGGTCAGTTGATTGAACTACTGTTGTAAGGTGGTAACAAATACGCGTCATTTAATTCCATCCGTGTATCTATGTAAGAGGGTATCATTCTCAAAATGTTAAAGATGCCTTTGAGGGTCAGTCATGCCATCATATTCAGCAATAGCAGGGGTACGACAATTTGCTGGAAGTTCGTCTACTATCACTGCTTCAGTGAAGGGGATGCCCTTATGATCGTCTTCTGGGGCTCCCGCAATCTGATATTGAACATCAAGGAGACTCTTTTGGAGGCATTACAGGTATGCCAGCCATTGTTGAGGGACTTCTTGGGGGACCGCTGGAGAAGGATTTTGTTCTCCGATCGGTTGGGTCTTGGGCCAAGGGGCATCTCCCTCTATCGGGCCTTTTTCTATCCCTCCTTCAAGTATGACCGCATCCCTCATAGGAGCTTGACGAGCGGGTATTAACACTACCATCTGCTCCTGAATTGCAGTCGCGACTACTTGTTGGATAGCACCCAACAGAGTTGGGGAGATTTCTCCAGAGGTAGTGTCAGAGGAGGTACTCCGTCTTAGATGATCAGCCATGGGATCCGCCATCCTAGGAGGCGGCCTAGGCATGAGAAAGACTGGGGTTGACTCTCCACCAATTGGAGTGAGAGAGGATCCTATGATGACCTGCAGAGGTTGGTTGTTGCCAGAGGTTTCCACAACCTTCTGTTTATTTGCAGCATTATTCGGGGTTTTCATGGTAATTCACGTCTTTAACTCAAATTTTCCACAGACGAAGCCACTTGATGCGTGCGATTTTAGCATAGGTCCAATGGATTCGAACTTGAGCGATAGGCCGGGATTGATTAAGAAAGAATATGGGAGATAAGGACCTTCAAAACAAAACGTTATCACTCCAATGCCCAAATTAATACTGGATTTGAAAAACAATAATTTGAATGAAACATATTAAAAGAATAAAGCATGATTATGAAAAAACAGAAGTAAAATTGCATGTGATAGTGCAATGCAGGTGCACCAGAATAATAGCCGGATTCCAGTCTATTGAAGGTATCCCTCGCCTAGGGATAGGATCTCTATTTATAGAGGAGTGTCATCTTCATCAAGAAACTAATCGTGCTTCCTATTCCCGCGGTGGACGGATAAAGTTAGTTGAGATAAGACATGATCGTGCCCTATTTTTTAGTGATTTTGCCGTTAGAGTTATTATTTAGGTGTGGAAGAGAATCCATGGTTGAGGAGGACTCCTAGCCCGCAACGAGTCTGATGGACTCAAAAGTCCAAGCCACAACAAGCGTACTCCATGCTGGCAGTAGGGCATACGTGGAGGGTCCAAGTGCATGCCACGTAGTCTTTAGAGAGAAACGTGTAACTGGAGGCTAGGCCGGTTGTCAATATTTGGGCTAGAATATTGAGCTATGTTGAGCGGGCCTCCTCCACCAGACGACCGAGTTTAGGGAAGGAGGTCTTAGGCCTCCTAGCTCGTTCTTGGACCGTAATTTGTTGGGCCACACCCATTAAAACTAATTATTAAAAATATGTAATATCAATGCTGGTGAAAAAAAATATAAAAAATTTCTACCTCAATGATATACTTTAATAGTTTGTGTATTGAGGAGAATATACCAGTACTACATTCTTATTTCAAATTTTTTATTACTTCAAGAAATTTATTACTCCAAATGTAAAGTCTAACGAATGAATTTTCAACACATTACTATAGTGCATTTAACTAATAATTACAATTTTTTTCAACTTTCACTATTTAAATATTTTGTATTCAAATTTTTTTCTACTTGAATGAAAAATTTGAGAAATTTAAAAATTGAGAACAGTATACCAATAACACATACTTAATTCAAATATTTATTATTTGAATTTTGTATATTATACTTTTTTACTCCAAAATATAAAGTCTAACAAAATCATTTTGAAGACAATACTACAATGTATTTAATTATTCATTAAATTTGTAATTATTATTTAAAATGTAAAAGAAATCCTCAACCAAGAAAATTACTTAACATAAATATATATACTATATTTCACAAACAAACAACTACTATTTATATACACACTTATATTAATAAATATATATAAAATAGATATATTTAACAATGAACAATAATCTTTGTCTCCCAAATCCCAACATCAAACATATGCCACTTATTTTAAACTATTTTATATTTTATCAAAATACAAATCCAAACATAATATCTATCTCTATTTTTACTCTCTATCTCCTAAACACCACAACAAAATACTCAAAACACAAGTACAAATACTATGAAAGTGGTCTCAGGCATGTGAGATGTAGGATCGCAGGGACTAAGGAGCTGATTAGTAAGAAACAGTAGGGAATAATGATGGTTACACAACGACGGGAGGTTCAGGCATTGGAACAAAAACTGGAGGTCCTATGTTCAGAAGAGGAATTGCTTTGGATGCAACGGTGCAAGGCTTATTCGCTAACAGAGAGGGACCAAAACTCAAAGCAACCACTATGGCTCAAGGATGCCGAGGGAGTTTGGAGAAGTAAAGAGGAGGAAGTGCAAAATATACTTACGGATAATTTTGGGGGAATATTTACAAGTCGAGCACCACCGAACGAAGCTCTAGAAGCGACACTAAATGTAGTACATCCTAAAGTCACGGTGGAGATGAACGAACGTCTTCTTCAACTGTTCACTGAAGTTGAGGTTCGTACTGCTCTTTTTAGCATTCCCCACTTAAATCCCACGGACCCAACAGTATGCCCCCGCTCTTCTTTCAAAAATTCTGGCGCATTGTTGGCCCCGATATTAGTTGTAGTGTTCTTAGTATTTTGAATGATGGTTGCTTGCTTCATAAAATGAGCTTCACCTATATTGTATTGTTAGCTAAACGTGAAAAGCCCATTTTTGTCCGATCAACTTGTGCAACACTATAGTTAAAATAGCCTCGAAATGTGCAGCTAATTGTCTCAAAAGTATCCTTGACTATGTTCTTTCGCCCTCTCAGTCAACTTTTATTCCCAACAGACTAATTACTGAGAGTGTGTTGATTGAATTTGAGCTTAATCACTTTGTTAAGAACAGAACATGAGCCGGCAGGGGTGCTTCGCTCTCAAACTAAATATGAGTACGGCGTATGATCGGGTCGGACGTCAATTCTTACGGGAGGTATTATCTAGAATAGGGACATACGAGCATTTTGTGAGCTTAATCATTTGTTGGTTACTTCAGTATCTTATTCCCTTATGTTGCATGGTTTATAGTTCGGATATCTAAAGCCGGGTAGAGGGCTCCGTCAAAGAGATCCTCTATCCCCATACCTGTTTCTCTTTGTGGCAGAAGTGTTTAGCTCTATGGTGCAGGGGGCTACGGAGTGAAGGGAACTAGAGGGATAGCCATTTAAAGTGGAGCCCCTCGGATATCCCATTTATTGTTTGTTGATGATACAATTATCTACAGAGCAGCAACAGACGAGGATGTGGACGCTGAAAAGGGTGTTAGACATTTATGTGGCAGCATCAGGTCAAGAAATTAATTTTGGGAAGTCAAGTGTAGGGATAAGCCGGTGGTGGCAGAGTTAATTGATCATAATCTACGAAGCTGGAACACGGATTTAATCACTCAAATATATTGAGGCAGAGGATGTGAAAGCAATTCTAAACACTCCTATTGGGGGTGCAAGAACCGGTAGAATGGTCGCTTTACGGTGAGTCAGCTTACTACCTGGCACTCGAAAGGCATTCTCAACGGTAGCTGGTACTTCGGGCAGTTGGGTGGATAGTCATCAACGATCGCGATACATCCAATGGGAGAAGGTGTGGCACAGTCGTACTCCTCCCAAGGTTCGGATGTTTATATGGAAGGCAAGAGACAGAACACTAACTCCTTACAATTGGTTCGAAGGCTTATGCGTTTTCAGGAGGAATATATCGACGCCTTAGACGCTGTTAGGATTAGGGAAAGCAATATGGAAATTAGCTAGAAAGATGGTTTGGTAATGGTGTGTGCATTCAGTACATTGTTTCTGTAATGATCTTTTATTATTAATACAATTCACCGTTTCCCTCATAAAGAAAAAAAAATTTGCAAGCTTTTCTTTATAAATAGTGTAGAGGTATAGATACAGGGATAAAATAGTCTTTAATTAATTTGTTTCAAAAGTGATTTCTCCCCTAAACACTCAGTAACTTTAATCTTCTAGTCCTGTCTTTTTTTTCAAAACACTCCCTAAAATGCGTTCTAAAAGCAGCGTTACGATCTGCAACTCCCAGTTTAGGATCATCAGTTAAGATATGAATTTTTGTTTTCTACTATAAGGAAATACTCTTCTTACATTTCCATTACATGAGCAGAGCAAGAATGCCAGTTTTTGCTCTTTTCTCCTCCTTCCAGAGGGAAAACAAATATGGCTTCATCCGTACTTGACTCCTTCGACTTCATGTAGGTACAAAATAAAGAGGGAACAAAAAATCAACGGCCAACATAATCAGGAGACTGTATAACTTGAGAACCTTCATAGTCCAGTGAGAGCAGGTTCAATGCAGATGGTCTGTCCGACGTCTATATGAAGCCGTTAACCTATAATCAGACTGATCAAGGTACTATGAGCTCAAAGAGCTTGTCACCTGCCCAACGATTACAGTAATATCATCGAGCTTCCCACCTGTCAAATGTAGACACAGAAACAGTTGTTAGGATCATTACTGATGGAAACTAGGAAAGTACACCAGCAGCGGTGACACGTCCTGCCTGTTAACTTCATCCCCATAATTTTCTTCCACCACGGGACATCAAAACCCTGCTCAAGAAAATCAGAATTTTTAGCGTTTAGCACGCAAAAGGGTTTAAGTACAGCAATGGAGATGGCGCCAGTTGGATTACACACCTGGGATCGAGCTTCTTGTGAATATGGGGAGTCGAAACTGGAATCTTTTGAGTGGTTATGAGCCAGATTAGCTAGTGCCTTTGCTAGCATCCGAAACATACCAGTCAGGGTACAGAATAACCAAGATGCTAACAACATCTTAACATTTTACTAGAATCAGCATACCGGCATCAGAAACATTATCACATGAGCTGACAACAGAAACAATTTCTCGGTCAAAAACATTATCAAAGAGCCCATCAGAGCCCATCACAACCGTGTCCTCTTCCATTAATTCCACAGTGGTCACCTGCATTTCAGCAGAAACAGCTGACTGTATTCGCAATGTGAACAGCATTTGGAAATTTACTATTGGATGCAAATTCCACTACACCCAGAAATCGTAGTGGTTGCATTCTCTTTAACAAATATGTTATGATGTATTAAATTGGATACCGTGGCATCAAGGAACGTCTGACCAACAGCCTCTGAGCTTAACTGGTATGGGCAGTCAAAATAATGTTCTTGTGGAGATGTAGAAAATGCTACTTGCCCTGTAATTAGCGGCTAACAATCTTAAATGATCGCTCCAAACCCAGAAACAAAACACAAAGTGGAAACTGAAAATTGCATAGAAATGGCAAAGCAGGGAAATGCGGAAATCCATGGCACTACCTTTGCGTATGACCTTCACCCCACAGTCTCCTACGCTGGCAATCTTCAATATCCCATTCATTTCCAGCATCGCAACAACTCTAAGACGCACACGGATGTTTAAAGAAGTGTATTTTCCAAAAAGACAAGGAATAACAACGATTACAAATAACATTTTAAAGAACCTACACCGTGGCAGACCCAATAGAGGAGGTAGCAGCATGTGCTTTCCTTATCAGACTCCGTGGATCATAGTTAACCTATAAATCAGTTACATAAGTCATTTTTACACAGTTTCATATAAAATAGATTATGTACTATGCATTCACTAGAAAAACAATACAAGAAAGAAAGCCAAGGACACGAACCAAACATCGACGCTACTTTAACTAATTGCATATACCAGTCTGCACAAAATATAAGAAAGAACACCTCTTCATCTTCCACAAAGCTAGAGGCATTAGCCATTAGCTCGCGCGAGAACAGAGCAGGATTGACATCTTTTTCAGCCCAACTGCCAAAAATCATTAAACATTCCTTATAACGCCAAGTTCTAAAGCTACCTAGCATTCCTCATCACATCATACAGCTACCTAGGAAAGAATATTACCCGGAAACCCCATCAGCCACCCCAAGAACTCCACCACTGTGACTGCTAATGAAAAATGCATCTTCCCCACCTTTCTCCACCTGCAGAAGCAATAACCATCTCATCCTAACCTCAATTATTCAGAAACGGGAAACAGAAGTGACCGAGTTTGGCTTGTATACCTTGTCGGGATGCGGAATAAAGTGGGTTCCAACGCTTAAGCGCACCCCTACTTCAGAACTACAAGATATCAACAAAAACGGCTTTAATCACACAGAATCTGAAATGGGACTAAGTGATGAACACCCAGCGCAAGAAAAATGAAACTTGTTGAAGAAAAGAGAGCGAAAGGGCTTACCCAACATGATTGGAAACAGATGGAGTTGCACAACAGACCAACCTCTTGGGTTTGTGAACAGAGCAGAGTGTGGGTGAATCAGTAGAGGAAATGAGCTGCAAATCTCTGCTTGTGCTGTAAGCAATACTGGTAAATGGCCTCAGAACTGGAATTGCCATCTCACTCTTCCAATCCTACCACCTCAACAACAATCACTTGATGGCTGTTTCTCTTCCAGTGATCAATAATCCAGGGACGTAGGCTTCTCATTGTTCCACGTCAACGAAGCGAGATGAATAAAAACATCGGGCGCTCTTCCAAGCAAGCACCAGTGGTCTAGTGGTAGAATAGTACCCTGCCACGGTACAGACCCGGGTTCGATTCCCGGCTGGTGCAAATTTAGTTTATGTTTTTCTGTTTCCTTTTGTGGGAGGTTCTCAGTTTATATGATAATGATGATGAAGAGAAGAGGAAACAAAGAAGGCCACAACATTTGCACTTTTCCTCTTTTATTATGTTAATATTAATAATTGATCATATCTTATTTGATGTGTTTGCCAGATATCAAAAAAATATAATATTTAAATAATTGAATTTAATAATACATTTATGAAGAAAAATATTTATACCTTTTACCTTTATCTGTACAATATAAAAATTTAAAAAATCTACACTCACAAACGACAGTTAATTATACAATCACACCAATTTTTAAATAATTAGATAATTTTAAAAATTAATCATAATTTTTATTAAAAAAGTGACTGTACATCAGTTTAATATACATTGACTTTTTTATTGGACCGATAATACCTTAAATTGTAGTTTGTTAGTTTCTATATTTAAAACGTGAAAGATTAATTTATTATATGCACATAAGAACGACGTATCACGACAACCAATATAATTAAAAAACACCCTTTTGGTGTTTCTAAGTTTTTGGTATTTTTAATTTTTTTAATTATTTTCTGTCTCTTCTCGACTTGTCATTTCTCTCTCTTTTTTTTTCTTATCCCACTCTTTTTACAATATTTTCTCATAATTATATTCTATTTATTTATCTAATTAATATAAAAATAATTATTTTTAAATTTAAAATTAATTATACTAATTAAAGTATTTGTACTTCAAATTTAAGTGTTGATTGTTAACTGCCACTGTATGTATAGTTTCAGTACCAATTCCATTAGTTGTCCCATCAAGAAAGGAAAAAAGTAAAGAAAAGTACCAACTCCATACACCATTACTTTTTCTAACAGATGTTTTTCATGTTCAACAACAAAAAAAAAAAGAAATGTACAATTTTGGTTCTATAACTTAAAAAGATGTTCAATTTTAATCTAATTATTAAATAAAAATATTAAAAAATAACATATTGATTAATAAAAAAAGTCATAAAATAACTTAAAAGCAAATCTTTAAACCAATCATAAGCTTTTAATATTTCATAAACATAAATAAAATTTTTACAATAATATATATAATTTACAAATTCTTTCAAATTTGTCATTACTAAACATCGTATAAGCTCGAGAACTTTATGTTATCAAAACACTTCATAAAATTAGTTTTAAAACAAAATTTAACATTCTATAAGCTTTCAGAAAAAAAACATCTTATAAGATGTAGAGATTTATAAAATCTTTTAAATAACCTTAGCCAAACACCCGCTAAGTACATAACTTTTTGGATATTCGCATGCCAACTTCGGAGAATACATGGTTGATTATGAGTTGAAATCAAGACTTATTTCCAATATCACAACGGGCAATCGTATACAACTCGAAAAAGATCAAAGTTTTGAAGCTACAAAGTCGAAATAATAAGAGTTGGTCACCCTCCATAGTACAGTACAGAGCTTTTTCTGTGGTTTTGTTCCAAGATGAGAGTTCGAAAAACATGTAGGGGAAACATCGTTGCTCGTAGTAATACGTACCTTCTTATCAACAGTGCAGTTCCACCTTCTCTTGGTTGTTTTGATCATCATTCCATTAGGATTCTCATCAATAACTAATAAACTACGTTTAACAATCGTGTAATAATTCTACGCATGATAAACTCGTATCAACTTACACAAATATAGAGATTTCTAGTGGGATTTGAATCCAATACTTCAGACCAAGATCGTCAATCTCGGTGTGTTAGCTTAGAAGCTCAAGCTTATAAGCTTCATAGGCAAAGACCAAGTATCAGATAAAGATCAAGCCACAATGCACATAACCTAATTCATGTGTGCATCAAGGAAACAGATAACTATAAGATTCCACTATCAGGAAGCATGATATATAATTTTTGCATACATACGGTTTCTGCTGTAGGTGAACTCCAGCGGTCGTGAGTCGATTGAAGCCCTCTAGTCTTTTTCCTTACGGTGTCATTTTCAAGGTTGAAACGGAATTGTGTGTGGCCAGAACGCCCAAAACTTGAGGTCATTCTGTTAAGACTGGATGCTGTCGACATTCAATGCAAAAGAAGCTCCAATAGAACACTGAATTCTCCCTGTTAACAGTCAAAACTACTTTTCTTAGAAACAAGAAGCAAAAATTATTTTCTATATGCAGAAAACATGGGCAACTTAGTCGAAGAAAATTGTTATACTAATAAGGTTTGACCATAGACCCCATAGGACTTCATAAATAGAGGTTCAAGAGGTACCAGGCTCATTTAGCAACATGGCATCAACATTGATGGACCTTGAGGTATTTATCATAATTCTACGAGGGCATAATAGACAATTTATTTTAGAACATATCTACAATTATTGTATGCAATTCACCACAATCTAATACTACGCAACTCCTATATAACCCAAAATCATTTCCAACAGCAATCAGACTCTCCTGATTTGGCAAAACATAAGTTTTGCATCCTTGAAATTGGAGTAGAGAGAATCCCTTCAAGCATCTCTGCTCGGACTAGGAGAAGATTAGCTTGGAGTCGCACATGTTGAAGGCGGGAGCCACATTCAAATATTGTGATGATTTAAGGAACAAGCAGAGAATCACTAAATACCACATCAAATATCGACATCCTTCGTAATGCTTTTTCAGTAGTCGTCATCCACCTCTCATCTAATCAGTTCGTTTTTCTCTAGTTTACAAGACAATTGCTTTTCAATTTAAGTAATAATGCTTTTCTTATTTACTACAGTCTAATAATGCTTGTACCTTTGTGTATACGGATATCGGAGGTTAATAACTATAATGTTCTTTAATAGACGAAAAATTATTTTCTCCAGAAGCTTCAACTATTACGTTCTACAAGTCTTACATGCTCTAAAAGATGGAGTAGAGTTTAGTGACTTAAAATATGTATTGCATATGGTCAATATTGGAAATGCAAGAGGAAGAAAAGATGATTGTAAAAAAGAATCTAAATGAAAATATTACTTGGTATTTACTATTTCAACGGTACAAGCAAAGTGCGATTTAGTTAACCTGGAAGCCTCTGGTGCAGTTTATGTATAATCAACTACTTGGAGTTCACTGTATCCATCTCTTTTACTTCTGATTGCCCTTGCTCTGCCGTCTCTTATTTCTAGAACCTGGTGAAAATAGACAGTACAGTTATCCCGAGAATCAATCTTTTTAGCTATTCCAAATAAACTACAAGGTATTAGGCGTGATGCACGTGAAGAGACATGTATTAGGAACTAAATATATTACTTATTTACTTACAAAAAAGATAATTGATGCTTATTTTAATATGTTTTTCTATTCTTTAATATTTTTTAGGTTAATATTTTACATATTATTCATATGCAGTTAATGTAGAAGTCATTGTAAAACATATCACACATCCCCTAGTAAATTATAAATGCTTCTCCTCAATATCTTTTTTTATTATTTGAAGTCAATCACTATATTGTCCGCGCTAGTAACTTAAAATTTCCTTGAGACATTTCAAATCTCTTCTAATAAATTAATCTCACTGAATTATACTCTTCATTGTTTCTTTTGTTTGAGATGAAAACATTGTTCATTTCAAACTGGATCTAGGTACTTCAGAGGAATTAGAATTACTAAATAAATTCCTTCTGTATCAGCACTTATATTTTTCATAACTAATTCTTTTTTAATAATAAAAAGAATAGATAAGTAATGTTACAAGTGTCTTTCCATAATAGGAACACTTGTGATTTCATACTCCTATATATAGTATAAATATATATAGATTATTCAATGTTGAAGCTCGAAAAGATGTCTCTGGTTAACCTAGTGATCCTTCGTAAATGTAAAAGCACAAAACATTGACCAAAGTAGACTTATAAATGAAAGAAGCAGGTGGTCAGCAGTTTTCATGGCTAAATAAATCTTCGACAACAAATTATTTACTGAATAGCATTAAAAATAGCCCTGTGTCCAGCATAGTGAGGAGTGAGGAAACAACTTCCTATTGATCTTTATTTTTGTGCATTTGTGTCTTATTCTTTATTAGTTAAACTTTCTTCTTTCTGGGATACACGAGGGGCAATAGCATCAACAAAATTGTACTGCTGTTAAAAGCTGTGGAATTGAGTGAAACAGTGATCTACCTCGGGTCTTGAATCAAGAACTCCGCTAGACATCCCCACGTCAATGCGCCAAATCCTACAGTTGAACTCACTGCAGCATAACCGAACTCACTAGGCTCAAATACAGAAGGAGAAATGCCCAAGTATAAAAAGAGAAACAGTAGGATCATTGCATTAATCGACAATCCTAGATGATTGTCATGCAGGGTGTACGCATTAAATTTTTAAATCTACAGTTTTCATAAATATAAACCATAGAGCAACTAAAAGTTTAATCTTAAATTCTTTCCAAGAGCTATTTTTCACCTAAAAGTTTTAACGATGACATGAAAGGTAACGCCATGCATATAGTAGCGCAAATTAGTAGCAGGACAAGATTTGCATAATATATGCAATGATAAAGAAGCTCAATTAAGAATATATTGGTTCAGAGTAATTAATGTTAATTATTTGATTTATTAAATTTGTCTACTCTTAATTTAATTAAGAGTAATTAAATTGTATAAACACCCGCTGAATGGAGATTAATCATTTCATGAAAGATTAAAACTGTAGAAACTTAGTTGACATTTAGTTGTTAAACCCTTTCTACTTCTTCCCTGTTTAAGATTACAAACATTTAGAAAATCAGGAATCACATTATTTTCTTTGCATTTAGTTAATAGTTAACTTGTCCTTATCTTATACAGAAAATTTTTCATGAGATGATCAAACAAGAGGGCTGAATCAGGTCAAATTGTGTATATAGTGATACAAGTTTGCATGAAATAATGGGTCAAAAACGTGTTCAAGTTTGTACCAATTTACTCCTGTAGCTTGCGGAGTATGTCCTACCACCATTCCCTTGGCACCCAATGCTTGAAGTGTCTCTTGAAGAATAGATTGGATCTGATAAGAAGCAAAATTCAGGATTCTTAACTGTATCAAATTCAAAACAAGAACACAGATAGCCATGTTTCAATAGCTGATAGAAATAATTAGCAAAGTCAATAAAAATAGTCTGCCATATGAAGTGTCGAGAGCAACATATAACTCGAGGAAGTTTCGGTTAAACTTTGTTTGACACAAAAGTCTATAAGTCCGAGAAAAATGTTAAATGAGTTCAAATTAAGAGGACTATGAGGAGTTCCTGACTTGAATATGTAGCCTATTGTTGTGTGTTCGATTTAACGTGCTTAGCCTATTCTTGTGTGTTCGATTTAATGTGCTTAGCCTATTGTTGTGAGTTCGATTTAATGTTCTTAGCCTATTGTTGTGAGTTCAATTTAATGTGAATAGCCTATTGTTGAGGGATCAAACAAATGGGTTTAAAGATATACAGCAACCCTTCTACTTGAGGAAAGATCTCTACCAAACCCGACACGGGTACTCAAAAAAGATGCAAAGCATCGAGTTTCCGCCCACAAGATTTGGCTTTGGCCATCAGGCCACAAAACAGCACAGCAATATCAACTACATGAACAATATAATAAACAACCTGATTGATCTGATAATCTTGCAGATCCTCTGTGTCTCTCGAGTATAAACGACTCCAAACTACACTGTTATAGCCCTTGGTGGCTATAAAAGGGATTTCTGGATAATCATCTTCCATGCTAAGGCCTTTCATCCAATAAGATACTTCTCTGTTTATCCTCTCTATGCCATATTCAACTGCAGCAGAGCAAATGATCCTGTAGTTTTGTTACTGAAATTAACTATTAACATCACAGAGATTAGGAGTAAAATGATTACCATGATGAGGAAGAAGACCACCATGACAGAATACCCACTCATTAACTTTGAGAACAACTGCATGACGTGCCAATTCAGATGCCAATGGACCTCCTGGTCTTAGGAGAATTGATCTAGCAATGACCCCTTTCTGTCGCTGTCCTAATAGTCATGACTAAATCAGAAAGGAAATACAACATCTAGTAACCTAGAAAACTGGATAATTTCTAGTTTCTTGTGCATAAATGCATTACAAAAATATGAAACATTTACTGATTCGCATTATGCCACATTAACTCTGTACTTACAGTTGACGCTAAGTAGGTTATGTTTTACAATATAACATACCTTCACCACATTCCAGGGATCCCAATGATTTTGTACCAGCTTACGCTCTTCTTTCCATCTTTTAGATACACCAACCCAACCAATAAATGCTTCTTCCCAGTTATGGTTACAGATTTCCAAGTGTTCCAGGAAGTCAGCACACTCATCAAAGGCACCCGAATCAACATATCTAAAATCTCCTTCCACATTCATGGTTTCGTGATTTCCATTAACCTAGAAATATGAGAAAGAAAGGTAAGTACATCATTGTATTCGTGGAACTCCTGAAAATTTGGAGTCATGCTTTTAACCACAGCATGGTGAGTAACCTGGTTGAAGTTACTGATCTTATGAAATCTTAAACAGTCAAAGGAGGATATTAGGAATTGATTTTGCAATTTGCTATTTGAAATAACAGCTGGTCCAGATTAAACATGCATGAAGCGAGCAGAAAACCGACCTGGAAAACTGCACCTCCATTAGCTTTTGCCTGGATATCTAACGACTTCAACAAGGATAAAATTGCAATTTCATTCTCACCCCTGTCAAGTATATCTCCAAGTTGAACTAACACCTGATCAAGAATATAAAGTTTCAGTAACAAGGTTCACTGTGTTCCTCAACAGCCATCTAACTTTGGAGTAGCATCCAGACAGAGAAAACTAGTATTATCAATTTCCTCCAGAATAGAGTTGCCTAAGCTTTTCAACTAGTAATAAAAATGCATACCGTTTGTCCACCAACCCATAAGTCTCGGCCATCAGAACTCAAGACACCAGCCATCTGAAGAGCACATCTAGCTTTAGCAAGATCTCCATGCAAATCCCCAACTAATAGCCATTACAATTTATAACAGAATAAGTAGCACGATAAACAATTAGGATAGATGAAAATTTTTGTTCATTACCTACTAGTCATTCAGTAAGAAGGTTTCCCAGCAGAACTTAAGTTAGTAGTCGATATTCATTAAGCACAAACATTTCGGTCCTCGTTGCTCATCAATCAGAGCAAAGAATTTCTTTAGATCGTAATGACAATGAATCATCTAAATTTGACTTCAATCATTATACTAAAGATGGAATCAAACTGTGCAAATGATTATTTGGATTAGGTAAGATCCATATGATAGTTTATCACCATTTTGATGCTTTAACATCAGCAGTTGTTTAGAAAATAATAGCCAAACAGGGTCTTCAGATCATCATGCAAGAGGATCAAGCATTCTGTACTTGTGTCTCTTAAACACAACATATTATAAAGATAAAATTTAACAATTTCCACATAGGTCTGTATAGTTTTCTAAATCCACCTCCAGTTAGATATACCAGTGTGTATTATACTTAACCTCACTGACTAGCATCAAAGAGAAAATTAATTTCATGCAAATTTGCAAGAAGCTGCTTTTACACGACTTCCAGCTGGAGACAAATCAAAAACACATCCAGACGTTCCCCGATCAACAGCATGAATTCAAGTAACTGCCAGTAAGCAATTAGCGCTTATGTTTCGTTGTATCTAAAATTCAGTACATTTCCACTCATTGGCATACCCCTCCAACACTTTCCAAGTACTTCAGAAGTTCCAGCTATAGAATTTTAAGCCATAATTTGCACCAGAACATATTGGATGACAGAGCACCAAATACACTACTGCTTGACACAGTGGACCGAGTTAATACTGAACCCAAGAGGGATGCAGTGTTATCAAGCTATAGTCCACCAAAAAAAAATCAAAATTTCAAGACTATGATTAGGCAAACTCTATTCACCTTTTGGAAACAACCCATGTATGCTTAATGCAACAATTAAGCAAAAGGGCAGACAATCATAAAACCCATTCAAACATGCTGTAGATACACAGACAAGAAACTAATCAAAGCTATCATAGACTTAAGAAGCTCATATAAACTGTTTATTAACTGGCTAAACCAAGAAGTGGGCACCCATACTTGCGACTATTCGGCATCCGGGGGCAGTGACAAAAGTGGGCGGATCGCCATGCACAACGATTGGCTTTAAGCCTTCTCCTGGGGTCTCAGTGCTGGCTCTTTTACTGAGGCTGTGTGAAGTTGAAGCCGTAGAAGCACAGCAACATATGGCATCAAAGGTTTTGTGCTGGCGAGAGGACAAATATAGTGTTCGCAGAGGCAACGAACAGCCGAGAGGGACGGAAGCCATCAGTCTGTTTTGCGCTTCACTCCATGGCTCTCCAGTCTCCAATTTCTCAAAGATTCAAAAAACAGAGTATCCACATGTTCTGCCACGGGTCTCCCTTTGAAGCATGAGGAGATTTTCCCACCACTTATTTGTTGGTAGTCTTTGTTCCACTATTAGTTTACTGTTTGGCCTTATCTCTCTCAAGCTTTTCTTCTTTTAATCAATAAACAATTACACCAACATTTGGGGGGAGAAAAGTATAATTATATAAACTATCCAAGTTAATTGCAATCGTAGTCCAATAGCATATGGTATTTTACAAAATAATCACATGCTTTTTAGGAATAATTTGCACACCCCTCCTATGAGATTCTGTGTAGTTATACATAAACCCATGTGGTTTGAGAAATTATATCTAGCACCCTTAAGGTTTGCTTCTATCTAACAAATAAGTCCATCCATTAGTTAAACTTTATCGAATTTGCTGATATTAACAAAAAAACTAAAAACTAAAAACTATATCTATCTATAATTGACTTATTATTAATTTATTGCAGGTCAAATAAATATTTTTTTCACACGTTAATGAATGTGAGGAGGCATATTTTCACCGGTATAAGAGTAGTTTAGTTTAAAAAATATCATGTGACTTGTAATAAGCCAATAATAAATCAATCGAGGGTAAATATCAATTTTCATTCAATTTTTTTATTAATATCAGCAAATTTGATAAATTTTGACTAACGAATGGACTTATTTGTTAGACGAAAGCTAACTCAGGAGTGCTAGACATAATTTTTCAAACTACACATGGGGTCTACATGTAATTACATCAAATCTTAGAGAAAGAAAGTGTAATTATCCTTACTTTTTATAATCGTCAATTTTAATCTCGCAACTCAATAGCGATGTGCAAAAGACGTCCCACCATTAAATTTTTAATAATTGTGCACAAGGCATTAATATACAACTAGTTAAATATTGGTCCCACACTATAGTGCATTTTGCAATATTGATCCCATGTTTATTAAAATCGTCAAAATTAGTCCGTTAGCTTTTACGGATATGTGCAAATACGCTGTTGAATTCTGAACGAAAAATACGCACAAGCTATTAACTCCAACGAGAACGGATGTAAATTCTCGACAAAAGATTTTTGGAGGGAACTTACATATTAACTCACCATTTCTTGTTGTTTGTGTTTGAATTTCAATGTCATTTTTCTTATTCATCATTTATTATTTCCGTTATTTTCTAAAATATCGCATCAATTTGATGCATGGACTTTATCAATTTTATTTGAAAATTCAAACCAATCAAAATTAAGTGAGTTAATTGATATTTTACTTTTGATTTTCGTCTTTAACATCCTTTCATTGTCTTAGTCACAATATTTTCTTTATTCAGTTATATCTTTTTTAGTAGTATGAATTTGATATATACTCGTCAAAATCACCAAAAAGATTAACATAATATAATTTCTCATTGGAATTCTACTAAAATTTATGTGCTGCTTTTTTTTTTTCTAAATATTTTTTGAACCTTTTATCTTATGCAGTACAACTATAAATACTAAATACCAAATTATCGAGACATAATATTCAATTTCTGTCTGCATGTTCACACCGTATTAATAACAATATTTTTGTTCTCACCAGCATGTTGGACTATCTGCCTCGTGGGATATGCCAAATCTCAGGATAAGTACATTTTCTATCCTTAAATATAATTATTAATATAATTTTGGTTCTAAAATAATTTACGGTTGTAATTTTGGCTCTCAAACTTTAATTTTTTTTTTTTTTATACTTTTAGTTCTTCCGTTTACATAACAAAAATTTCATTTAATGTGGTATAAATCACTATTCTCCTTCTATTTTGTGATGTTTTTCAAGTTGTAATCCAATATACTAATTTTTTTTAGTTTTTTTTTAACTTCAAAAGAGAATAAATAAAAAAAAAAAATTATGCGACAAATTTTCTAAAATTTATTGACAATTTTTTGTTAAGATTATTTAAAAAATTTGTTGCTTGAATTTATTTATTTTTTTGTTTATTCTCTTTTGAAGTTTGAAGAAAAATAAGAAAAATGAATGCATTGGATTACAACTTGAAAAACACTACAAAAAGGGAGGAAAATAACAATTTTTTTCACTTTAAATGAAATTTCTATTAAGTTTAGCGGTAAACCAAAAGTGTTGAAAAAGTTAAAATTTGAGAACCAAAATTACAATATTAAATTGTTTAAAAACCAAAATTGCATTTATCCCCCAAAACTCTTTTCAAAATGTCTGTTCCAATCTGCAAAGTTATCAACAAATAACTGGAAAAATTAGTGGAAATCTGATGGAATTTGGAAAACCCCACATCAGAAATAGCTCTGGATTTTATGAAGACTTAAAATTGAATTTGACATATACTTGTACAAGGAAAAACAGACAGTAACCATCTATGTTGTCCAAACCTACTTGAATACTATCGATCTTTTTCAGACAGCCTTAGGAGGCAATAACCTTGACCAACTGTGCATTCCTTCCTCGATTTTTGCCTCATAAAAGGTGGATAGAAACACAGAATAGAAGCATTCTCAATCAATATCTATGGAGCAGAAACAGAATCAGCTACCACAGTTGCATATAGTGCATCTTCAGCTGTTCATCCTTTAACTCAATGACTGTTTGTGCTCCCACTTATAGTGAAATATGATGCAGCAGAGAATAAGTTTACTCCTGAGTGTCTGGACGTGCAAAATGCCAATGTCAAGAGGTGAAATATAGCTCAAGAATTGCTATACCGCCTAATAACTAGGCTATCCGTTCATTCAAAATTTTCTTTTGAAACTTTTCTTCTGTATCTGTATTCTATAAAAGGATGCCAAGTTATTCGTCAGAAAGCCAAAACATAATGTTGCTATTACATAATACTTGTATATTATCTTAAATAACATAATCAAATCCAGTTTGAATCTAGCAACAAAATATTGAAACACACAACTTCTCACTTTGTATAACCCTTCGCTCTATATAACTGTCACAATATTCAGATAATAGAGTTTCTTTCAATTGATAACATAACAGAGGATGTATTGGTAGAAGTCAAAGAATCATGAAGGAAAAAAGTCAGGAAAATTGGGAGAACATAAATCCAAAGTTATACACAGGTGGCAAGTGACTGTTTAGACAAGACTTTCAATATAATAATAAGACTTACTTTCTATTCCCTATAAAAATTGTAATGGTTGCACTGCATTCGATAATACACTTTTACCATAGTCTCTTCATCAATTTTGAGTATATTACTTCTACAGCAACACAACTACTTATGCTGTTGGTAAATGAATTAGCAATTACTGATCAAATTAATTAACTTTAAATTGTGTTGAAGGTATTGTTGGAAACGAAAAATCAAACATTGAAACCAATTTCAGGTTATATATACATCAATAATCCAATTCAATTAATCAAATAAATACCAGATTTCAAGAGATGGTAAACATCATCAGATGATCATTAATAACATAATATTCAATTGTCTCACATATTAGTTAATACCATGTTGTACAATAAGTATTACTGAATTTTCCTGCATATTTCCTTTCCCTGTGACTATAGCCTACTCTGCTTGATATTTGTGCTTTCTATGTAAAAGCTAATGATTCTGAATCTGCTGTCGTTTGCTCACAAAAAATGATTTTCCTATATTATAGGTTTAATCCAGAAACTTATAAATGAGAAGTAATATCTTCTTGTTAGCACCTACACTCACAACTTGAGAACCTTTTTCCACATGCAGTTGTCATATATTATTATGTAAAAGAATCAAAGATGTCAGCCAAGACAGAATATAAAAGGGAGCATGACTCTGCTTTATCACAAGTACATGCATTTTGGAGAAAAGTATAGCATCCAGAAAATATCTAATGCATGGTTCATAACACAATCTCCTCTGCTTAACGCTGAATACTACAAGTTATTTCACAGTAATTTATTGTTAACCTCTGCCATCATCTCACATAGTAAACATTATTTCTTTTCTTAGTTGATGGATGCATTTCCATAAAGATTATCTCATGGAATTTTGGCCATGATACTGTGTGACAAATAGAGAACTAAGAGTCAATTCTTCTAACAAGCATTCCCTCTGTATAGTCATATTTAAATCCTTCTTTTACACAATCTTAGTAAGAAATTGGCGAAGAACATCACAACTTTGACGAGTCCATGAATGAGGCACAATCCTAGAGAAGCATGCAAACACATGACATATAATTCACAATACTGTACGCATCAAACCAATAACAATTCAGCATAAAGGTTACAGAATTCTCAGCATAAGCATAGCATCAACCAGTTAAATCAAAGCAATCTCATGGAGAAGGAAGAAGAAAAGAGCTTACAGCCAAGTAATGCTTATTACAATATCATCAGATAATTCGGGGACTTGTTAAATTGTACAAAGTCATGTTGCGGGCTTCAACAAGAATCTCAGAGAGTTTCTCTAGATTGATTTAGCAGAGAATGAATGGCAAGAAAACGAAGAATCGCGAAGGATCAGAATAATGGGAGAAGAGGAAATAAAAAATTCATGTAGGCGAAAAGTCACTTGTTTAGAAAAGACTTTTAATAAAATATTCTAAGTGTAGGGGTAATTTAGGCAAATAAAAAAAAGAGAAACCTATATAGCTAATCATGCTTTTATATAGATATAGATAAATTAGAGAGAGAGAGAGAACAAATATTGGATATTTTATGTCAGACTGTGAATATATGCTCGCGATGTGGATATCTTAGTATTCAAAAGCTTGCGATGAGAGTCCCTAAATATTGATGCAGCAGTAACTGCGGAAACATTTTACTGCTTTATCTCTACAAACAAGAAATAAAATGGCATACCATTTATCTCCTCATGGTTGACAAAAGTAAACCCTGTAGTGAAGTACATGATGGTGGATATAGACTGTTGGCCAGCTCCAGAACTCGAACGATTTCGAGTATTTGAGATGAAAACATGTAAATTTCATCGGCTTGATTCTTTCTCACCCAGTCTTCCAGTGTCCTATGTGATATCGAAGCCACAGCCACAAGAGTTGACAAAGTAAGATAAAACATGCAAAAGGTATCAGGTATACAACATAAAAGCAATCAGAAAAACGTGATCATCTGCAATCATTTGCAGACATTGTTGGCTTCTGCTAATCCCTAAAAGAGAGTCCTCGTAAATGAAGAAGCAAAGGTAAATCCTGATAATTTCTTTCTTATGCGACATAAATGAGGAAGCAAAGATAATCCATGCTACATCGATTAGGATGGGAAGACGGAAATGACATTTCAATTTATGTATGTGTTCTTATTCCGACAATGATTGGACTTCTCAATCCCTGGCATGCTTTCATGCATACAACACAAAATAGGCAGCATGAGCAAGTCAACTGCCACACCAACTAGTATAACTGAAAGAACAAAAGAAAGTTGCAGTCAACTTTCAAAAAATTTTCTGGAACTTAGGTATAGTGAAGATTAAACAGGGATTACATATTTAAACCATTAAATGGGTAGTAGATTCTGTTAATATTGAATCTATCAGAATATAACCAAAAAGTAGATCAAAGAGGAAAATATCACCAAAGTTCGCATACTAATGATTCATGAAACAGAGAGAGCAACAAAATTTACAAGGTTTGGCCATTTACCATTTCAAATCTTCTGCATTCTCCAATCATCAGACCAGTTGAATTGAATCACAAGTTATTGAAGAAATCAACAGAACCTGAAAGCATAATTCTGAACTCCCATACCACCCCCAAAGGAAAAAGCGTCAAAAGAAATAGCATACCTTGAATCAAATTCCTTGCCATGACCAGGGGCAGAAAAAAGAACTTTGATATTGGGATGCACAAATAACTTAGTGGCTGGTTCAGCAGGGCACAAACTGCCAGAACAGCCCCATGAATTTGGATTCAGGAGAATAATCTGCAGTACTGGAGATTTAGTTCGCATGTCCCGAACTACAGTCCGAAATGATAATTCATCTTCTGCACTTTCCAGCAACTGACTAGCAAACAATCTCTCGAGGGTGTAATTCCTATATGGAGGTGAAATTGATGCATCACTAACTAATCAAAAATCAATAAGCCAATATTTTAACACACACACTCAAAAAAATAAAAACAAAAGAAAAGAATTAAAGAAGAAAACGCAAAAGAATTAAATGTCAAGTCCTATTGCCTTCTCTCTTTCCGAATAAAAAAGTTCAATAGAAAAGAGTCTTATATCTTATGAACTAGACAAACTCCTATTGCATTTCATCCTTGTTTTAGCATTTAGCAAATTTCTCATATTTGTTTCTTTTCCAAAGGAAAACATATAATGATTCAACTATTCTATCACCTTTATCTTATTCGTATGTTCTGTTTTTACCTTGCTTTTTTTCACCTTCATGATAATTTCACCTAATTCGAGAAAGATATTCCTGAAGCTCGCTGGTGCACATAAGAGCACCATTCTGTTGTGTTCTTATTACCCTGACAGGTTACTCAGTGATGATTCTTGAGTTCACCGTCATTTTATGAAGCAAACACATACTAAATCAAAAGATACATCCCTCTATAAGTTTGTACTACTGGAGAAATAATTAGAGCCTAAAACAGTAGTGTCATGAAAACCCAACAATAGAAAAGGAGCAGAAGCTAGAGTCACAATTATCTTAGTAAAAATCTCATTGATTAACATTTAAATATTTAAGAAGCATAATAGCAATACATGCTTCCATGTAACTCAAAGGAAGCCAAGACAAACTTTGAAATATATGTTGGACTTTTACTTAAAAAAAAGATGACAAATACGATTATACAATGAAGGAAAAAAATAACAAGGTGAAGAAAATATAGAGCTCACCCAAATACATCTGCTCCACTGGAAGGCAAGCAAGTTGAAATGTAGCATTTGAATAGACGAACTCCACCATCTATTGGTACATTATCACCAAAGCATGGATATGCTCCAACAAGACAAGAGCATCCCGGACATAAATATTCGATCCACCGGATATCTCTCGAAAGGCCAGAAGACCTAACCATGAAACCATTCCCGAGATAACCATCCAGAAATACTTTCTGATTTTCAAGAAGTTCACCATTTGCTCCACTCATTCGTACATTTGGAGAGGTTCCCAGCATATTTGGAGTACAAAATTCAGTGTGGCAGCATCCAGTTTGAATTTTTCCATTCATCAATGCTTCGCTTTCCTCAATTTGCAATGAAGGAAAGGTCCTTGATAAACTATCACCATCAACTACATTTGCCGAAGTATTACATTCCATATTGGCTGCAATGCTAACTTCAGCACAAGGGGAGTTTACAATTCTATGGACATCTTCATTATGATTCCCGCAAGAGGTGGCCTGTATTAGTTTACATACCTCATCTTGCGAATCTTCACTCGAACATTTATCTCTGAGTGATTGTTCATCAGACTCATAATTTTGCCTGATCGTCACATCAGAGAATTGACATCCCAAAAGATCATTTTCGCATAAAAGAACAGATGTTGTATTCAAGAGGCATAAACCTGGTGAACATGTATAGGATTTTGCATATTTTGCAACCAGCTTCTCACTTACACCACCAAATGAGCAACAACAATTCCCAAACCAATTGTCAGCAACATCTCGCCAGTTAACTGATGGCATTTCCTCAAAACATCTGTACAGATAATTGGCAACTTAGGATTCTAGCTTGAGAATAATAAACACCTAACAAAAAGCAACAATAAAGCATGTAAAAGCTCTGCAAAAAGGGAGGCAGCCAAGTTTCAGAAGTCACAGTCAGGCAGATCTTAGCTTATACATCATTCACCCATCAGATTACAGACAAAAACCAAAAGTTCCATCTTTCATGAGCCCAACGTACAGAGCCGTAGCCGCCTGATTTGAGTATAATCGACCAAAAATGCAGCAGCTTTTACCAAGATTCTCTGAAATGATATGGTGATCCTGACATACCTCCTACTGATATGTTAACATTGACTCAATCAAAAATGGTTATCCAGTCCAAACAATACTTTTCTGATTAAGTATATCCCCATACAGGAGAAGTCATAGTGAAAACAAGCTTCAAAAGATAATGAATAAAGGAAATCAAGTATCTAACCATGAGACCTTGATGAAAAAATCAAATAACTGAACAATCATAAAAGAGAGAAATGAAATATCTACCTGAGACCCTTTGTCAACTTAGACGAGCAATTTCTGCAGTAGAAGTGCACCTCCTTCATACTAGATAATTTCTTCAAATCTAAAAAAAGAAAAAAAATTACGCATAAGATAATTTTAACTAAAATTAAATATCAGAACAAGTTAAAAGTATATTAAAAGCAAATGCGAAATATGCTTGTTAAGTAAAAAGAATCCCTACATTCTTCACACCCCCTGAATTAACAAACAGCTTAATACTACTTGACAGAGAATCCAGAAAAGAAAAGTATTTAGTATCCACCTTCTCCAAAAGCGTAAGCTTTAAAATCAAAGATATAATTTAGTCCCTAACAAGAATTAACGAACCAAGACCAATATTCACTTACCAGAATCAATTGAAAGAGGAAGAAGCTCGTCTTTATTTTCCTCAGAATTAAGAACTGAATCAAAATCCGAAACCAGAGGATGGTCGACCGGAAGCAACAGAACGAGTTTAACTTCAATGTGGTCATCGAATGCCCTGACTTGGCGCGGAGCCTCCGGGTCAACCAAGACCCGAGGGACCGGGACCCGAAAAGAGGTCTCTATTTGGGCATCGCCATCCGAAAATGACACGGTAAGCAAAGATTGTTCGGAGAGAAAGCTGAGTTTGAGGTCTCTGCATTGAGCTGAGGGCTTTATGTTCGGGTTGAAAAGGAGTAAGCGGAGTATTGGGGCGTGCGACTGGGCTTCCCATGTGAACCGCCACCAACTAGATTTCTGGGCGGCGGCCGCCGGAGGTTTATCTGCTGATGATGGTGGTGACATTTTCTTTTTCCGCCTGAAACTTCTTGGGCTCAATGGTGAATTTGGCGGGCAAAATTACTCCGCAAAGGGGAACGAAAGAAAACTATGTTGGCCGAACTTCTTAAGCCCACTTACCTGATGGGCCAACATCATTGTCATTACCCAATCTAAATGGCATAGTTCCAAATTTATTTGGATAAATCAAAATTTAAAGAATTTCAATTCTTTAATTTTAATGTTTGAACTATTTTTGTTGAATATTGATTGGTGTCAGACTATTTTCAAATGGAGTTATTTGAAATTCTTATATCAAATACAAATTCATCGATCCAAATGCATCTTAACATATTTTTATGATGAATGAAACAAATATTTAAAAAAAAAGAAATTCAAATATAATACGCTATCATTGTAGCTCAACGCCTTCATTAATTACAAATACATATGTTTAAATTACGTACTTTGGTCAATTTTAATATAAAACTTAATTTAGGTCAAAGTTTAGAAGATCATTAACCATATATTTTTAATTATATAATCTAAAATAATATTATAGAAAAGAATTAAGTAAATGCTCTCCTGAGTCCCAAGGAGGTTGGACTCTTCCATCCTCGCCATGTAAAAAATTATCTTGTTGAGACTTGCACATGAGAAACCTCGCTCAAGCATATTTTCTCTTATTTTATTACTTATTTTTACTTTTTTTATTTTAGAATTATCATTTTTATGATTGTTTGCTGATTTGAGCGTCGAAATGCTAACGCATATTTTGTAAATTTTCTCTTTTAGGCTTGCAATAATCCAAGCCCAAATTCTTGAGTTGGACTTGTTGAAAGGAGCAACCTTTTGCTAACATCAATGCTAAACTTGAGGAGGGTTGGTTTTGATTTACCCTTCACCGTAAGCACAATTTATCTCAACTTCATATGACAAATGTACAAGTGACTATAATAGAGATAACCTGATGTTCCATTTTGGGAATAATTAAAATTAATGGAGAAAGACGATACATTAAAGGGATAATTGCATTGCCATCTTCTGAGGTTTCGGTGTAATTACATGTAAACTCTTTTTATGCTTTGATCAATTACATTTAGTACATCTGACATTTGTTTTCGTCCAGCAAATAGATACATCGACCCGTAAATCAAAATTCACGGAATTTGTTAATATCAACAAAGAAATTGAATGAAAATCCATATTTATCTCTAACCGACTCATTACTGACTTATTGCACGCCAAACAAATATTTTCTGATCAAACTATCATTGTACATCTTCACATGCTAATGCATGTCAGGAGGTACATCTTTACTCTTGTATGGATAGTTTGATCACAAAAATCTATTTGACCTACAGTAAGTCAGTAATGAGTCAATGTGAGATGACTACAAATTTTTGTTAACTTGTTTTGCTAATACCAGTAAATTCCATAACTTTTGACTAACGGATAAATCTATTTATAGGACAATAGAGAACTAAATTTAATTTTTCAAAAATCATAAAGAGTTTACGTATAATTACATCAAACATCGAAAAACAGTGCAATTATCCCTACATTCAATGCATATATAACTTCTTCTAACGTATATGAAAGTTGTGTGTCCTGGATCAATTCCCATGACTTAATAGTTAATACTAGTTGATCAGGTTTATTCGTCAAATTGCTGACTCTATCAACTCGTTTACCTTTTCGAGAACAAAAGTTGTTGTTCAGATCCTTCGATCTCTCCAATCGGCCATTTTGCATACCATGTCCGGTCAGACCGACAGGCCGGCCAGCAGTGTGGGGGATTCATGACACCATTTTATTTTCCACCTTTGAAAGAAAAAGAATGACGAGATGAGAAGGTGACTTGAAAGAGCATTTATAAGGTGACGAGGTTTTGTATCAAATTTACATAATCAGTCTTAAAATAATAGCTGTTGAGTTAATTTCATATGACATGAACTTATAAAAATTTCATTCAGGAAATCCAAAGTTTTGTTTTGAGATGTTGAAAAATAAATAACCAAAATAAATTGGAGATAATGGAAAACTATAAATACACATATATATATCATATAAATATATATATACATATACGTATGCATGTATCACTGAAAATTTTCATCACAAATTGAGATGAAATTTGTGAGGAGTTTTTAGGATAGATGATTAACACGCACAAAACGATGTCCAAAACAATGACGAACATTTCCTAAAAAGCTTTTAAAAATGTACTCGCACCCTTTTCAAAGATTATGCGTCTATAATTTTACCTCTTTTGGTTTGAGCAGAAAATGCTGACAGTAACAAAAATTCATAAACTCTCAATTTTACCCCTCATTTGACATTCCGTATAAATTATATATTGGCAAAAATGCCTGAGTAATTTTTTATATTTATAAGAGGAAAAATGTAATATATATAAAATCAAAAGGGTATAAATGTAGTATAATTATTTTTGAATTGTAGTCGTTAGATAAAATGTAGACGTTGATTAATCGAAAAACTAGACATTTTTGGGTATTTTTTTTTAGTTACTATATATATTTGAAAGGTTAATTACACTCTCCTCTCCTGAGGTATGGTGTAGTTACACCTAAACCTCCTGTGGTTTGAAAAATTACATCTAACACCCCTGAGATTTGCTTCTATCTAATAAATAAGTCCACCCATTAGTCAAAAGTCACCAAATTTGCTGATATTGATAAAAAAAAGGGATCATTCATCAAAGAACTTGTGTTTATAGTCCCCAACAAAATGACATTGTTGAAAGAAAACATCAACATTTATTACAAGTAGCAAGATCACTTATGTTCTATGCTAAGTCACCACCAAGATTTTGAGTTGAAGTTTTACTTACAGCAGCCTATTTAATAAATAGGATGCCCACCCAAACTTTAAAATGAAAAACACCCTATGAGGTACTATATAATAAGGTCCCTAAATATAATCACCGTGGGATTTTTTGTTGTCTTTGTTTTGCAACTAATGTTACGCCTTTTAAAAGAAAATTTGACCCTAGAGCCATAAAATATGTATTTTTAGGATACGCTCAAGGAAAGGGGGATATAGAGTTATGGACTTAAACACAAATGAAATGTTTATCGCTAGGGATGTCATTTTCCATGAGGGAACTTTCTTTTTCCATAATGTAGAATCTGACAATAGTGTTTGCCCTCTACCTACAAGTAACTATGAAGAAGAGGATATAGGACAAGAAAACAATGAGCAGAGACCACTTATTGAGGAACAACCTGAACAACTTAGGAGGTCAAGTAGAGTTAAAAATAAGCCTGTGTGGATGATGATTTTGTGTGCAGTAATATCTCTTTACTTCTTGAAATATCACTAACCTCAAAATGTAGTAGCTGTGTGGAAGATTTGAGCTCATTCCAGGAACCTAAGACCTATAATGAGGCTTAGCAACTGCAACAATGGAGGGATGCCATGCAACAAGAAATCAATGCTTTAGAAAGTAACAACACTTGGGAATTGACTTCATTGCCACAAGGGAAAACTGCCATTAGATGTAGATGGCTTATAAAACTAAGATGAGGCTTGATGGTTCCATGAAAGGCACAAAGCTAGGTTAGTGGCTAAGGGTTTCAATCAAGTGGAAGGAGTGAACTACAATGACTGTTTTGCACCAATAGCCAAAACTATCACTGTAAGGCTCTTGTTGGCTATTGCAGCAGCAAAGGGGTGGATGTTGCATCATTTAGATATCAACAACGTGTTCGTTCATGGAACCTTGGATGAAGTAATTTATATGCATCCTCCAGAGGGTTATGAAGTACCAAGAGGGATGGTATGCAAGCTCAAAAAAGTCACTTTATGGCTTGAAGCAGGCTTCAAGACAATGGAACCAGGAATTTACAAAAACGATAAAGGCTATGGGCTTCATTCATTCCAAATTTGATTACTATTTATTTACAAAAGGAGGTAATTCTCACTTTGTTGCACTTCTTGTATGTGTAGATGACATTCTAGTAACTGCAGCTACAAAGGAATGTGTAGAAGAAGTGAAGATATACTTGAATCAGCTGTTTACTATCAAAGATCTAGGTGAAGCAAGGTACTTTTTAGGACTTGAGCTCATAAGATCAGCACAAAGACTTCTTGTCTCAAAAAACAAATGTACAATGGACATTATAAAGGATGTAAGGCTTCAAAAGGGGAAGCCTGTATCCACTCTCTTCCAGCCGGTCTTAAATTCACTTTAGAACTTGGTGCAGCCTTAGAAGACCCTTCAAGGTACAGAAGGCTTGTGGGGAGATTGTTGTATCTTGGCTTTACAAGGCCAGACCTCTGCCACGCCATACAGAAACTCAGTCAACACATACAACATCATGCCAAGAACACTGGATTGCAGCTATGTACCTCATCAAATACCTCAAAGGAAAACCACCTTCAGGTTTACTCTTACCTGTCAATAATAATTTTGATCTTAAGGCTTATTTGATGCAGATTGGGCGGCTTGTCAAACAATAAGAAGATCGTTGAATGGATATTGTATATTCTTGGGAGCTAGTCTTGTTTCTTGGAAAACAAAGAAACATAACAACGTCTCAAGGTCATCAACGGAGGCGGAATATAGAAGTATAGCAGCTACTGTTTGCGAGATTATCTGGATCAACAACTTACTTGAGGACTTAGGCATCAAGATTAACACCCCAGTGCCCTTTTACTGTGATAACAAAGCTGCCATACACATAACAAAGAATCCCGTATTCCATGAGAGGACTAAACATGTTGAAATCGATTTGTATATAGTGAGGGATAAGTATAAAGAGGGGCTGATTTCACCATTGTTTGTAAGTTCAAATCAGCAGCTTGCAGACCTCTTTACAAAGCCACTGCCTTACAGCTCCTTCAGTTTTCTATTCTCCAAGTTGGACTTGGTCACGCAAAACGCAAGTCCAACTTGCAGGGGGGGCTGTTGGCATTGTTCGTGAAGAAGAGGTTGGAACAACTCAACAGCAGCTTAGTACAATGCACAACCAGAGTTCTTCAAACGAAGAAGAAGAATGAACAGGGGCCTTGTCTTTTTTGCTTATTGCTATTGTCGCATTTTCACTTATAAAAGCGCTTTCCTTCTAAACACAATTTCTTGTAGCCCCTAGCTGGTTTCTTGATTTCTTGGTTAGTTAAGTTGGTTAATTTCACTAACCTCTCTTCTAGTAGTGTATAAGTTCTTGGCTTACCTCTGTATATTTTCCTGTAACGTTTTTCTCTCATTTTGAATGAAATAAGAAGTTATGTGGTTCTTGTTAATTTCTCTCCATGGATTTGTTGCTTCCCTGTGTCTGATTCCAACAAAGATAACTTACCTAACTTAGGGTATATTCAGTGGTTGACGATGTTGTGATTAGTGACGAGCTGTGTGTTGTCATCAATTACGAGTTCTGTGTTGTATGATATGATGGATGATGTAATATTATACGAGTTGTATGCTGTGTGATATGCTTGACGATGGGATATCATTTGAGCTATGTGTTGTGTTGATTGACAATGGGATATCATATAAGCTGTGTATACTGTGATATCAAGAGAAAAAAATGAGATGATGATAGCTGACAAAATCATTGAATATACTCCAACTAAGCTAAGCAGGGCCTTAAGAAAATTAATAAGTATAATGATGTATGTATTATGTTTGGATGGTGCTTAATTCTGATATTGGTTTCGCATGATTATTGGTATTATTACTTCGTAATTCCGTGAAATTGTGTAACAAATATTGCTTGATTGGTTTCATTGAAATTGGTATTTCGTGATTACATAACGAATAGTGGATGATTGTTGTCGTTGAATGAAATTGGTCTTCTGTTAAACGTGCCCATATGTGTGTATATATAGGCTAATTAGCTATGCTTACTAAGTTGGCAACTCATCCTTTGCCATGTACTTTTTCAGAAGATAGATCGCAGTGACTCATCTAGCCAGATAGTACGTCAATTGTCAGCCTAATAGGTGGGTCAGTAGTGCCGTCTTGAAGCGGGAGCTCAAGCTAAATATTTGTAAGAATATGAATTGAACTGTGACTCAATTGGTATCTTAAGTTTTGTAATAGTTAGAAACTCCAATTTTCTCATTTTCACATATTATAATAAAGAATATTATATCAAGACTTTGATAGAGAGGGGTGGCGATACGGGAGGGAGGCGACGATGCTAGAGGGAGGGGGAGGGACTTGCGACCTGAGATGAAAGTGGAGGAGGTGCAGGGACAAGGGAGGGGAGATAGGTGGGCGCCGCGGCGGGGAGGGGAGAACGGAGGCCGCGGAGATGGGGAAGGATATAGGGAGGGGGAGTTGCATGCAAGGAAGCAGAGGGAAGGGGAGGAGGCGGGGACGGGTAAGAGAGGAGACTGCTGCGGGCGGGTGCGTATAGAGATGAAGTTTTTATTTTTTATATATATTATTTTAAATATTAATATATATATAAATATTAAGATATATATTATTATTAATTATATATAAATAACAATATATAATTATATATAAAAATAGTATTTTATTCTTGAAATCAATCAAAAAACGCAATAAAGACGCATATATTGCACTCTCTCTTGTAAGGAGGTAATTTATTTTATTTTAACAAATATAGGGAGGTAATATTCTTTTTTAACAGGGGGTATGTTATACATATGCTATAACACATGGAGGTTCGTTGCATTTTTTTTTTCATATTTGTCAACAAGCTTTTTAAAAAAAATAGATTAATTATGGATTGGGGCGAGTCTCCATGGACTCGAGACTTGCCGCGGATCCGGGTGGGTCTTAAACATTAAGACCCTAGACCCACCCTGAATCCCATTGTTTTAAACCTGAGCCCGCCCCATTAGGGGCAGGTTTGGGATGGGTTTTCACATGTCAGGGTTCAATTGCCAACCTTAGGATGTCGCAAGGTGTGACACCATATTTTTTATGAATGCAAAACTTCTCGAACTGGTTTTCAACATTTCTTTCGGTCGTCTCTACCCATTAGTAATTCCATTGCAAATGATGGACCTTTTGCGATGGAGCTACATCATTGTGGGACACTATTTGTGATGGGAATAAAACTTTTCTGATAGCATCGTACATTTTCTTCGGCCATCTATTACCTGTTGGTAATGCCATTTTCAAAACTAGACATTTAAAAATTTCAAATATTTTTTCAATTAAATATCCCTTTTTTTAATATACAACAGACAATTTTGAAAAAGCCATCACAACATTCATCAAAATTTTATTAGTTTTGTGCAAAATATCAAAATATTGGAAGAGAAATGAAATTCATAATCCCATCTCAAATGTTGTCATCAATTTTGTCTAAAAAATTAACCTTATTCTCCAGATATGATATCTCTACATATGTTAACCAGATATGTATGGAACTTCAAGGCAACTAAGATATTAGAAGTTTAAGCATATTTAACAGTTAGATTTAAAATAGGATGCTTCACTTGAATGATGCAGTACAATGACAAATTACCACATCAACAAACTTACACATGAACATACCGAAGAAACTGGGCTTGAGGTTTCATCTTCAGCAAACTAAGTCCAAGAGACTAGTTGTTGATCACTGTAGATGGGGGTCAACATAGCGGTTGGATCTTTGGGATGGGCTCAAAGTCACAATCCTCGACTGCAGAACCATCGCAAAGGATAGTGTCACCGGCACTGGCATAAAACACGGAGACCATTGGACTGAAGCTACGGATGCAACAGATGCAGGAGATGATGCGCCGCATCATCACCTATTTGGGTATCCCAATACTAGAGCCCCCCGATACTCCATCCGACAATACTGTAGGAGGCCCACCAATCGAGAGCAAATGACATTTCACACCTTATTGATGAGGATCAGGAGAACTTTGATCAGATTAGAATTTTTTTATTTATGTTTTTTCTCAATTTTAAAATAAGTTGTAGCGAACTTTGTTTCAATTTTTATTAGTTTTAGTTTTAGTATATTAATTTATTCTATATTTTAATTGCATTTCATTAATATATTTTAAAAATATTATAAAATTTAGCAACGGATTCAACACTGGCGTCGCAAGAATGACAACAACAAAAATTGTCCCAAACTTGCAAAGTGTAGGAAAAATGATTGTCATAAACCGTTGCAACAATGACCATCATAAATTACGTTGCAAAATTTGCGACGGCCAATTTGGTCACAATAGCTCGTCCCATATAAAGTAATATAGTAGCTGGCACCCATCCCAAATTCACCTGAAATATCATCACAATTTACTAAATAAATATTTTGTCACAATGAGTGACCGTTAGTGTGTGCACAATGACTGACCTTTGCGATAGACTATTTGGAACTGTGTGCAATATTTTCAACGGTGTGTGTTTTTCAGTTAAAATTTTTTTCCGTCGTGCTCCATTATGACAATTATTTTTCCATCACAAAATCTATCGAAAAAAAGGTTGTGTGTTTTTCTTAGAAAAGATGATTTTTAATCCTGGTAATAAAAAATATTATTAAGATATTTTTATCCATATATAATTTATACAAAATATTCATGAGGAGTAAAAAAAAATTGTCCATGTCAACATTTTCTCCAAACCGTAATGAAAAGAATACCTGATGAGTGTAAGTATTAAATGATTAAAAATATCCTTATTTTTAAAGGATTTTACTGTGTATGCTAGGATCCGCGTATGTATATTCGGGTCGGCCCGAGTCCACAAAATCAACCCATTTATTCAGCTATTGGATTACATGACGTCAAGGCCACCAGATGACGCCACGTGTCACACGCCATGCAATACCGTACAACTATATATACTCACATTTATGAATATTATTGCAAGGCATTTATTGCTTTTTTCTTGATTTCATTCGACCTGATTTGATCATTTCGACTCACATTTCTAACTTAGGCATCGGAGGGCCTTCGCTGAGGGCTACCCAGTTAGTCTCACGTTTGTTTTGTTCTCATGATTCACTTTTAGGTAACTCGAAGAAGGATTTTAGCGACCCAATCCAGGGTACTAGATTTAGTGACTCGATCCCAAAATTGTGCGACCTACATCAATGCCGTTGCAAACAAAATATTTTTTTTTAAGGAATGCAAGTGCAATTTCACATCTTTAAAGACCAAATACACATAATTAATTGTAAGAAACACTGATACTGATATGTATTAAAAAAACGAAGAAAAGAGAGAAAAACAACCATCTATATGAACCTCAAATCTTGGACAAGACAACACAATAATGAATGCAAACAAACATGCCGATGCGACAAACTCTGAACTAAAACAAGCTTTTGTATCACTATTTCCCATTTGGTCCACCCAACATAAACAACAATATTACCTTTTTGGAGTGAACTGCAATAATATTATGAAACCTAAATTATTACGTATGTCTTCACTTCAGTTCCATACAATTAATATTTTAAACAATGTTTATTACAAAACCAAAATTTTGTTTACATTATTATTTTTGTAAAACTGAAATTTGAGATTAATTAAATAGCGAGTTATGTTATTCTTTGAAGGGATTAATTACATTTTATCTCTCATATATAAATATTAACAAACACAAAATTTCTCCAAACTAAAAAGAAAATACGAATCCCGTAAAAATATTAATAAACACAAAATCTTCCTGGAAAAAAAAAAAAAGCAACAAAACCCTTAATATTAAAAATAAGCTCCTATTATTTTCCTTATCAAGCGATCGCATTGGCCTTTTTTTTTTCTTTCAAATGAATTTTTCGCCTTTTAGTATTTTCTGTATTTAACCGTTTTAATGGGGAAAATTTTCATATTAAGAAAAACTTTAATTTATTTTGGAATGTCTTAGAAAAATAAAAGAGTGACATTTAGGACAATGATAGTATTTAATTAAGCTTTGAGTGGTGGAGAAAATAAGAATATTTGTGTTCAGACGCATTGACAAAGTCCATAATTAAGTTTTTAGCAGCAACTACAATGGGAAAATAATCATAAAAAAGCCCCAAATTTAATATTCAAAATATAAGGGCACCCAACATATAGAGAAATTTATAATCCTGTAGACAGCAAGGTAATAATTTTGGTCATGTATAAATTTATATTGATAATTTTATTATATAGTTTTAAAAATTTCGTGCTTTAAGGACAAAGACGATTTTTTTTTTGAAAAAAAAAGTACATTAAATTTAGCTGGTTATGAGCATGTCACGTATACTTTTTGATCATTTTAGCGGAATTTGGTCGTTTTTGTCTTCAATATACGATTTTTTTAAAATTACAAGACAAATTACCAAAATGAATTCGTGCAGAACTAAAATTATCGGATTTAATGCAATTTACTTCCCTGTGATATTGTAAATGAACAAATCACCTATTATAAAAGAAATAGCAATTTAAAAATACAGGAAAGTAAATTACTTTTTCTTTTTATTTTTTAAAATGACTTAATTTGCTCATTTATAATATCACAAGAAAATTACTTGTATTTTTTTTCTTAAAACTCTCATTTCTCGTACTTATAGGACTAAAATGACAAAATTTGGGACACGCCAACATATACGTACGTACTTGTTGATTTCAACAAATGTCAATATATCATCAAACAGGTACCCCAAATCCCATTTCATATTTTACTTGGTCCATTCCTTTTCTTGTCCAGCTTCCACCCTCCTATATATACCCTATTACTTTCCTCTCATTCTTGACAAAGAAAAAAACACAGAACAGAAATGAAAACCCTATCTATCTCTTTCTCTTTCTCATGATATATATACATATACATATATATATATATATATATATCTACGTTCATACGACTCGAATTTGAAAGATCTGTGAAGCTCAGGAGGGATAGCGCCACGGCCTCGATCGACTGGTTTCAGGTACGTACCGTCGTTGGTTTTCAACTTAATTTGCAGTCAAGTGGCGCTATCCATCCTGAGTTCCATGGCTCCTTCTTGCTTATCATTCCGTCCGTCCGCGCGCTTACAGCAGATCCCCGCAAACTAGAGTGTTTTACAAGTTGAGTTTTTTGCTCGATCTCCATGTTTTTTGCTACTGTTTTTCGTGGTAGTAATTGACTGATTTCTTCTATTAACTCAAGAACCATCATGTTAAAATATAAAGGGAAAATGCAAAGAACCCCCTTGCGATATTACAAATGAGCAAATTAACCCCTTATAAAAAAACTACCAATTTACCTCCCTGTATTTTATAAAATACAACAATTTACTCCCTGTGATTTTTAAAATGAAGTAATTTACCTCCTTATATAAGGAGGTAAATTGCTTCATTTTAAAAAATACAGGGGAGTAAATTGCTATATTTTTTTCATAAAGGGATAATGTGCTCATTTTCAATATCAAAGAGGGATAAATTGCTATTCACCCAAATATTAAATGATATTTTTTTAAAAATTTAAGTTTTTAGGTGAAGTGATCGTTTGACAGCTAGCGTTGTTAAAGATATTCATATTAAATTATTCTCTTCTCTAACATTAAATTTTTGGAGTATTTAGTCGTTTAATATGGTATAAGATCCGGGCCGAATAAGAGGTTTTATATATACGTGGGCTGGGAGAAGACGTACGTGTGAAGATATTAATAATAAATATATTTATTTTAGTACTTGAACTTTGAGATGAAATAGTTGTTTTGTTTAGCAAGCGGCAGTGCCTGCGGGGGATTGTAATTATATTGTTGGATAACCATGGCCCCTTTCTTTAATTTGTTTGTTTGAGGGTCTGTTGTCTTTGAGTTAGGCTACAGATACTCTATGCTAATTCTTTTACTTCAACACACACACACACGCTAGCATGCATTAAGAGAGAGAGAGAGAGACCGAAGAACCAGCTTCAAGAGGGTATTTCTAAATGAAATTCTAGATTACATAACAGGGGAATAGCAATTTATCCGGTATGATATTGAAAATGAGCATATTACCCCCAATGAAAAAGATATAATAATTTACCTCCTATACCTTTTCAAATAATGCAATTTACCTCCTTATACAGGGAGGTAAATTACTTCAATTTAAAAAACATGGGGAGGTAAATTGTTGTATTTTAAAAAATATAGGGAGGTAAATTGCTATTTGTTTTTTATAAAGGGGTATTTGCTCATTTGTGATATCACAAGGGGATGCTTGCGTTTTTCCCTTATATAATATATTGTCAAAGTAGAAAAAGATAAATCTAAAGTTTATCTAAATTTAATTCAGGTTGCGGTTGGAAAAGTGGATTTGAGAAATCAGGTAAAATTTTCAAATCCACGAATTTGAATTTCTTTGATTTTAAATTTATATATATATATATATATATGGAAAAATGCAAACAACTCTCTTGTAATATCCCAAATGAGCAAATTACTCCCTTATGAAAAAATAAATAGCGATTTACCTCATATTTTTTAAAATAGAATAATTTACTTCCTTATAAAGGGAGGTAAATTGCTTCATTTTAAAAATCATAGGAGGGTAAATTGCTATATTTTTTTCATAGGGAGGTAATGTACTCATTTTCAATATCGCAGGGGGATAAATTATTATTCACCCTATATATATATACTTAAAATTTCTTATTTGGATATGTAAAGAATTCACAGAAAGTATTTCAAAATCATTTGACTAAAAATTCTAAAATATTGCAAAAAGTTTTAAAATGACTCAATTACATAGAGTGGATTTAAAATCCATGGTAACATGGCTTATCTAATAAATTCAATGAAAATTTTAAATTTTTCATTAATTTATTTTATGAGCCAAATAAGTTAAATTAGTTTAAATATGAATTTCACATTCATTAAACTGAAATCCATCGATTCAAATGCACACTTAAATTATATTTGAATTAATAAATTTAAATTTGAAGGAGAATTTGCACAAATGATTTCAAATGTCTCCATTTAAAAGAAAAATTGAAATCCATGGACATTTTATAAGATATAGTTCAATATTAGAATGGTATGATTTAAAATTAACCAAATAGTTCAACGAAAATAATTTAAAAATTTAAAATTCATAACTTCAAATTTATCAATTCAAATGCAAGTACAATCTTGCATTCTATTTTTTGTTAAGCCCTCACGCCATATGATCGACAAGCCTTGAAAAATATTTCTCAAACACTATGATAGAAATGGTCAGTATTCTTCATAAAACAGCTACCTAAATATAATTACATGCATGATTAGTAGTGGTTCTGACGATAAATTCAAATGATTAACCTCTTCTGCACATGATATATATGTCTCACGTAAAAAATTAAGGTCAATTTATTACACCCCCACCCCATACTAAAAGAAATAAAAAAACCCAAGCAAAAAGGAAAAAAGAAATAGAGAAAGTTGCCTGAAATGCACGTTTTAGTTATACAACCGTGGATAAGTAGCTGACCGAGATGATCGTTGATGTGGCGTGCAATTTGTTTGGTGTCCCATTATTTGAATTATTATTCATTTGGATTTTGTAAGAATCTTACAATTTGGTCTTAAAAGACATCTTCTTAGAAAAAAGAGGACTTGGGCGTATAAATCACAAACTTTTTATCAACAATTGATGCGTAACGTGTGCTTACATCATTGGCTCTCATACGAGGAGTCTGAGACGGACATATGACCTTGAACCCTCAAAAGCGGCCAAAAAAAATTGATGGGATAAATGGTCAGGAAGCAATTTAATTCACTCGAAGACGTGCCAAGTCACAAGTGATAGTATATTTTTCTTTTTATTCACTCAAAAATCCCCTTTTACAATGCCTTGGAGGCCATTTCAATACAAGAAAATAGGGTTTTTAAGACGGATTTAAAACTCATCTCTTAAGCTTATAAATCCGTCTCTAAGAATATAAGAGACGGATTTTCACCAATAGATTTCACAAAATTATCTGTTACTAAATCTGTCCGAGTTCAGAAAAATTTAATCCAAAACCATCTCTGAATCCGTCTGTAACATTATAATATATTTTATATATCCACCTCTATTTCCATCTTGTGATTCTATGGCTATTTCAATGACTAAATCCGTCTCCAATTGGTAGCTAAATACAAAATTTTTTGGCCTCCTTAACATATTACTGATTTGTCCCTACATCCAAAAACTACAGTGCATATTCTCAAAGACAGAAGCTAGTAGTTTCTGTCTTTAAGTTTCAAACAATTGCAGACAACATAAATAATAAAAACTCAGTACATGAATCGTCTTAAAACGAACACAGAAGTTGAGGCTCATCGCCTCTCGGAGACACCGACAGTCTTGCCCCTACGACCAGTACCGTTAGTATGTTGTCCATGCACAAGAAGGCCCCAGCAGCGACAGAGACCACGATGGCCGACGTTCCTAAGAGTGGCACACAAAGAATATAAATATGCCAAGGCTGTAGTCATCAAGACCAAATCCTGGGAAGTGCAAAATATTCAAACCTGTATCTTCTTCAAGAACATCCCTAAGATTCATGTCCAGGGCATTCGGACAAGAAGAGTACTTGAAGAAAACAAAAAATGCCCATCATAGAGAAAAGCCTCGACAAATAATTAATTAAATTAAAATTTGTACAAGAATTGGAAAAATTATCAAAATCCTGATAGAAACAAAGGACTGATTATGTCTCTACTTTACTGTACCCTACCAAAGAATTACTACTCGCTACAAAAACGTCGAGAAATTAATTAAAATTATTAATTCCTTTCCATTTGTCGAAATTTCAAAGACTAATTCGTCGTATATATGTAATAATAATATATATCTTGATCACATGAAATATATATATAATTGTTGAAAATTTCGAATACGAGATCACATGATATGTAAAAATGAATTTAAGGAAACATATATAATAAATTACGAAATGAAATAAAAGTAGGAATGAATTAATCAGGAAATGTTTATTCCATTTTTAACCTATTCTCTTAATTCAATTTTGGTGCATAATATTTTTTAATTATATTAATATTTAAATAAATTGAGTAATATATCAGTTTAAATTAATTCATTAATATACCTAAAAAAGAAATAAAAAATGTATCATAATATGTTCACATAAAATAGAGTAAGTATTACACAGAATAAATTATAAAACTCACATAAAGATACATAAATTTTAGAAATGCCCATAATTAAATATAGAGCAGCACGTGGATGTTGACTCCTTCCCAAGAACTCCGTTTGGGTCACGGCGTCTTAATTACCTTTCATGAACATCAATTTTATTACTTCATCGTATTAAATTAATGTTGATATCTTCATATTCTATATATATCCTTCGTCTTTATAGACTTCATCGCTTGGACCAACAAAATTCATAGGGTAAATTAAAACAAAATTTTCTGAATATGTTATAATTATAAATACATTTTAATTATTGTAAAAATTACAAATATCTCTTAAAATTAATAATCGTTTAGTAAATACTCCCTACAATGGGCTGTCACGAAAAAATATTAATTAGATGATCATTAACTTTAGAAGAATATTTATAAATTTTTAAATAATAACATATATTTATAATTATAACCTAAAAGAGCTATTGTAATTTACCCAAATTTCCTTATCCAAATCTGAGTGATGGTCAAGCTAACTAGTTAGTTACTCTTTCATCAATTTGTCTATATTATTCCAAACACAAATATATTCTTTTTCGAATGTAAAAGTTTAAGTAAAGTAATATACTTGATGTGAGCAAAATGTTGATTGTTCCGATCTAATTTGACTTGGGATCTTTAGACCTGGTCTTTTACAAATACAGGAACTTGCAAAAATTACATTAGGATTTCGATGCTCAAGTCAATAAGCAGTTCAATAAGAATGGCGTAAAGAAGAAAGCGATGTAAAGCAATAGAGCAATAATTGATCGTAAAAGAGTGAGTGTAACGTGCGTATGTATGCTACAAAAAATCACTACCCCATTACCGGAGGGGAGAGGCTTGCTTTATATTCACAGTCCCTGCCGCTTGAAGAAGCATAGCCCCCTTGGGACTCGGGCCGACAGTTATTTTGGATAAATCTCTAGAATTCGGGAGAAACATTGAAGATTATACCTGTTGAGTACTCCTAATCGGATGAGCTTTCTCGCTGGATGTGCCCTAAATTTCTAGGGGATGGTTGGAGTACATCCTAGATCCTTGGGCCCTATCATAGGTTACGAGGCTGTCATGCCTCCAGATGGTGAATAGCCCTTTGCCAATTGCATATGCAGATACCTTAGAGCTCCGATGGGTGTCAAGTCATCCTCCCCTATGGTCTTGTGGGCCTTTGATATAACCTATCCCACCCAAGTGGGAGGCTTCCTCGAGGAGGAGGAGGAGGGACGAGGGGAGAGAGAGGCTCCTCACCAAGGGGCTAGTGAGACGGAGGAGCCGCCAATAGTAGGTAGTAAGGGAGTAAAGGCCATCTATCCCATTCTAGTTAATATGGTGCCTTCATCTTTTAGGAATGCATATGGCCATCGGTTGAAAGAAGACTACGAGACCTTGGAATATTCTGCTATACTTCTCCACCACCCTAATATCCAACCTGAACTTCCTCCTTTCAATTGTCTAAGTTTCTTTACCAACCAATTTCGGGTAAGTCCACATGTTCCTATTTTTCCCTTTTATTTTGATGTTTCTGGTATCTGTGGGGTTCTTCTCGAACCAATTTGCTCCCAACTCTTTTTGTCTTCTTGTTGGTTTTGCAATAGTATTCAATTATAATAGTGTCTCCCCCATACACAAGAACTGTATGCCTGTTTTCAGTTAAAAATAGTCAAAGCCGGGCATTTTCCATTTCCCCCCATCACGGGGTTTATTTCCTTCCTACTCCCAATGCCCCCAAGCATTGGAGAGGAAGGTTTTTTATGTGTTCCATTTGATTGGTTTGTTTCCTCCCACTTCTACCTACTTTCGTGAAAACTAATTAAGTTAATTACACCCCTTAAGATCTTATATTCAGGTGATCCTCACAAGAAGTAATCATATTGTTGTGGTTAATTATGATGCTTAATTACTTAGTTACACCAATAGGAAACTTCACCTTTCATTACCATTCCATGTTTTAAACATGCAAATACATAACCAACATATTAAATTAAATCAAATTAAGGAAAAATTGCATAAAAACTCCCTGTGTTATGAAAACTCGGCAAAAACCTCCCGTGTTATGTTTATATACAAAAAAGACCCTCTGTAATTGTAAATATTTCTTACTTGCCCAATTCCATCTCTGCCAGCTAGTGGAGTTAATTTTTTTCCTAATTTTCCATTATGCCCTTATTACTTATTACTGCAGTAAAAAAAAGGGGGGGTGTGCAGTTTTTCTTCCTTCAAACGCGAAGTTGGAAAAGAGGGGGAGAGACGACGACACGATAGGTTAGGGCTTGTAATTTTGGGTTTAAATCTTGAAAAATTCCCCATTGTTTGTACAAGTTTAGAAGTTTTAACTTTAAAATCGAGTGTTGTGACTGTTGTGAAACTATTGATTGAGACGAAGTAAAAATCGAGGTTCACAGGGTCGGGCACGGTGGGTTCGCGAATTTGGGTTTCCTGCAAAATTCTCCTTTGTTTGCACAAGTACTATTGTACCATACCTCACTAAGTGCTGCTTGATTTTTGTAGATAGAGCAAACTACTGAGCTTTCAAGACGTGAAAGATATACTATTGTACCATACCTCACTAAGTGTTGCTTTATTGTTTGTTGATATTGAATTTGTAAAAATGATTTGAAAGATATCCTTTCTTCGACTCTATGCATCTATTCTCTTGGTAGTATGACATGATATACTTATGTTTTATTTTTGTCTTCTGTATGTGGGAAGTTTTATGACAAATCATAAATTTATTTGTGTGACAAATCATAGGTTAAAA
Organism: Sesamum indicum; assembly: GCF_026168435.1. Taxonomy (NCBI): domain Eukaryota; kingdom Viridiplantae; phylum Streptophyta; class Magnoliopsida; order Lamiales; family Pedaliaceae; genus Sesamum; species Sesamum indicum. The sequence goes on from NC_142662.1 coordinate 21,386,869, forward strand.
ATCGAGTGTCGGTGAGTGTTGTGAAGCTTTTGATTAGGTACCCAAAGTCAAAATCAACAATAAGAATGTTTTTTGATTTTCTACCTAATTTCTTTTTAAATTTTTTGGCTTTTTTTGCTATGCGAGAAGGAATCTAACGATTTTTTTTTTTTTTTTTGTATTTGGCTTTGAAAGAGCTGTTGAACAACATGTTTAGAGGCATAACAGTGTGAAAAAAGTATGTTTTCCTACCTCTTTGATCGAATAGTTATTGAAAATTTGCATCGAATGCTTGGAAAAGTGGATTCTTCCATTGTTGATCCCCATACCCTAACCCCATTTGCCTGAAAAAATGTATGTTATATCTGTTCTTTGTCTTTATTTTCGTGTAAATTATTTGATAGTTGTTTGCTTTGTTGTATTTATATTTATTTAAATATTTGATAGTTGTCTACAACATTTGATAATGTGTTTTTTGGTCCCCACATCCCTTTAATTAATAGTTTTTGTCTTGATAGTTGTCTACAAAGTATGAATTTTGTTGTTTTTATGCTCATTTAATTAACTATTTGCAAAAGGGTTGTGTCCCCACTTGTATGGATTGGTTGCTGAGTTTTTTATTTGTATATTTAACTGCAGAATGGTGTTGGCTGATTATGCTGATTTTAATATATGGCTTGGTAGTGTAATTGAATGGGTGCCTATAGTTGAATATGTAGGTGGTAGTGGAGTATGATTTCCAAATGTGATAAGGAGAGATTGTATTATGGGAACTTACTAGAAATGTATGATAAGGCAGGGGGTAAGGGGCTAAATGTGGTTGTTATTATTGCCTACCTAGACACACTTTAGATAATGGACTTAGGATGTTGAATAGGGATGAGGGTATTAGAGAACTGTTGAGACATGATAAGGGGTTGAGTGTGATTCCTATATATTTTGAAGAAAAATAGGTCCACTAGTAGTTATTGATACTCAGGGTAATATCATTTCTACACAAGAACAAATACCCTTACTCTCTTTTCATGATGATTTTGAGCTCTTAAACCCAGAAGTTGAAATTAATGCCCCTGTTCTTGATGAAACCATAAATGTCCATGAATTTGACTTTGATACCTCTGAACATACAAATAACACAAACTCTCTATACAATTCTGAATCTATACACCATCCCGATAATACTTCACATTTGTTTGAGAATATACAAACTAACATAAGTGAATAGGTTGAGAGGAAACATGGAATTAATGGTGGTGAAGGGGAACATGTTTGTGGTGAAGAGGGTGATGGGGAATAGAGAGTTGAAGGAGGTGAGGGGGAACAGGTTGGTGAAGAGGGGGATGGGAATGGTTCTAGTTCTTAGGGGTCAACAGCATCTGATTGTCCGTCTTGGATGCTGGAATATCTAGAGGGTCCTCTAGATGATATATTTTAAAAAAGACCACCTGACCATGCAAAAAAAAATATTCAGAACAGTAAGAGCATTTGTGAGAGAACAAAAAAAAAAAAAAAAAGAAAAGGGCAGTGGAGTAACAGAGGCAGGAGGATGAGAAGAAATATGGGGGCTGATGGTTGGTTTACTGATGCATCAGAGGGGGATGAGTTAGTTTCACTTAGGGGTTCAGATAACGAGGGACCTAATACCCAGTGTGGAATGAGAGGATAGACTTGGGGAATGAGGATTTAACAGTTGGAATGAAGTTTTCAACTAGAGAAAAATACAGGAAGATGTTGAGGGATTGGAATTTAAAATTCTAACATAATAAGACAAAAGATAACAGCCACTTGCAAGCGTGGATGTGATTGGAGGATCCATGCATCTGAAGTGATGAAAACAGACACATTTAAGATAAAATCAATCAAAGGCAAACACACTTGTGTAGACCTGACTTAAAACAAGCAGACAAACTACAAGTACTTGGATAAGAGGATTGAGAATATCATTCGTGACAATCCTAAAAATACACACATATGGGATATGCCTCAAAACAGGATATAATAAAAGAAGCTGCACCAACCCCCCCATCGAAACTCAAAAGAAACACAAGTATTGTAACTTTATATACTAATATAATACATAATTTTATAGTAATTTCTAACAGTTTTTCTGTCTTTTTTCAACATCCACATGTTCCAACAGATGGAGCTGGAACATCACATGCAGCAGAAATGACACAATCAAGTTAAGGGATTAACCTAAATGAGATATATTTTAAATATGACTTTACACATAAATTATGATAATTTTAACTTAAACATATCTTATGCAGATTCCTACTCCTAATAGTTATAACCAATTTTCACAGTCCGAGCCACTGTTTCCTTCAGAAGAGGTACTTTTCAACAATCTTCAATTTGAACTTTGACAATCTAGAATTGATTTAAACTTATATATATCTTCTGCAGCTTGCACAGTCACAAACTGAACCACTATTTTCCCTTCATGAGGTATGTATGCATGTAAATAATACTTTCATTATGCACTAAATGTTATGGAAATTCATTTCCTATAGATACCACAAGCATCTAAGGTGCCAACATCAACTCAAGCTTAACAATCAAGGACAAATGAGGTAGATTTGTTACAATTTTCATATCTTGAAAAATAAAGGATGCATGGAGTTTTTCAAAGGTTAAGAGGGCCAACTTTTGTGCCACCAAGGTCTACACAATTCACTTCACCATTTGAGGTAAGCAGATTTATAGAACTTGGACTTTGTTTTTATTCACAATAATATTTTACCTGTAAATTAATTAAAATATTATTGGTTTAGATGCCCCCAGAACCTGAACAAAGACCTGCAACTAGCCAACCACCATCCAACAACAATGTGCTAGTGTCTAATGCTCCAAGAAGGAGAAAACAACCAGCCCCGATATCTACATCAGCAAAAATACAAAAAAGATCTGAAGGTTCAAGTACGAGTACCGGTTTTCGGAGAGAGTGTTGTCGATCCAACATGCCAACTTTGACTAATCAGTTGAAATGCCTTTCTGCCTCGTATAGATCAAGCACTGGGTCAAGCTCATCCAATGGGCAGGATGCATCTAGGAAGAAAGATTGAAATGGCCGCAGAATTGTATGCACATCATGCAAGTGTTTTGGTATGAATGGAGGAATTTAAGTCTTTTCTTATGTACCTGCAAAGTCTTCAATTTGTGCAAAATTGACCTACAAAGAGTCTGTTGGTTGTGTTGGCAGCTGCCCCTTCATCAATCTTAATAGCTCACTGACTTGTTTCATAGCCTTACCAAGCTCACTTGGACTTGTTCCCCCATTCTTGCCTTCTCCAACGGTTGCACTGAAGCCCTTTGCTGGTCCTTCATCTTCGTTTTGTATCCTTCAAAGTTCTATACCAGTCAGTATGCCATATATTTTGAAGTAGGTGACTTTGTTGTGGCCTGATTTTCCACAATTGGAGCATGTAAGTGATCTCTTGTCCGTTGGTACTCTACCTTTATAGCCACCTCTGTTTGTATTCTGCAAGTCTGACCTCTGTCCCAAAGCTATTCTGCTATCATTCCATTTAGTATGCAAAGCGATGTTGTCATTGTAGTCGTTTGTCTTCATATTTATCAACCTCTGTCTCTCAACTCGAAGGACCATGGTATATGCCTTGTTAATGCTTGGAAATGGATCTATAACTAGTATCTGATCTCTTATGTCGCCGTAGCTATCATATAATCCCACAAAGAATTGTATAAGCTTAGTAAAGTTGTCCTCTTCAGCTGTGATTTTTGTAAATCCACATGTGCACAAAACCACTCTTACAATTATTTCACTTTCATCCCCCCGCCCCCGCCCACCGCCAAAGCTAAACTAATTATTTATAAAATTGCAAATTCTAATAGTTAACTTAATGGCTTTTTCAGATATTATTACACTATGAAGACTTTATCATACAAAATGCTATAACATCTTATAAGCTCTAACCTCTTATTTATTCAAATACTTTAAAAACTTATTTCTAGTTAAAATAAAATTCAATATCTTTAAGTTCTACAAATATTTTATAAGACGTAGGAACTTAGAAGATATTTCAAATAAATTTACCTAAACACCCTTTAAGTCATTCTGCAATTTGTTTGGACGGCAAAAATGCATGAGACACATATACTATGTTTGTTTTTATTTTCATACCCAATATTTGTCATCATACAAAAACATCTTATCTGGTTGTTTTTAACTGTTTTAGCATAAATATATACATATATATACACACACACATATATATAAATATATATAAAAAAAATATGATTTGACAATGAGCAGTTTTTTGTCTCCCAAAACAAAACATTAAACATATAATACTTATTTTAGATTATCTCTAAAAACAAACCCAAATATACTTACTATCTCTAACACATACTTATTTATTTTTATTTTTCTCTCTCTACCTGCATAAAACACAACAAAACACTCCGAAAACTGTGATAAAGTGTTCACATGAAGAATCATTCAAGGAATTTTCCCAGACAAGGTGTCACGGGCTGCCCATTCACTAGGCCCCGTGACGCGCACTTCGGCCACTCAACCGTTCTACATGGCCGACCACTCAGCCTTCATCGACAGACGCTGGACAACCAACTAGTCTTAGAGTCCTAGGTGTAGGCCTTTTATTGCTTTGTTACTGCTTTGTTATTTGCTTTATGTTGTTTAGATTCCTCAAGGGGACGTTACGCCTCTTGAGTTGCAAATTTCAGCTTTTCTAGTGTCTAGTGTAGACGATAGGATTTATTTTTTTAAGCCTATTATAGGGGGGAATGAGTTCAAGAAGCTTGGTTTAGTGACGTGTTGGAGTCCCCCTCAAGGCGAACCCCTTGCTCTAGCATCGTTGATCATTGTATACGCATTTCCAGTTCAATGCAATTTGGTTTTCTGAATCCGCGTGCGCAATTTACTGTTTTGTGATTTGTTCCTCCCGACTCTGATATATTCGGCGCGCTGCATTAGTGCCGAGCGGAGGTATTGGCGGACGTAGTCAGCGGACTACTAGCCATACGACGCGCTGTGTGATAGGCGCCTCGTGAGAGGTGGTATCAGAGCCTCGTTGCCGATATGGCTCCGAGGCGCACCGCTACTGCTGCGAAGGCATCGGGGCAAGATCCGGAAAGCCCGCGACATGCCGCAACTTCATCCAGCGAGAGAGCTGAGAACCCGGAGGACGGACACTCCCGGTTGGTGGAATTGGAGACGAAGGTCTCTTCCCTAGAATCTGAGATCACGGTGCTGAATTCGGAGTTGGACGAATGTCGGCAGGTGATTCAGGAGATGGCTGGCGTCTTCGGAAACGACAGCATTGCCGATATGCGGCGTGACATGGAGCAGATGTCCATTCAGATTGGATTGCTCCAGCGTGCAGTGGGTAGCACGCCTATGGTTGCTCACGACCCCGGTGCTAGGCTTCGAATACCAGAACCGAAGGCCTATAGCGGTGAGCGTGATGCGAAGGAGGTCGAGAACTTCCTCTTCGATATGGAACAGTACTTCCTTGCGGTAGACGTGCGGGACGAGGCAAGGAAGGTTGCGACTGCGGCCATGTACCTGACTGGTGACGCAAAGCTGTGGTGGCGGACCAAGTTTGTGGAAATCCAGGCTCATCAAATACAGCTCGACACGTGGGCTCTTCTACGGGAGGTGATCAGAGAGCAGTTCTTCCCCGAGAATGTGGAGTACAATGCCAGGAGGGCATTGCGAAAGCTTGAACATACAGGTTCCGTGCGGGAATATGTCAAAGCTTTCTCAGCGCTGATGCTGAACATCCGAGACATGTCGGAGGTAGACAAGCTGTTCACTTTCATGGAAGGCTTGAAACAGTGGGCGAGAAACGAGTTGCAGAGGCAACGAGTGACTGATTTGAGTTCGACTATCATCGCGGCCGAACGCCTGGCCGATTTCAACCTAGAGACTCAGAAGGATAGGCAGGCGACGCCTAGTCCTGAGCGGGATAAGTCGAATGGGACGAGATGGTTCAGGAATAACTTCAACAGAGGTGGGGGAGACCAGAGGCCCCATGCTCAGAATGGTTCACAGGGCGGTTCGGACAGGAACAGGCCCCAGGAGAACAGGCAGGGAGCACCCGAGAGGAGGAGAGGGTGTTTGATCTGCGATGGTCCGCATATGTATCGGGATTGCCCGAAGAGACAGGTGTTGAATGCATTGGCAACGACCTTTACCGACAAGGCGTCGTCCTCAAAGAGTGTGGAGCCACAAGCAGAGGCAGGTGGTGAGAATGACACGGAGGAGGATGAGGACAACTTGGGGGCCGTGAACCAATGGTGCAACACATTCTCTACGGTGGCGGCGAAGAGAGTTGTGCCACCCCTTGCGAAAAAGACCGTCCCGGCTCTTACTGTGGAGCAGCCGGAGAAGAAAGAAGAAGATGTTCAGCCCCGGATTCCTAGAAAGAAAGGGTTGATGTTCGTGGATGTGAAGATTCATGGCAAGCCGATTCGAGCCATGATCGACACTGGAGCCTCTCACAACTACCTTGCGAGCGCCAAAGTGGAGAGACTCGGGTTCGTGTTGGAGAAAGGAGTTGGGCGTGTGAAGGCGATCAACTCGGCTGCACAACCCATTGCCGGTGTAGCCAAGTCTGTGCTGATTAAGGTTGGTGCTTATGAGGGCAAGACTAATCTTTCTGTTGTGGCAATGGACAACTTCAAACTTATCCTTGGGCTTGAATTTCTACGAGATACACGCACTGCTGTCTTACCTCATGCCGACTCGCTGATGATGTTGGGGGCGAAGCCGTGTGTCATTCCTACCTTGGCCGGACGTACTGGAGAGAAGAACTTGTCGGCCATGCAGTTTGAGAAGGGGCGCAAGCAGGATGAGATCTCCTACTTGGGTACCCTTTGTTTTGAGGAGATGGAAGAGGTGTCAGGGCCCACCCCGGGCGGTAGTAAGAAGCTGTTGGGGGAGTTTGAAGACGTGATGCCAGACGAGCTGCCTCAGAAGCTACCTCCGAAGAGGGCAGTGGATCACGAGATCGAGTTGGTGCCTGGCACGAAACCGCCCGCTAGGGCACCGTACAGAATGCCGCAACCTAAGCTTGTGGAGCTTAGGAAGCAGTCAGCAGACGCCTTGAGCCGCAGGGCGGACTTGGCGAACTTGGAGTCGATAGCAGCGCTCTCTTCTAGTGCGGCTGCTATCTCTACGAAGGATCAGGTGCGGGAGTTACTACCGAGAGATCCCGCGGCGCAACGCCTGATTCGGCTTGTCGAGCAGGGCAAGGCTCGACACTTTTGGATCGAGGATGGATTGCTGATGACCAAGGGAAACCGCGTATACGTTCCGAGAGGCGGGGACCTACGGAAATCACTTCTTTCCGAATGCCACGACACACTTTGGACGGGACACCAAGGACAGGAGCGCACAGTTACTTCAGTGCGGAGGGCCTATCATTGGCCACAGATGCGGGACGATGTCGAGACGCATGTCCGCACTTGTTTGACTTGTCAGCAGGACAAGGCAGACCATCAGAAGAAGGCCGGTCTGCTACAACCACTTCCCATCCCAAAGCGTCCATGGGAGAGCGTCTCCATGGATTACATCTCTGGATTGCCTAAGGTCGAGAACTTAGGCTCTATCATCGTCGTGGTAGATCATTTTTCAAAATATGCTACATTTATCGCAGCACCCAAGCACGTTACCGCAGAAGGGACAGCTCAGCTCTTCTTCAAACACATCGTCAAGTATTGGGGACTGCCAAAAGATATTGTCAGTGATCGTGACTCCCGATTCACTGGCGTCTTCCGGACCGAGTTGTTCAAACTTCTCGGGTCCACACGTTCCATGAGCTCGAGCTATCATCCACAGTCCGATGGTCAGACAGAACGCTTTAATTCTACGGTGCAGGACTACCTTCGGCACTTTGTGCGAGGTACGCAGAAGGATTGGGTGAAGCTCTTGGATGTCGCTCAGCTATATTTCAATGCTCAAAAGAGCTCTTCCACCACCAACAAGAGCGCTTTTGAGATCGTTACTGGGCAGCAGCCGCTCCTTCCTCACACTCTTGACATTCCCCAAAGTGTGAGATCCCCTCTTACTCGAAGTTTCTCCCAGGAGTGGAAGAAGAATGTTGATATCGTTAGAAGTTGCCTGGAGACAGCTCAGAAGCGGATGAAGAAGTATGCAGATCAGAATCGCCGCTTCATTGAGTTCAATGCGGGAGACCTGGTGCTGGTGAAGGTCCCGAATCCGAAATTGTCAAAGTCATCAAGGTGGAGAGATCCTCGGTTGATGCAGAAATATGTTGGTCCTTTGCCTGTCCTTAGGCGTATTGGGACGGTGGTGTACAAGGTGGAGTTGCCGCCGTGGTGGAAGATCCACAATGTTTTCCATGTCAGCCAATTGAAGAAGTATTCAGCAGACAAGGAAGACGATACCCGCAATCAACCCAGCCGCCCACAACTCGAATTGAAGAAGACGAGGGAGAAGGTGGCTGAAGCAATCCTAGATCACCGAGTGACGAGTACCGCGAAGAAATACCACACAGAGTACTTGGTGAAATGGAGGGGATGCAGCAGCGAGGAGAACACTTGGGAGCGAGTGACAAACCTAAAGGCGTTTCTACCTCTTGTCGAAGCGTACCATGCTTCCGTAGCGCCAGGGACGTTGCTATCTCAGGTGGGGGAGAATGTCACGGGCTGCCCATTCACTAGGCCCCGTGACGCGCACTTCGGCCACTCAACCGTTCTACATGGCCGACCACTCAGCCTTCATCGACAGACGCTGGACAACCAACTAGTCTTAGAGTCCTAGGTGTAGGCCTTTTATTGCTTTGTTACTGCTTTGTTATTTGCTTTATGTTGTTTAGATTCCTCAAGGGGACGTTACGCCTCTTGAGTTGCAAATTTCAGCTTTTCTAGTGTCTAGTGTAGACGATAGGATTTATTTTTTTAAGCCTATTATAGGGGGGAATGAGTTCAAGAAGCTTGGTTTAGTGACGTGTTGGAGTCCCCCTCAAGGCGAACCCCTTGCTTTAGCATCGTTGATCATTGTATACGCATTTCCAGTTCAATGCAATTTGGTTTTCTGAATCCGCGTGCGCAATTTACTGTTTTGTGATTTGTTCCTCCCGACTCTGATATATTCGGCGCGCTGCATTAGTGCCGAGTGGAGGTATTGGCGGACGTAGTCAGCGGACTACTAGCCACACGACGCGCTGTGTGATAGGCGCCTCGTGAGACAAGGTCAGTCATTGCACAATTTTGCTTCACGTAATCTTTGTCTTGCCAATTATGTGAATATGAATAGGAAAGGAGTAATCACCTTTTCCTCTATTGTCCTTTTGCTACTCAATTTTGATGGATATCAAAGCTGAGGATTAAAATTAGGGATAATTACATTCTTTTTTCTTGAGGTTCAGTGTAATTAAATATAAACTTTTTGTAGTTTAAAAAATTACATTCAACATTCTTAAAGTCTGCTTCCAACTTTCATCTAACAAATAAGTTCCTCGTCAGTCAAAATTCATCGAATTTGATGATATTAACAAAAAATCAAAAAAAAATCTATATTTACCCTCATTAACTTATTACTGACTTATTGCAGGTGAAATAAATTCTTTTTATGACCAAATTACCCCTCATGCATGTGAGGAGGTATATTTTCATCGTTATAAGAGTAATTTAGTCCGAAAAATATTATTTGACCAACAATAGTCTGTAATAAGTCAATTGAGGGTAAATATCAATTTTCATTCAGCTTTTTTTTTTTTTTTTTGTTAATATAAGCCAATTCATTAAATTTTGAGGAATGAAGGAACTTATTTGTTAGATAGAAGCAAACCTCAGGGGGTGCTAAAAGTAATTTCCCAAACCATAAGGAATTTACGTATAATTACACCGAATCTCATCTCAAGAGAGGGGAGTGTAATTATCCCTTAAAATTAATCACATTGGAAACCTTCAAGCGCCTCAAGGATTGAACAAATTTTGGATAAGAAAAACAGAATGCGAAGAATCTCTCCTCTTTGTTGTCATTTATCTTTGAAGCAATTTGGTTTGCCAAAATTTAGCTCTCCATGAAAACCAAATTTTGATTCCTCAAGTTGCAGAGCACCTTGAAGCTCAACTTCATAATACATTGGTTTCTCAGTCCCAATCAACCACATCTTCGTTCCAAAAGCCATTCCCAGATTCAAAGAAAATGGAGAAAATCATTTTTCAGACAGACTCCTTTCCGGCCGTTCAGACGATTTTGGGACCAGTTGAAATGTCGAATTGGGCAGCTAGAAATGCATTCAAAAACTAAGGAATCGTTCAGTGCTTATATACAAATAAAATTGTGAGCTTAATATTCATTGTAGCTAATAGGTGATATATTGACCTCTAATATATATTTTTACACATACAACACGTGTGATACGTTCTGATCTACTCAAAATAACGATAAAATGCAATTATTTTTCAATTATAAACAGGTTTTATCACATGAATGAAGCAAGGGCAAATTATATCTAAATTAGTTTAAATTTTAATAACCAGATTGCACTAAACACTGGCCGAAACCTTAGATTAGGTGGTTTAGATGAGGTAAACATTTTATAAAATACTTAAAAGTTTATCAAAAAATATAATCAAATGTTCGTATAGTGAACTTATAAGTTGTAAACATAAACAGCTAAAAGCTCAAATATCCTTATGAAAATCACCTTATTTTTAAAATCTGAACAAATTAATTAAAATTCCTTCAAATAATTACAAATTTTGTCATCAATAACACTTATAAACTCCTAATCTTAAAGGTAAATTGTACTTTTCTTTCCGAACTATGTCCATCTTTACACTTTACAATTAATTTTTTTTTTTATTGATCAACTTACTATCTCAACTTTGCAAAATTAACATTTTGCCATATATGATCATTGTTTTATTAGTTTTTCTATCGGAAAAACATCACATATTGTGCATATGTGAAAAATATCACATCACATAACCCTTAAATCACACATGTGCTCTAAATGTGATGTTTTCCTACCAAAAACAACTTGATTGAAAAACAATTATAAATGGCAAGGCGCAAAATTTCATAAGTGGTAAATTAACACAAAAAAATTTAAATATCAAAATATAAAAACAATCATAATTCAAAAGTCAAAATATAATTAACCATAATCTTAATTATCCAAATGCTTAAATGACTTCTATTGGAAATAAAATTTAACAACTTGTAAGCTCCAAAAATATCTTATAAGATGTAAACTTAGCTTAACACCCTCATAGTTTCCACAGCGCAACGGTACCGTAGGAATTCAGTTTGAGCCCATAACAAACACATATCGGCAAGTGCGCAAAAGGAAAGCTTCTACCAGTGTACTAGAGACCATATATGTGCACAATTGATACATATCACAACTAGAATTAAGTTAAGCAATATCCAGCTGATCTTTGTCAAACAATGCAGACACACCCCCACTACAACTCTACTGAGCATGTAATACTAATTAAACTTTATTACCTCAAGTGTCAACCCCACAATAATATTAAAACTGCAGACGACATCCAAACATGTCACTGGGGCAAGCAAAAGTGTGCAAATGTACGATATACCGCACCTCGGAAAAAGAAGGCACAGAAGATTAACAAATATAACCACAACGGGCTGCAAGGGAACACACACGACTTTACAAGTGCCTGTTATCAGTAAAAATATCTAAGAAGATGTCCCGTTGCTCTCACTGCAGCTGGTAAGAACCTAATTCTGTATGGTGTTGTTTAGCTTCAGACAAAGGCAGAGAAATGAAGGAGAGAGAAAGGACATGCCTCAGTCCACTGGAAAGCTAACAAACTTCAAAAGAGCCCTGCCAGAAATGTCCAAGGGAATTACACTTGTGTATATATTCCCGTTTCCATTACTAATTGATCACCCCAAAATCATGGGAGGATCTTCTTCCGCCTGCGAGGAGTCTCTCTTTTCACAAACATCTTTTCGAACTCATTTAGAGGCCTGGTGGAACCATCTGCTTCACTGATAAACTTCCAGCCACCTCCATTACCACGCTTGCCTCTGGGACCTAGTTTCTCCACCATAAAATTCCAACCTTCAGATGGACGCCTCCTGCTGTATTTGTGGCATTTCACCTTCTTTGCCATCTAAAAGACAGAATGATAGGGTCACATAGCGCACAAAAAGCAACTAAGCATAAGCCTGAACATGAATTAAGTAATCGTTATAACCAACTGAATGTTCACCTTCATTTTGTTGAAATTCATCCGCTGGACAAATTCTTGGTACAACATTTCGTCCTCTTTCATAGAGATCTCATAGTGCACCTCATCTGGGTCACGAGTAGTGCCATCCCAGCCCTCAGGCATGACCTTGAAATCTGGTTTATATGGCAGAGACGCAACATGGAATTCCCTATCATGGGAGATGAAAAACCTGCATGTGGCAGAAGTTAATTTGGAAATACAAAGAATAGCATCCTTCAGCACATTAGAAATAAAATGCTGGACTTGCAACAGAATCAAATAGAAGTTTGAAGTGATGTGACCAGACAGAGCAAGAACAACCGAAGCCAATATCTCCAGGAAGTCACAGTTAAAATCACCAAAATAACTTTAGCCTGACTAAAAGAAAAACACTCTTTCACCTTAGTGAATCCTATATTTATTGGGGATAAATGATGCTCTGTAATCAGAAAATTAGTGACTGGTATTTTGGAGGTATGTGAAAGATATATGTCTTTAATATATCAAGCTAGCAAAGGAAATGAAAGAATTATATTAGCAGATGAATTAAATCCAATTTTTATAAGAAAATATGTATCAGGGATAATCCAATGTCAATTTCATGTTATATTACTTTCCATTTCATGTGTGCAAGAGATGTTTGGGACAAATGGAAAGTGAGTAGAAGGGGAAGGTGGGAGGCTGCATTTGCATGAAATAAGACAGCAAAAACGCAGGGTACCTACTTCACAATCCATCAAGTGTCAAATACAGTGAACTAACACTTCTGATATAAATGCAAAGGCAAGAAACTTGTGAGCCCTAAAATTCCTGAAATTTGTAATATTTAGTCTTGTACTGTTTTATTCTCTAACCATTGAAAGGAATAACAATCCAACTTTTTGCTTCATCAATTTAATACAAAATTAAAAAGAAAATTGTTCAGTTGAGTACTGTTTTATATAAATGGTTATTCTTCATGTCTTTTGCCAAAACATTTCAGTGAAACTTCAATTAAAGAGCACAAACAGAATACATATATATATGTGTGTGTGGATGTTGAAGTCAAAAGATTATACATATTGCATCTAATGAATGCTCAAAGTAGAAAAAACAAATGAAAATGCATAAGTGTTGATAACTTTGATGTTTTTAACCAGTGACAATATATTAGACATGTATAACTAGTGTACAATATAAAATTGTATACCACATAAATGACAACACTGTGAGTGTACCTTACTAATGCACATTGTAATTGAATGCCAAAGGCAATTATTTGGTAACATCGCCTTGAAGATTCAAGCATTTTCACATGTTTTATTACCTCAAGAAATGCAGAAAATCAAATCTACCAGAACTGTTTAGTCATCTGGCCTTTAGGAGTATCTAGTACCTTTATTTGTGGTCCTTTAGATTAATTTTTATTAAATACAACTTCAGAAGAAAAATACAGTATGAAACCCATTTACCTCACAATTGCTCATTGAAACCATTTTTCTTTATAAATTAGCATGAGACTTCAGTAAAAAAGTGCGAATTGTTATACAGTTCCAAATTATGGAGTAAAATGAGAGTGTAAAATTGTATAATTTCAAGAGTTCGAGGACTATAAAGACTTCTGCCCCCGTTTAAATTCTTCTTAATTAAAATGTATGATCTGCATTCAGAATCATCCCAGTTTTCAAAGTCAACAATTATCACCAAACTCCTGCAGATAAATATTCATCCCAAGTTAGTGCATGATGGACAAAAACAGTGTGAGCAGAATCAAGTAACTAACTAGTCAGATCTTCCCAGACCCAGGAAAAAGGAAAGTATCTACCATGTGTGCCGTGAGACCTACTTAATTATGTGGTCTTGGACTTTGTGGTAATGCACTACACCACCCTTGGTTTTTTCCAAAACATCATAACCACAAGATATAGCATCTCAGTATTCCAGGTCGGCAACAATAGAGCTATATGAAGAGTCCTTAGAATCTTAAGCTAACAATTGCAAAACAAACAGGAAAAAGCAACCCAGAATAAAATAATCTAAGAAAGAAAGGCAAATACAACAAGACATTCAAACTCCATAGGCCAATCCATCGGTATCTCCTAGTCACTAGACATGAATTTTTAATTTAATTGACAAAGGTTCTTCCCTGCTAAAAAGAAAAAGAACATGTTAAATCCAGTAAAAACACTAGGTATGTACATGTAGAGCAATTATAAGTTAACATGCAAAAATCCTTGAACTTTTAATATTCAAAATTCAAAACTAAACAGAGTATATTTCACTGAAAACAAGACCATTGAAATCTTAATCCACGATCGAAGAAGACAGTGGATAGGAAATAATCAGAATCAGGTAGAAGTCAAAATTCAAAAGCAAGCACAATACACAACTTCACCAACACAAAATACTTAAATGAGACGGGCTTTCCAGTGGGAAACACAATACCACCTTTAACAATCATGACAGGAGGAATAAGAAAGAAGTTCCATTGATATGGGAATCGTGAAATATAGTTTGACAAATTATGACAGGACAATACATACCCAAGATCAGTACATTTCTGTTTACGTGAGAATTGTTTACAGCTACAAATCATCGGTTGCACTAAAACTTCGAATGCTTACAAATAAATTATGCATTTACAAGTGGAACTTAAGATAATTCAATCCCGTTATTTCTCATGTACACACAGAAATCAGACCAAGCTCCACTTTCTAATCATTATATTATTTCTTTGTTCTAGAGCATAGCTTATGACAGCACCCAATATAGCATACATCAAAGATATGCACGATAAAGGAACACATGTATGTGAGCAACCACAATGGTAATACAAGTAGAACTGCCACCCTCTTGCATAGTACGTAAAATTTTAAATAGAATCAAAATAATGAAACCAATCGATCAAACTATACATACATTTAATAATATTATCAAAATATATATACACACACACATTATATATATATACAGAATAATTCCACACCACATCGATAAGTACAAAATCAAAAGCACAAGATTCATGAAAACGGTTTGCGGATAAGTTATGTTCACTTACTCAGGACAAGTATCAAGCAACAACTCAACTGAATCATCCAATGGATGCCCAAGCTTCTTCTCCTCCTCTTCTTCAAGTTCCTTCAGCCACAAAATTGCATGCACCCTCTGCCTCATGATCCTATATTCTTTTGCCAACCTCTCCACAGTGTACACCTCTGGATTCTCCTTGTGCTTTTTGTACATCTCTGCCTTCTCTGAATCCTTCAAGTATGAGCCCCTGGCACCAGGCTCCCTTGCCTTCATTAACAATTTTTCAAGAATATTACATTACACCAACGGGTTTTGTTTTCTAAAACTGAATTACCCATTCCAATAAATACCACCAAAACTATGGGAACGGAAAAATGCACATGCATTCATATATGTACATATGCAATGTCCTACCATGTGAATACTCTCATACTGCAGGGAACTTCTAAACTTCACTTCCAAGGAAATACAGAGCCCTTTATTACTCATTTACCCAGTCACACTCTGTAAATATAGAAGACACTTAAACCAAATAAGAGCACACATTCTATATCCCCAATTTTTTTCGTATAAATGACCATGAAAACAAAGATCACAAATCACTACGAAATCTTAAGAGCTCATCTTGTTCAAAATTTACTTGATAAACTTACCAAACAAAAACACAAACGCAGACAACAAATGCGCATGTAATAATATAGTTGAATTTTGCATCGTTGTTCAAGCATCAAATTACAAATAACAAAAACAAAATTCAAAAAAAAAAAAAAGTTAAAAATGAAAAACTTTTACCTGTTTCATCAACACGGTTATTTCATCCATTCTATCATCCCAGCCATCTACAAACGCCTTACTCATACGGTTCGCGGCCTCTAATTCCCTCACTTTTGACATCTCCTGGTCCGTCCACCTTGCATCCGAATACCACTTACGCCCCTGGGACTGACCCCGACTGCCCGCACTGCGCTGACTCTGGCCCGAATCCGAAGTCACCTGCTGCCCGATTACTTCACCGTCGAAGTGCTCCTTCGTCAGGCCAGTGGACCAAGACGAAGCTCCCGCATCCCAGCCTAATGGGTCGGGGCCCGACGATCCGGTTCCACCGAAATGGGCCGCCCAATCCGGCTCTTTTTCACCGCTTTCATCTTGAGTAGAAAACGGTTTTTGGAAAGCGAGGAAAGGACTGAGGTTGTGGAACTGCCCGGTCTTACCGTTGGGCTTGATGGAGAGCTGCGTTAATGTGCGAAGAAGGGCTCGCATTTTCTCTGAAGAGTAGACGGGAACGCGCTGGAGGCTTGTTTCAGGGTTTCTTGAGAAATGACGGTATCAGAGTGATGTTTTAGGGTCAGTTTCGGCTCTTTCGAGGTACAACTCCGCTGCGCCAGAGTACATTGCTGATTGGCACAACAGAAGGGAAATACACATTAACCTTGGAAAAACACTAGGAATTACATTCTTCTCTCATCATATTTCTTATAATTACACATTAATTTGATATAATTTGTAGTAATTCTAAAATTTAATTCTGTTTAATAAATAAATTATTTTATTAATCAAAATTCATCGAATTTGATAATATTAACAAAAAAAATCAGATAAATACCTAAATCATTCCATTCCTGCTTCTATTCCATTCCTAAATTATTCTATTCCTCCCAAATTTATTTTTACATATCAATCATGGCCTAATAATTTTTGGCGCATCAAGTCATTTTTATTTTTTATTTTTGAGGAAAAGACGAAAATATTATCACATTTGATATGCTTGGAAAATAGGACTCCATCTCTAGCCGGCATTCTTGTATGATTAAACTTCAAGATCTCAATTTTCACTCTCTAGAACCCTACATAATGTTTGGTTTTGTTTTTAATTTGTTTTGGAGTGTTTTATGAAGATAGAGAGAGAAAAAAAAGATAAATAAAAATAAGTTAGAGATAGTGTGTATGTTTGGATTTGTTTTTGGAGATAATATAAAATAAGTATGGTATGTTTGATGTTGGGTAGTGGGGAGACAAAAAGTACTGTTCATTGTCAATCATATCTCTTTTATATATATTTATATATATATATATGTGTAAAAATATATATAATTTATTTAGTTGTGAGCGATTAAAATAAATATTATTTTTTAATTAATTATATTTTTTGGACAAAAAGTAATTAAAACTGTTTTAAAATAATAAAAAATATATCCAAAACTTACAAAACCAAACAAGATAAACATACACTATATTTTGGCCCATCTCAAAGATGGGCCAAAATTGAAACCAAACATACTAAATTCCCAAATTGTTTCACTTTATTTATACTAAACATATATATAAATTATTTACACTTACAAACCATGATTAGTGATACTATTGTATAAATTTTCTAATATGATAATATACCCTTATTAGATAATTTAAAAAACTAACTTTAGTTATATTTTTCTTTGACAAAAATAATTCCACGCCACTTTAACACCGCAACACCAATTTTTTAATTGTGTGTATAAACTCCAAAACTAAAAAAACAAAACGCACGCCATAGAGAACTCAAAGCAAAAACATAGCAGAAATTCAAAGATGATTCCAATAAATCTTATTCCTCTGCTTCTGTTGAAGGTGTGTCAGCCTTTTGATTAACAGAGATAAAGGCAGTTAATCAACTGCTATGAACAAACTAATGAAATGATTAAAACTACAGCCAACACGCTAATTAATAAAAGCGTGTTTAACAAGAAAAAAATAAACAATGCGCCTTCAAAATGTTCAAAATGACTCGTGAGTTGTAAGTAGCCGTAGGAGGTGTTGAACTAGAAACTCAATTCTTAACATCCTCCTTCAAGTTGTGCTTGGAAGGAAGTCAATCAAGCCAAATTTACTCAAAATTGGGTGGAAGGAAGGGCTAGGAAGAACTTTGGTGAAAACATCAGCTAATTGTTCTTTAGACGAAACATGCTGAGGAGCTAGAAAACCATCCTTGTATTTGTCCCATACCAGATGACAATCAATATCTAGATGCTTAATTCTTTCGTAAAAAACTAGGTTGCTAACTATATGAAGAGCGACACGATTTCGCAAAGGAAAGGAATAGGTGTGGAAGACAACAACTGAAAGTCTTGAAGAAGAGAATGGATCCAAGTTAAATCATAGGCAGTAGCCCCATTTCCTTGTACTCTGCCTCTACTGATGACCTGGAAATAGTGTTCTGTTTCTTAGATTTCCAGGAGACTAGAGCTGGTCCTAAAAACACACAAAAGCCTGTAAGTGGGCGCCTCGAGTCCGCGCAAGAAGCCTCATCAGCATCACAATATGCCTTCCAATCAAGCGTGGAATTTGCAGGGGAAAACAAGCCTTTATACTGCGTGCCTTTAAGGTACTGTAGAAGGTGTAAAGCTCCATCCTAATGTTGTTGACAAGGAGCTTGAAGGAATTGACTAAGCTGCTGCGTAGTGTGGGAAAGATCAGGCCTGGTGAAGCCCAGATATAACAAACATCAATTAATCTACTGTAACTGGCTGCAATAGAGAGTGCATTTCCTGCTTCTAAGGTGAATTTGACGCCTGTTGGTAAAAGGGTGGTAGCAGACTTTGAGTGTGTCACCCTAGCATTTGCAAGAATTTCATTGATATATTTTGTCTCCATAAGGGCCATCGCTTGCAATGAAAAAAATATCTCAATGCCTAAAAAAAACTTAACAACTCCAAGATCCTTTATGTGAACAACTTATCCAAATACTGTTTAATATCTGAAATAAGCGATTCTGAAGATCCTGCAATTAAAATGTCATCTACATATACAAGAAGACAAGAAAACCATAAGTAGGAATTTCAGTAAACAAGCAATAATCATTTTTAGATTGTATAAAACCAAAAGATTCCATCTTGGTGGTGAACTCATGATTTCGTTGCCTTGATGCTTGTTTAAGTCCATATAAGGACTTCTTGAGTTTGCATACATGTCCTGGAGGTACTAAGTAGCCTTCTGGAGGCTCCATATAAATTTCATCATCCAAACTCCCATGGAGAAAAGCATTATTGACATCCAACTGGTGAACATGCCAGTTTTAAGAAGCAGCCAAGGCAAGAAGAACTTTGACAGTGACCACCATGGCTACAGGGAGAAACTCTCAAAGAAATCAACTCCTTCAATTTGTTTGTACCCCTTTGCAACTAATCTGGTTTTCTACTTCTCTATAGAACTATCAGGTTTGAGGTTTTTTTTCATAGATTCACATACTACCAATGGCTCGTTTGTATTTGGAAGAGGGGTAATATCCCAGGTTTGGTTTTGTTCAAGAGCCTGAATCTCTGCATCGATTGCCTGCAGCCAAGCCTGATGTTTGGTGGTCTGTATGTAGTTTCTTGGTTCCTACATCTCAGATAAAAGGGCTACAAATTCTACATGTGCAGGGGTTATAGATTGTACAATTGCAGGTGGGGAAATAGATAAGTAATTGCATTAAAAATCTTGTAGCCATGTAGGTCTACTGACATGTCTAGATGACCTTCTAAGACTTCTTTCATGATTGGCTTCCACTCCTCAACTAGCTTGGTCAAGATGATCGCCTTCAACGGCTCGGCCATCAACCTTGCCCAAGACTTAAGGAAGGGCGACCCTTCTCGTCTTCGAGAAAATTTCAACATCATTTTCTATCGACATGGATGCAACTAGGATCTTTCCTATTAGACACATGGAGGCTCAAATAGACATGGGGATGGAAAAACACTTTGGAAGAAGATGAGTGAAGAAATGAGCCTCTGTATATGTCCCAAAAAGAGAAAATGGACTTTCCAAGCTAGTGTTGGGACTTGGTTGCAGTTGATATAGGAGAAATCAATGTGATAAATACTACTTCCTTAGCTCACTAAGGAGAGCTGGATTTCTAAATACAACCAACACCCTTCACCTACTTAATTATCTGTAGAACTTGCAACTATTGAACCAAATCCACCATATTTTTACACAAATTCTTGTCAATATATCATCATCAGTGTTCATCACCACAAAGAGAAATTCATAAATTTTAACTGCACTAAATCTTTTTGAAGAAGGGGAGCCAATTTAGATAATTTTTTGGCACAACTCAATATTTGTGATTTTTGGAGTTAGCCCAAATCAAACTCGACAATCATTAAAATCGCATTCTCCGATCTAATTGGGTTGAGCCGGGCTGCGCAGTTTTTAATATAGAGTCAATGTAATATATAAAATATACATGGTTATATATTTATCATAAAAGAATAAATATAAATATAAAAAACTTATCACTTTTTTTTAATAAAATTGTGAAAAAGCCCTTATTTCAAATTAAATTATAAATTAAACTGATGGTAATATATAAATATTATTTAAAAATAAAATAAGATGAATATGGAAATAAATTATAACTAAAATAATGATATCATCTATTTCAAGTTCTTGTATTTATCAATGACATAAAAATATAAAAAATTACCAACAAGCATGAATTAGTTAACTAGTTGATCTCATTTATATATTTATACATACTAATGAAAAGCACGTGCATTGCACGTAATTCTTATTATTTCAATAAAATTATTACATTATAATAATATGATAAATTCATAAATAAAAATATGTTATATTAAATTTAAAAAATATTGTTTTTTGCAAAGTAAAGGAATATATATGGTTAAAAATTAAATAACTATTCTCTATTTTATTTATTATTTATATTATAAAAATTATGTCTACATGCAATATATGCATTTTTTAGTTAAGTAAATGTCAATTCATCTAAGTAAATTTGGATCAAGATAATTATAAATATGTTCAACAAGCGCACAAAAAGATACACACATGTATATTTATGTGTGTGTAGGATATACAATGACTAAGATAGATAAATAAAAATATATAGTGGTCGATATTCTTTTTACATGGAGAAGTAATGCATACAAAAATTTAAAACTACGTGCTCCATATACTTAACAATATAAAAATATATTAAAATAAAATAAATAAATTTATTTAATTTATTTTGACTTGGTGTTGTAAAATTATAATTTAATATTTTTTGTCAAATATTTTTTCAATAAACCTCGTACATTCTCAATTAATATTACTTTACTTTCATGATCACATTACAGGAGAAAACAATAAAAATAATACGTCATTGTCCCACATATTACTTTCATTTCATAAAAAACATGCATTTTTTCAAGTTTTCACATCGTATCTTCTTTTATTTATATAGCCTATATATTCTTTCTAGTTACTATTAAAATTTTTAAATATTTCTTTAAATAGTTGTTAGGTGTGACTAAAACTCTCTATTATTATTTATTTTATTAGAATTCTATTTCAATTCAACTATGTACATAATTAACAACTATTATTATAACAACTAACTGCAAAATTATTTATTTGGACACATAAATTTATAACTCTATTATTATATAAAAGGATATATTGGCATCATAAAAAAAAAACATAAAAAGTGTCAAAAATTATTCACACATTTATAATATAAAAGATAGATATATTATACAATACCAATAAAAAATATCATTATTATTATTATTGTCTTAAATATTACCTTATGTATTATCAGAACTTTTGGATATTATTATTATTATTATTATTATTATTGTTATTATTATTGTAGTTGAATGCGATTTATGTAATATGAAATTCAATTGTTAAAATGCAGATTTTTTTTTTTTTTTTATGGACACCCCTTTTAATATTTAACCCATCAATTACGATGTGATTTGGGTTGGGCGGATTGGTTGGGGCCGCCGTATAACTTTGATGAACACCCCTTTTAATCTTAATTTTCAACCAGATGGAGACAAGATTAATGAAAAATTAATTAATAATATAAACTTTTAAGTTTCATTTAATGTCTTGTGAACAATTATATAAATCTGATAACAAATATTACAAATCAAGGGGATGTAGCTCAGATGGTAGAGCGCTCGCTTAGATGCGAGAGGTACGGGGATCGATACCCCGCATCTCCACACTAGTTCTTTTGGGCCTCTGATTTCGGCCCAAAGTGTTGGGTTTTTATATTGTCACCCACCAACGAATACTAGTTTTCTTGTAACAAAATATAATAATTGTTATAATAAAACTATATTAATTCGTTACAAGAAATTGAATGTCCTAAAAAAAAATTAACTAAATTTAAGAGTTGATCAGACCCTCAAATTATAAAAATAAGCACAGTAACACATGGATATACGAAAACAAATTTGTAGATTAGTTCGATAAAATACTTAAAATATTGTCTCAATTAGATTTTCTAAAAGTCCTAGTAAAAGGTAAATTAGTTCAAGAATATAGAAAAACTCATGAATTCGAAAGTTGGGTGTGAACAGTTTGTGACTGTGGCGCCCAATCAAGTTCTCCACTTGTTTCATTGTCTTC
Source organism: Sesamum indicum (assembly GCF_026168435.1). Taxonomy (NCBI): domain Eukaryota; kingdom Viridiplantae; phylum Streptophyta; class Magnoliopsida; order Lamiales; family Pedaliaceae; genus Sesamum; species Sesamum indicum. Next base: position 21,409,441 of record NC_142662.1, read on the forward strand.
TCCTCCGTGTGCCGCGATTTTCTCCTTTTTTCCCCAGCAAAAAGAACCTCCCCCACCTTCTTCTCTTCATTCTATTTATATTAGTTTCCTAGATGTGGTAAGAGAGGAACAGAGTCTTAGTTTAGTCTAGTTCTTTTTTTTTTCCTTCCCTATCCTCTTCCTACCATACTTCTCAATATAATTATAAGGAAATAAGTTGCTCCACATAATATTTTGACTCAGCAATTATGCTAAGAACTCTTTAATGTTCGCTTAGCGTATATGTGACAACCCGTAAGTCACGGGTAAAACTAGATTCAATTTTCGTTAGACGGATTCCTAATAACCCGTGAATCACGGGTTAAAATTGACTTCGATCTTTTGTCTGTTGACTTTTTGATAACCCGTGGATCACGGGTTATTCCTGATATAATTTTTGCTGAATTTCTAGACTTTTCTGGCACTTGAGAAGCTTTCTTGCAACTATTTTTTTTCCCCCCATGAAAGCACCTAAAATGTCAGCAATAAACTCAAGACAAGCATCATATCACAAGAAAACAGGGATATCAACAACAAAATTGTATCATATAATTTTCAGTAATCAAGAATCTCCAAGCATAATTACTATATCAGTTCTAAAGAAACTTAGAGCCTGTTTGGTTGTGTTTTCATTTTTATTTTCAGTTTCTAACAATTGTATTTACGTAAAAATACTTTATTGGTTTCTGTGCGAAAATTGAGAATATGTTTGGATTAGTTATTTCTAAATATAGGTATATAGGTGTGAGAATTAAGAATATAGGTTTATGTACTAATGATGTGACAGAAATTAATTATGAGGGTTGACCAAAATGGTTGGGAGAGAAAGCAATTGTATTTGATTTGAAATAAAAAAAGACATTCTGACAAGATAAGACAAGTATGACCAACCCATATAACCTATAATTTCAAAAAATTCAAGATTAAAATAGGAATGCATTCTCAATGAAAATGGCTTGACCAAACAAAATCTCAACTACCCAAATAGTGAAAAGTGAAAATAATCTCATTGAAAACACAACCAAACGAGCTTTTAAATACCTGAAATTCATGAAAATGAAGAGATCTCTATAAATTATATCCTGAATCGAATAGTTGAAATCAAAATGACATCATCATCGATGTTATTTTTGCATATTAACTTAATAAATGATAATGAGGATCATGAAATAAAGTTTGTTCATGAATGCAGACCAAGAAATGATTGACTATGGAAGACACAATTGAAGCAGAACTAAACTAGCTTGCACAGTCAAAGATTTTTGGACTTGTAGTCTGTACACCAGAGATGTAAAACTAGTGGGATACAAATGGGTATTTGTGCGAAAACGAAGAGTAAGGTGAAATTTTCAGATATAAGGCAAGACTTGTTGCTCATGGGCTTTTACAAATACCCGGTATTGACTATGAAGAAACTTACTTTCCAGTGGTGGACGCAATTATTTTTCGGTACTTAATTCATATAAAAGAAGGACTAGATTTGCGCTTAGTATATGGGTCACTTGATAATGATATCTGTATGAAACTCCCTGAATGATTTTTATTTGCCTGTAGTATACAATTCAGGTTCTCGAATATTTTATTCTGTTAAATTAAATAAATCCTTGTATGGGTTGAAACAATCTAGACGGATGTGGTATAATAGTCTCATTGAACATTTGTTTAGAGTTGGCTATAAAAATAATTCCATCTATCCATGTATTTTCATGAGAAGCTCTGAAAATGAATTTGTTACAAATGCAATTTATATTGATGATTTAAACATTATTGAAACTCTAGAAGAGATTGTAAAGGCTATAAACTACTAAAGAAAGAATTTGAAATGAAAGATTTAGGAAGAACAAAATGTTGTCTTGAATTGCAAACTGAACAGTTAAAGAATTGAATCTTTATGCATCAAGAAACTTATATTGCAAAGGAGCTAAACTGATTCTATATGATCAAATCACATCCATTGAGCACCCCAATGGTGGTAAGGTCGTTATATGTGAATAATGATCCTTTTAGACTTCAAGAAATTAATGAAGAACTACGTGGTCCTAAAGTACCATACCTTAGTGCAATTGAAGCACTAATCTATTCTTTTATCAAACAAGACCTGATATAACATTTGCTACCCAATTATGATCTAATTAGTTATGAGATGTTAGATATTTATCAGATCCTCATAATGGTCAATTTCCAATGGGTTATTAATTTACATGTTGTGGTACAAAAATTTCATGGCTATTTATGTAACAAACAATAAAAACCACATCATCAATGCCAATACATGAGGCAAATTGAGTATGTCTTTGGTTGAGATCCATGATTCAATTCATATGAAGGACTTGCAGAATATTATATGGAAAGATTATTCCAACGATCTTATATGGAGATAATGCGGCATGTATTGCTCAACTGAAAGAAGGGTACATCAAAGGGGATAGAATGAAATATATTTCAACAAAATTCTGCTTTACTCATGATCTTCACAAGACTTGTGATATTGATGCTCAACAAGTGCGCTCAAGTAACAATCTAGCAGTTTATTCATCAAGGCACTCCCTATTGCAATATTCGCTAAGCTAGTCCATAATATTGACATTTGTCGCCTCAAAGATCTCGATTGATATTTTAATGAGGGGAAGTCCATGCACAATGCATTCTTTTTTCCTTGATCATGGGTTTTCCCACTGGGTTTTTCTGGTAAAATTTTTAATGAGGCAGTATATAATTTACGTATTAAAGAATAATATACTGTTTTTCTTTCATTAGGGTTTTTCCTAGTAAGGTTTTAACCAAACATATTTTTTTAATTGATGGACATCCGAGGGGGAGTCTTATCTTGCTATTCATCTCCACCCATCATGATGAAATTTTTTATTATTATTTTGGAGCCTGTAAAAATAGACTATTTTTGTATTAAGATGAAGAAGAAATGAGGTAAGTACACTTTTATTTTTTTCAACTCTAATTCTTATATTGCTGCAACTTTATATTATTTTATAATATTAAATATTCAACTTTTATTTTTAATTATATTTGATAAAGTATTAACAAATCTTAATTTTAAAAAATAAAATATCATTTGAAAATTTTCATCCATATGTTTCTCTTTTTTTTTTTTTTTGGTCAACCAAGAAAGAACAAGAAACATGAGATGAAAGAGAGAGGGGGAGTGAATGAGCTCTCTCAACTTCCAACTTCCCAGACAATATCATATAAATTTCCTCAATTTCAATCTTCTCTCCTATGTCCTTTTCTTCCTCCCCTCTCTTTATTGTTCAGCTTTTACTTTTCCGCTTTTACCAGTCCTCTCCATCACATTCACAGAAACCGCGTTTTTTCATGACTTTTGTCTGGCCCCATTTCCATCTTTCTCTGCTTCTGCAACTGCCCATCAGATTCCCGAGCGCACCCACTCACCTGTTTGAGCACTGAATTGAGTTTGAATCAAGTGGAAACGTAGATATTGGAGAACCCGTCTGTAATATTGTGAAAGATTTGCTCTAATGGCGGAGAACGGTGAGGAGAAGCTAATAGCTGTGGCCCGCCACATAGCAAAAACTCTTGGCCACACCAACACCATGACCGAAGATATTCTCAGGATTTTCTCCAACTTCGACGGGAGACTACGCGAGAAGCTCTCCGACGATGGAGTGAAACAGACCCTCAACTCTCTTGATCGGAAGATCTCCGGTTACGTCTCTGCTGACGCAACAATTTGGTCAAACTCCGCGGATTTCTACTCCTTCCTCGATTCCGTTGACCAATTAACCGCTGCCGTCCGTGAATGGACCCCTTTAGCCGACGACAAGAACATCTCATCTTCCCTACACCGCGCCGAGGATTTGCTCCGTCGGTCCATGTTCCGTTTGGAAGACGAGTTCAGAGACCTCATGGAACGCGGCGCCAAGTCGCTCGACTTGACTGGTGACCGGGCAGCTCATCATCCCGATTACTCCGATGAGGACGACGATGCTTCAGTAGAGGATGACGACAATTGTGTCCCTGTTGCGCAGCCAGTTACGGATTATGACGTTGTGGTTGACGCTTTGCCAGCGGGGACCATCGGAGACTTGCACGAGATAGCGAAGCGGATGGTGGCGGCGGGGTACGTGAACGAGTGCTCCCAAGCATTCAGCCCTTGGAGAAAAGAGTTCTTGGAGGAGAGCTTGTCCAGGTTGGGGTTGCAGAAGCTCAGTATTGACGAGGTCCATAGAACGCAGTGGACTCAGCTGGAGGATGAGATCGAAAAATGGATCAAAGCCATTAATGTCGCTCTCCGGATTCTTTTTCCCAGCGAGCGGCGCCTATGCGATCGTATCTTCCTTGGGTTCTCCTCGGCTGCGGACCTTAATTTCATGGAGGTGTGTAGAGGTTCTACGATTCAGCTCTTGAATTTTGCTGACGCGGTGGCGATGGGGAGCAGGTCACCGGAGCGGTTATTCAAGGTGCTGGATGTTTATGAAACTGTAAGGGACTTGATGCCTGAATTTGAATTGATTTTTTCGGATCAGTACTCTGTGTCTTTAAGGAGTGAAGCAATAGCTATTTGGAAAAGACTAGGGGAGGCTATTAGAGGAATCTTTATGGAGTTAGAGAATTTGATCCGTAGAGACCCTGCGAAGTCTGCAGTTCCGGGTGGTGGATTACATCCCATCACTCGGTATGTGATGAATTATCTGCGTGCTGCATGTCGGTCGCGACTGACCTTGGAACAGGTCTTTGAGGAGAGTGTTGCGCCATCTGTTGATTGCAGAGACGGGGATGATAAGGCATTGTCCTCATCATCTTCATTAGGCGTCGAAATGGCATGGATTATGGAGATGTTGGAGTGTAATCTGGAGGCTAAGTCGAAGGTCTATAGTGAGGCTGCATTGTGCTCTGTATTTCTGATGAATAATTGGAGGTACATTGTGCAGAAGGTGAAAGATAATGAGTTGGGCACACTCTTAGGAGATGATTGGGTTAGGAAACGGACGGCTAAAGTGAGACAGTATCATGTGAATTATCAAAGGAGTTCTTGGAGTAAGATTTTGGGTGTTCTCAAGGTTGATAGTAATTCCACGTCGCCTAGTGCAGCATCCAAGAGTTTAAAAGAAAAGTTGAAGTTATTCAATTCATACTTTGAGGATATATGCAAAACTCAATCGTCATGGGTGATATTTGATGAGCAGTTGAGAGAGGAATTGAGGATTTCAGTTTCAGGGACGTTGTTGCCAGCATATCGCAGCTTCATCGGACGACTGCAGGCTGCTCCAGATATCGGGAAGCATATGGATAGACATGTCAGGTATAGTACTGAGGATATTGAGGCTCGAATCAGCATGTTGTTTCAAGGGACTAGCAGTGGGAGAAGGTGAAATCAAACAAGTAAGCTATAGTGATCAGGAGAAAGATTCATAGTATATGTGGAATCTGGTCTTTGCACTGCTTTGATCTGTACATTCTTCATGTGGTTCGTATCTTGTAATTGAAATCGTGGCTATAATTGAGATGTATAACGTTATGTTTGAACGTGTTCCTAGCTAAACCGTTCCTAACGTGTGAAGATACTTGAGTAAATCTGTGAAAGAGAAATATGGAATTTCATACATTCTTATTGTGGAATTCAGCTAATCTCTGTCACACCCAGATTCATATACTAACAACTCAGTAGAAACGCAAAGGGCAACGGATCAGCTGAATAGAGATAGCACTCACAACATTGTTAAGCATACAATACGAACATAACGATTCAAAGGGCACCGAGCGATTCTGACGTTGAAAGTTTCATGAGCATAATTCTGAAACTGTGCAGCTGATCATGGCCTTCTTGTGCGAGCACTCCTGGAGGTGAGCTTTGAACGAATGTCACTTACTGTGTCCGAGTGACCGGGAACTCATGAAGCAACAGGTCTGCCAGTTTCTGAGAGAGAATCGTGTAGGCCGATTCAGTGGGATGAATGCTATCCCAGAACAAGTAGCCGGAGGGATTTGGGCACACTGGAGTTGAGCGAGTGCAGAGAGGTCCAGCTTCCAGCAATCCAGTCCCGCAGCATCCTCGTCTGGTTTCAACAAATTCTGCACCACCACACACGTTTTAGGCCTCCTTTGCTTTTATTTTTGGCATAGGATCAGGTTTTATACGAATTAGGATACGATAAAATAATCTACCATGGATTATTATGCACAGCTAACGGCACACTCGATGTGTGTGTAAAATATAGAAGACTAATATGTTATAATAATATATTTCTATAGAAAAAAAATATTAATCAATATTAGAGGTAGTTTATTTAGTTTCTAGCTTTATATTAGCGGCTATATTGATGAATGAGAGTTTGATTCGATTAGTATAAAAATAATAAAAATATACTTAAATTTAGAGTTTAATTCATATTTAATTCAACTAAAGCTCGATTTGAGTAATAATTAAGCCAAATTCAAATGCAATTTAATAAGTCCGGTATTAATTCAAACAACTTATATATTATTATTTTTATCTAAGGGCTAGATGAGATTGATATGTTGGAAAAATTTGATGATTTTTGGAAGGCTGGCGTTCGAATAAGTAACTAAAAAGCTAATTAAATTGATTATTTTATAATTTATTTAAGTAATTTTTTTCGATTTTTTCAGCAAATGCGTGGATTCCATTGGTTCAAAATGAGTTGGATTTAAAATGATTCGAGTCTAATATATGGGTAAAAAATGGACGAGTTAAATATGGGATGGTTTGAAAATGATTGGGTCTATTACAAAAATGATATGATTTTGTAATATAAAGAAAATGTTTGTATGATAGCGATTATATTAATATTATTAAAAAGTATTATTATATATGATGAAATCCATTTAAAATCCATTAAAATTCATATAGGATTAATGATCTAATTGGACTTAATCACATTGATATCATAATTATAATAACATATTTCTATAATTGATAATAATATTAATAGAATTGATTGATTCATCAAATATTAAATATGATGAACTCCATTAGAATTCATATAAGCCTCACTATACAAAAGGTAAATTGTTGCAAGGTTAATTACTATAGTAAAAAAAGAAAATAGCGACAAATATAAATTAATCACGGTTTAGCAACAATTAATAATCATTGTATGTGTAAGGGTTATGATTAAAAGTCATGGTGAATATTAATTAAACATAGTAAAAAATATAAGTTTTTGGGTTTTCCGTTGTTTAACTATAATTAATAGTAGTGATTTATTACAATTTTTAGCCCGTCATAATTTATACTGTAGCGAAAATTTTATTTTTTTTAGTAACCAGTAATACATTGAATCAAACTTAGCCCATAACTATCCCATAATTCGTTACTGAAGTTAAATTTTCTATCCAATATGTGCAAGAAATTGGAGGCTACCTAATGCTATAAAGAATTTACATAAGTGCCCCAACTTTTGCAAGTAATCTCACTAGTGGACAAAATTCGCATATTTTTTAATTCCGATAGTATAGGCCCGATTCTTACCTACCTTGAACCTAGATATGTACGGAGTCATAAGAACCACATGACCGTTCTTGGATCAATGATTTATGTCAAACCGTCTTGATCAAGATCTTAATAAACACTAGCCTTTCATGTTCCACATATGACTTTTGACAAGTTCAATACTCTTACAACCTTCGTATTTTATCTCTTTACAAATTTAAGTGTCGAATAACTATAAAACGAGCCTTCTCAATATTTCTTTCTTGGAGACATACAACCTGATTCTCAAATAACCTAAGCATATATTTGGAGGAATCTAAAATTCGATCTGGACCTTAAGTAGATCTTTTCTAATTCGAATGGATATAATCTAGTAATCAATTTTCATCTATACTATTATAAAAGAAAATCTTTTGCGGTATCAATTTTGTAGTACCTAAATTTATCCTTTATTTCATTTTTTTCCCTTTAAAATATTTTGGTTAGATTAGTAATTAATATTTTTTAATAATCTCACAATTATATTTTTTTTATCTTAACAACCCACTGCTCTATATTTCTCTATCAACTTACTTCTCACATTTATTACAATTTGCAATTATAATTTGTTCTTTTCACAAATTTCTTTTTTTTAATTATTTTACACTAATATTCTTTTTATATGCTCGCGAGAATTACGTGCAATAATATTATTATATTTTAAAACAAATAATCAATTACATACAAAATAATTCATATTTCAGATGTGATTAATTAAGTCAGGATTATGAGAACTTACGATACTTGGTTGGGTTGTTGATCATGTCCAAGAGAGGATTGTAGGTGTCAACGTAAAGGATTTTGCTTCCGAGAAGCTCTGCCTCAATTTGCGGCAGCAGCTTTTCAAGTTTGTCATTATAAGACTTAGCATCCGCATTCTCCTTATGACTGCAACTCCTCAGAACTGGAGATTTGGCCGTCATCTGTATTGGCAGACAGCCCACTGGAGGGAGCCCTGATACCACCATTCTACGGCACCCTAGATGATAAAGTTCCTGCAAGTAAATCTCCAGTGGTTTCAGTCAAAAAATATAATGTCCAGACGTAAGATTTGTTGCAGAAATGAATGTTTGGACTATACGGCCCAGCCAATTTACTAGCTGCAATTGGGCGGCATACGGTGAGATATCCAGTTCAATCCCTTATTTACTGGTATTTCGGGCGGCTCGTCGCAATTTGCTTAGATCAGTCTTAAGGTGGGAGGTTTAATTTATTATAATTTTAGTCTTGTAATATCATCTATTGTCACTCATTTAAGTAAATATCGTATTTTTGTACATTTTTTTTTTATCCATTTGGCAATACAACAAAGTAAACATGACACCAATAACGTCTTAACCTTGTGGTCAAGACTAAGATGAGGTCACATAAATAAATTTAAAATTATGGGTTTGAATCCTACCAGATGTGTGGGTACTTGTCCCATATTGTAATTTGTTTGTTCTTAATTAATTGTTGAATCGATGTTTTGCATACCGGTCTTGATCATATTGATATATTAGTTGAACCAATATATAATTAAAAAAAAACTAAGTAAACATGACATTAATAATACTTATACAATTATATCTTATATAATTCTAAGTTATTCCAATCACACACTTATATCATACAACAAAGTATATAATGGCCCCTATATGTACACTATAAAAGAACACAAAAATTAGGTGAGAATATTTACAATTAATTATATGTACATTAAGCAACAAAAGTTTTTACACTATCACTATAATGAGTTTTACAGTTGTAATAGTAATCATATTTGTGTAAAAATTGTCACTTCCCAAACAATTAATGATAGAAAACTTTGCATAAGTCCACACTATAAATAATTAGTGAAATAAGTATATATATAATAACATTTTAGTGAAAATAAATAATAGTTGTTATTATATTTATGTTGTAACTGTAGATGCATTACTAATGATTTATACCTAGGTGTAATTTTATCACTAATAATTATATTTCGATGACATGAAATAACAATCACCAACTCCCATGACGAAAAAAGAGATAATTACATGTACAGATCTTGATCTATATATGGTCTATTTACACAAATTGTTTCTATTATTTGCGTAATTACAAAAACCGCCCTTGACAACAAAAAATCAGGGGTAGTTTGTGCGACGATGTTGATCCTTTTAGAGGTTGTATGTATAATTTTTCAAAAAACAATGATGATTTGTGTAAATGATGTTAAACGTTTTTCCTAGGTGTATGTGTGATTTCTCAAAAAAAATGAATGATTGGTATAGTTAGAACAAAGGTTAGTGCATGTTAATGTGTTCTCCCAAATATTATTAGCTAATATTTTGTGGAGAAATTATAGTCCGGACTCGACTCGGCCAAATGTAAACCACTTATATGGCAAGTGCAATACACTTGTTGTGTGATTGGTGTACAGTTCAATGAAAGTGCTCACTCACATAGCAAGTGAGATACACTTACTTTGTGATTGACTTGATCAGGCCAAATTTGATCCGAGCAAGAACCTTTCATATTTTATTACTCATATTATTTTTGGTTGTAACGAAAGACATGCAATAAAATGAAGGGAAGAGCCAGAATCTGGACCTTAACGAGGTTTTGCAGCTGCTTTTGCAGGAAATCTTGGTACTCATCAATGGTAAATTGAATCCTTCTGGTGGGCACATCATAGAAATTGAAAATGAAGTCATTGGTTCCAGCACTAACAATAACTAGAGCACTGCCCAGAATTCTTGCAACCTCTTTTTCGCCTACAATGCCCTCAAGCCTCCTAATGTAGTGCTTCAAGTACCCGGGCTGCTTCGACATGGGGATTACATGGGAAAGTGACGTCGTTAGGTCGTCGTACCCGGACCCAGCCGATGCAAAGCTGACTCCAGTAACCATATCTTGCTCCGATAAATAGGGGTCCAAGTATGGAGGAATAGTTTCTTTGAGGCCCATCATAGCTGCCAATATGTCGGGTACGAGTTTTCCATTAGAAAACCGGCCTGTTGGAAGGCTGCCGGGGAAGTCTAGGCCATAAGGCGGGTGGTCGCCTTTGAATGGAGTGATTATGTAGTTGTTGTTGCCGGTATCGACCGACGAGTCACCAAATACAAGAATGGCCGGAAACTCAGGGATTGGGTTGCCGTTGCATTTGTATGTGATGGTTATGCAAAGTTGTGCTGTGATGAGTGCAAATAAGAGGGCAGTATGAAGCATGGCTAGGGAAACCCTTTTCTTGCTAGTAGGAAGATGCAACATTATACTCGTGATAAAGGGTTCATTTTATTTTACTCCTTGACCAAATATTGATAGACAAAAAAATTTCTACTAAATATAAAAAAATAGGAAAAAATGCAAGTAACCCGCTTGTGATATTGCAAATGAGCAAATTACCCCTTATGAAAAAATAAATAGCGCATTACCTTCCTGCAAATACAAAAAATTACCCCCCTATGATTTTTAAAATGAAGCAATTTACCTCCCTGTATAAGGAGGTAAATTGGTTCATTTTAAAAATTACAGGGGGATAAATTGCTATTTTTTTTCATAGGGGGTAATGTACTCATTTTCAATATCACAAGGAGGATAAATTGCTATTCACCCTAAAAAATATATTATTATTTTCGTTTAAGGAAGTGTTTCGGCTAATTTAGGTCGTAACAAGGATGCCTGTTATATTTAAGTATTTAACTCCGTATTAAAGCGTTAAAACGCATTTTTTTCCCCTCCGTAAAATTTGTACTTTTTATAAATTAAATATGTGTTTGTACAAATAAATTGTTACAATTGGGCAAAACATTCTGAACTACAAAATATAGGCTGTCGATTTGTTAAGTTCAATTTGAACCATTGATTTAATTCAATAAAACTATTATTTTATATTGGTAAAGTCTAATTTGGATAAAAAAGATTTAAATTATATATATATATATATATATAGAAGAAAAGTACTGATTGTGTAAAGGAAGAAAGGTTGATTAGGAGGATCCTTTCCATACTTGAATGGTTTGTTGGGGTTTCTTAGCTTTGTCTCGTGATCTGCTTGTCAAATGTTTCAGAGGTATTGGGAACTTGAAACTGTGTCATTACTCTATGTCCTGTAGTGGCTACGAAGCATGTCTCGATGTAGATTTTGTTGCTTAATTACTGATACCTGCTCCGGATGGAAACAGCCATTTCTTTCCTTATATTCTAAGTCCTAGTAATATATTAATAAATAGTGATAATTACACTACTCACCCTTCAGCTTTGGTGTAATTATATACAAATTCTCTATAATTTAAAAAATTACATTTAGCGCCCTTAGAGTTTGCTTCCGTGTAACAAATAAAACCCTCAATTAGTTAAAATTTACTGAATTTGCTATATCAACAAAAAAAATAGGAAAAGAAAACTCTATATTTATCTTTGATTGATTTGTTGCAAGTCAAATAAATATTTTTGTGATAAGATTACCCTCATATGTTTTCACGCGTTAATGCATGTTAGGAAGTAGATTTTTACCATTATAAACATACTTTAGTTGGAAAAAAATTATTTGACATTCAACAAGTCATTAACAAGTCAATTGAGGGTAAATATAAATTTTTATTCATTTTTTTTTAATATTAGTAAATTTGGTGAATTTTGACTAATGAAGTAACTTATTTGTTAGATAAAAGCAAATTTAAAGGATGATCGATATAATTTTTCAAATTAAAGAAAAATTATGTATAATTACACTGACATTTAGGGACGAAAGTGTAATTATTCCTAACAAATAACGTGTGGGTTGAAGCTAAGGACAGATTAATCTTCATTCATTCGCCAGCTGATATATAAAGACTAAAGAGATACTGATATACACTGCAGAGATTTTGGTTTCTTAATTTAGTTATTATGTTGGTTGCTCAATTTACATGTTTCATTCCTAATTTGCACAAAAAAGAAATATATTTATATTCTATAATTAAAATGTGAATTTGATGAGTGTTTGTTGGTATACCGTATATACGTATATTTATCTATGTATACTGATGTGGTTTGTTATTTTAACGAAAGAATGATATGAAAATTTTACTTATGATATAATTGGGCACCAGATGATCATACGCGGTTTACGAGAGGGTTTTGAGTATGTATGAGAGGTCAAAATCAACGAGTTGTTGTATTCCCATTAAAAAAATAATATATGGAGTATTTATAGTAGTACTGAGAGTTTTAGAATGTGGTATATTAATGTGGTTGTGATTTTAACGAAAGAATGATATGGGAATTTTACTTATGACATAATTGTGCACCAGATGAATATATGCGTTTTACGAGAAGGTTTTGTATATGTATGAGAGGTCAAAATCAACGAGTTGTTGTCTCCCCATTAAAAAAATAATATATGGAGTATTTATAGTGGTATTGAGAGTTTTAGAATGTGGTAGGGTGTATGTGTTTATTGTGTAACTTGTATGTAAAAATTTACTTTTTTACTCTTGTAAATAAATGAATACCACCAATATATACATCATATATCATTTGAGAGTAAAAAGACACAAGAAGGATTTAGGGCTTGATTAAAAGACACAAGAAGGATTTAGGGCTTGATTTAGTTTGAACAAGTATTTGGGTCAAATATTGAACAAGTTGGGGGTAGGAAAGAGATGTTGGTGGACCGCAACTACTTGTTGGGATGTGCGAGGACATGTGAGCCCCTAAGACAAGCCATAGCCAGTTTGAGGAGCTAACCTTTCCCAAGGTGTGCCTCGAGAGCTCTAGCACTTGAGGAGGTGGGCTCGAGCTCATGGACCTCGAACTCGAGGCGCGAAGCACGGGCTTAGGGCACTACTCGCCACTCAAGCTACCAGTGCTCGTACGCACCAGGTTCCAGCTCGAGGCACCTGTTGGAACAAGTGGCCCTCCCGCGTCCAGCGTCTAGCTCTAAGCGGTGGATCGCGGGCTCGAGCTGGCGAGCTTGAGGCGCGGTGGAACTCAAGCCCGAGCCCTCGAGTGACGACTGCTGTCCCATGTGCTTTGGGAAGAGGCGCACAATATTGTATTCAATGGGTTTTGAACTCAGGTAAAATTTGTGAAAAAGTAGATGTCTCTACCACTCTACCACCAAATATTTGCTACTAATTTTATTTTCATTCTCTATTAGTAAGGGTTATTCAGAATTCTTTCATGTGTTTTGAGGAATTTTAACGTCGTCTTCAAGAGATGAGACTCTCTGTTACACTAGAGGATTTTCATGTGTTATGGAACGTGTGATCAGTTGCCAAGTTGTCTTACTCTAATAATGATGAAAGGTATTTTTATTTCTATCCCTCCTTTGGAGAGTAGTTATTTTTTTTTAGAGGGGTTCACCTCTTCTTGGCTTCAAGGTGGGTGAAGAAGAGTAGACATCTCTTACTTGTAGTGACGAAGCCCCTCAAGACCTTGAGGAAGTTCAGGTAGCGCTTTTTTTTTTTTTTTTTGTTTGAATAATATGGATGTTGCCTCACGGGTAGTTTTTTTCCAACTCATATGATCAAAAATTTTGGTATGTAATTTGACATTTATCACTTGGGATGAATTTCTTCCGACTCATTTAGTCGGATATTTTAACATTAACTCAGAGGTATTTTATACTTGGGGTGAATTTCTTCCTACTCACTTAGTCAGATTTTTTAACGTTCACTCAGTGGTATTTTATACTTGGGGTGAATTTCTTCCTACTCACTTAGTCAGATTTTTTAACGTTCACTCAGTGGTATTTTATACTTTAGGGTGAATTTTTTCCGACTTACCTGGTCGAATATTTTGGCGCTAAACTCCACAATATTCCATATTCATAAACCGACCACCCATGGATGCCCCATGGTATGGCCATGTCTGTGGTTGGGTCTCTACTTTGGCTAGGGGATTCCATGCCCTTGGGCTTCCTTATAGGCCTGCTTGGTTTTCTTCTTATCTTTAGGCCACTTAAGCTCCATTTGGTCAATTTACTTCTTCTAGGCATCTCCTGCCTAACTTCTAAGCAGGGGGGAGACACTTTTTCTCAGACTCCCTGGGAGCACTTTGGGCCCTCACTCGGACTGCGCTTCCTACAGGCAGTATGGGTCCCTTTAATGTTTTTAACTCGTAGAATTTCTTTTGTTGCTATTCTTGCCATGATAATTGAAGCAACCACAATAGTGGAGCAACTTTCTCAACTTGCCTAAGCCATAATCGATCTCCCAAAATTTTTAGAGGACCAAATATATCCGAATCGCCCAATTATGAACAATCTTGAGCATATTAATGAAATTATGTATTGTTCTCAAGCCAAGCTAAGGAAATAAATAGGCGAATGAAACACTACCATAGCAAGACTCAGTGTGAAAATCCAACCTACAATATCTATTAACATACTACCTATTAAATAATTGGAAGAGATGATCACTAACATCATAAAAGTTCAATATGGAGGACCTACCTAAAAATTGCTAGTGTATTTTAAACCATATATCAAGTGAACTGATACAAGAATGCCAATGGGATATCAGTTGCCTAATCTACAACAATTTGATCGAAACAACGGCTAAAAGCATCATATTGTTTGTTCATTGAAATGTGCATATATGATTACATTAACGGTGACCTTTGATAACACGAATTTACTTTGTATTAGTTTTCCGAGATTTGGACTTCGGTAGCTTAGAATTTAAGTACTTTTATTAAAGAAATGTAAGCTTGAAATGAAAGAATACTTCTTGATTAAAAGATGCTTGGAGGAAATGTTTTCAACAGGGAAAGTGTTGTAAGAAACTAACAGAAACACTTTCAAGTTAACCCATGCCCATGGATTATCATGAAAATGCTCCATATAAATACATACAACTTAAGCTTTTGTTGTGGGTTAATTTTGATGAGCGTTGTTGTGGAACCAAAACATGATACCCAATGTTTGCTCTAATTAAAGTCATCTATGGGCCCATTTTAATGTAACTATCATATTTTAATTTGAAAGGAAAGGGAGAAGGAAATGGATTTGCTAAAATGGAAGAGCTTGTCTCCAGTAAAAATTATTTTCCTTTTCTTCTACTTGAGAGAGAAAAACTTAGGAGGAAAGATATAAAAAATTTATTCTAAACAAACATGCATAACAATTATACATGAAACCTTTGCACGAAATGATTATGAAATCATGAGCAAAACACAAAATATGCAAGAAGAGCATATCATATATGTGTACATTTTTGCACTCCACTTGTTGCAGTTGAGCTGAAATGCTTCAAAGCATTATAACACCACGATGAAATCGTCCATCTAGTGACTTGCAGAGACCCAAGTGTTGTTCCTCTAATGATATCTATACCTTTGGATTTCCCAAGACACAATTGAGGTGTTGGGCACATTTGAGAAAGGGACACGGATAGTGCACGTGGTGGAGATGCATGGGCGGGGATGCTCTCACAGTGGAGGCCTATCACACTACAAGGTGGATATGAAGGGCAAATTCGCAATGGAGGCATGAGGTGATTCCATAAAGGGGGTGCAGGGATATGTTGTAATCGAGTCTGAGGAACGTTCAAGATAGAGGCATAATTTTCACCTGAGGTAGAGTGTTTGCTATTAAGGTGGAGATATGAGGTGCTTTTGCAGCAGAGGCCCAGGGCACATATGAGGTGGAAGTTCAGGGTACTCTCACAGTGGGGGCACGATTCAATTGTGCATGGAGGTATGGAATGTGCCACAACCAAGGATGAGGCATGGTGCACGCTAGAGGATGAGGCATGATGCCCACAATCAATGCATATGGGGTTGCTTTTGCGACAGGTGGCATGTGGCATGCACAAAGATGGAGGCGTGGCCATGGTTGAGGCACTAGAATGACCTCATGGTAGAGGCCTAAGGCATACATAAGGCAACGGCGTGTGGCAGTCTCTTAGTGGATGTGTGTGGACATACCTCAGTTGAGGTATAGACGTGAAGACGCTATGGCAATAGAGACTTGGGGGCACTGTTACTTCTCTAGGAGAGTCATTTCTTACACCTCCGTGAGAGTTCCTTCATCTATCTCTGGAACAGTTCATCATTCTCTTCCTGTTACAGGAGAGTTCATTCTTCCTTTTCTAAAAGAGTTTTTGCCTCCTCTACATGGGCCTTCACCTTGCTTGGAGGTGAGTAGTGGGGGTAAGGTCTGACTACTAGCCATAATATATCTTGGGGCCTCTCCTTCCCTGATTTATCATCTTCCGGGGTTGAGGGAGAAATTCGGGCTCAATTAGTGGACTACCGAAAAAAGGCCTTTAGGTGTAATTGGTGAGGTATTGGGCTACTACTCTTTTTTCTGCTTGGGTGGAGCAAAACTCCATTAGTTTCTTGAGTACTTCTTTGGTCAATTGAACCATTATCATCAACGCTCATCATATTTCTCCAGCAGATCTTTGTCCTTGGTCCTAGGTCGGAGAGAATTCCTAGTTCATATTTTAAAATGGAGGAGTTCCCTCCAAGATGATTCTTTGTGGGCCCATCTTGATCATTCATCATTAGTTTTCTAGCTCAAAATTGTGTTTCTATTTGCAATACTTGAGCTAGTTTCCCACATATATTACCAAATTAATGTTGCAAACATCAATAATTTTGTTATAGAGTAAATGGTATACAAGTGAAACTCTTAGTATGAGTGAAAGACCTAAAGCCATGCAGTTCTTTTTCCTAATTCAAACCTCCTCCCAAATGAGCTAGGGAGGACATATTTATATATAAGATAAGTTTTCTTCATTGTATGTTTGGTTCAAATTTCTCCATTGCTTGGGAGGGCATTTGAGTAATTGTACCTCATAGCCATTCAATTAATATTCCCTTTGGTTGATGTTTTCTATTAATGTTGATGTCGGAAATCACACTTTGTGATTAGTGCATGTGACGTGATCCTTGCTCTTCAATTAAGGTTGATGATGTAATATTGTCAAACTAAATCTAACATATCAGAACATGTCACAAGGTACTTTTGTTACCGATTCACTTATACGTAGGTCTTCAAGAAATTTCATGTGGATTATGCTTATTCTCTGAGTACTACGTTGGTGATGTGAAAAAGATCCATTAAGTCCTTTTGAAAAAGGTGAAGATATTTTTTTATCATCAAGTATCCTATTTGACTGCTATAGGAGCACTTTTATATCTTGAAAATTAGATGATATAACTTTTGCAGCTAATTTAAACATAGTTGCAATCCTACTCAAAGACAATGAAATGAGACCAAACATATTATTTGCTTGCTATCTTTGTGGAACACTTGATATGGGATTTTTCTATCCATGTAATTCAAGCTCTCAAGTTATTATTTGGTAATTGGCTAACATATGGAGGTATTGTGATTTTGAGATTAATTAACCAGTCATTGGTGGCTCCATATTCAACTAATTCTAAAATAATTGCAATTTATGAAACAAGTAGATAATGTATTTAGTTGAGATCAATCAACAAATATATCAATAAAAAATGCGGATAAATAGTTAAAAATGATCTAAGAATACTTTATGAAGACAATGTCGTGTGCCCAACTCAAATACTGAGGGTTATATTGAAGGAAATGGGATAGAGAATGTTTTACTAAAGTTTTTTTATACACATGAGCTCCATAAAAAGGGAATTTATGTAAGATTTACTCACTACTCACTAGGGCCTTATGTACAACAATGTTTAACAAAATTATACATAACATCAGAATACATTGTCAAAAGGAACATCACATAATGATATTATACTTTTGAGGGATGAATGCATATTATACTCTTTTTCCTTCACTTGCAATTTTTTCATTGGGTTTTTTCTTCGCAAGGTTTGAACGAAATAATTCAATACACTTAAGTCCTAAAGTATATAAATATGGATCCCGGGGTATACAATTGCTACTTCCTATTAGATCATTGTATAACAGGAAAAATAGTTCAAGTACTGACTAAAAAAGATACATGAGATTTTTTTTTGGCAAACTAAGACGTGGGAATAACTGTTGATATTAAATATTTTTTGCTTATTTCATGAAGGTTCCATGGTGTAGAGGTTAGCACTCTGGACTTTGAATCCAGCAACCTGGGTTCGACTCCCGGTGGGACCTTTTCAAAATTTTAATATTCTAAAATTTATTTTTGCTATAAATTACTAATTAATAACCTAACATAATTGTTTATGAATTGATGCCAATAAAAGTCAATATTAAGTCTGGCCTAAGTGGCCTTTATGAACTGTTGAGACAGATCGATCCAAAAAAATTTTTAAAAATCTTCTTTTATTTTTGATTGGTTAGGTTAATCATTAATGCCGGGATTTACTTGGAAGCTATGAATCTTGTGACATATAAAGAACTCAGTCATTTCAACAACATCATATAAAAGCAATATCTGCCAACAACATCACATTCATGAAGAATTAAAAATAGAGTATTCAATGTAAAGGATCCTCTTATCCTTTGGATTAATCAAATGAAGAGATACATGCACCAAAAGTCTGTAATTCGTCATAGAGCATGTTACGGATGGATACATTTAAGGTTGTGAAATCTGTGGTTGATTATAATTCTGCACTCTTCAAAATCACTTCACAGGTGAAATTGTATTATCAAACAATCACTGATGTTGATATGTTGGAGAAAGCATTCTCTTCTAATGGAAGAATAAAATAACGAACTCTTGATGAAAAATTAGCAATCATGTCCCACCAGTTCAAAGCCATTCCATTGGCGCAAACATCACTAATAATCGAAACCATGTTGGTACTGAACACAATAAGGATAAGTTTTAATAAAATAACATTTTATTAACCTAAAGAAAAAAAGATAAAGATAAATCTTATCTAAACTCGTGAAGCTAAAAATCATGATATTTAGACTAATATGGAAGACATAATTGAGCCTAAGCATTTGAACTGTCTCACCATTGTTAATTTGTTGAAGGATCCAAATAATAATAATGAATAATATTAAAATATTATTAAGTAAATAAGTGAATAAATTAATATTTATCTTTTTATGATTGATGTGCTTATATGTATATGAGTTTTAATAATTTTATTTAGTGTCAGATCATGGATTTTTCTTATAGCTTTACCAACATAATAAAACTAGCGGAGACCAATGCTTTGTAGATAGTGTAATGATACATATATATTATCATAATGGATGGGAAATATTTTCTCAATTTAACATTTATGAAATGTTACCACCATCTCAGTCTAGCAAATCCGATCAAAGGCTGCAGAAGAGTTAATATAGTGCTACCTAGTAGCACTAACTTCATATAATGGAAAGTTTATATTCATCTGAGTCTAAAAGAAATTTACTTTGCTTTAACGATTTACGTCTCAATGGTTACCATATTGGGACCACAAATGAAGATAGTAAATAGAATCTATCCGTTGCTTCACGTAGTTTGAGATAGAAGCGTATTGATGCTTTTCTACTCTATTTAGGTGATTGTCGAAATTCTCTATAGGCTACTTGACAAGGGACTTGAAGAAATTCCCATCTTACAGCCCTTGATAGAAAGCACTGGGTAATACCTCTGAGCGACTGAGGGAACCTCCAGGCAATGGTATTGAAGCCTCGGAGATATCCCATCAAAGACGCTGAATCCTTTTGCTACACCGAGAATAAGCTCATGGCCATCTTCTAGTGTTGCTTGCTATTGGCAAACTAGCGGAGGAACAAGGAGTGAAAGTCCTTGAATGCCCTAATAGAAGCAGTGGTCAGTTGATTGCACTAACAAACACTCGACACTTGACCCTACCTGTGTAGCAATGGAGGAGAGACGCATTCCCAAAGGGGACAAGTGCTCTTTGGTGTAACATCTACAAATTTTTATATACAATTGTAGGATTAATTGGTAATTATTAAAAAAATTTAGTAAAATTATAAATAAATAATATATTCAAATTTTGATCATATTAAAACTTGAAATGAATAAATTGGAGCTTCTTATAATATTTCAGAGCAAATTATATTAATAAAAAAAATTAAGAAACGTAATTAGTATTTCAAAAAAACATTAAAAAAAAGAGATGATAGTGATGGATGCGGCTCACGTGGCTAGCACCAATTTTATTATTAAGCACACAAACACACAAACTCTAACATACACACACACACACTCTTACGGGTCAAGGAATAAGTGAGAAATTTTTTAATTTTAATTATTATTAATTTATATAATAATATTATTTGATTAGTGCATTTATTAAATGAATTTATATATCCTATTTAATATTTAATCGAACAATTTTATGAGTTTGAATATATGAATTAGTGATTGATTAAAAATCCCATTTGCTTTATGTATGTTATAGTTGGTCAATTAATTACTTAATTTCTTAGATTTATTTATTGCTATAGTTGATTTATTCAATTTAACCAGTTTTGTTAACCAAGTACTTAATTATATGTACTGGTGTTTAATAAATTACTATAATAGTGAGGAATTGACAGAAATTAATAGAAATATTAAAAAAATTATATTTTAAAAATATTATGCTTATTAAAAAGGAATATGAGATTTTCACAATAATTTAATTAAGGAATGCTATAGGGAACGGTAGTTATAAAAATACAAGGAGTTTGAATAAATCCTTATGAGTTGATTGATAAATTAGCAGTACAAAAATAACCATCTTTAATCCCAATAATAGTTATCACTGTATGTATAATCCAATGTTTTAGCCACATGCAAATTTTGTCACTGTAGCCCATATCTTTTAGTCACATACAATCTTTATCACAAGAACTAGATATTTTTTGTCACATATAATACTTATCACTAAATTCAATATTTTTCTAATAACGAATATAAATAGTCACTGTTAAAACTTTTAGGTTGTCATGATAAATATTAAGTAAAATATATATATTTTTAATTATGATCATATAGTGATCGATGACAATAAAAATGCGAGTATTTGCTCATTTATAATGACATAATTAAAATTGAATGTAGTGGCCATAACCTCTATTTGAACTTTAATGTGATTAATCTTTGTTTAATTAATGATACTATGAAAAACTAATTGATCGAAAAAGATTAATACTAATTGAAGAAGTATATATTACAAAATTGCCTATCATAAAGAATTAAAGATAATACTATTAATTCATAATTCAATATTTACAATATGAAATGAAAAACTAAAAGAAATTTGTTCTTGGAAAGTAGATTAGCCCACTTCAAAACTTGTTGAACTTCAATCCTACAAAAAGGACGAAAACAATATAATTTAATAATTACAATATTATTGATATATTGATTATACGTATTATAACATATTATAGGATGCGGAGCTCAAGTAAAGGATGGTTCAGCTCTTTTTACTAATGTAAAATCGTTTATTGGAGGTAAGTATAGTTAATTGACTTTATATATATATATATGTACTTTGTGTTGTACATTTAATAGTGACTTATTGGTTATTGTCTAAATTACCTTGTTATTCTTTAAAGTTGTAGTTATGAGTTTATATGTGGTCAGGGTGTAAGAAAGATTAATGATTGTGTTGTGCTATATTTGATTGTTGAATAAAATTGATTGATGAAGTTTCTGGTAGGAAATTGATCATTGAATGGAAATGGATGATGATATTATTGATGAAAATATTGTGAATTGAGATAAAGAGATGACTTACTTAGCTGGGGGCATATCCCAATGGCTTATAATTCAAGATGCACAAACGAGCTGGGTTGGGTTAACCCAACTCAAGATGGGATTGAACCAATAAAAAAATAAGGTGGTCCTAGGAATCAATGCTTGGGACTAGCCCAGCCCAACCCAGTGACTAAGGACCACCTAGGTCGAGCCTGTCATGCCCTTTTTCTTTTAATAATGCTTGGAATATAATTTTTATTTTATTCTTCTATGTTGACTATTCTAATAGTTTTTTTTTATACTTTTGAAACTCTAAAATTTTTTATATTTATTATTCTACTTTTAAATTTTTAGTACTTTAACTCAATAATACTCTTTTTTTTTTAAATTTATTTTAAGTCCTTTTCGAATTTATTATCATCTAAGTTTACTATTGTAAACTTAATGGTCAAATTATTATTTAAGTTTATTGTATATTCTTAACTATTATTTTTTTATATAAATTTTTATGTGATTTAATTTATTATTTATTTATTTCATAAGATAATTATAAATTTAGTAATTATCTATAATTAGACCTCAATATCATAAAAACAAAATAAAACAAGTACTTTTGGGCCTATTCCGGGCCTCAACCTGGTTCGTGTTGGTTCTGGGCCGACTTGACCCACTTTTCATCTTAACTTATAATAATACAATTAATGACAAGTTGTATGTTGTTATTGATCAATGAAGATGATGTGATATCATACGAGTTGTCTGTTGTGTGATACTATTGGTGATGTAACATATCATTCGAGGAGTGTGACGTATGATATAATTGCTGATGAGATAATATACGAGTTGTGTGCTGTGTGATATGATTGATGATAAGATGTCATACGAATTGTGTGTTATGTGTTATCGGATAAAGAAAAGAAAAAAATATTGTGATTCAGATGATGATAGCCAAAAAAGACCATTGAGTTATGCACTCTAATGAGAGTAAGTAAGACCCTAAGAGAATAGACGATAACTCCAAGTATTATGTTGTAAATTGATATATGATCATTGGTATGATTATGTGTTACTTCTTAAATTTATTTTGATTGCATGGCGAGTGTCTATTTGTTGGTGTCATCACATAAATTCATTTTACTGTATTTGGCGGGCTTGCTCCGGTCCACCCTGACTTCCCTAGAAGGGGTGCGAGGAACTTCACAACTGATGGGGCTTCAAGAGGATCATAAGGGATTGGAGATTAGCAGGATCAACAAGATTAGATCGGTCTGCGCCTCCTTGCGATTAGGGTGTCAATGAGGCCCCTACGACCACCTAGAGGACTTTGGTGGCTCTTGCGTGAAGATCGACTCCTTTCTACCTCTCAACTCCGATGTTAGATGCATTGTTAATCCTCACATTTTAGTTTTGTGTTCCCACAAATTCACTTGATGTGAGAAAAAAATTGCTTATTTAAACAGGTCCAACTCGAGATCTTTAGGCATGGGTTCTTGCAAGAATTATAAAGAGAACTGCAAAAGAACAAGGTAGCAGACCACGCACAAGTCAATAAACAATTGTACTTTGCCTTGACAAAGTTTGGGGGGGAGGGAGGGAGGCGTACTCTTAACAAATGATGATCATTCAATTGAGACTGTATCAATTTTTTCATAACCTAAGGAATTATCCAACACAATTAGTCAAGAAATCCAAACCCATTTATGACAAGCTTAGAAGGTAGAAACACATAAGGCACAAGGAACGAGGTACAACATCTTGCCCAATTGGGCCCTGCTAATGAATCATAGCCAACCTAGGTTCACGGATGATCATTGGTGTGACTTGACCAGCACACGTGACATGTCAACATGACTGTCCCCCTAATGGAACACCGACTTGGAAACAATTTGTACGAGAGTAACTAAACCCAAAACAAATTGACACAAGGGCTAAGCTAACCCAAACAGGTAACAAGCTTATTCTAAGTAGGCACCTTACCTGTTAAAATGAAAGTTTCTATTACCCGCTTGTGTGGGATGTGGTCGATGTGCCATATATTTGGACTAATCGAATTCCACGAAATTAGATTAGCCTAAAATCACGGGATGTGGAGACCATGCCTAATCGCCGCTACATTTCTCAACCAGCTGTTAAGAATAGGAGACCAGGTTGAACAAGGCAGTTAGTCATTCAATTAGCTAAATAGCCTATCCATTCTCTTGTTTTTGTATTTTTTTAATTTGTTTTGTTTTTTTAGCACTCCCCTCGTTTTTTTCTTCATTCTTTCACTTAGCCTTTTAATTTTCAAGTAATTCTAGTACATTTGTTTTCTAATTCTTGCTTAAACATCCACAAACTTGAGCATAAGAGTGTCGACATCTTTTTTGTAAGTTACTTTTTAAAAGTCATAAAATCCTCTATTGGTCCTTTGATATTTTAATGATGCTTCTAGATTTAGATAAGCATAAATGTAATAGTGTTGATGAAGTTATTAGTACAATATCACTTAATAGCCTATATAAGTAAGTGATGCACGTATTAGTTGGAGTATGAAAAACATGATGAAAGTTCATAAAAGTTCATATTGGCTAATTGCCGGTAGATCATTTTATAATAGAAAAAATACTTAATGTTTAGACTTTATAGATACTTGCCATTTTTTGTTTGGATAAATTGTGATATGGAGATATTTGTTGAGACTAAACTTTGTACAAGTTTTTCATCAAGATTCCATGGTGTAGTGGTTAGCACTTTGGACTTTGAATCCAACAACCTGGGTTCGACTCCTGGTGGGACCTTATGAAAATTTTAATTTTTTAAAGAAATATTGAAATAAATTACTAATTAATAACCTATGATTATTTGTTATGACTTGGAGCCAACAAAAGTCAATATTAAGTTTGGCCTTTATAAACTTTTGACATGAATCGATCTAAACTACGTTAAAAAAAATCTTCTTTTTATTTTGGATTAATTAATTGGGTCAAAATATGTTCAAATTCATTTGGAAAGGACTTAATTTATGGTGTTCAAGTCTAATAACAATTACCTCTAGTTAAGAATCCCTAGTTCATATTGATATACAGGGGCATTCAGACTATGTATTAATACAGAACAAATAAAGACCAAAATTCTGAAACATATAATTGTATGCGATATGGAAACATATTTCCAGGTTCCTCGCGTGCCAGATGCTGAGAACATTTTGATCACTAGTATGTACTTGACTGTATGCAAAACTCTAGTGGCATACATGTCTCTCTGGCGATGCCAGTGCGAACCATAACAAGTCGAGACATGAGAATTCTTGAAGGAATTAAAATATCATTTCCTACCTTGCACTACATCTTGGCTTCCAAAGGGAGTCCTCTCGAATCTTGAACATTCGGGTACTATGAGGGACAATGTGAAAAATTTAGTTCGTTGATGCTTGATGTGCGAGATATGTTTGAGGAGGGCAAATTGTTCAATGTCCTGCGGGATTGAAAGCTTAGGCTCAGACGGAATTAGAGCATTAGAGCATCAATGACTTGCTTTCTGCAATTGTTGTTGCAGACCGTCTAGTGGACTACAAAATCACTAGCTAGGCTAATCCAAACAAGATGAATAACGAGTCTGGAAAGGACAAAGGAAAGGCTGGCAAAGCGGGTAGGGATGGAAAGTCCAAGAATAAGAAAAATAAGGAGTTGACAAGGATGGGCAATAAGGATACCGCCCAACCTATTGTCGATAGTATAAAGAAAGGTTGTTTTCTTTGTAATGGTAACCACCACATGCAAGACTGTCCCACGTGTGGAAAGCTAAACTCTCTTGTGGCTGAGTTGGATGATGGTGATGAAGGTAGATCCTCTCAGGTCAACCTTTTGAAGTTGCTGAGTGCAATGCAAGAGAAACCCCCAAAATAGAGAAACTTGATGTACATTTGGTGCTGGTGAACGGAAAAGAGGTTATGGCGATGATTGATATAGCTACCACTCTCGACTTTGTTGCTAATCGTGAGATTCAGAAATTAGGATTGTGTCTCACACGACATCCAGCCATATCAATGTTGTGAAGTTTGAGGCAAAGTCAATTCAGGGTATTATTAGTGTGGAATTGAAGGTTAGCACTGGCACGAGAAGTGTAGCTTGATTGTTGTCCCCCTGGACGACTTTGACGTGATACCTGAGATGGATTTCCTACAATTAGTTAAAGCAAAGGTAATACCTTACTTAGGCTGTTTATTGCCGATGTTGATTGCCTTTCTTTTGTATAGGGTATATATTTGCAGGATTCATTTAAGCCAACAGAAATGAAAGATGGCTTGCTATCGGCCATGCAGCCG
The DNA here is from genome assembly GCF_026168435.1 of Sesamum indicum. NCBI lineage: Eukaryota > Viridiplantae > Streptophyta > Magnoliopsida > Lamiales > Pedaliaceae > Sesamum > Sesamum indicum. The sequence goes on from NC_142662.1 coordinate 21,435,776, forward strand.
AAGAACGGTTTAAGGCATGGTGAGAAGACCTACTTTGTTGCATTGATTGAAATTAAGTTGGATACGATTCAAGAGGTGCCAAAGGAAGGTATTGGAGGAGTTCGGGGACGTGTTCCCTCCCAAACTGCCTAAGAAATTACCTCCACGATAGGCCATTGATCACGAAATTGAGTTGGATCCTAGTGCATGGTCTTCGGCACAGGCCCCTTACCATATGTGCCCAACAGAGTTGGCTAAATTGAGGAAAACAATTAGATGGTTTATTGGAGGAAGGGTTGGTCCAACCATCCAAGGCTCCATATGGTTCCCCGATTATGCTCTATGAAAAGAAGGATGAGTCAATGAGAATGAGTGTGGATTATAGGGCATTGAGTAAGTTGACCATAAAAAATAAGTACCCTATTACTAACTCACTAGATTGGTTTGACAAACTAATGAGGGCCTACATGAACATTGACTTAAGGTTGGGCTACTAGCAAGTTCATCTGACTGTTGGAGATAAATCGAAAACCACGTGTGTAACGAGGTATGGTCTTTATGAATTCCTACTGATGTCGTTTGGTTTGACAAACTCGTCCATAACTTGATGAATGATGCTTTTTATAACTTCTTAAATCACTTTCTTGTCATGTATCTTGATGATATTATGATTTATTCTGAATTTTTCAACGATCATTGTGGCATTTGAGAGTTGTATTTTAGAAGTTGAGGGAATAAGAGTTGTATGCTAAAAAAGAGAAATGCAAGTTCTGTCGCGGACAAATTATTTTCCTTGGGTACATGATTAGCCAAGGAAGGATTTGGATGGAAAGCAAGAAAGGTGCAGCCTATGATGGACTGGCCAATAGACCATGATAACAAAGTTGCATTTGTTCTTGGGACTGGCAAATTATTACAGGCAATTCATCAAGGGATACTAAAATATTGTTAACCCCTTGATAGATTTGCTGAAGATGGACCAGCAGTGGGAGTGGACTGTTGACTGCGATGATGCGTTTAGGTTGCTGAAGCAGGCCATCTTGTTCGAACCGGTGTTAAAACTTCCTTAGTTTGATAGGCCGTTCGAGGTGAGGTAGAAGCTTCTGATCGAGCACTTGGGGTGTGTATTGGTGCAGGACGAACACCCTATTGCATTTGAAACCCATAAGTTAAAGAATGCTGAGTTGCAGTATAGGACACAAGAGAAGGAACTGACGGCTGTGGTGCATTTCTTGGATGCGTGGAGGCATTACTTGTTGCGCACCAAATATACTATAGCGACTGACAATGTTTCCAACATGTATTTCAAAATGCAACGAAAGTTATCCCCAAAACAAGCTCATTGGCCGGAGTTGTTGGGGGAGTTCGAATTTGAATGGGTGCAGTGGTAAGGCAAACACAATGATGTGTCCGATTCTTTGAGCCGAAAGATGGTTGAGGAATATGTAGCTGCCTTAATGGTGGTTGAGTTTGATTTCCTTGATCAGATTCGTGAGAGTTCCCAAAAGGATGCAGGTTATCAGAAGATGATCAAATAAGTTTAAGCTGACCAAGTTCGAAAATATTGATTTGATAACGGGCTGCTGTATGCCAAAAGTGGATAGTGTTTGTGCTGACTGATGCATTGTTGGATGTTACCCAGTTCTGTTACAATATTCATAAGTCGTCTATTATGGGTGTGAGCCCTTTTGAACTGGCTTATGGGCAACAACCTATGATGCTCCATGAGGTCGTAGTTTAGAAGATGGGTGGCAAGTGCCCTACTGTCTTCTGGTTTACGAGGTCTAAGCAGCAACTTGGATGAGGCAAAGAACAGTTTAGCAAAGGCACAATGTAGGATAAAAAGGTATACTGATATGGGAAGACTACACGTATAATTCAATTTTGGGGATCAAGTTTTGCTTAAGCTTACCCTTCATATTTGGAACTAGATTAGTACCAAGTTTGCGCATCGTGAATTGATTCTAAAATACAATGGCTCCTTTGAGGAGTTGAGTAAGGCAGGTTCGTTGGCTTATAATCTAAAGTTGCCTATTAAGTTCAAGATTCATCCAATTTTTCATGTTAGCTTTCTGAAGAAGTTCTATGAAGATTTGTGGACAGGACAAGACTTCAAACTCGACATACCCCCCTCCCCAATAGTTAGGAATGAATTTGAAAAGAAGGTGCTGAAAATTCTTTATCATAGAATGATAGGCAATAGTTGGAAAATTAGACGAACAGATTACTTGGTTCATTGGACGAATGAATCTGATGGGCATGCTACTTGGGAACATGATGTTATTTTATGGTAGTTTGAGGAAACGATTGATGAGTATTGGGTAGCAAAGGCAGGAGCTGCATTACCAACAAGGGCATCGGTTTCTTCAAGGATAACCGTTCTTCTTTCGAATTCCACTATAGCATTTCTTCTAGTTGCATCAATCATGTGTTGTAATTCATCATGGGTTAAGTGCACCATTTGCTCTTCCTGTCTCACGGGCTGTTCCCCTTGCTCTTGTGGTGCTATCTCCTCCATCGGGGTGCATTTTACTCTGGAGGTTTCTTCCATTTTGAATCTAAGTATTCTTTTCTCAATTTTCCATAAACATGCCAACTGATCTGAGTTGAGGTCGTTAGTCACCTCAAGGCTCCTTGCAGTAATGTTTGGGACTTGAGAAAAGAACAGGTCATTAGGCTTGCTAGGAGGTTCCCAACTAAGACTCTTCAATGCTTAAGTTAGTAGGGTTTAATGCAAGTTTCTGTATAAAAAATGTCTTGCCATAATGAAGCATAAATAGTGTATTTATAAGGTTTGAGAAGAGTCTACTTGCTTGTGCCATGGTGTCATAATCTTGCCATATGTATTGTCAGGTGAATTAATGGTTCTAAGAAGCGGGTCCTCTGAGTCGGGTCGCTGGACAGCCCGACACAAATTAGGAGGGCACGGATCTCTCATGGGGCTGTGATAATTCCCTCTTTTTTAGGAATAATTATGTAATTTCTTTAATAATAATTATAATAATCCCCCATCAACTTGCAAAGTCCACCTCTATGGGAAGGGCAGAGGGAGCGCATGCAAGAAATCAAGACTTCTTTGTCCTTCAAGAAACGTCCTCTCCTCTATATTTCCACAGCTGAATCGAAAGTTTGTAAACATTTTGGTATGTTATCATTAATAGAAACGGTAAATTACATTTTGTTATTTGATTTATACTCTTTTTTAATTTTATCATCGAAAGTTATTTTTTGCGTCAATTTATTATCTCAACTCTGCAAAATTTACACTTTGCCATATACGATCCTTTTTTCTTGTAGATTTTTCTGTTTGAAAAAACATCACATGTTATTTAGATGTAAAAAATATCACATCAAATAACCTTTAAATATCACATGAGCATTATATGTGATGCTTTTTCGACAAAAAATTGATTGAGAAATAGTTATAAATGACAAAGTGCAAAATTTCAAAAATTTGAGATGGTAAATTGACCCCAAAAAAAAAAGTTTAAATGCCCAATCGTAAAAATGATCATAGTTCAAATCGCAAAATGTAATTATTAATAACGTACCTAATTAATCAATTTTTTCGGTAAGTACAGGTTTTTTTGTACTTTGGTTAACCAATATTTTTTAAAACACAATACAAAATAACTAATAAATTAAATACTGTAAAACATAATTATAATTTTTATTTAATTTGTCTTTTATAAGTAAAACAAAAAAAACACTTGGTACAGAAATAATTACGAGACGTAAAAATGTATATCTAAAATTTAAATATATGAATATATAGAAATAAAACTCCAGTTTCTTTTCAAAAAGAAAAAGAAATAATATTTTAGTATATATTATACCTTATATATATATATATATATGATTTCATGAATGAAACTAAAAATCATAGCTGCATCAATAAATTTTTATAAAAAGAAAATATAATGATCAAATCAAAATTATTCGATTTTCATTTTGATACTGCTGAATTTTTGTTTCTATGTTAGATGTATTAGTAGAACTATGAACGATATGATCTCAACGAAATTTGTCTTATCATTAATGTCTCATTCTGGTTGACACCATGAAAAGGATACTACCTAGAATTCATAATATTTACTCATATTGTGTTCGTTTCGATGTATTTGGAGTTATATAATAATAAATTTAGGATACTTGTTTGGATAATTCTATGTTTCAATAAATTTGCAAACTTTTAATCCTCATTTTGAGTTATTTTTAATAATAATGTGATGAATCTTAAATTATTTTAATACATAGTCATTTGAGTTTTTTTTCAAACTCAAATGTATCCATCCATCCAAACGAAGCCTCAATTAAATCCATCACCTTTGTCATATCGATCTACCTTCAAATTCAAATGTTCTCAACTCTTCCATAAATTACAAAGTAGGTTAACGCCCTGGCCTCGACTGACTTCAACCCCGAGTATATAACCTCATGATAAGCACTCTTGTAATCAATTATTCACGTAAAATTGTACGATTCATAATATTTATATACCTTATATATTATATATATATATATATATATTCTCTTACGACCTTCATACCTCTCCTTTCTCAAGCTTACTAACTTAAGTATTAAAATATTATAACTGGGAGCCTTTCTGATGTGGTTGTTACGATTTCTTACCTTACATAGCCACGCTTCGAGGTTTTTAATTTATTTAGATAATTATAAATTTAAAAGATTTCAAATCTTTCAATAGTTATTTTGAATTATATTTTATTTAATATTAATGATTTATATATTTTTTTTCTACTGGAGTCCAAATTCTTCCCCCAAATCTAAATCCATCAATAAAAATGCACCCTTAAACACATTCAGATCTTTCCTTATCTGAATTAAACCTAACCAGACTTACTAAATTCGAACACGCATTATCCTATTTTTTATATCGACAAATAGCTACTCAAATTAGATAGAATTTAATGTAATTTACCTCCCTGTGATATTATAAATGAGCAAATTATTCCGCTATAAAAAAATAATAGTACCTCTCTATTTTTTAAACAAAGAGATAAATTGCTTCATTTTGAAAAATACAATAAGATAAATTACTATTTTTATTAATAGAGAGATAATTACAATATCACAGAAATTTAATTGCATTTTTCTCAAATTAGATATAACGCCATTTATTGGCATTCCTAATGATCATTTATTTGCGTTGTCTTCGAAAAGTTGACTAAATCTGAGTTGCTCGAAAATTCTAATAAATTATGGCTACATAAGTTAGTTCAATTAGTTAGTTTACCGATACATAAATCTACGCGTCAAAGGACGGACGTACTGATATATATACGGACGAACAATGTAAGATTTTTACTAAGTCTACAATTTAATAATTGGTCGTACACATAACTCATATAAATTAATATATATATATATATATATATATATCAGAGAAACAACACCTTGAATCTGTCGTCAAGCACCAAAGCTGTAACACCCCACGTTCTAAGCAATAATGACAACATATGTGGTCCAAGGTTGTGCACAATTAACCCTACTCAGCTTTAGTATAATTATACGTAAATTTCTTATTATTTGAGAAATTACATCTAATATTTCTAAAGTTTGTTTCAATCTAACAAATAAGTCCCTCCGTTAGACAAAATTCACAGATTTGCTGATTCTAACTAAAAAATTAAAAAAGAAAATCTATATTTACCCCCGATTGACTTATTACAGGTCGAATAAATCTTTTTATGATGAAATTATCTTCATATGTCTTCACGCATTAATGTATGTGAGGAGGTATATTTTATCATTATAAGGGTAGTTTAGTTCGAAAAAAAGACATATAATAAATCAATAATAAGTCAATCGAGAGTAAATATCAATTTTTATTCAATTTTTCTGTTAATATCAACAAATTTAGTGAACTCTGACTAAAGAATGAACTTATTTGTTAGACGAAAGCAAACCTCAGGATGTTAGACGTAATTTTTTAAATCATAAAGGATACATATATAATTAAACCAAACCTCAAGAGGGAAGTGTAATTATCCCTTAAACATATATATATGTGATCTCAGAATTAATGGGAATTGTGGTTGTGCAATTAGTCATTGCATGAGAATGCTACGGTCAACTATACTACTGCAACATGAAAGATAGCTCATGGGTTCGAATTTTTGGGGAGAAATTGAGGAATCAGTTCTAATTCTTGTAAAGATGAAACAAAATCCGACCACAATATGAAACGTATTTACTGTTACAATTTTATCGGATTAATGTCTTTTTTACTAAATTTATAGGGGATTAATGCTACCCTTCACGAGTGATGAACGACGTGAATCTCTATGATAATTGAAGACCTAGAAAATAGATCAATGTTAGAATCAAACCACGAAGGTTCTGATAATAACCTTCTTATACTTAAGTTAGATAGATTCTCGAAATAAAAATGTATAAGATCTTACGTTAGAGTAGCAAAAAAATATGTTATATACAGATTGTACGAATCCATATGTGAACTGTATACCTCAAACTAATCGAATTATCACGAATGATCCACATATATTAGGGTTTTGACAATACTGAATTTAACTCATAAAAATCCTAAATAAATAAGATAAATCCAGAATTTATCTGTAGATCGAGAAATAGCTGGAGGTAAGATCTACGCACGACTTTTATGGAACTACCCACCTCAATATATATTTATCTTTTTTCTTTCACGCAATAAAGTGTGTAGTATGTGAAATGTACGTATAAAAAACATAAGCGTTTTAGACAAAGTAGAATTGTGTAATAATATGACAAAGTACGTACGCGCAAATTGGTGATAGAGGAGGTACGGTTAAGTAATGAAAGAAATATTCCAAAATAGAAATATATAATTAAAATATGAAGCAATAATTAAAAATGTGTATGTAACCAACCTTGGGCGTTGTCTGAACTGTTAGGACAGAGCTTTGCATGTTAGCTAATAATAATGAATTGGTTGTATATAATATATACATATATATATATATAAATATACTAAGATGTAAGCTTAAAACAAGAATCTTAGCTCGTGCAATACCTTGATTAATCATTATTGTGTTAGATGGTATTATTATTTAGTACAAGTTTCATTGACAACAAAATTAAAAGCTAAGGATGCCTATATAAGTGCAGGGAAGCTTCCTCCTAATGATAATTAGACTAACTTTTATTGTTTAAAATTTTAGGATTATGAATCTTGTGAAAAACACTACTAGAAATTTAAAGAAATAATGATTAAGGGGTTGTTTTCCCTTTTTCTTAGAAAAAAAAAAAAGTTTAGACGGTTGTCTTATTATTTCAGAAATATTAGAAAAAATGAAAGCAAACCCCTTGTGATATCGCAAATGAGCAAATTATCCCTTTATGTAAACATAAATAGCGATTTACCTCCCTGTATTTTTTAAGACACAACAATTTACCTCCCTATGTTTTTTAAAATGAAGCAATTTACCTTCCTGTATAAGGAGGTAAATTGCTTTATTTTAAAAGGTAAAGGGGAATAAATTGCTATATATTTTTTGTAGGAGGGTAATGTACTCATTTTCAATGTTATATGAGGATAAATTGTTATTCACTGAGAGAAATATTTTTCCATTACTACTTTTATAAGAGGGTCAGACGATTGTTTTATTTTGCATGCTTATTTAAGTTCAATTATATGTAGAGATGTAGTCTTATATGCTTTATCTTTATGGAAAACTTAAAATGATAAAAAGATGGAGAGAGAGAATATCTAGAATCGGTAAAAATGTCAATTTGGTGTTTTCTTTTTGAAAAATTGTGTTTTTCGCCCCGTAACTTATGATTTTTTTTCTTTTGATCCCATTAATGACGGGATTCTCATTTTTAGTCCCGTAATTTTAAAAAACTAGCAGTTTCGATCCCATGATACCTTTCCATTAGATGTTTAACGAAAAAGGCTATATGGCCATAAAGTGCTTGGGACCAAAAATGAGAATCTTGGTACCATATGGGGCCAAAGATATAAAGGCTCTAACTGTCACGTGCTGAGCAAATGGAATTTTTCATTAAAATATATAACAAAAACGTATCATGGGACTAAAAATAGTACTTTTAAAAAGCTAATTATAGGACAAAAAATAAGAATTTCGTAATCAAAAGTAAAAAAAAAAAAAAAACCTATTTTATGGACCTCTTAAAAAAAATAAGAAAAAGAAAATTGGGTGTAGGTGAACATGAATTACTTTGGAGTAATAAAGGGCACACGAAATTTGAGAGAGATGTTGCTTGTGATTAATTCAAAGTGAAGCTTTTTATAAGCTCTTTATGCTTTTAAGAAGGGGTTCTTCGACTTGTTTTTGGTTCACAAGCAGTCAGCACGCTTTTTGGACAAGGTTTAGGTTTTCATATATACTTTATTAGCTCGTAATGACGTTTTTATGTAACCTAGAGGTCAATCTACAGACTTGAATTAATTAATTAATGGATTTTTATTATCTCAATACTTAAAAAATAAAATAAAAGCTTGTCTAAATTAAGTCATCCAATTACATTTTCCGAATTCAAATCGATTTTTACTTTTAAAAATGACAACGCTATTATGATATTTTGTTAAGGTTAATTATCACGGCCAAAGTAAAAAATTGTGGCGAATATCATTAATTAACGATGGTTAGGCAATGGCTACTAGCTGTTGGTTTTACAAGAAAAGCCAGCATTAGCCAAAGTAAGAATCTATAGTTGTTTGGATCATAGCTAAAATCATGACAAATACTGATTAATCATCACTAAAACTTATATTTTTATATTGATTTTATTTGAATATAGTAAATAATATTAATTTACAACGTCGGAAATGACCAATGTTTTGATAATGCGATTGTGACAGATGCTCGGTGTGATTAATTCATACTTGATTTGAAAAACATTAAAACGTTAAGCCCCGTAAAAAAACCAATAGATAGGAAAAATCTCCCCTTAAATAAAAAACAAAAAAGAAAATGATAATGTGATCCCCTTAACTTTTCAAAAGGAAAAAATGCAAGCAACCTCCTGTGACATTGTAAATGAGTAAATTATATTAAACCACTTTTAAAAAACTCTCAAATCCGGCTGCCGGATTCGAGAGGCAGTTAAATTTTCTTTCAAAAGTTCAGGAATCACGTTAATTCCTTCTTCTTCTTTTTTTACTAGAGTTCTATTAATATTTTTGCGAGGATAAAAACTCTATTAACCCGAAAAATAAAATCCGGGAACCAATTAATGAGTTATGTAACAAATTCTTAATATCCAGCAAGTATTTCTCTGTGCTAGGAAAAAATGGAGCAGCAGAACTTGAAGTCTCGGGATGTTTTGAGAACAATGTCAAAATTTGGGCATCATTACCTGTCTTAAAAATGTTGAACAGCTGCATATGGCAATGAATTCTTAGGAGCAAGCATCAAGTTGTGCTCCAACCTAACAACATTTTTGTGTACTATCTATGTCAGAAATATATTTCACGTGGGACTTCACATGAATATCGTACGGAACTTACACCCTCAGTGATTACCAAAACAAAGTTGTTCAGTCCACACAGGGATTAAGTGTCATGCATGAATTAAAAGTTGGAGATTCAATTCTCGATGTTTGTCATTGAGGGTCCAACTACACTCGCATGTATACTGATGCGAGCAAAAAAAACTCGAATCCAATGGATTAAGTATAAATTATTAGGTCTTTGAAAGTTTCATTACTGGAACCTGCGAAAAGGATGTTAACTCCCAACACTTAAGTTAGTAATGGATTATAAATAAAAAAAGAATGAAATTTTCAGGACGTGACGGGATGCTAGCCCTATTCTATCAATGTTTTTGGCCTATTATAGGTAAATTTATCATAGCGTGTGTCCTTGAATTTCTTGACGATGGTGTCCTCTTACCCCGCTTGAATTTTAAGCACATTGTCTTGATCCCAAAATGTGATAACCGAAAACTATGGCCCACTTTCGACCTATTAGTTCGTGTTACGTTGTGTATAAACTTGCTTCTAAATGCCTGGCTAAAATATTGAAATTGTTTTTGAACTCTACCATTGTTGAATCTCATCAGTCTGCTTTTGTTTTCGGCACACTCATTACAGACAATGTTTCGTTGCTTTTGAATTAAACCGCTTTTTGAAGAACAAAAAATGGGGTAAGGGATTGCTTTCCAGCGCTTAAACTCTGCATGAGTAAAGCTTATGACCGAGTTGAATGGACTTTCCTGAAAAGCGTGCTTGTAAGTCTCGGATTTGATTTGTCTCTCATATTTATTCCTGCATCTCTTCCTATTCTTTCTCCTTTCTGTTAAATGGTGAGCAATTTGGTGTAGTCATCCCAAAAAGTGGTTTCTGTTACAGAGCCCCTTTACCACCCTATTTATTCTTGTTTTGTGCAGAGTTTTTACTAGTTTATTGATCTAATGGTAACCTTAAAGGGGTTAAGGTAGCTCGGTCAGCACATTGTATTAGTGACTTATGTTTTGCCGACAATACATTAATTTTTTGTGAGACTAATGTAAGGGCTTTTCTTACAATCAAAACTATGTTGAATGACTATAATTTTTTTTCAGGTCAGTGCATTAATATGGAGAAATCCTCTTTGGCCTTTATCCCGAATACTCCTCAAAATCTCCAATTGGAACTTGTGGACATACTACTTATCCTTGGATGAACAAAGAGTGCTCTTTTGAGCATATTTGGGAGGAAATTCGGAAGAAGACGCTTGGATGGAAAGAGAGATGCCTATCGCAAGTCGACCGTACTATCCTTATTAAAGCAGTCATGCAAGCAGTGCCTACATATAACATGTCATGCTTTCAGTTGACAGAGAAGTTTCTGAATTCACTTCCATATTCTCTGGTTTTTTGTGAAACAATGGTGATCATAGGAAGATACATTAGTTACCACTGGACATGTTAACCGGAAGAGTTCATGAAGGTGGATTGGGTATTCGAGATTTTTGAAGTTTCAGCATGCTTCGCTTGCAAAACAAGCATGGAGGGTTGCTACTCAACTTGAATGCCTCATGAATAGGGTGATAAACGCCATATATTTTCGAACACTTATTTCTTTGCGGCAAAAACAAGGTTGAATTCTTCTTATACATGGCGTACCATTGCTACTACACAAGATTTGATTGCTACCACGCAGATTTCATGCTTTAAATATTGTTAAGAAATGTAATAAATGACTAATTAGTGTGTAATGAATCGAAAAGTGGTGCAATTAGTGTCCGATCGGCATATCATTTGCCTAGAGATTTGATGAGAAGAGATTCAAGAAGTAGTAGCTTGATCACTCCAACTAACCACTAGGAATTCATTTGGAAATGCAAAGTGTCGGGTCAAGTGTGAAATTTTTTGTGAAAAGCTAGCAAGAACTCATTACCTACACCAAGAAACTTGGTTCGAAGAAAGTTTCCTATTCCATGTATGTGCCATCTGTGTGATGCTGATGAAGAGAATGTTGAACATATCTTGTTGACATGCCCCATGCAAGGATGTTTTAGGGAGCTTGCAGAACTCCCATGGGATGTGGTCAATAGATGGCAGGACTCCTGTGAAAGTTGGATAAGAGGGGTTTCAAGAGTCTCGACATAGCAGAGTTTGAGAGTTTGTTACGGTCTGTTGGACAATTTGGAGAAGTGTTTAATTCTGGAGAGAACATTTGAGGACCTATTGAGCCTTTGCATTCAAACCTGCAAGAATTTCTATATTTTTAAACAAGCACGGGTTCATCTTACCTTGACTTCAAAAGCACAAACACGAAGGGACCTACCACCTCTGGTAGTTATTAAGCTGAACTTTGACGGCTCAGTGGTGGACCAACTCAAAGGAATAAGAATTGGTGTTGTGGCATCGGACCATGAGGGAAGGATTCTTTGATTAATCATGTCAATTCATGAGAGGACCAAGAGCAGTGGAAGACACTGAGCATGTGTAGCACAGGTACCAACAAAAATGGCATCAGACATGGGTGGGCGAAGGTGGTTCTTGAAGGAGACAGTTAGATCATTCAAATGCTCCAAGGTTGCTTCATGGATGACTCCAATCTATTATTGCTGAAGCACAATCTTAGTTGGCTTTCATCTTTTGTTACTCACTCATGTTTATGCGTAGAGAGGGAAATGTGGTTGCATACCACTTAGCTAAATTGGTAGTACAAGATCATAATTGTATTGCTACACTACCACTCATGCGCTGGCGGCTGTAAAAGCTTATTACCAGAACTATTAATATCAATTTATTTTCTATAGCAAAAGAATGAAATAAAATAATGAAATAAGTAGAGTGTAGTTAAAGTGTGTCGAGAGTGATTTAAGTTACCAAAAAAAACTAGTGAGAGCTTGCTATTTATAAGCAACGGTGGATAAGAAATGATAAGACTGATATCGCTTAGGATATATCCACCTAGGTCTAAGAGGGATCCTCGACTTTTTGGGCTTTCGCCCGTTAGAATTTGGGTAGGGAGAATCCATATCTTCACTCTGATGTTGCCATGTATTAACAAAATTTAAATTTTGTCTTTATCCCCTTCCCTTTTTTTCTAGGAAAGTTAGTAGTAATGTTTCATTCCCCATTACTTCTTAAGGCGTAACTACGTGTCTCTATTCACATTCAATTGTACTGGGCCTTCTTTCCAGGGATCTCATGAGAAATTTAGGCAAAGGCCTTTTTGGGGGAACCTAGGCACTCCATTTGGGCTGCTTAGTCTATCCTTTAATTAGCAAATTTTGGAACTGATTCACATATATGTAAATATATATTGATTTGAATAGTCGTAATTGACTTTCTGATAAGCTATTATTAAAGAAAGTGGGGGCAACATGACCCCCTTATTGGTGAGAGTTATGTGTTGAAATTTAGAAAATGTAATTAAGGTCAAATTTATTTGTCATAGGCTCAAATTGTAATCAGGTAACCTAGAAATCCATTGCATGCTCGACAATGAAGGAATATATGAAAACAATATTCAAAAGATCCTGATTATAGCCTTTCGGTGCTTAAGTCAATTAGGCCGTAAGAAGAGGAATATTAAGGTCATAAGCATACTTAAAGTATTACTACAAAACAATCATTTTATTGCAACGAGAACATTGCAATAAGAAAAATCCATCCCAATTTGTGGTGGATATTGCAACAGCTTTATAATGGATGGTGTCATCCTGGATATTAAACAAAAGGGACCAACTTATCGACAAAAGGTCCATCTCAAGGTAAGCTCGTCATATGCAGTCGGGAAAATCATCCCAAACATTTTCCATCCATTAATTCCGGCGACAATTTGAAAAGGAAGACTACTATTGTAAATTTGTGATAGATGTTGTGATGAAGATAGTGCAATTGGGACGACATTTGGAGCAATTTTTACTGCCGTCCCAAAATCATTTAATGTTCGTTGCAAAATGTTGAAAGTTTTGCAACTTGTTTCTTTTTCTGTTGCAAAGCCAATAAACAATCGCAAATATAACAGCTATTTCCACAAGGGCTACTGTAAAATGTTCATAAAATCATCTCAAATGTCATAACGGCTATTTCTCAACAGTTGGTTTTCTTGTTTCTATCAGAAATTGTGGTGCAAAATCCATCACAAATTTGTGTATATATATATTACTTTTTTTTTTTCTTTTGTATGCACTCTCTTGAATTATTAAACCACACACATACTGTGTCTCTCTCTAGTTTCAAGTATATTTTAAATATTACCATCGTCACGTATTGTTGATCTCTAAATTGAGTTTGGGGTAGGTGGACCGTGATTGACTAGATAACAATTGGAATTTTTTTTGTTTGGTATAGTTTAATTATTAATTTTAATTTTTATATTTAATGGTTAGTTATTATTAGTGGTAAATAATTAATTTATAGTTTGAAATGTAGATATATAGGTAACGGTCATCATGTTAAGACAATTAAGGATGTCAATGTATGAAAATAACCTGTGGGGAAATGTTGGCATTAGGCACGAGTTTAAGAATTGAGTTCAGACTTTCGTAAAATGGGTCAAGTATCAGCGTGTTCATATGTATTATGAGAAGATTAGATACCCGTACCGGAAGTGTAAGAACAAAAGGTTCAAAACAATGGATGAAGCTATGTTCGACTTATGTAGGAAAGCTTTGTGACGAAATATTATAATTGAACTTCAGATGGTGAAGAAAGGGTGTATGAGTACTACAATTTATGGTATACAAGGACACATGAAGGATACATGTTTTAAACTTCATGAATTCCCGGATTGGAACAAGACCCTCAAGGAGCAAAAACAAAGCGAAGAAGCGCCACCAAGAGGCTTCAATGTGGCTGTTGTTGAAGATAAGAAAGCTAGAGTGTATACAAGGGACTTGGGCGAAGCTTTGAGAAAAGTTTCAGAGTTGCTGGAAATAATGAAGGGGCAAATTCCAAATGCAGCAGCTTCAGACCCCTTACAAGTAAACTTTGAATGGGAGATGACTTTGCAAGTAATAGCATCCTTATTGATACACATGCTGATGATTTTGGGTCTTGGATAGTTGATACCGGCGCCACTAACCACATGTGTGCAGATTCCTCCCTTTTAAAACGAAAACACTGCATTTTTCCTACCTCTCTTGTGCATCTACCAGATGGTTCTACAGTGTCTGTTACTATCTCTGGAGACATTCCCTTCCATAACAACCTCATCATTACTAATGTTCTATACATTCCAACCTTTAAATACAACTTTCTCTCTGTAATTCAAACTCCATTTCTGTACGTTTCTCATCCTCTAAAGTGTTGGTTACAGGACCTGAAGACTAATGAGATCCTTGCCGTGGGTCTTGTTTCCTCTTCTTTCTGTAACATAACATCTAATTCCAGCATTTCTTGGATGTGGCATAAACATCTTGGCCACCCATCCTTTCCTGTACTTCAACATGTAAAATCAATAATGGATCCACAATTTTGGGGAATTTGTGGATGATTACAGTGGGGCCATGTGGACTTTTCTTCTACAAAACAAAACACAGGTCACATCTACACTTGCTTCCTTTTTTGCCTCTATCCCGAACCAATACAATGTCTCTGTTAACACTGTTAGGTCTGATAATGGATCCGAATTCGTTAACGCTGGTTGTCAAACACTTTTTTCTTCTTTAGGCATACTTCATCAACGTTCTTGCACCTATACACCTCAACAAAATGGTGTAGCCGAGCGCAAACATAGACACTTACTCAATGTCGCTCGATCGCTCCTACACCAAGCTTCTCTTTCAAAGAAATTCTAGGGAGAATGCGTCCTCACTGCATCCTACCTTATCAATCATCTTCCTTTTTCCATCTTAGAATGGAAATCCCCTTATGAAGTCCTCTACTGTAAGCCTCCTATACTCACTCATATTAAGACCTTCGGTTGCTTGTGCTTTACGACCGACACCTCTCAACACAAAGACAAATTAGCTCCACGAGCATCAAAATGTTTGTTCCTTGGCTACAACCAACTACATAAAGGGTATAAAGTGTATCACCTCGACACTAAAACAGTGTCAGTTTCCCGTGATGTTGAATTTTATGAACATTGTTTTTCCTTCTCTGGTAACTAACTAGAATGTCCATCCTATCTTCCTGTCCCTACACCTGATTCATCACTTCCAACTTTTGCCAATGCTCCTCCTACTCGACCACTCTCTCTAGATCCCCCTTGCATTCCTTCATCTTCTACATTGCGTAGATCTCAGCGAACCATTACACCTCCTAGTTGGCTTCAGGACTATATCTGCAATCACTCCTCTTCTACTTCCCATCTATGTAACTCACTTGTTTTTAGCCCTGCATATATGTCGTTTTTGTCACTGGTTGATGCTTCACAGGAGCCACAGTTATTTTTGGAGGCCAATAAACATAAATGCTAGAGGCTAGCCATGAAAGAAGAACTTGATGCTTTGTACAAAAATCACACATGGGATCTTACTCCTCTGTCGCAACGGAAAAAAGGCCATCGGCTGTCGTTGGGTTTACAAAGTTAAGTTGAAGCCTGACGGATCCGTTGATAGATACAAGGCGCGCCTTGTTGAAAAAGGATACGACTAAATTGAAGGTGTTGATTACTTCGATAGTTTTTCTCAAGTAACCAAGACCATCACAGTGCATATTTTCATTGTTGTTGCCTTTGCTTTCTCTTGGCCTCTTTTGTAGCTCGACGTTAGCAACCCGTTCCTCCACGGGCATCTTGACGAGGAGGTTTATATGGTGTTTCCTGCTGGCTAGTCTAAAGCTCACGATGGCCTCGTATGCAAATTGCAATGCCCGTTCTACGGATTGAAACAGGCCTCCCGCCAATGGAACATTGAGTTCTCCACTCAGCTGCAGCGTTATGGCTTTGTTCATCCTCCGCACTGATACAGATTTTCTCGAACTACTTGTCTACGTCGATGAAGTTCTTCTCACAGGTAAATCTTTAGAAGCTATAATTGATGTTAAACTTTACCTTGATAAACTTTTCACGATTAAGGACTTGGGGCACGCCAAGTATTTCCTTAGCTTGGAGCTGGGATGCTTTTCTCATGGCGCTTACGTCTCCCAACAGAAGTATCTATTAGATATTGTTCGTGATTGTCTATACTGAGGCGACTCCTACTGCCACACCTCTTCCTCCTGGAATCAAATTTGATGCCTCCTCTGGCACTTTAATTGCTGCTCCTGTCGCTACAGAAGATTGATTGGCCGCCTCCTTTATTTGGGTTTTTCTCGTTCTGACATCTCTTTTGTGGTGCAGCAGTTGAGTCAATTTCTTCAACATCCTCGTGAACCCCATATGGATGCTGCTCTTCACCTTGTTCGTTATTTCAAAGGGACTTCCAATTTGGGTCTATTCTTCCCCTCTGGAAACACACTGTCTCTCTCAGCCTCCACAGACTCGGATTGTGCCTCTTGCTTGATTCTCGTCGCTCTATCACCGGTTACTGCATCTTCCTTGGTGGTTCCTTAGTCTCCTGGAAAACCAAGAAATAAGCCACTGTATCGCGTTCATCCGTCGAAGCCGAATATCGCAGCATGGGATCGACCGTATGTGAGCTACTTTGGATCAGCTACCTGCTTCGCGACTTCTCCCATCCCTGTTGCAGATCCCATTCCTTTCCACTATGACAATAAAGCCGCCATCCACATCACTGAAAATCTTGTCTTTCACGAGCGCATGAAACACCTCGACATTGATTGCCATCTAGTCCGCGATCACTTCAAGCACGGTTTTATTCGCCCTCAACACATTCCCCGCTCTGATCAAATCGCCAACCTCTTCATTAAGTCTTCGCCTCCTGTTCCCTTCACTCATCTGTTCTCCAAGTTGGACCTGCTTTCTCATGCACCAACTTGAGGGGGGGATGAAGGAATTCTTGCTGAAGATCACTTTGTTTCAGCTCCAGCTGCTTCTGAACCTTGCATAGAAAGAAGACGTGCATTTTCTCCAACACGACATCCCTTTTATGTTTTCTACTCTATAAGTGAAATAGTGATTTATTCCCATGTAATTAGTAGTTGTTCTCCTTTTAGCACTTCTTATTAATAGATTAACACTTTTGTTAGGTAGCATTAGTTAGAAAGTAGTTAGCAGATCTCTTAAACAGTGGTTAATTAGTTTCACTCATCATCTCTGTGATTTAAAAAAGCAGAGATGAAGCTGTACAGCAACTCATGAGTTCATAATCAGAAATCAATCTTGTTCTCTGCAACTATGGCTTCTTCTCTTCAAATTTCGGCTTCTATAGTGGTCTCGCAACACATTAACATGTCAATTACAACAATTAATGTGTTGTCATTTCTCTCTCTTTTCGTCCAAATCTCATACCTATTAGTATTCTTACAATGGGTAAAATGCAATTAACCATTTAAAAGCTGTAGCAGCACTGTTATTATTAATTACAACCTTTTAATACTATTGCATGTATTTATAATATAAATACAAACACAAGAAACTGTCAGATTCTGCGTGGCAAGCCCACGATTCGCGTTGCCAAACAGAGAATATTACTTATAGGAACAAAGAAGATAGTTGGGAGTGAGAGAGGGATGAATGTAGCCATAGTTTAAAAAGTTACTTGGTTGGCGATGACTATATATATAATAGCAGCACTCGAATCACTTCATTAAAGAATACATTGACATGTGCAATTTTATTATAATTCCAAAAAGGGAAAAGAAGAAAGAGTTACAAGCAATCTTTATTAGAAAATTAGGGTTTGGATCAAGAACAGCTGGAAAGCTTTGGAACTATGCAGATTTAAAAAGAGCAAAATTTGGGAATTCTAGCCCCCAATCATGGACCATTATCAATGACCAATAGTTAATTTTTCTCAATTTCCGTCGCCTGCATTTGTGCTGACTTTAATTAATTTTTAGCCTCATCAAATTAATGTTGTGCCCTAATGATTTATGGCGTAGAATTCTTGTCAAAATATTTGAGGGTTATAACTCTACAAACTGATATGTTTGTTAATTTTTATATAATTAAATATTAATTTTTTGTGATTGTTGATTAATTATAAAGACGGTGTCTATAGTATAATACAAAAGACCAATCCTTCTTTCTGTATTTTGTGGGGGTGAATTTTGACCAGCTATAAAGTGCATTTGATAAAATTGATCGCGTTCATGTATGTGTACTATTTCGATCATTTTAGTAGATTTTAGCAATTTTTTTAATATATGAAATTTTTGAAATTATAAGACAATTATAAAATAATTCGTACATAATTAAAATTATCAAATATTTTAAGAAGTAAAATTGTTATTTTCCCCGTCGTGCAGTGACTGAATGCAACAAAATTAAATATGTCCATCGATCTAAACATTTATATGCGTATAACTTTTCATAAAATATCATTAATATTAAACTGTAGAAAAGTATGATGTTAGTTTCTCACATAAAGAGAAATAATTGCTAAAGTATATTGCACATACTTTTACTTTTCATTCATATACTTTTTAATATTCAAATAATTATAATCTATGTTGTTATAATTTGCCACTATTGCTACCTATGTGTCATGGGACATATGTTTCATGAAATGGAACAAAACATGCATGGTCGAAAAGTTGACTTTGTTTTTGTCCATCATGACTGAGTTCCTCTTTAGTGTGCAATATGGCAAATGGTACAAGCTTCTCATCATACATTGTTTAGGAAATAGGCTCTAGAAATATTTATATAATGGGGTTGTCATTTGTCTTCAGTAATCAAATTTTTAGGGATCAACGTGAGCCTATGAAAAATAGGTAGTAGAGCCAAAACTCTATGGGTAACCACACAGTATGAGGAGGGGAGTTGAGAATGTTACAAATTCAGCATCCCACATAAATTGAGAGGAATTGAAACATTTTATAATATGATATTTCACTTGTTAACCAATTTTATAGATATAAATGTGGGTTCATGACAACAATGTCTATGTGCTTGCTAATACTTCAAGCAAAACTTAAGTCATTAATTCTTTCCTTTTTGTCGATTTCCGAAGAGCTTTGAATAAGGCTATAAGTATTCAGAAGTTATTAGGTCCAACTGCAAAATGTAATTTGCTTTATTATACAACGAAACTCAAATATTGATTAGTTTAAAATTCAACTTGACTTGTAAATGGGACTTAGTTTCATTAGCGAAGTTGAAGCCCTTGTGGATGTCCAGAAGGGACACGACTTCTTCTATTATAAGGCTAGAAGGCCACTGAAAGACATCCAGGACTAGAGCATATCGTGAAAGAAGCACACTGGTGGGCATGCTTTGACCGTGGCTCCAAGGCACAGTTGAATAATGTAGATATCATGAAAGCGAGGTGCATACCAAGACGAAAAATCCGAGCAACCACTCCCTTATGTGCCAATCGCTAGCGCATCCAAGGCCCCAATGCCCAGCTCAACTGGAGTTGACCTTACTCGGCATGCTGTTAAGATATCAGTATCTTTGATTTCGTATGAAGGACTATAAAAGTCAATTTATACTCTTTAACACTCGCTTCTTTGTTTTCTTTGTTCGGAGGATAATATAAATTTCTTTTCTTTCGATCTATTTCTTAAAATTATAGCTGGACTGAAAGAGGACTTGCTCTCCCTAGAGAGCAGACCAGCAAGTCTCAAAGAGTCATGTGCTTGAGTTTCATCAATGTATTGGTATTAATTGATTTTAATAGTAGTTGTTGGGCTACTCTAATTGTA
This sequence comes from Sesamum indicum, assembly GCF_026168435.1. Taxonomy (NCBI): domain Eukaryota; kingdom Viridiplantae; phylum Streptophyta; class Magnoliopsida; order Lamiales; family Pedaliaceae; genus Sesamum; species Sesamum indicum. The sequence goes on from NC_142662.1 coordinate 21,455,896, forward strand.
CTTATATATATTTGATATTGTTAATCGATTGATTAGTTATATTGATTATTAATTTTAAAAAAAAGAAAAGAAAAAAGATAATAAATGTGACCTAGCTTCAAACATTAAGAACAGAATCAAGAAACTGAATCTTCAGGGCATGGGTAAGTAATTAACAAGGAACAATCAAAAAGTTAAACATGACACAACCAATATTTATCCAGTTGCCAAACTTAAAATCTAAGTACGTTATCTTAATTTCAAATTTCTTCAACTAGTTACCTAGCGCCCATGTTAGACTTACAAGCAATATACACACTATAAATAAAAGAATTGAAAATAAAAAATAAATAACTACATTAAAATTGTCATTAATTATATGATAAGAATTTTATTAGAGAAAAAAAATGTATTTTCACATTATTACGTGACACGGGTATAATAAAATTGCAACAACACCAAATATAATTATTATTATTATATTTGTGTTATCATTATAAAAGTATTGTTTATTCGTCTAGACAGACAATTTCATGATATCACACTGATAAATATATTTTGATAAAATTAAAATTATTTTTTATTTAATAATTATAATTTTAGAATTATCACTTAATATTTTATTTTTAATATCATATTTTTGTGCAGTGATGTCAAAATATTGGCAAAATCCATAAGCCCTAACCAACAAGAGGTCGAGGATGGGGTGGTCATTTACACATTCATGTCAAATAAAGAATGCAAACAAGATCTTGAATTACAATCAATGATGGTTAACGAGGCATAGCTTGATTCATAAGATTGAGGTTTCATAATTAAAAAATTGTAAGTTTGATTTCATGATTTAAAAATATTTTTTTTTATCTCGTTTGAATATATTCATTGATTTAAATTATTTCATAAATTGATTCTAATGAATCATACATCCTCAACTGCAAAATTTACACGAACTATTGATCCGAAGATGATCAGGTAGTTATCATAAGTCCGAACATATTTTAAAATTAGGTCGGATTGGTGCGACCTCAACATACGAGGTTTCTAGCTTGTCGCATTTTCTGATTAATAAACGAGTTATGGAGCGTTTTGTATCATTTTCAAAATTAAATTTTGTCCCAGATTGTAGGATTTCATGTGAATTATTGATTTAAAAATAATCGGATAATTACATACTCGAAATCAAGTGGGTCGGTACGACCTGAACATAATTAGAGGTTTGTATCTTGGGTAATTTGGTGATTAATAAAAGAATTAGGAAAAGAAAAAAAATAAGAATAATTAAACTCCCATTTTCTGAAGTTTGGTGTAATTACATTTGGACGCATGTAGTTTGAAAAAGTACATCTAACACTCCTGATATTTGCTACCGTCTAATAGTCAAAATTCATCGAATTTGCTGGTGTTAGCAAAAAAGTCGGAAAAAAATATATATTTACTCCGAATTAACTTATTACTCACTTATAGCAGGTTAAATAAATCTTTTTATGATTAAATTACCTTCATATGTATTCATGCGTAATGGATGTGAGGAGGTATATTTCATTGTTATAAAGGTAATTTTAGTAAAAAAAATTGTTTGACCTGTAATAAGTCAGTTTTAAGTTAATTAAGGGTAAATATAACTTTTATTTAGTTTTCTGTGCTAATATCAACAAATTTAATGAATTTTGACTAACGAGTGACTTATTTGTTGGATGGAAGCAAACATTTGGGGTGCTAGATGTAATTTTCAAAATATAGGGAGTTTACGTGTAATTACACCAAATCTCAGGGTGAGAGTGTAATTATCCAAAAAAATTACAAACATGGATGTATGAGCACAAACACAAGGGCATTTTAGGAATTTACATAGGAAGTAAGTAATTAGATAAATATAATCAATCATTAAGCCTGATTAATTATTGAACTTCATGATCATGATCCTTAATTCTATATAAACTGCAGCCTACAATCAGTTCAAAACTCTCTTACATATGAAATAAGTAGAGAGAGAAGGAGATCAAGAGAGAGAGTCAGAGGGGTAGCTCAGTTTAACCAATCCATCATTCTCTTCACATTTTTTGAGGCAAATTCAATTCAATCAAATGGGCAACAGCTTAAGGTGTTGTTTGGCATGTGTTCTTCCATGCGGAGCGCTAGACTTGATCCGAATAGTACATTTAAACGGGAGCGTAGAAGAAATAACGGGTCGGGTCACCGCCGGCGAGGTCCTCAAGAACAACCCGAATCACGTTCTCACACAGCCATGCTCCCAAGGCATGACCCGCCGGATTCTGATCCTGTCCCCGGAATCCGAGCTCAAACGGGGCTCCATTTACTTCTTGATACCCGCCTCTTCTTTGCCCGCTGAGAAGAGCAGTAAAATCCTGAAGAAGTTCAGCTCCTCCAAGAAAAAGTCGTCGCCGCCGGAGGTGATCAGCAGCCACCCGCCGGAGGAAAAGTTGCCGGAGGTGGTCATCAGCAGCAAGTCGTCGGAGAAAAAGTCGTCTTCCCGGCGGCGGGAAAGGAGCAAAAGCACCGGCGGACTGTGGAGGCCGACTCTTGAGAGCATTGCTGAGGACTAGTCACAAAATTTTACAAATATATTATTATTTTTAAACAATTTTTTCTCCCATTTCTTGGGGTTTTCTTCTTCTTTGGACTTCTAAATTGTGCATATATAATTAAAATCCTATCCCTTTTAATCCTTTTTTGGTATTAAGTTTCTCTCTCTCTCTCACTTTTAGAAAGAGGTCAGTAATCACCTGGTTTTTGCCTCATGAAATTCGACTTCGGATGTACAAAGATGAGGTGTATATGTAACATAAGGAAAATATTTTTTCCTCTTTCTCGAGTAAAACTCCAACGTCTTTTAATTAAGTGGTTTTCCATTTACTTGACATGAATGAACATTGCCTTTTAATTTTAATTATGTACATGTGTATGATCAATATGAATAAAACGTACTTTTGTTTTGTAAATTAAAATGGGGTGACACTTTTGATCTGCTCCGATTTCAATTTCGCAATTGAGGGCAGTAATTTAAAAAGAAAAAAAGCAGTAGATTTGATCCAACTTCTATCAAAAAATGCCAATATCATCGAAAAAGGCACATGCTTGGCACGTGACGGCCCTCTTTTTTTCGAGCAAAAAATTGATGAAATACGCTATTTCTTTTATAAATTATTGTCATTAATTACAAAATTAAAAAATTATAACGGACCAATAGTATCAGCTCCACCAAAATTATAAGACAAAAAATGCAATTTTTTTTCCTTAAATCTTAATTAATAGGGTAGTATATAGATCAAGATGATTTAATTTTACTAATATAAATGAATTGTATTAATGCATTACCACCATCCACATGTGAACTTCAACATTTGTCGCTTATAACCACAAGATAAACATAATGCACATTATGAGCAATAGAATAATATTAGAAACACATATATTTTATATAATATTATTCATGAACCAATGCATAATACAAAATATATATACATTTTTTTTCAAAAAAAAAAAAATTGAAGTACGTATTGGTGAAGAGTTGTCAGCTGGTTGAATAGGGGACAAATGATATAATAGCATTTATTTTATAGAGAAGTGTTGATTAATAGTTGTGGGTTTGAATCTAAGAGCAATGTATATGGTGCACCTAATGGATCAAAATATTTAAATAAGTTGTTGGCTTGTTGCACGGGAGAATAATCGGGTTTTAGCTGTCACTCATCATCTTCAATCAATCATAAATTCACATATAGTCGGCGTCGATAGCTGTTTAATTACGCATTATTGTACATGCATAAGATCCATTACTCATTTAATATATTCTTATATATATATATATATAGTAATTTTGGATGGAAACAGTTTGATGATGGGGTTATTTTGTCAATTGAATCAATTAATGAGTGTGCAGAAATGATTTTTAGTAGCATTTTCAAGATTATTTTGAATGATGTTAGCTAGTTAGGTTTTGTCGAGTGGTAAAATTTTGATTCAAATTCCATCACTTTTTATGTGGGTCTGCTTGATTGATAATATTAGATTGAATTAGTTTTCTTAATTAGTTCATTCTTAGTACATATAAATTGAATTTTAAATATTACAGGTGCGTTGGGTAAAGATTATGAAGTAAGAAAATTTACCTCTGGTTTGAATATTTAGTGGCCTATGTATGTTTGAATTGGTCAAATTTAACAGACCATTGGCAAGCGTAATTTATCCAACAAAGGAATTTTAGGTCATTTTTTCTTTAAAACAGGATTGGGTAGGCCGATAGGTTATATTATCTATTTCGACCAACCTCCTGATTCTGTCTTGAAAGATGTGACCTGGCTTGCATGCCAGATTTATGCGATTGAGACTATCTATATTGAGCAGTCATGATCCAATCAGAGCTTTATAGGATATAGAGTTCATTATTTAATTTACCTAGCAGATTAGAAGATCCATTTTTCATCAAATAAAAATAATTTTTATTAATAAAAAATTCAAATCAAGCATTATCTAACAATAGAATGGAAACGGTATTTTTTTTTTTTATCATGTTAGGTACAAAATTACACTCTTTTAACTCTAGTCCTACATGATCACTAAGGACTAAGCGAACAAATCTTACAACTTTAGCAGCAATGACCTTGCCATCACCAAGCATTCGGACCACCTCACCTTACTTAGTCTTCAGCTTCTTTCTTCTAGCACCTACAAAATCATTGCAGATGTGAGCACCACAATCGATATCTAATATCTCAGAAACAGAGTTAGTAATCATGTCAACCTCAATAACAAACATATCTTACTTTGAGGGAAGTTTGGGGCAATCCCTCTTCTGATGCCTTTCCTCTCAACAATGAGCGCATATATCATTTGCCTTCGACTGCTACTGTGAACCAACCTTCATTTTTTCCTTGCCCATCTCCATTGGGACAACGAGAGCGTTCTTAGCGCTCGAAGTTGCAATGATAATCTTCACCTTTACTTTCCCTTTCTTTCTCTTCTAGCGTTCGACCCTTTTTCATTTTGCTTTCAAGGTCGAGGCCTCCTTACCAACATTGATGGTGCAAATTTTTTGGTCGTTGCCTCATATTGGACCAGCATATTAATTAACTCATTGATGGACTTCTCAAGCTTGTTCATATTGAAGTTAATAATACACAAGTCATCGGATAATTAACTCATTGAAGGATCACGTTTATGTATGTGTTATTGTCAAGCTCAGCTAAGGTTTTTGAGCTTCTCCACTAGGAATAGCATCTTGATCCTATGCTCTTGCACAGAGGACCATTTAGTCATCTTGGTCCTAAAGAGTTTTTTAGTGGTGGCATATCTAATATGCCTATCTAGTATTGCATAAGCCTATTTTATGCTGGAATTGAGGTGATATTGTCTAGCCTATTATAATAGGTTTGTATATTATTAAACATAGAAGCAAGTAGGATGCTTTGGACTTTGCGTTGGTCTGCCTGCCATTTCTTTAATGTTATACACGCTTCTAATGTAGGCTCAGTCGGCAAGGTCCGTTGAAACGGCTCACCCGAGATGTACCTTTGATTCTCATAGTAGAGGACTATCCTCAAAACTACATAGTCAATCATAATAATTTGTTCCATTAAATTTGTTCGTCTCCAATATAACAATCAAAGGGTTCTTAGACATTATCTACATTAAAATGTAAAGCATAAAATTTAGCAAATGATTGTAATACTAAATTTAAGTTAAAGATTTGAACTTCAGTCATGAACCTTATCACTATTTCTAGGAAAGCCTACATTCTCAAATGGGTTTTGGAAAACCATTTCCTGTAGACTTGATATCCACAAACAAAATTCTCCATGCCCTACTTTTACCCAACACGATTCATGAGATAGAGAAACAAGAGGGTATTCACTTTACTCACAACAATAGCGACACTTTATTTCATTCTAAACATGTCATGACTCGTGAGACCACGTCTGGATGAAATTAGCTTCCCCACTACATTGTTGTAGATGAAACTTGTCTTCATTTTGTTAAGGGTCTATTATTGACTTGGCATAATCAAGTGAAAGTTAATATTCTGGATTCTGACTGAGGCGTTATCACACAATTAAGTTTTGTATGCTCAAATACCAATATTTAAGAAGGACTCAGTCAAAAAGCGTATCGCATGCAAAATGAAGGTCTAGCATACCTCTATTGAATGATCACAATCTCAAAACCTATGCGATCCATTGAACCCGCAATAGATCTATGGTCAATCTTGGCCCTATACTAAATAAAAGTATTCAAACCAATTAACACCCTAGCCTCTTTGTTCCTTGGGCTCTCCATCGTGGCTCATCCTTCGTGCCTCTCCTTTGAAATATTATCATAAAACGTTCCTCAATTATGCTTTAACTATCATCCCCATGCTTGGATTAAGAATGCAGTTAAGAGCCCCTAGCAATGCTACAAAGTTCACCCATTTTTTCGACCATATCCTTCCTACAAAAGTCGACCTATTGTCAGACTTTTGCCAGCAAACTTCCTGAGCAATCATCACTTTTTCGATATCCTCGTTTGATATAATTACACAAAATTTATTGTAATTTGAAAATTTATATTTAGTACCTCTAAAATTTATTTTTATTTAAAAAATAGGTCTAATTCATTGAATTTGACAATATTGAACAAAGGACTTAATGAAATTATATTTTTACCTCCGATTGATTTATTATTAGCTTGTTGCAAGTCAAACAAATTTTTTCTAACTAAACTACCCTTATAACGCTGAATATATATTTCCTTACTTGCATTAATATTAAGATAAATAAGGATAATTTTTTATCCCAAAAAAATTATTTAACCTACAATAAACTAAAAATACATGTCAATCGGGGCAAATATGAATTTTTATCGATGTTTTTGTTAATTTCATCAAATTAGATGAAATTTTAATTAATAGAGAAATTTATTTGTTAGACGAAAACATTGATTCGAAACTAAGTTCAGATTGATTCTAAGCGAAAATATTTTCCTTGTCTGGTCTGATATATTCAAGAAATATTTTCTGCAAACAATTAGAGAAGAAAATCTATTTTGAAGTGCTACTACAAATTTTCAGCTCTATGTTCAAAGGCTACACTTATTTTCAGAAAAACCTCTATATCTCACCTTTGGAAACAAATAGACTATACCTATTTTAGAAGGGAAAAATGTCAAATCAACCGATTCACACATCTAAACATGATTTTAAGATCAACAAAAAATCCTCAAGAAATCTTCTCGAAATATAACAGAAAAGTATTTACCCAAAGCTGAAAGTAGTAGACACACTGATGAGAACTTCCCTTGCCATCTGTTGGAGCACTACCCTTTCTACCACAAAGATGATACCAGGGCCATTAGAATCAAGGGAGTGGGCATGTAAACCAACCATGGAGATGATCAAACCACTCATCGACAAATAGCCACGGTGGAAACTTAAACACACCCGCTGGCATGCAAATTCCACAACACATGCTTTAGCAAAATGGACGTTTCATTACAACTGAAATGGATCCATTAATCTTGATTGTCTTTTCGACATTCAGAATACTCCAAGCTATGTGAAGTCTGCTGTACACCTTTAGTATTCTGTTTATGCTATTAAATTTAACTATCCATAAAAATAACGGGTAGCTGAAGAATCTGCAGCTCTATCATACATCCCTAACAGTGCCAAAAACCAGGCTTGATTAAGGATAATACATTGAAATTCAATCAGAACAGCAATTTTGCATGAAAAATCAACTTGTTCTTGATCTAGCTTTTATCTTCTTGATCAAGTAATCCTCCAAGCCAGCACCGAGATCCACTATTCTAGTGTTTGGCGTTATCTCCACCTTAATAACCTGTTGTAGGACATCTCCTGTTGTGTTGTCTGCCTCACATATACTAGGTAAAATTTCAGCCCAAGTGTCAGCATGTGGACTATTCCCATGCCTCAACAACTCAAACAACACTTCACAAGCATCCTCCGCTTTCCCGATTTTACAAAAGCCCTTAACTAGTAGATGAACAACCGAAAAATGTGGACAAAACCCCTTTGACATCATCACCTTAAAATAACTCTTTGCTTCAGTGTACATACCCTGATTGCATAAGCCCCCAACTATGCTCTGATATGACAACAAATTTGGCAAGCACCCATTTGAAGGCATGTCATCTAGTACTTTACAAGCATCAGCAGCACGGCCAACCTTACAGTATCCTGAGATGACAGTATTATAATGGAGAATGTCAGGATTGCATCCCTTTACTTTCATCCGACAAAGAAGCTTGTACGCTTCCTTAAGCTTCTTTTTCCTACACAAGCTATTCAAAAGAGTAGTATAGCTTAAAGTGTCTGGTACAAACCCTTTGTTCAACATATCCTCCAGCAAATCAACAGCTTTATTCACCTGACTCTTCCTGCACAATCCTTGCATTAGAATCCTATACGACTCCACATCTGGAGGCACATCACGCTTAAACATTTGATTAAACAAAGTGTATGCAATGCTTAAGTCGTCATTTAGACAAAAAGCTCGCATCATAATGTTGTAGGACTTGGTGTTGGGGGAGACTCCATATTTATGGGCAGACCTAAAGAGATCAAATGCAGGCTGGACGAAGTTACGGTTAGCAACAAGGATTTCGAGAATGCAATTGAGGTGTTTTGTAAGGGGCTTGATGTTGAATTCAAGGATTGTATAGAAGGTTTTGAGAACTTTCTCTGGCAAGTTTGCATCACCATAGATTTCAATGATGTGAGTGAAGAGAGATGGGGAAATGGAGTACTTATGGAATTTGAGGCTAGAGAGGACTGCATGCATGAGAGAAAAGTGGTGAGAGCGGCCAAGTTTGAGGATAAGGGAGTGGTAGGTTGCATAGGAATGCTGAAAATTGGGCTGACGGCAAGCTAAGTCGAAAATTTCCTTAGCAAGGAGTGGGTCTGACTGTGAAGCTATCAACTTATGGATTCGAGCTCGAGAGCCAACCAAAGGTTCTTTATTCTCCTTCAGTTCTTGGTCCTTTAGTCTCCATCTGTCATCTTGTTCTTTGTAATGATTAAGGGGTGCTGAACAGTATGAAAAGGAAATGTTTCGAACTTTTGATGACAATGAAGAGCGGAGAGCTGACAGGTGCATTTCTCTACAACTGCTTGATGTAAAAGTATAGGTCGAAATGTTTTTTCCTATTTCCCTCTCTGCTAAAGGGCATGGCAAGATGAGAACTGCACAAAGTACAGCTATTTAATCAATATTACTGCATCAAAAATCATTCACTAATTAATTAAGTAAAAGGTACATTCCAACTACTAAAATCAAGAATTCACCTGTTCATTGACCCCATCAGGTACACGTGATTCTCTGTTTAGTACTTCACATACTCTGCCCTGATTCAAAGTAAATTAGAACAAAATTGAATCAAACAAAGGTACCAACGCATGGGACATGCACATCCTCGTGAACATAAAGCACTTCAATTCGAAGTAAATTACTACGGAGACCAATCAAACAAAGATTTTAATGAAGTACTGCAATACTTGCGTATCTAAGATCTAGTACCTTGCCACCTCTTGGAATAATTCATATAGCCCAGGTTCACTTGCAAAGCTAAGCACAAATAAAAATAGAGTTTAAATACAAAATAAAGTGCAAGAGATTTTAATAAAATATAAACACCTTAGTTTCCAAAATCATAATAAATACATTCTAAATTCCATGGTCATTCTCTGCAACGCACACCCCTATGTTATGCATTTTTACTAATTTTGAAGAGTAAGCATCTGAGAGATTCTTAACTAAATTTCAATTCACAACATTGCCATGGTTTTATTAGTGAGAAATTAACATTAACACAGTGGGTCGTTCTCTTGCTCAATAAAATATACAAAAGAATTAAAATACAAAGCCTACTCTTTGCAACTACACACGCATACACCTGCACTATCTCTTCATATATATATATATATATATATATATATATATATATATTAATACACATACAAATTCTCATATTGTTTGCAAATACACCCAAATTCTCACTTGCACTATGTCTACACCAAAATTCTTACACTCTAAAAATACATACACCTGCACGATCTCTTATATATACATATACATATATATGATTCAAGACACATATTTAGAGATAAATAAGAGAGAAAATGAGGAAACTAACCTGAATCGCAAGAACCCACCTGAATAGCAAGAACCCCAGTGGTGGTTTCTATGTCAAAAATCAATATTTTAGGGCTGGCAACGAGTCGAGCTCCAGTCGAGCTCGACCATTTTTGTCCAGCTCGAGCTCGATGCAGTATTTTCGAGCTCGAACTCGAGCTCGATTTGTCGAGTTCGAGCTTGAGCTGTCGAGCTCGAGCTTGAGCTGTCGAGCTCGAGCTCGACTCGCGAATTTGTTCCAGATTGCATCAGAATGGAGGTGGGAAGGAGAGGAATTTTACAACATTACATACAAAATTTTTCAGAAATTTTGCTAACCGATAATGGTCTTGTATACAACATTACAACTCTTACAAAAGCAAACAACAACAACAAGAATTAAACAAATCATTGTTCACTGAAAACACACCCAAATTCAAGAAAAAGAATTAAACAAGATGCGCTAAAAACACACCCAAATCCAAGAAAAAGAAGAATAAGTAAAATGCAACAGAGAAATAAAGATTACCTGGAAGCCATACTCGTCGCAGTCCTCGTTGCCGACTTACCGTCCTTGTTGCCGTGAGTTTGGGGCTAGGGTTCTAAGAGATGGGTTTGGGGAAGAAATGAGAGGAGAAAGATGGAAGCCGTACTCGTCGCCGTCCTCGTTGCCGACATGCCGTCTTTGTTGCCGTGAGTTTGGGGTTAGGGAGATGGATTTGGGGAAGAATTGAGAGACGAGAAAGAATGGAGAAGAAACAGAGAGAGAAAGAAAAGAGGAAGAAGAAACGGGAGAACAAGAGAGAGAAAGTGATGGGTTTTTTATTTTGACTTTTTGTATTATTATTATTATTATTATTATTGTTATTATTATTATTATTTTAAATCATGAGATCAAATTATAAAATTTTTACATAGATATAGTTGAAATTAATATATGTTCACAATTTACAAAATTTATATATTTATAAATCTTAGTAATATTGATGTAATTATCATCTTACATTATTGAACAGCATGGGTTAATCGAGCCATCAAAATTCAGATCAAACTGTTAGATATGATAAAACTTACAAAAAGATATATTTGGTAAAGTTTTAGACTTATTGGATATACGGATGTCGAGATATCGTACTCGAAGCATAAGAGTAATCATTCAAGACGGTGTATCGTTAAATCAAGCCATGTGATTTTAAATCATACCGTCTGATATGATCTAATGTATACAGTCTTGTATATATTTATATTTCGTATGAATCAAGTACCCAGATTTTAATCTCATTATATATAATAAAATAATAATTAAAATTATTCAACATTATTATTATTATTATTATTATTATTATTATTATTATTATTATTATTTTAAATATGAAATCGAATCATCAAATTTTTACATACATATAGTTGAAATTAATATATGTTAACAATTTGCAAAATTTATATATTTATATATGTTAGTATAACATTGATACAACTATCATCTTACATTGTTGAAAAACATGTGTTAATCGGGCTATCAAAATTCATATCTGACCGTTAGATACGATAAAACTTACAAAAAAAATACATTTGGTAAAGTTTTAGATTTATTGGATATACGGATGTTGAGATGTCGTACTTGAAACATAAGAATAATCATTCAAGACGGTGTATCGTTGAATCAGGCCATGTGATTTTAAATCATACAGTCGGATATGATCTAATGGATACAGTCTTGTATATATTTAAATTTCGTATGAATCAAAAGCCCAAATTTTAAGATATCGTACTTATTGATTAAATTTTTTAATCTCATTATATATAATAAAATAATAATTAGAATTGTTCAACCACCATCATCATCATTATTATCATTATTATTGTTATTATTAATATTATTATAATTTTTAGATTAATTCATAGAAATTACTAAATTTTGACATAAATTTATAAATAATAAAAAATTATAAGTGAATTACTTGTCAATTTAAGAAAAATATAACGTAATAAAAATATATGTTAAAATATAACATAAAGTTTATATATGTCATATTAAATAATAATTTTAATTATAACAAAATTATATTTACTAAGTTGTTGATTAAATTTATTTTATATAAAGATTAAATGTATAAATAAAAGTATCATAATTTATTATTATCAAAAATAAAATGTATGATATTGATTAATAATTATAATATATGGTCAATTTTAATTATAAAACTGATCAAATATTAAATATAAAATTAAATATATAAAGAATTCAAAAATAAAAAATATATAAAAATAAAATAAAAATTATTCGCGAGCTGGTGAACACCCATATATGAGCTCGAGTCGAGTTCAAAGTCGAGCCGGCTCGACTCATCTGCCACCCCTACTATGGTGTAGGCATTTGAAACTTCAGACATTTGATAGATCTTCTCATCAATCTTAGGAGGCGGGAAAAAAAAAATTTGGTTCATTAACTTTGTCCGCAATTAATTTTAGTACACTGACTTTCGCTGTTATCACATTTTGATCAATAATTTACAGAAATGGGTCAATTAAATATAAATTAGAATTTTATTGCTAATTTTTCGACTAATTTAAACATTTTCACCGGAAATTGCTGACTTGGCAAGGCCATGGTGAAAAAGCAGCCAGTATAGCCACGTGTATTTTCATGTAAACAATGACGTGTACATCTTGTTAAATTATAAGTCGCGTGCTTCTTCTCAGTCAAATTTTCAGAAGCAGAACTCTCCAAATTCTTTAGCTCTAATTTCTCTCCCCTCTTTTACGATTTCATTCTATTATTGTGTGAAATCTAAAATTTTTGCTACTAAAATGGTGGTGATGAGAGACTCATCCCTCAATGGAGATTATTTTTCCCTTTTTATTAGTTGGTAATTGGCTTTGGGAGGGAAAACTAACATTTTTCCCTCCAAAAATTGCCACCTCAAGTGCCATGTAACATTATAGTGCCACATGGGATTAAAAATTCCCAAATTAAAGAGCATGTGCCATGCACATGCTATTTTCTGGCAAAAAATCCAATTTCCATTCGTCGTCGTGCTTAATTGACCTATTTTTGTAAATTGTTGGTCAAAATGTGATAACAACGAAAGTTAGTGTACTAAAATTAATCGCGGACAAAGTTAATGGACCAATTTTTTTTTTCCTTCGTACAAATATAAATATTATGGGCTTGATACCTTGTTCATATGCCTATAGGGTCAGGCCTGTTGGGCTCATAAGTGACTCCCATCTTCTTTGTATTTGGGCTCTAGAAAAAATGATTGAAGGGTATGAAACTAGTTAATTGGATGACTATTTTTCAACACGCACTCATTAATTAATAAGATTAGTTTAATTGGTGGGCTTGAAAATTAATTAAATCAATTTGAGCCTAAACTATACTGATAGAGATTACTTAAATTAGTGCTTAATTTAATTAGGAATAAAATTAAGGCTATAACCAAAATCCTATACCGCAAGTCCATATAACAAAGGAGGACTATTAGTTAAGGAGATTTCATTAAACTGTATTTTCCACTTGCTTCAAAGAGAGGACGTCTGGGCTCTAGCCATGAACTAAGAAACAAAACAAATTGTTTCTGCTGGGAAGAAAGGGCCTCGTTTCCTGTTTGCTTGTGAAGAAAGGGATCATTCTTAATCGAAGCGCAGCAAATGTTGGTAATCTTGATCCGATTTACTTGTTTATTTCTTTGATTGCATGAAATCCATGTTGTAATAGCAACTAGAATAACGATTTGATTACAATTTTACTGTTTTTTAGGTTTTTTTTTTATTTTTTGTCTTTAGCATCTCGAGCCTTATACAAAACTTTCATAAGGAACCTAATATAAGATCACTATAGTGCCAGAAGTCGAAGGTTTAATCTTGCACCATCACGTCAAGGAACTCTCAATTGGACATTGGCACTCCTATAAAGAGTTTCTTACACAGTCATTCAATAAACTTGTTCGAAACAAATGCCGTCACAAACATTCTAGTGTCTCTATACTAATTTCCATGAAATAAGACATTCTCCTTATGAGCATGTGTCGTGTGAGTAAGTCTCCATGGGATTATTTACGTCGATTTGGAACATTTAAGATCAAGACTGTAGACGCATAAGGGACCTAATATAAGATCACTATAGTGCCTGAAGTCGAAGGTTTAATCTTGCACCATCACGTCAAGGAACTCTCAATTGGACATTGTCACTCCTATAAAGAGTTTCTTACACAGTCATTCAATAAACTTGCTCGGAACAAATGCCCTCACAAACATTCTGGTGTCTCTATATTAATGTCCATGAAATAAGACATTGTCCTTATGAGCATCTGTCGCGTGAGTAAGTCTCCATGGGATCATTTACATCGATTTGGAACATTTAAGATCAAGACTGTAGACGCATATGTATGCGTAACCATGCACCACAACCATGAATGACCCGGAGACTTCATTCTATTCTGAAGTTTGCAACACAAATATGAACGAGAAATACTAAATTATATTGATGTGAAATGAATAAAAATATTTTACAACATGATATGACATCGGGCAACCTAACTAGCATCCTACACTCTAATTGGCATGCCGGTCACTACTTTAACATTACCGTCAGTATATTGCATGTTTGGCAGAACATATGAGCTTTCTCTAATAAATTCAGGATCTCCCATTTTGCTTTCACTGGATAATGCTTGTTGTACAACTAATACAGATACTTTTCTAGTTGGATCGGATGATACAATCATATCTCCTAAACACCCTAACTCCGGAAACTCGTTAAAATCACTAATCCCGGCCAACAATGGCGAATCATTGTTGTGTTGTCTTCCGACCAGTATTAAGTCAAAACAGCTTGTCATCCTTCTGATGACACTAACAACTCCGAAACTATCCTTCACCAACTCTTCCCGATATAGACATCGTTGGTTCATCATGTCAATATCTCTGTACTCGTTTACTATATGTAGGTCTTGCTCCATGTCACTTGAATAGGCAGCGTTGATATCAGCATCCACAAAGTGGACAAGAGTGAGATGTACGTTGGGATGTTGGCCCATGCGACGCGCATAGGCTAATGCTTCTCGATCATCCGACCCGCCTAAGAAAAACATTCCAATGCGATATACACATGCCCGTGACAAGATGGGAACGCTGTAATTCATTGCCCCACAATCTACTAAAATCCCAACTGAGCATGGTGATTTTTTGATTATGTTGTGGTTCACAACCCTTATAGCAGTGGACTCCCCTTTGCTAACATGGATGTGTGGGTGCCTATGAAAAAGCACAATCACTAAAGACACCTTCTTCTCTGCTGCTAAAGAGCAGACACTGTCATGCATCTCTCCGTAAGGCGATATGGCTGTGAAAGGGTAGACTGTGGCATGACCTTTCTTTTCACTCTCAAACAATTTGAGAGCATTAATTATGGGCTCAGATTCATGTGACATGAATGGATTCCTCATACCAGGGTGATGAGCCATAAGAACTGGAGCACTTCTACCTGCTAGCTCAAGAAAACGGATGACATAAAAGCAAATCGGGCTTTTAGGATTCGGATAGGAGGCCTCAAAAAGATTGATCACAGAAGGAGTATGCTCCTCATAGTGCATGCATGCAAGTAACCGGAGCTCAACGAAAGGATTGGCATACTGGATTGTCATCCCTTTACTGCCCGTATATCTTTCCAGTGGCTTGTAAGAAAATTTCACTATCGGAGCAAGTATTCCTGTGAACAGAACTATTGATAGAACCATGATACTGTATGATTGTTTGTCAATGAGCTGCAACACAAATAGCATTAATACGTTAGAGATGAAAAGAAACTAATAGAATAAAGAAAGCATTTGATTTAGGAGAAGTTTTCAAATGGGGCATCAATGGTTATACTCACCTGAAGCGTTTGTGCTTTTCCCAGAAGTAACACCTCGATGATGCCTTGGTTGCCCATTATGAGTCCAAGGTAGAGGGCATCAATGAGAGTCATTTTGCAGTACACTGAAGGCAACATAACCGCAACTATTTTCCATAATAATGCAAAAAATGCTAGTAATTGAATAATGGCAAAGTTCCTGAGCGATATGGCTGACAAATCCAATTTCGCACCACTAACAACAAAATAAATCGGCAAGATAATAGAGGAGATGAAACACTCGAGCTTATTGACTAAGGCCGAGCCTAAAGGAGGTCCGTCGGGTATTACGATCCCTAAAATCATTGGCCCAAATAGAAAATGTATCCCAAATAACTCGCCAAATATTGCAGACCCCAGTACTATGATAAAGATGGTACAGACATAGCTCTCCTTTAGTGATTTTGCATTACTTGTACGTCGAGTCATCCAAAGAATTAAGGGACGAAAGACAAACAAAGAGAATAGCACCATGACACTGGTAGCAGATAACGCCATTAGAGAGTAATGCTGCTGGTTTTTTGTACTTACACCTAGCTTTCCTATGAAGAGTATGAATGTCCAAATGCAACTGCAAAGGCCACTAATCAAGGATGAAGATATGGCTAGCCTGCCCAATTCTGAGTTCCTAAGGTTTAGGTCAGCTAGAAGACAAACGATGACATGAAATGAACTCAATGCTTGAAACGACGCGATCCATACTATCGACCTGTGAAGCATTGGTTCCATGGGGGTAGAAAATATTAGGAACTGACCGAGCATGATATTGAGTATGAGGGGTATTGAGAATGAACAAATGCCTATTGCCACTGCTTTCTTTCCTGATTTTCTTACAAGACTCATGTCGGTTTTCACACCAATGATAAACAGAAACAACATTACACCAAAGTATGCGAATGTATCAACAACATAAAAGCTTGAAGTTGGGAACACCATTTTACTGAATGCTTCGTTGCTTCCCAGAAAAGATGACCCCAATATTACACCTGCCTGATCACCCGAGTCACTTACTTAGATAAAGGATTTTGCTCTTAGATTCAAGTTAACAGTGCTGGAACATACATAAAAACTTCACTACATAAAGGAAGAGAAAAGATGATCAAGAAAATTAAACGCTTTAATTCACCTTTTGTGATACTGTAAATAGTATGCATTTTTAAAAAGGGTGACTAACAATTTACCGTGATACCGAAAATGAGCAAATTATTCCCTTATGAAAATTAAAATAGTAATTTATTCTCCTGTATTTTCAAAATTTAGCAATTTTGCCTAGATAGATTGCCTATTTTCCATAATACAGGTAGATAGATTGCAATTTACCCATTTTAAAAAGGGTAAATTACAACGACTTCTCCTAACATTTGGCATAATTATAAGTACCCCTCGTTCTTTAAAAAATTACCAATTTCTCCTAATTATAATGGTCGTCAACAATTAGCCCAATTCTATATTCTGTTAGGTTGACATCCAACTTTCATGGTAAACTGATCAAAATGTTCTTATAGACTAAAAATTATACTTTTATTTATTTTTTTAATATTTTTTATGAATTAAGTAAATTTCTTATAAGTTAAAAATTATACCTAGATGCACATGGAGCATGTGTAGTCAATTGCTGGGCCTAAGGGGTATTTTGCTCTATTTCTGATAACACAGGGGATACATTGCTGCTTTATTTTTCACAAGGGAGCAAATTGTTCATTTTCCTTAACACAGAGGGTAAATTGTGTTTTTTCCCTTTATTTATGTATACATTTTCCATAAGTGTTGAACTATTGTTTTTTATTGTCTTCTCTTTAATATTTAGGAAAAAACTCATAAATTAAATTTATTAAGTCATCAATTTATGATTTATCAATACAATCATGAAAAAGAAAAAAAAATATTCTTTATACAATGTCAAAACAGAATGATTTGGTTATGAAAAAAATACAAAAAATTGTATAGTTAATTAATAGGCCTTTTGATAGGATATAATTATTGATAAATAAAAAATAAAGATAAAATAGGATTTATTCGAGAGCACTCAAATTTGTCAAGGATCAATATTTAATAGTCAAGTTTAAGTTGAACTTGTATAGAGCACAATCCACAGCACATTTAAAAAAAATAGAGAATAGAAATAGAATATTAAATTAATTGAAGCTGGAGAAAATAATTGACAATAATAAAAATTGTTGAAATCCCAAAAAAGATAATTAAAATTTTTAAAAAGGAATGAAAAATTAGGTCACATCTCATATAGATTAGCATTTCAAAAATTATATTTGGAAAGGGTTTCTTAAATTCTTTTTTGCTTTTAGTTGATTTGTGTTTTCATTTTTAAATTTAATTCTAATTCTTTTAATTGTTAAAGAAAATCTATAGAAAGTTAAATTAATCAGATGTAGTTATAAAAAAATACATAGTAAGAACTATATACAATATAAAATGATATATATTTATTGTTGTAAAATTAAAATCGTATTTAAAACAAAATCAAATCAATCACGTGAAATTATTATGCATGATAGTAAAGAATAAGTTTTTGTTAAGCAAAATTGTAGCACAGATCATTAAGAATTACAGAACTAATAAAAAAATTAATTACAATTTCGAACATATTAATAAGAAATTGCTACTTGGCTTACTTAATGCTATGGAAACGAACAAAAAATCAGGTGAAAAACATTAAGAAATAAAATCAACAAAACTCACAAACAATGCACTGATAAAATATATTCATTAAGAGCATTTTATAAAAAAAATTTACATTTGTAGTTATTCATATAATAACTATTATATTAGTACATAACAAACAATTATTATTATTTATTTTTCGGTACAATTCAAAATTCGTAATATGTTTTATAATTTTTATAATTATATTTTCCAAAATTGAATAATGGTACATGCCACTCTTGTTGGAGGAGATAAAAGGAAATAGGGTGAATAGCAATTTATCCCCCTGTGATATTAAAAATGAGCACATTACTCCCCTATAAAAAAATATAGCAATTTACCTCCCTATATTTTTTAAAATGAAGCAATTTACCTCTTTATATAGGGAGGTAGATTGCTTCATTTTAAAAATTATAGGGGGGTAAATTGTTGTATTTTAAACTATATAGGAAGGTAAATCGCTATTTATTTTTTCACAAGGGGGTAATTTGCTCATTTGCGATATCACAAGGGGGTTGCTTGCATTTTTCCAAAAAGAAATATAAACATGAAGATAGCTGTGAGGCTCTTAGTCAAATTGCAGTATTTGGTCATTTCTTGGTACTAATAAGGTTAAGGTGTTCACAGGGTGATTGTAGCTACAGGGTTGGATGAAACATCATGTGGAATGCACAAGTGCCTAATAAGATTAAAGTGTTTGTGTGGTGATTGTTTAACGAAGTCGAAGTGTCTCCAAGTTTGGACAAAAAGGTGTTGGAGAAGGTTGTTGCAGCAACGAACTCCAAACAAGCATGGGAAATTCTTCGAGCTTCTTTTGAATATACTGACAAAGTGAAGAAGGTGTGTATTCAAATATTAAGAGGTGAATCTGAACCTCTTCATTGAAGGATTTCGGGTCCATTTCGGATTATATGTCAAGAATTTTGGTTATTATAAATTAAATGACGAGATATGGATGATTGGATAGTAGAAAAAATGTTGAGATCTATGGATCCAAATTCAATTATGTTGTTGCCATTGAAGAGTCCAAACATTCGGACACCATGACTATTGATGAGCTTGTTGGATCGTTGCAAATGCATGAAGAAATATTGAAGAAATTAATTCAAAAATGGGTAAAGCTTTGAAAGCAAAGTTACCCATCAAAGAGACAAATCTAGACACGTCCCAAAGTGGGAGAGGATGCATCGGTTTTCGTACTCAAGGATAAAATCGAGGTCGTGGAAGAAGGGGAGAAGATAAAAAAATTATTCATCAGACGACAATCAAAAAAATTCTTCCACACAAACTACCAATCAAGGAAGAGGGGGGCAGAGGTGGGAGAAGTACACATAAACCAAATCAATAACAGTAAGACAAGTCAAACATTATCGATTTATCGAATTAAAATTCTTCATCCGATAGAGTATGTGAATTCACATCAAATGAATTCAAACTTTTTTCTTTTTTATCGAAATGGATTTCATCATTCCATGAAAACTCCATATTGACCGCAACAAAATGGAGTCGTCGAGTGCAAGAAACGAACCATTCTCAACATGGCGATGAGTATGTTGAAAAGCAGAATTTTGCTGAATGAATAGTGGGCCAAAGCTCTCTCTTGTATAACTTAATGAACTGAAGTCACACTTGTGGAAAACATCTCAGAAAGCTTGGAGTGGTCATAAGCAAATTATTCCAAACTTGCGAGTTTTTAGAAGCATAGCCTATTCCTGATAAGGAAAGAAGAAAGCTTGATGATAAAAGTCCAAAGTATGTGTTCATCGTCTATAATCAAAGTTGCAAAGGCTACAAGTTGTACAATTCGAGCAGCATTAAAATTTTGATAAATCGAGATGTCGACAAAACAGGTGTTTGGGAAAACTAAGATTACCATTATTGTTCATTCTTTGATCAACCACTTGTGGTGAAAGGCCAAGAAGCTAAGATGTTGAAATTGAAAAGGGCTTTTTATGATTTAAAACAAGCCTCTTGTGCTTGGAGTAGTCCAATTGATCACTATTTCCAAAAAAAATGGTTGTATCAAGTGTCCACATAAATATAGGAAAAACTACAAGCAATCGGATTATGATATCGCAAATGAGCAAATTAGCAAATTACTCCTTTATGAAAACAAATAGCAATTTACCTCCCTATATATTTTAAAATACAATAATTTACCCCCTATGATACTTCTCATAATTTTGAGATTGTTGGCTATTGCAATAGTGATTGGGCAGGTGATGTCGATAGTTGGAAAGATACAATGTGATAGAATTCTGTATTTCACGAAGGAGTAAGAATACTGAGGTGAAGTTTCATTTTATCCGAAAATGCATGTCGAAGAAGAAAGTAAAGCTTTATTATGTGAAGTCACGAGATCAAATTGCAAATATTTTCATGAAAGCTTTAAAGTTTGTTGTTTTCAAGAAATTGCGTTCTTCATTTCGAATAAGTGTCTAGTTTAAGGGGGAGAGTTAAATAATTAAACTACATTTATTAAGGTCAATGAGTCTAGAAGTTGTACATGTATTTGGATGAATATATGAATGCGTCATTTCATATTATGGATGAATGCATGAAAAATAATGCAATATATGAATGTCTTTTAGGTTTTGATGATCATTATTTATTAGGAGAATCTGAAGGGTGTATTTTTTAAAGTATAAATACGTCATACTTTTTTGTCACACGAAAAAAATAGAACAAATTAAGAAGTCGGGTTTGAGTTTTCCGATCTTTCATCCACTCTCCTATTGTGTAAAATTAAGTTATATATACTCCCCATTTCCTAACAAGAACCTATTTATAGTTGATTTATGGATGTATTCATAGTTAGAAGGAGCGTTATAGCTAACCAAGCTTGATCTACGTACGTCTAGACACAACATATATATAATTTTTTTTGCATTAGATTTATGCAATTTTCCCAACAATTCTAAAACCCCATCATCCCAAACTCATACATAATATTATTAAATTATCACCTTATTTGAAAATTTAATCTATTAGAGAACAGAATTATTTAATATTTATGATAAACGGCATCAAGACCCTGGCCTTGAAGTTAGGTCTAATAGCACAATGCCCCCGTCCTTTGCTATATATTAAGTAGTGGGTGTACTTCTAATTATAATCACAACTTCAAGAGGTATACTTGTTTTTCCGTAATGCTTGTGTAATTGAACCTAACTTCAGGGGGTGTCAATATAATTAAAATTGAAACTAGAAAACCTCTTGTTGGACTGATTTCCACACCACGTTAAATGGCTAACTCATGTAAAAGTATAAAAAAGTTGGTAGAAACGAGAATCATTTAATATTTAATATTTTACGATAGTATAATTCATTACAACCAACGCAAGCACACATCCAAAGGAAAGAACATGGATCAAGAATAGTGGCTTACCAGCACTTGTGAAATGAAAACACTCTGGCCGAGGGGCGTCAACAAGACCTGAATGATAGCGGTGAGAAGAGCACAAAGTGAAAGCTGAAACAGCAAGCGGGGGGTATCGAAGGAGAAAGGACTGTCGCCATAGAACATTCCTTTGTACTGGCGGCTATCCAAGGGATAGCATATTGTGTTTTCAATGAGTGCAGTATAATTCATTATGACGAATTGATTCTCACGTGGTTAGGCTTATGAACATGCATGAAGGAGATGAAGGGATTGAGAACAGGAATAGAAAGTATGCGCGTGAGAGAATGATCAGCGAGAAAAGAAAGACAGATGGAGAAGAGAAAGAAGCGGAGATAACCATTTTTGTTATGGTTATTTTATTTACATATTTTTGGGTATAACTTGAAATATATATATGCAGTAAGTCACGACCATTCAATCTTGTGTAATAGTTTTGCTATAATGGTCCATTTGCTTATTAATAATGGGGCTAAATCCAAGCTGTGAAAACTAAAGGATTAATTACATTTAGATCCTTTTTAAAATGTGAAATTACACTTTTTTTTAAAAAAGTTTTAAAATTATACTTATACTTTTTCCAAAAATTCATATTTACACATGACCCTCCATTCGTTAGGGATTGAATGAAAAATATTGACGTTAGCAGAAAAATTATATAAATTTTCAATACCACTTATCTAACATTCTCATGTAATAATTTTATACTTTAAGTGACAAAAGATAATGATATTAGTCTCACTATATATATATATTATATTTATCGGATCCCTTTATAAGTACAAAAATATATATGAGATTATTAAATGAATGTCAAAATTAAAAAATTTTGTAACGTCAATACTTTTTGTTCAAGCCTTAATGAGAAGGGTCATGTGTAACCAGTAAATTTTGCAAAAGAAGTGTAAGTATAATTTCAAAAAAAATTTGAGAAAAAGTTTAATCTTGTATTTTTAGAGGGGATCTAATTGTGAAATTAACCCAAAATTAAAATAGAAAAAAAAATCCTAAAACTAAAAAAAAATAAAAAGTCAATTCCCCATGATTTTGCTACATCCTTCACTTGCACAATTTGCGATTGATTTTTATATTTTGAAAGGTATTTTATTTATATTGCTCTCATTTTATAAATTATAAAGCACAAATATTTAGCTAATTAAACTTAATTACTTTTGGATGAAAAATCCCAACAGACCAAAGTAATGTTGGGTGAAAAATAAAAATAAATACTAACTAATATTTGGGCTCTTCTAATTAGTAAATACGGCAAACTAGAGAATACAGACCCAAATATAGAGTTTAGTTACAAAATGCGCAAGTGAAGAACACAACAAGGCCGAGGGAGGGGGTGTTAAATGTTTCGTTTCCACAATGTTAAGGTGCCTTTTTAAATCTTTTTTTTTTTTTTAATTTAGGAGGATTTTATGCCTATTTCCCTGTAATTTTATATAATCCATTAATAATGTGATGAATATAAGTACCATAAATTATATAACGAACACATTCTGATGAGGGTAATTTCCAAAAAACTAAATTGTATCTGCTTTTTAAAGGAATTTGCAATAAATGCCGGGATCCGTGGATGACACACGGACCATCAGATGACACCACGTGACAAGTTCTTAAATGGTACCGTACATTATAAATACCAATATTTATGAACATTTATAGGCAAGTGCGATTATCACATTTCTAGATCTCATTCGCCTACTACTGATTGCTTTCGACCCCACTTTTTAACTTAAACATCGGAGGGCTTTAGCTGGGGGCTACCCAACAAGCCTGTGTTCTGTTCTCAGTATCCACTCGTTGGAAGCTCAAAGAGAGATTCAACGACCCGATCTCAAAGTACCAAGTTCAGCGACCCGACCCCAAATTATACGACCTGCATCACATTCGTTTTACAACGACCAAAAAACAACCACTGCTTTCATTTTACAATGAATGAACAAAGTGGAATACATCTTCTATAGATGGACAGACAAAAGGAGGGATTGGTATGTAGAATTGTGAACATCATACTTATTCTGGATTTAAATTCTATCCATTCTTTTTCTTTGACAAGAAACGCGATCGCTATGTCCCTTTGCATTATTTGACGGAATGAAAGGGTTTTATTTTTGTCTTTTTGTGTAAAGTAATCTATTATACATTTATTCAAGTGTTGATGTGTTCTTTAAACATGCGTGCAAAAAATTACTTTTTTTATTTTCTAAGATAATTGGGAAAAATATTTTTTTAGTCCGTTAAGTATGTTTAATTTTAGTTTTAATCCTATAAGTATGCTCATTTTTTATTAACTCCAGTAAATTGCAAAATTGATTAGATTTAGTCCATTTGAGGATATTCTACTTTTTTTTTCTAGCTAAAATTTTAAATTTACCCGGAACTTGCCAACATGTAAA
Organism: Sesamum indicum; assembly: GCF_026168435.1. Taxonomy (NCBI): domain Eukaryota; kingdom Viridiplantae; phylum Streptophyta; class Magnoliopsida; order Lamiales; family Pedaliaceae; genus Sesamum; species Sesamum indicum. The sequence goes on from NC_142662.1 coordinate 21,480,364, forward strand.
TTAGTTGGTCAATTTTCAGCCAATTAACCACGTGTCATGCCACATGGGAGAGTATGTGGCTTGTATGCTGACTGGGCTAGACCATTCTCTCTACAAAACTAAATTCATTTAAAAAATTCAAAAAAATTGAAAAAAAAATGATTAGGGGAAAAAATGATCTTATTACCTTGTAAGCTTGATAGGAATGGAACCTCCTTTCTGGATTTTGATTGGTCCAAAAAGTCTAAACCATTGATTTCTTTCCGCAGTAACAAAAAAGTGGTCCTTCCATGGAAGAAGACATTGGAGCCTAGAGATAAGGGAGAGAAATGGGTTTGTGCAAGCTTAGAGGGAAGAAAATATATTTTGTTGGTTAGGAAAAGTGTTATGGAAGGAAAAGTCACCTTTCTTCCCTCCAGAAGATGGTCAACTTGTCTTTCACCTCATTATTTTAGCCACATAGAATTATAAATCAACAAAAATGAATCTAAGTGTCCAACCATGGTCACTCTTCCGGCGCAAATTACAAATCCAATCCATCAAATGACTAAATGTAATCAATTTTGCAAGTTACTGGAGTTAATAAAAAATGGACATACTTATAGGACTAAAACTAAAATTAGGCATATTTAACGGACTAATAAAATATTTTTCCCGAAAATGTTTGACAAAAACTTTTGCTGCTTTCTGCATGAATGATTCTGTTTGGTAGCTGAATATTTGACTAGATAAACTTTTCAAGTTAATGTGGAGATGTTTACAATAGTTATTAGAAACCTTCAAAAGTAGTTGAGATTAGGGGTGGCAAACGAGTTAAGCAGGCTAGAGAGCTTCACAAGCTGGTTTGAGCTCGAGCTTAATTTCCTCTGTTTGTTTTTATTTTTATATATATTTTAATTTTTAAAATTTTTATATATTTAATTTCATATTCAATACTTTATTAATTTTATACTTAAAATGACCATATATTGTAATTATTAATCAATATTATACATTTTATTTTGGATAATAATAAATTATAGTACTTTTAATTACTCATTTAATCTTTATACAAAAAAAAATTTAATCAACAACTCAGTAAATTATAATATCTTTCATAAAATAATTATTTAATATGATCCATATAAATTTTATGTTATATTTTAATATATATTTGTATCATGTTATACTTTTTTTTAAATAGACAAGTAATTCAGTTGTGATTTTTTTATCTAATTCTTGAGTTTTATATTTATATCAAGATACATACTATGCATTATATAATCTATTTATTACTTATAAATTTATGTCGAAATATAGTGATACTTATGAATTATATTAAAAATAATGATAATAATAATAATAATAATAATGATGGTGGAATAATTTTTTAATTATTTTTATTATTATTTTATTATATATATAATAAGATCAAAAAGTTTAATCAACAATTACGATATCTTAAAATTTAGGCACTCGATTCATACGAAATATATATATAACATTGTGCGCATTAGATCATATTAAACGGTATGATTTAAATTCACACGGTCTGATTAAAAGATATACAATCTTGAATGATTACTCTTATGTTTCGAGTACGATATATCGATATCCGTATATCCAATAGTCTAAAACTTTATCAAATATATTTTTCTGTAAGTTTGATCATATCTAACGGTTTGATCTGAATTTTGATGGCTCCATTAACTCATGTTGTTCAACAATGTAAGATAGTTACATCAATGTAATACTAACATTTATAAATATATAAATTTATTGCAAATTGTGAACATATATTAATCTCAACTATAAAATATTTTTATGTATTTTAATTGCATTATTCCAGATAATGGATACTTTTCTATAATTTAAATTGTTCAATATAAATTTTTTTGGTATATTTACTAATTATATTACTACTAAACTAATTAGTAGTTTATATTTATAACAATAAACTAAAATATCATACTATATTTTGGTATAATTATAACACAGTATGCACTATGCAATCTATTTTATAATTTATAATTTATGTAAAAGTTTGGTACAGTTTACTAATTTGTTTTTGTAAATGGTTAGTTGATTAACAATAAATTGTTACGTAGATGTGTTTTAGAATTATAATTTAAAACAGGGTATTATAGGCTTGAGCTCGAGCTTGAACTAAGAAGCTCAAAGTCAGCTGGAGCTAAATTTAGCTCGAGCTCATCAGGTAAGATTCGAGCTCGAGCCATACCACTCAAAATCGAGCTCACCAGAAACGGTCTAGCTCTGCTCATTTATACCCCTAGTTTTATACAAGTATATGAAAAAGGGCCTTAGGGGAGACCTCTGTCAGGGTTATATCTAAGATCTCTTCAAAAATCCACTTATGAGAACATAATATACAGTAAAACCTCTATAAATTAATAAACTCTCTAAAATAATAAAATTTTCTGGTCCCGACATGGGCCTTTGTAAAAAATCATCAAATTCGATAAGATAATAAGATAATAATTTTTTGAAAAATTCCTTTATAAATATTAGGTCCCATTAAAACTCTAAATTAATAATTCATAAATATTATGATAATTGGCTAAAATATGAAGTCTGTGTTTTACGCATTTGATCATTCATGAATAATTTTGCGATGCTTTTTTTAGATGAGAAGACATGATTGGGTGTTATGAATTATTTTATTTTCATATTGAGATTTATATAGTATATGTTTCATTCATCATACATGAATATATTTAATTGGCTATAATAGTTATTTAAGTGCAACGAATTAATGTGAACATGTATATTTAAGTAATTCCAATCAATTGGTACATGCGTCCATGAATATAATAGTTAATTGTATACAATGAATTGATATGATACATGAATATATTTAATTAGTTACAAAGAATTGGTTGATACATGAATATAATCAATGAAACACATATATGAATTCATAGATTTTCAATACATATGTACTAAATTTGCTGAATTTAAAAAGTCTCTCTTTTAATTAATAAAATATTAATTTATTGATAAATTAATACCTCTCTAAATTAATAAAATTTCATGGCCCCAAGGTTATTAATTTATAGAGGTTTTACTGTATTAAGTACCCAAGGTATCTAGCAGAGATCTCTGTACTTCCTTCTAGAGACCCAATATCTTTATTCGTTCATATTATTATTAAGGACTCCCAAGTGACCTACTAAAGAAAGTAGTCAAGGTCCGGACATTAGGCCCTAAGTTATTGTAAAATTGCCTTAGTACCAAGGTCTCTAAAAGATCGTGGTACTTAATGAGATCTAAGTATTTAGTGAAAAGGACATTCGTCCTTGTCTAACATAAAGATCCATATTCTCTATTTGGACCACATTTTCCACTATCTTGGGTTTGATATATGCGACTCACAATGACTATTGAAGAATATAGAGTCCATCTCGAATCTAGTTGCCTCAAATTATTTTCTTGAATCAATATCAGATATTACCTTTTCAAATATTTTTGGATTATTTTCTAGTCAAATGTAGCATATTCTTTAATTGTTCCTCTTTCCCCCTTTTTGAATCACTCCAATCACAGTGTGGAAACGAAATAATTATATTTTACGAATCTGTAATATGATTATATACAGCTATTTATATGGGTATAGTTTAGTTCTCATGCATTAAAAATACGAGACAAATTCAACCAAATCCTTGTTACTCTATCTGCAATTGCTAGTCTATCAGGAACTTGAATAGCAAAGCAGCTGGGCCATTCAAGCCTATTGTACACTCCGTTTTACCAGCTAGGCCGCACAATCTCAGGATTGTTCGGTTGCAGTCAGATAACCTCACTGGCAGAAACAGCTTCCACCAAGAACAGGCAACTTTCGTTGTGATTTGTCAGAATGGCGTTCCAAAGGGACTGGCACATGTTCTTCTTTCTCACTGAGTTTCAAAACGCAGGTCGCAGACCTAATTAAGGAGCTTCTAGAATTATTGAGGATGCTGTGATCAAGTTACAGTAACATATAAACTAACAGCAGATTCGAAAGAAGCAGGAGTACAAATTTGGAATGGCAACAAGACACAAGGCATATACGTGGAGAGCTACATCATAAGCCATGAGATGGGTGCTGCTTTTATCTATGTGTCCCACGTTACAGATTCCGGCATAAACGAATCTGACGTAGGAATACATATCCGAGCGTAAAAATAGAATAGCTCACATCAAACCTACTTCCATGTATGCATTAAGGTGCTTTCTGTTACAAGAACCTAAGATCCTCTTACGTACATCAAAATGAATTTTTTACATTTTACCTCCACCATCAAGCGACAGGTTCGACAGACAATATACCCAAGTAGATATAGTCCAGTTTGATTTCTTTCATTCTTTTTCACAATCAAAGAACAGAAATACACAGAGTTATGAGAAGAAACATTAATCAGACTCACACACGCCCACACAGATACACAGGGAGAGGCCAGTTTATAGAGAATTGGCGAAAGAGAGCCATCAGCAAATGTATTTTGCATATTCACAATGTACATGGAACAGAAAACCAGTGAATTTTAAAAATGAGAACCGTATGTTGTATATTCATGAATTATATGCAAGAAAAGATTAATGAATATATTATTAAAAAAAAAGTACGATTGCTGGTGGACTAGAAATCAAACACTAGAATATTCTGATGTTACATTGAACTTCTACTTTCTCAGGAAATACAGATGTATATTGTATATTCACAAAGTATATGCAAGAAAGAATTCATGAATGCTTCAAAATGAAAAATATCAACTGCTCTCATCACCACCATTGGTGAACTAGAACTCCACTCTTTCTGAGAGAGGAATACAATTCCAAACATTGAGCATAAGTGTTCTGATATTTTGGACTTCTCTTCCCCGGGCAACACCTCTGCCATCTATTATAATGACATTCAAGGAACATCTCATCAATCAAACAAATAGCTCCAGTCTCAATCAACCTTGGGATCAAATGAAACTCTGTTCCTTCCACATCCATCTTCACCACCACATAATCCCTCTCCACCACCGTACTCTTCAACCACACTGCAAAATCAAATCCTTTGATAAGATCACCCATAAAATTACTTGAAGATTGCACAGCTTGAATCCTCCCCATTGCTCGACCCCTCTCCTCATTCTTCCTACTTGGCTCACGGTTAATTTCAAAAAACAATGTTTCGTTTCTTATCCAAGCTGCATATGGCAATAGTATAACCCCCTTCTTCATTTTATATTCATCATGGAATGTGCTGTCTGCCTCAACTGCATAAATTTCAAAGATCTTCTTTTGTTTAGGATACTGGTGCTTAAACCAACTGCCGATACTCGAACCATAACTCCTTGCTCCAACATCAATGTATATATACCTATTCTTGAAACTTATATCAACCATTGCAGACAGATATTTCACATTCTTGATATTCCTCTTCAACGTAATCCATGGTTTCAAAGGCTCTCCTTTAATCAAAGGCTCCAAATTCCTAATCAATTGACGCTTATACCTAGGAACAAAACACTTGTTTGCAGTTTTTCCTTTTCTATAAGTCCCTCGTGCTGCATGATGAACAGTCTCATTTTCCTTTCTAAATATGATTTCACTTATTGCTAGCGAATCTAAACCATCAATTCCACGCAAATTAATCAAAGTAAAGTTATCAAATAACTGAAGTAAGGAGTGAAGACTGTACTTATCAGTCACCGAATCCGTGTGCAGGACGAAAAACCCACCAGGCTTCAGGGTTCTGGAGACCTCCAAGGCAAATTGAACCGGCTTCAGAGTCCGGTCCAGACCTGCAATACTCGAGAACTCAAAATCGAATGTGAGGTTCTTGAACGGCTGGTTGAACTCCTTGGCGAATCGAATACCTTCCAATGACAATTTCTTGGAAGAAATTCCAATCGAATTTACCACTCCGATTTCTCTCAAGGCGACAACTTCCTCTCCCGATAAGGTCTCAATGCAGAGGGACTTAGAGTTCGTAGAAAGAACGCCTTCCGCTTTGAGGTCTTGGAAAACAGAAGAGTAGTAGGTGCGGAGACGATCGGAGTTGGCTGCGGCCTCCGCAACGGCGGTTGAGGATTCGACGGTTTCATGGAAGAAGCAGAAATCAAGAGAATCGCAGGACTGACCCTTGACGGCGACGAAGTAGGCAAAGCGGGCCAGGATCACCAGAACACAGAAAGAGAGGAGGCGCACCAGAATATTGCTCAGGAGGATGTTAGCGGCGGACTTGGGTGCGTGAGTCTCCATGGAAGCATTTCAGAGCCGGCGATGAAGAAGGGATTCTTGTTCTCTGATCCCGCAGAATTCGACAATTGGAGATGGCAGTTACAGAGGTGGAAGCCGGAAGGAGGTAGCCGTTGGCCAATGGGGATAGATGCGGGAAAAAGCGGTGTCGTTATTTCAGAAACTGCGCGGTATGAAATTTGTCTTTGTTACTCGGCGTCACAACCTTTACACTTTTAGTGTTATTAATTACTAAATCCTCATTTTTTGTTTCATACTTTTTAAAAAGTTATACTTTTAGTTCCACGAATTTAATGACCCTGTGGCCTTCTTTGAAAGTATATCGTTGGATTAAAAGTATTATTTTTATAAAGTTACGAAATTAAAAATAATAATTATATAACTAATGAAATCAAGGAAAAATTATTATTTTAGTCCGCCAAGTATGCTAATATTAATTTTAATCCGATAACTGTACTCATATTTGTTTAGGTCTAACAACTTTAAAAATTGCTTACTTTTAGTCCTATAACAGATTTTTTGGCAAATTTACTCCTATGCAACTTTTAAAGAACAGCTTTAGTCCATATATACTCTCTTTGCATTTTATTGTAAATGCTCACTTAAAATGGTATCGGAGTCTAGTTTTGTTGAAGAAATATTTATTTATATTATATTTAGATATTATTTATCTACTAATGGAGGAGACTATTTGATAAAAAATGGAACTGAAGAGAAGTTCGGATTATAATGAAAACATGGAATATTTTCATGAAAATACAAAGAATTGAATTTCTCATGAAAATTCTTGACAAATGTTACAACGCCTCCAAGAGGATTAACCCAAATCTTCTCATCTCAGATGAAGAACAAGAATGATTGAGGAATTTTCAAGTTCGACATATAACACCAGGAAATGCGGTAAGGCATTTACCCTCCACCGAAGTCCATGGTAGAATCCCAACCAAGAGAAGCGGAACGGTAAATTCATGCATCGTTACAGTTCTAAAAATTATGATCGAAAAGAACTCGAGTTGGATACCTCGAAGATCTCCCAAGATCTGAGAGAAATACAAAAGACAGTTCAAAACTATGGATATAGGTTAGTTTATATATATACCTATGAAAATAGAAACCTTGAGCCAGAAGGTGGACGAGATCCTTAAGATCCTTTCCGATCTATACAAGGACCTTACAGATCTGAAATTAGAAATTGCAGATTTAAAGAGAAACCAAAGGGAGAGCTGTGAGACATCTAAAGCCAGACAAGAGCGAATCACGGACACCCTAGGAACAGTTCCTCTTCTGCATCAAAAGGGGAAGGCCACAGAGATTCTAAAATCTAAAATTAGAGAAGATCTGATCATCGCAACCATTAGATATATAAAGTAATAGAGGTGACGAGAGTGGATTTATTAGATTACAAGAATTGGCGAAATCCTTTTCCCAACTCAAGATTGTGGATTTAGTCAATATCCAAACCAATGAAATCACTCCAGCACGACCATTATCTGGAGGGAAGTACATGTTTCAATGATCCTCCACAGGATCATCGAATGAGAGAAAGTGCGGATTTCCACACCAACGCCACCTCAACGTTCGTGGGGACCAGGCTAAAAAAAAATCCAAGAAGAGTGCTTGAAAACATACCTTGGGCGAGAACCATGCTCCAGCGCTTGTATCCATAAGGCGCTATACTTACCCTGGATATTATTGATTTTCGAGATACCGAGAAATTGATAGATGAATGGGTTGCATCCATAAACATTGCAGCAACTACCTTACAGTCAACAAGGAAAACTTCGTAGAACTAGTACAGTTAAGTTTAGAGGACTTTGTGAAGATCGGATGGGATAATACCCCCAAAAGATACCAAAGCCAGCATCCTCACCGGAGATTCAAAAGGCACAATAGCAGACCAGCTAGGAAGGCTTATCAAGATACACTTCATCAGAGATGGTTACTTTGAAGGAAGTAGAGTAGAAAAGGCTAGAAGATATACACAAGCTCTTTTCAGCCTTGAATTAAGAAGTATTTGTGTAGTAGACGAATATATCTATTGGTTTTGCAAGTATTTCTTCCAGAGTGGAGTAGCAACAGAAGTAGTCGCTCCAATGCTCTTTGTAAAGATATGCAGTCCATGGAGGAAAATGTTGATCCAGTCATACAAAGTACTTGAAGGACAGCTAGATTCAGTTACAAGGAGGATATCTTTCCTTAATGACAAACTTAAGGATTGATGTTATCAATCATCTATCTAAAAAACATGAAAAAGCTTAAAAGTAAAATCAAGTGAACTCCTCTCTGTTGTGATATAAATAATTTTTCAACTATTATAGGAGAATTGAGCGAGCCATGGAAGAGGAGGAAACAAAATAGTGTCTCCTACCCTAGGAGTTCCAGAAGAATATTTTCCCGACGGAGATCATGGTGGTCCAAGTCAAAAGTCAAATCATACAAATATGGATAGAAAATAGGACCAATAAGGGCTTCATTGGAAGGATCTAGACGAACAGATACGAGATCCACCGGAAGAATCCCTACAAGGAGAACTTTCAGACCGGCCCATACCCGAGCCAATGAAAGTTTCAAAAACTGCAATTGCTAGCCCTACGAAGCAACATAATATATCTCTCCCGACTGCCCATAGAAACGTGGTGAATTGAGAATATCTGAAGCCACAGATGACATTTTAGATGCAGTCTACTATGGTGATTTCGTACCTATTTACCAATTCGAAGACCTTTTGTCTGATGAAAGCGTCTGTGAGGAGGAAATAAAGATTGATTTGGATGGATTTTCAACCGAGTCAGAATAATTATAACAAGAGAGATAGGCTTCAAACCTTTGAAAGCCTGTCAGTATTCTTTTCCAGAATGATGGTGTCAAACAAAACTTTGAAAAAAAATCATGCTACAAGACTCCAACCTCAGCCCATACGATGAATTTAGGATTCGAAGGATTGGAGAAATCCTTAACCATATAGGATTAAATAAAAAAAAAGCATCGCATAATCTATAAAGTAAGTTCAAGTAAGTTTGTTATACCTATGGAATTTACTGGTAATGTGATGGAAATCAACTTATTTCTAAAGAAGAAATTCTTTAAGAATTGAGTAAGCTTAGAGAAGAAGTAGTTGTCACTATGAAATGGGTCCATATAGAAACTATTGAAGTAGTAATAAAAGCAACTTTTAAGGAAAAAATTGATTCAGAAATACATTTATCAATAACGGATAGAAGAATTAATAACTTGAGAGGTGGTTATCTTGGGACAATAATAGAAAATCTGTATGCAGGAAAATTAATGTTTGATATTTATCCTAGGATTGCATACAACCTAGCAGATCAGGATTTCAGGAAAGTCTTGACCATTCATTAGGATTTTAAAAGAAAAGATCTAATGAAAAAAATTAATAAACCATATTCTATAACTGATAGAATAGCTTATGTCATTTCCAATACACATCATTCAGATTTATTTCTTAGGAATGAGTACATTAAGATTCCTAGAATTTTCACACAATTTGCTAAGGTTATGGCACCAAATCCACTTAGATACCTAGAATAGGTGGTATTGATATTGGTATAAAAGACCACCTAGTCTTACATCGAACACTTAGCTCTAAAATTTAGTTTGGTAGCAGAATGTCCTTTTCGGAAGATGGGATTATAGGTTGTAAAGGGAAGGAAAAAGAGTTATTAAAAGTTTAACTCCTCAAGATATTAGGGTAGATAACGTAAAACTTAGATACCCCGAAGGATTGAAAAAAATACAAGTTATATTTGCGATCACTAAGAGAGAAAACTTTTTCCCTTGTGATGCCTTATATCTTTTGCAGCAACCTGTTGTTGGTAGATATGATGGTATGTTAAAAATAGCAGGCCATGAAATTCTAGTTACAGATGTTATAGGACGAGAAAATGGGAATACGACTTTGGGGTTTGTTTCCTCGAATATCATAAACCATAGGGAAGAAAAAGGTAACGAAATGGAATTTAGTCTTGATGGTGTTACCATAATGATTGAATGACAAGTCCCTTTTCTATATATATATCTATTGGTATGTTGTAAGATCGATATAAGAAAAAATATTTTGCAACTTATATTGATTCAGGATCAGGGATTTGCACGGTTAAACCTGGAATTTTCCCTAAAGAAGCAAGGGAAATCTTACCCATTATTGCAGGAAAGGATTTTTCACAGAAAATCCTGATACTCAATAGGGGAATACGAGAAGTCAAGATCATGATCAGATGAGCATTTGGATCACCTTGGTTCAGGAAAAAAACACATCCTATTTACTTTCATGATACAGGTGCCGATATCTTGCTTGGTAACAATTTCATTCAAACATTTGCAAGGTATATGCAGGATAATTGAAGGAATCTGTTAATCTTTACCACTAAAAGTGGTAGTGAGATACAGGTTTTGCAAAGAGAAAAGATCTTTAACAAGATAATGCCTATAAATTTTCGCAGCAAGCATGGTGAACTCGATGCCAAATTAACTGATTTGAAAATGCAGGAAAAGAGAAAATTTGATAAAGTTCTTTTGCCTTTCGGACTAAATAATTAATTAAATATCTAATAATAATTAAAATATAATAATTTGTTTTTTTTTTAAGAAAAACCTGGGGGTGATGGCAACGGCCGCCGCACACCATAGGAAGGCAAAGGCGACGGCGACGCATCGCCCTCTTTCTTCTCTCTAACGTTGCCCTCTTTCTTTTTATCCTGTCGTCGCCCTCTTTCTTTTTATCTGGACGACAGCAACGTCGCCAGATCGAGGGCGGGGGCAGTGGCGAGATGGTGGGGATAGGGATAGGTGGTGGGGATTGGGGTGGCTGGGGGGAGGCTTGGGGGTGTGACAGTTAGGGTTTTCTTTTTCTTTTTCCAAATTATATATATATACTAATAATTTTTAATTATTTATATATAATATAAGCCAGTAAATGTATAAATTTAACAGCGTTACAACTTTGGTCAGAAAAAGGGAGAGTGAGCTTAGTTTTTAAAACACAGAGGGTTGTTTTACCTATTTTAAAATCAGAAGGGGTTTTTTGCTGAGTTTTTAAAATAAAAGGGGGTTTATGCAATTTTACCAAAAAAAAAAAAAAAACTAACTAAAAATTATACAAAAAACATGTGAAAGACTAATGCTTCATCCAAAACTCCCATCAGTTACATGCCACTGGCACATGAAACCTATTTTTGCCTTCACCCTTTATCACTACTAGGTAACAGAAACCACATTTTGCGCTCCTCAAGACAAATTCCCATCGTCATATTGCCAGCCCCCGTCTTTTCCTCTTTCCATCATTTCATTCTAATCACTAAACCGTCGCCAAATCATGGAGAGGAGCAAGAAAGACCACAAGAACAAGAAGAGGAATAAGCCCTCTACCAGGTTGCAGAAACACGCCCCGCCTGCACTCCAGCTCGATGACACCACCGCAGAAGTTAAATGGGCCGATGTCGACTGTGCGTCTGCCATACCCTTCCTATCACCACTGTTGCTTTCTCCTATCACGCCGTTCGCTGCCCAAGGAAAAGAGTTAGAACCGGCCGGTGAAACGAATGCAACGGGCGGTAGCAATGAGGCGGCCGAGGGGTGGAAACATCCGGCTGTTGGCGTCATGACGGAGCCTTCAAAGCTAAGTGCTGTCTTCCAGGCGCAGTGCATGATTGTCAACAATGTCGTCTGATGTTTTCCAGATTGCTTGCTCCTCCTGCACGAGAATGGGCACGGTTATCTTATTCTGAATAACAATCAACTGGTTCCGCTTATGCTGTTCAAGTCCTTGTATGGTCACCAGGCACAAAAATCTGAAAACTCGGATGGTCTGTCTTGTTTGTTCATCTGGGCTGTTTCAGATTTCTTATGTTATTATCAAATAAGCAGTTCTCATGTTGATTCTATATATTTATGAGTATCGTCCACTACTCCTGATCTTCAATTCATATGCATTTGAGGAAACGCATTAATTAACTCTGCAATGGTAAATTAATAATCTGTTAATACTGAATCATCAATTAAAAAGAATAAAAAATTAACAAAAAATTCAATTGACAGTTTTAATATAGTCATTGATTTTATATATGCAGTGGCAAAAAAGTTATTTTGTTACCATAATATTTAGTTTAGTAGTTTTATTAGTCATAATTATTTTTTGAAAATTATCATTACTACAAATTAGTAAAAATTTGTCATAAAAATTACAATATTATAGATGCGTCACTTATTATCTATTATGACAATTTTATGGATATTTTTATTACCAATAATTCTATTGTGACAAAACCAAATTATTGTCACTTAATGAATACATACTTTCAGTGACAAACTTTAAAATTATCATTGGATATTTTGTCACTAATATTATATTTTTTAATAGTGCATAGAACCGAAGTAGACATTTGTTTATAAGTAATTCTAGTGAAATTTGAATTTCGATAATTAACCATGATATTGAGTAATAATTACAGCTCAAACGGAATATTCAATGGGAGAACAGTAATATACTCATGATTAGTATGTAGGAATGAATTAAGTGGGGGTGGGATGAATTTAGGAATAAGGATCGAACCACATTGAATAGCATTCCTATAGTTGGTATACACAATAAGTTAGAAGGTAATAAAATTATCATTACCTTCGTTGATTGCATTCACATAATTGTTAATTAAAAACTAATAATTATTAATAGATTAAATTAATTTTATGATAAATTAATTTGCTTTAGTTTTTTTTTGAAAAAAAACTTACTTAATTATTCATATTTTATAAATTGAATATGTTGAATTCAATAGTGGTGCGAGTAAAAATAGCTCGTTAGGTAGATCTTGGACTCGAGTTCTTTAACTAAGTCAAAGACAAGGGACCTGCAAAAAAAAAAAAAAAATTGAAATTCTAACGCTCAAGTTAGTAAACAATCATAGAAAGATGAAATTAAGCAAAATAAGATAGCGATGAGTGCTTAAGAATGAGGATAAAATGATCTTAATAGAGTGCGTTCATGCTAGTACTTGTGTAAAATTGCATTACAGGTAAAGCTTTGCTTTTACAACCACAGTCCCCTAGCGACTAAAAAAGTGTGACCCCTAGGTACTCGGGTCAACAGTTGTCGTGGATAAGCCCCCTCAAAATTCAAGAACAGTTGGCGAGGATCTCCAAGGAGTTTTGTTGGCCATGGGAATCTCAGTTGGATAAGCCTTCTAGTGGATAAACTCACGATTTCTGGGGATCGTTAGGAGGCGTGGATAATCCATCCTTTATCTTCAAGCCCCATCATCAATTACGTACCTTTCCCTTTCATGTAGACGAATGTTTTCTTGCCATCTGTTGGGGTAGCTAAGCTGGCCTAAAGGACTGTCTCCTTGTGGGCTAATGGGATCTTACCATGCTCCACCCTCTTTTAGACTTGCAAACAAGAGCTTTGGCTAGGAATTAGTCCTTCTCCGCCCTCATGGGTTCAGGGGCCTTCTAGTGGGCCTTTATTTTGGTGGGGCCTTGCTTTGGGCCAAGTGTAGTTTCATCATCATTTAATTCCCTACTCTGAGGAAGAAGGAGCTAATTTAATTCCCTACTCTGAGGAAGAAGGATTGAATTAGCTCCTTCTTCCTCAAAGTAGGGAACTGAATGATTCTCAAAACTACACTTGGCCCAAAGCAAGGCCCCACCAAAATAAAGGCCCAATAGAAAGTCTTTGAAAGCATGAGGCTTAAGAAGGAATAATTACTGGTATGAGCTCTCATTTACAGCTCTAAAAGAGGGTGGAGCATGGTAAGAGCCCATTAGCCCACAAGGAGACAGGCCTTTAGGCCAGCTTAGAGGGATCCTATCGGCCGGTCTCTCGCCCACAAAACACACAGATTCATCCGAAGAAGCCATATTTAAAATACACATACGTAAAAAGGAAAAGAAAGCTTAAAAAGAAGGTGAAGAAGTTAGTGGCAGAAGACTTACGGAAATAAAAGGAAGAGCCTCCAATGTTAAAAAAACCTCTTTCCAAGTCTGGGAGGGGGGGAAGAAGTGGGAAAGATTTTGCTAAATGAAGAGAAATGGGTAGTTAAGTCACTCTCAAGCCAAATAACCTCCCGTCATTGGACGTTTACTAGGGACGTCGAGCACATGCAGGGATAGTTACCATAACCCCCCCCCCCCAGGCATAGGTAATGATTGGGCATGCGGGCGCTCCCTAAAACTGGCTAGATCCTAGCCTTCAGACCAAGTTTGACAAAGCAGATGCCGAAATCCAAGGGGGATGTCTCCAAACCTTATTTTTAGGAATAAGTACATCCCCGCCAAGGAGGACCTTCTCTGAAGAAGATGAAGGACTCCTCCACCAGAAGGAGCTCTCTACTCTAAGAAAGATTAGGCTGACCTTATCCTCCACTGAGAGGAAGAAACTAAATGACGTAGTTACAAATAGGTAGCACAAAATGAAGTCCATTTATAAGCTCAACAATGAAGCCCTAGGGCCCAATGCAAAAAAGAAGACCCGAAAAAGCCTCATAGGCCTTCCCCCTCGATTGTGGCCCAAGTAAGTCAAGGTCCAAGAGAGAAGGACTTGTCCCTTCGAGGCCCAAGGCCACCTTGGCAGACAATGAAGCACTTGTCTAGATAGAGAGACCACATTGGGAGCCAAACACGACGAGAAGGTCCAGGAGGGCAGACCCATGGAGAGATGGGATCTCCACTCTGCTGAAGTCTCCTAACCCGTTAGACTCCCTTAAACTCTCAACCAACAGATCAAGACTCCAAGAAATCTACTGCCAACAACCTCCCGAACTCCTTCCGGGGTCAAACTCCCTAACCACTGGGACTTCAACTATAAAACAGGTTCAATCTCTTCAAGCAGGATTTTTTCGAGCATTTTCAAGCAATCTTTATCACACGCATGCATTCCTCGTAATTTTCACCATAGATTATTATTCTTCTTTTATGTTCTCTTTTATTACAGCAAGTTCATCTTTTTTAAAGCCTACAAAGAATTTGGCCCACCAAAAAGCTTAAGTCCATAGAGGATTCTAACCGTGTGTCTTTTGCACGCATCAAAACTGATATCATTTTTTTATTACTATGCATACACAATTATTTTTCAGTACTAGACACATGATGTATTTAAATATTATAATAATTAAAAGTAAATATTAAGCTAAAAATTATATATATATATATATATATATATAAACAAATTTCCAGCATGGTGGAAATAACCAATATCACTGTTAGGGAAAGGAAATGGCTAATCCTTTATCTAAGATTACTTTTGGATTGAAAAATTTGAAATTATAGATTTCAAACCCTTAATAACAAATCCTTAAATTTGTTTGGACAAGTCTAAATATAAGAAATTTCAAATCCTTCAATTATAATTTTGAACTATATTCTTTGAACATTGATAAATTTCAAATTCTTCTTGAATTATTTGAAATGATTTCTTCAAATTCTTTCATCAAGTCCAAATTTATCAATTGAAGTGCAACATAAAGGAATAAGAATTCTCATGGAAAAAACTACTCCTAAACCTTGAACATACCAGTCTGATGCAGGAAGAGACTCAAAAAAGTCCATTCATTCCCACTCCATTCCTACATACTAATCACCCCCTCATTGTTGTATCAACCTTGTGTTTATCTTTCATCCAATAAATGTCTAGGAATGTTTGATTCGAAGAAACCAGTGTTCACTTTCAGTATTTCAACAACGATACTTCATAAAATGGCATAACCATCGTATGGTCGTGTAAATATTACACCATTAGTGCAGATGGGAAGTCCAACCATCTCGTAAAATCTCTGTTGTATGACGGATAAATTCCAGGTGCATTTATAATAGACGGGTAAACAGATGTGTGTGAATCTGTTTGCAATGGCTTCGCCCTACTGGTATTCCAAATAATAAGCACAAAAATTAACCAAAAAGGGAGAGAGGTGGAAAACCACAAAGATATGAGACGTAATTTACCACATCAAGTGCGAGCGTAATTGTTACTAATACAAAGTAAAATTGGCATCAATAACAAAATCTTCAAAGGATACGTAAATGAAATTTTACATGAGTCAAGATACTTGAGCTTTAAACTCAATCCACTGGAGCCAAAACTCTGTATGTACATGTGGCCATCACAACTCATTCTGATTTTCTCGAGTCCTCATTCAATATGAGACCAAAGACAATATAAAAAAGATAAGAAATATCTCTGGTTTTCCTGAACTGAGCGTGGCCGCCATTTGGCATTTCTCGAACAAAATTAGAAGTCAAATTCTCCGGTGGCCTGAGAAATACCCAGCAGCCAAACAATTCAAATAGATTTCTATAGAAATAAGCAGTGAAAAACATAGAGATGAGCACATCAGACGGCTCCGAAAAGAGGGCCTTCTAAGAAAAACACACACCTTGTTGAACAGAATGTCCTTATTATTTATGTGCATAATGCCATCCTTCAATGTGCATTTCCACCTGCTCTTGGTTCTTGTAACCTACATAAAGAAGTATCAAAGACCAACTCGTAGTAAAGAATACACAGCTGAGAGAACGAGTAAGCAACATCAGAAGAAAACCATCAAAACAATGAACCAGTAAACGTTTCGCTAAGTACCTTGTCAAACTGAGCGAGAACCAAATGTGTCGTGTTCAGATCCTCCCCTTGGTCCACATCATCTAGATCATCATCATCATCTTCATTCAAGGGTTCATCATCATCATCATCTCCAGTGTCATTCTGAACAGGAGCAGGAGTTGCTGCGTGCATCTCTAGAAGTGCAGTTGAGAGGAAATCAACATCAGAGCATAAATACTATTAAGATGCCGCAAGTGGTTCAAATTAGATGACCAGTGTTACCATTTGGCATAGGCGTGTTCACTATATTGTAGTCTTCATTGACAACTCCTTGATAATTATATATCTTTGAAGGTCAGAATAAAGTAACCAAGTTAGTTGAAACAGAGAAAGGAACATTGTATTCATAACGCAAAAGATTTAATGCATCCTAGAGGGGAAACAAAAATAGAACAATAACAATATTAGATGATTACTGCGAAAGAAAATAATCAAGACAGAAAATGCACATGAGGCAACACTTGATTAGCCATCATCTTCAATTGTTGTGGCCAATGGAATACAAGCGCATGGCAACCACTGTGATTAAATTAAGTATCACTCAAAATTTTCAAGATTGCTCCACATATCAGATTTTAACTAAACAAAAACTGAATACTTGTTTAAAATGCGAACCATTCAAATAAGATTCACAATTCTCAAGCATAGCAGCTTGCCATTGAATTGTTAAGGAGATGCTAACAAGCTCTAACAGCCCAACTATGAAGATCCAGGAATTGGACATATAAAAGTTAAGCAACATGTCAGATTTTTTCTCATAAAATAATTGAACTCCAAGCATTGCATGCATGAGCTCAAAAGGGGTATGAAAAAGCCACCAGGGTACGGTAAAGCTTGATCTCAGCTTTACAACAGAAATGTGGGATTCAAACTAGAAATGGAAGAAAAGAATCTGCAGTGCCTCAAGTGTCATAATCGAAATTCAGACAGTGCTCCTTGTCAAATTATATTTATTTAAATTTTTCAAAATATCATTTAAAGAAACAGAACAAAGACAGGATAGTTAACATATAGTGGCCCAATCATAGTTTCATGCGGACATCATATAACATGTCCATCTTTGCCTGGTACAACATATGCTATCGAAAAGAAAAGTAACCATCCTAATAGTCAGAATTTGACTCAAAGAGTTGCAACAGATGGGATGCTTATAATATCAACAAACAACCGAAACTTTACATCTGCGGATCATGGACGAGAAGACAACATGATCTGACATGCTAATAGGTAGCTTTCTTAACTAATCCACAAACCATTAAAAAAGAAAGAAAAGGAAAAATAAATCTACAAGCTCTTGATTAAATTAATCTTTCATAGACATTGACAGAACAATTCATCAAGATGCGACATGATAGCATATGTTGTACCAAGAAGTATAAGAGAATAGACCCCCATTTACGCAAACCTTTGAATCACAAAACTGGGCCCTAATCTTTGTTTAAAAAGAAACGTAGACCCAGCATTCCACATTTTCACCAGCACCAGTAATTGTATCATATGCATTTCTTGCATCGTCACATAGAACAATTTTGACGGATAAGGAATGTGCACTGACTGATGATATACCACATTTAGAAAGATAAACTAATGCAGACCTCAGGACCATAGGGTACTAAATAGCAATTGGACTTAGAAGTTAGTTTCACTTTGTTCTTTTGCAATTTCAGACGATAGTAAGAAAACACTGCAACATCCAAACCTTCAGTCACAAACCTAAGAATAGACCACAAAGAGAAATAAAGACAAAGAGAAACATGTCTCAGTAAATATGGGAACGATGCCCAGCACAGGGCAATCATCACCAAAAAGGGTTTCTCCAAGTGAAAACAAGATACATACAGATCCACATATCTGCTTTTAGGTGGATATAGATTGAACAACGGATAATCTACAATATCGGTTGTCTTTATGATGATGAACAATAACACTGTAGAGCTACTACTTTGCAATGCTAATACAATAAAGATAATCAGTATCACTATTTGTATGCGTGTGTGATTTACAAATTACAGTAAAACAGCAAGGCGGAAACTCACATTGGGTGTCGAAAGCACATCATCATATGGATCAGGTATTGGACCATCCAACTGAGGAATCCTAGAAGACATTGTCCCCACTTGAAAAAACATTTGTTGGTTACCCCCTTGAACCACCTGCTATGACAATTAGAAGTCTATGAAGCTGGCCATGAATGGACAAGAGAATAGACAGAGGCTGAAAAATGTCTAATAACACACTGAAGAGACTAGCATCATCCCGACAAAATCATCTGACAGGTCAAAGTCAAACCTAAGTTTTCTCTGAAGAAATCGTGCTTAGAATAGAATTGCTAAGCAACCTGCGTGTTGTAAAACACGCTGACCTTGTTTACCATGTAACCAACCATTGC
Organism: Sesamum indicum; assembly: GCF_026168435.1. NCBI lineage: Eukaryota > Viridiplantae > Streptophyta > Magnoliopsida > Lamiales > Pedaliaceae > Sesamum > Sesamum indicum. The sequence continues at coordinate 21,499,566 of NC_142662.1, forward strand.
AAAGTCCCTATTTTTCCGATTGCAATTGACAAGGAAACCAATGGAATTGCCAGTGAGTAGGTCATACGTATGTCCCCATCTCTAACATGGAGAAACGTCGGAAACAGTAATTTTGAAATGTTGCACCACCATTAAAATTTAAGATCTACACATAATTGAACTCTCCATAAGAATTAAGCCTCAAACAAGCAACAAGGTAACATCATTGTTCCCATTTTCCTGCCTGTGGCAATGCCTCAATGATGGATAGCCCTACAACAATAAAATGAATGAATAGTGAATAATCCCACCATCCCTGACTCTCACCTCGAAACCCCCCCACCCCCAGTTTCCATAGCATATACCGTAACAAAAAAAAATGAGGAATAATTGGTACTTTTCCCACAATTTTTGTAGAATTCATCAATCTTTTTCCTATTTTCAAATTGTTACTCTTTCTTTAGAAACAAGGTCACATTATGCTGATGGCTATAAATTAGGTTCTGTTGAATGAAATAAAAAATGGGTGAGATTTACCCAATTTTCCCAATTGGTGCAATAACTTCCCTGGATTGTGGATACCCGAAGATAATTCGAGCACTAGGAGATTGGTTCTATTTAAATCTGTATAATTCAGCTGCTAATCATTTTATGAAAGCTAAAAAACTAAAGCAGGAAAACAAATTGTTTAACAAACAGTTCCAGCCCACAGGAGTGGTAGCTAAAACGTTGGTGTTTACATGCAATCACAAGAAATTTATACAAAAAGAGAAAATTACCATGGAGATTAAATAAATTGAAACTTTTCAATGACCTCTGAGATGAATAAACCATAAATCCTTAAAAGCAAAAATACCAGGGCAAATTGGAAACTACAAAGGAAAGTCTAGCAGTAACTTGGTGATACTGGCATATGGCATTGACATGCACATTGTGCACATTTATTTTGTGTACCTTAGCAATTTGCATGTAAAATATAATCATCAATGAGACAACCTACAAATCCCGGACAGAACTAGGAATTTCCCTGAGTTAGCAAATAGTCAACAGTTCAGAAGTTGTTGAATGATATTACTAAAGGATAAATACAAATTTAATGAGTCCTTAAGGATCTCAGCCTTCTACTTAGATACAGAATGCAATAACGTTTCAGTAATCCAATAACCAGAGGTAATTGATAGACAAGAATTCTACCTTTAAATTCTGTGATCGATTGTCCTCATCTGATATATTGTCTCCCGCTCCATCTTGTTGTGGGATGTATCCACCAGCACGGTACTGAGGAGGCAAGTCATCACGTTTACGCTTTCCGGAAGAAATGAAAAAGTCCTGCATTTATTTCCCATTGCGTTATGTCTGTTATTCAGTGGAAATGCAATCACAATTTAAGAGAACGAGATCTACATTTATGCAATCCAGAAGACATGAAAAACCCTAAATATATCTCCCCAGCATTATGTCTGTTACTCAGTGGAAATGCAATCGCAATTAAGAGATCTGTTGCAGGAGAACGTAGTGCAAAAGACACTCCCACTATCCCAGAAGAATGCTTTGTTTTCGTCTTCTTTTTCTTTCTTTTTTGTCCAATTGCCCTTTATTATAGAAAATATGTGTTTAGCGATTGTTATAGCCTCAAAATTTTAATGGACAAATTTGATCATTCCTGCCATAATAAAATAGTGCAACAGATGCAAACAAAGAAGTTTCACACACTCAAGTAACAAATAAAAATAAAAAATTAATCATTTTCATTAAATGAACCATCGCAATTTTCTCTCTTCCCAACCCAAAATCAATTCTCACTGACATTCCTTTTGTTAATGATGTTAATTATGTGGCTGAAAAAAGTTTTTTTTTTTTTTTATGATGGAAACTTTTTTGCATGGAAATTTAACCATATGTTGACCTATTCCTATTCTTATCAACTTTAATAAACAAAGGTATGTGGAAAAAAGTTGTCATAATGCTGCTTTTCATTAACAATACATCTTTATGGAATGGGGGACTACATTTTCTTGAGGATTGACATGGATGCTAGAGTACCAACCCTCAAACTAAAAAGTAATTCAACAGGAAGAACATCACAGAAAGGTAATCTTATCTTACTAATATGCTTATTCAATGTATCATTACTGCAACACTTTTATTCAGTAATATTTCATTTAACTTTATCTAGATATGCAAGACAAGTGAGAGCTAAGCTGAATCAAGCTAGATTTGAGCTCAAGCATCCTAAGGGGATGAGCTAGAGCCAAAGAATAGGTGTCCAAGAACTCACAATGTCTACTTTTCGAATCATTGTCATTTTAATCATATTGCAATTGTATTCATAATATTATGATTCTTACTAACATCAATAATCATAACAGTAGTTTGTATAATAATATTTCTATATTTTAAATAAAAAAATGATATTGAACTAAAATAATATTATGTCGTCCACCAAGGTGATTGAATTTGGACAGACGCACCAAATTAGTAATGATGATATAAATACTAAAATAATAAATCTATGTCCTCAAAGACATAGTAATTTTGCTCTAGTGACCGAACCTTATACTTAAATTAAGCCTAAGTGAGTCAAGCTCGAGTTTGAGCCTTAATTAAGAAGCCCATGAAGAGCAAGCCTGAAAATATTTAAAGCTTGACTCAAGCTCGATTAGCCCTAATAACATTAAATCACTACTCGAAGTTTGGCTTATTTATAGTGGATCATTAGGGAACAGGAGAATTTCATCAGGTGACTTGATTTTTGAATTACCAGCCACCATAATATTCCTACTGAACAACAAGAGAGCATTTCTATAGCCCAGAATAATATTCCTACAGAGAAGAAGCAGGGTTGAACTTCTTACATTATGTTTTTTTATATCTTACCAATATTCCAACAAACATTACATTTCTCTCTGCTTATGTTTCCATTTAGATGTGACTTTCAAAAAATATTTATTCGCTCCCTCATTTCAAGGATGTCAATTATCAAAAACATATTACGTAGGTTCAAGAGGCCAGTTCTTTAATCTCTAATAAATTGTTCGGACATTCTACAATGTAGAAGAGCAGCACATTTTCAGGTAAAAGGAAATGAGAACAGAAAACACAAAAACATAAAAAAGAAAAAAACAAAAGATATTATACGTATCCCATAAATGAACCACCACTGAAGGGTTAGCATTTAGTTTTCCAGAAATATCCGATTCAATGAAAAATGATCCAGGAAGATTGGGACATAGATTTAAACTCACACCGAGCAAAGGACATAAATGAATGGGACTTTAGGCAAAGGGCATCAAACTTCAGCATTTTCCTAGTGTTTCCTTTTATTAGCCAACCGTAACTTGCTATTTCTGAAATTTGTGAACAAAAATGATTCACTGATAACAGACTTCACCATACAAAGCAAAACTAAGGTCAAAAGAAGCTAGAAGCATTTGAGTTCAGTATGCAATTTCTGACTTCTAATATGGTGACCTGGAGTATTTGAAATATATTACTTTCACTTTTACAGGAAATTTTACAGTTATTAAGCAACTCTTTATTCTTTCAATACCATAAAGGATGTCTTGTTTGACTATTTCTAGGAAATAAGAAAAATGAAATTTGGATCAATCTCTTCCAAAATAGTATTTAGTTAAAAAACACGTAAAATCTATATAAAGTTAATAATATCAACAGCAGAGCTTGTATCTAAAAAGGAGCAGACGTTTTTTAATTAATTTTAATGGCAAACTAATTGGTTTAATTCCATATATAGTACATTCTACATTATACATATACATTTTTGTAGCATAACAAAAATTATTATATGACCATTATTATAATCGCAATTAAGTATTTATTACATATCCAGATATGTAGAAATAGTAACTCAACCAGTTTGACAGTATGATATTTTTGTGTGCACAGAGTCGTGTTACATGGAGACGAGACAACCAATTTTTATTTCATTAAGGGGTCATGGGAATAAATTACTTTTAAGGTGATTGCACTCTACATGGAAGTATGGTTACCAAAAGTACAGCAAAAGCTCTTGTCATGTTCTAGTTTATGGATATTTGTACTCTTTAGCCAGAAAATTGGCCAACCTTGGGCTTCGACAACAATTCAAACCAAGAAAAGGCAACACCTATTCTTTAGCAAGAAAATTGGTTGCCCTAGGGCATCGATGATAATTCAAATCAGAAAAAATGGAAACATCTTTTTTCATATAGGATTGAAGAGTCGAAGGATAAAGTATTTCCACTAGAAGTGGGAATACTTATTTCTATGTCCACTAGAAATAGTTACTCCTGCTTAAGTGGGATTAATCATGAAAATTCCCTCCCTCCCTCTGTCACACACAAAAATAAATAAACAAATGGATGCAAGCTTATACACTCATCCATCATTCTGTGTAGCTACCGTGTCTTCCACGGGCTACAATGCACAATCAGATGCATGCTCCTAGGTGCCCATATCGCTAATTTAATCTTCCTTCCCCACATATAAAACCAAGATTTGTTGTACAAAACTCTGGGTTTATACCACAGACACAAAGTAGGAGACAGGAACAAACTCCAAAACTCTTGAAACACTCTCGTTCATGTCTTACAATTTCAAATCCATGAGAAAATGAGCGCAAGTACATAGATGTTATGTGGTAATTCATCATATGGTATTATGCAAGCTAACCTGGATACCAACAGATATGAACTATAATTAATCTTTTTCACAAGAGTTGTCTGATTAAATAATTTCAGTGTCTCTGTATCATAGCCATGTTCGCAAATGGAAAGCAAAAGCAGTGAATATCTTCATGCTCCTTATATATTTGGAACATGGATACAAAAACCATCAAATTTACGGTAAAATGATGCAGAGTAACCATGCAGATCTTTGACCTTCAGCTGAGTTGAAACAGCAATTGTCATTTTGACAGATTTCCTTGGATTACAGCACTTAGTATGAGCAATTAATGTTATTCAGCACAGAATTTCAATTTGCCTACATGATTAGCTCACATGGCATAAATTTCTTTAGTTTTGAATTCCAAACACTTCTTTGTCATAATAAATTATATAAAGCACTTAACTTTAGATCATCATTATCCTTTTCTTTTTCAAAGTCAGAACCAAACAAAATCTGTCTATATGCATCTTCTGTTGTGTGCTTTCCTTACCTAGAGTGAGTACACAGTCTAAAAAACACTGGTACTAACTAGGTGGAGCCAAAACAAGATGAGGCGACATCATCTATCCCAATGAATTATACATCTCATACCCACTTTTCTGCTCTTTTCCCAAACCAAGATCTTCCTAGGCAAGATGTGAGTTTTAAACTACTTCATAGAAGAGAGCACGAGGAAGGAGAAATATATCCAGTCATCTCTATTCCAGAAGGAAGAGCACCTATATACATAATTGATAAATTAGGATTTGGTATATAAAGCTCATTTAGGCTACAAAAAGGTTCTTAAAAGAGATATCTTGCAAGCCATCTTATGATCATAAGCTCTAAGAAATTTACAAGCAAATCACTTACATCTAAAACACAACATCAACCAAAATCTCCAATCAAAAATGCAGCAGTGACAATTTGCTTTCACCCCAGTACAGTTCATCCAACAAAAAGGAATAGTACTTCCCAAGATACAAGTACCAAACATTTTTTGGCATCTCCATCCATCCCAAACAATTCTAACTTCTTATAATAACCAAGTGATTGACTTTTTACCATTAAAAAGTGATCACTGGGCGTTAGTTCTGTAAGAACCCAATACCTTTTAGTAATACAAACAGTAAATCGCTTTGTTTTAAGTAAAACTAATTCAATTAGACAGTTAAGAAAAATGACAATCACCTGAGTTGTTGGCTGATGAGGGGCTCCCCTCTCACTCTCTTCCCGGCCTTCCACATAAGCTGCAAAATGAGAGCAATAATATAGCATATGGAATTGCAAAGTTACAACACAGCCTTCCACCTGTTATCATCTTTATCTAGAGACTAACAGAGTTCACATCTCTATATTGTTTACAAGGACTCTATTATTATACGCACCAACATTCACATCAAGCGGAGGCCTTTGATTTATCCAAGCCGAAGGTGGCTGCTGCAGGATTAAAATTTAAAAAGAAAAAAAAATTAGTTTTTATCACCAACCAAAACGAAAATATAGCTCACTACCTAATTTAAGAAAGAGGGTTTTCAAACATTTAAGATTATTACAGCAAACCACATAATTGCCGAGTGAAAAAACACAGTGAATGAGTTTCTGGAAACAAATTTCTCATGTGAGAAAGAAAAGTCAGACCACACTACAAAAGTCGAGGTTCAGGAAATGTTGGTACCATATAGGGGCTAGGTCTTCCAGGTCCAGCTTTTACCTCAGGAACACCGTTTTCATTAGTAGATGTATACTCATTGGGAGTGATTGGGGTGCCACCAGTGGGGATGTTATACAATGAACTACTATCACTTCCAGGAAGAGGAGTTGGTGCTGTTCCAGGCAATGGCGTCTGTGCCATTCCTGGTAATGGTGTCTGTGCAGTTCCTGGCAATGGTGTCTGCATAGGAGTCTGCAATGGAGTCTAAACATACACAAAAACCAAAATTTCAACCAGAGGAACAGTTAATACATCATCAACAAGATCATATTTCAGACGGCAGTCACATAAAACCGAAACCTTACAGGGGGAAAGAGTAAATCAGCAGTTGGAGTCTCATACTCCTCAGTGCCTTCATAGGGTACGTTGAGATCATGCACAGGATTAGGCGTGATAGGACCACCTGCCCCTGACTTTTGCGTTGCCGACCTGTCTATGGGACCCAAAATTGCTCCAGCTTGCATCATCTTCAGTTCCCATAACTGTACATTTCCAACGTAAACTCATCAACACTTCAATCCCAACAACAGATCCAAGAATTATCAAAACCCTAAACCACCCAAATCAATCTTAATCATCTGTTAACCCAATAATTCAAATTTGTCGCGCAATTAAATGTTTTCCTAAACCCTAAAATTAATCGGAAAGCAATGATAGAATTAAATAAAAATTCGGGAAATCATTACTCCTTGCAGCTCATTGAGTACGCCCTCGCCTGGGCCGCCGTTGTTGATGAACTCATCGCGGACCTTGTTGATGACGTCCTCGATGACGTGGATATAAACATTGCTGGTGGTAGAGCTTGCCATTCTAGCAGAATTTCTGGAAAATTTTGAAATCCGATGACAGAAGCACAGACCCCCGAATCGATTGTCCGTGAATTCAAGAAACACGTTGTAGGGTTTGAGAGTGTGAGTTCCAACGGAGAGAGACGACGCCCACACGGCGGTGGAGAGAGAGAGAAGGAGAGAGAAGAGGCGGAACAGAAAGGAAGAATAAAGGGTGGAATATAAATAGGTTTGCATCCGTTTATATGCTAAGATTCCACGTGGCGACATCAGATAGATCTGTTTTCCATTTATTTTTTCTTCTTTTTCCAGGAAAATATCCTACTAATTAGGTATTTGCTTAATGGAAAAGAAAAAATTTGGAAGGAGAGTCAAACCGTTAAAGAGGACAATAATCCATTGTTCCAACACTTGGAAAGTTAGCTTCTTGCTATCATTTTGTTTTTTAAAGAAACCACCAAGAGGTAGAGGCATTTTTCGTCACTGTCTTTTTTATATTAAATAAAAAAAAGACTAAATATACATTGGGGAGTACTAACTCCCTAATATAAACTAGAAAATTATAAATAAGGAGTATTATTCTGTTGCAAATATAATATAATACAACAAAATATAAACAAGGAGTTTTTTATTTTTTTTGTAAACAATGAGTATTACTTCTTTACAGTTTCAAAAGATGTATTTAAGTTGGATAAAATAATATGGTATGTTAAAAAGTTTATGCTAATCCGCTAAGAGCTCAGTGAGAATGTCCAACTTTGTACCGGCTACAATTTACCAAACAGAAATCTCCAAAGAAAGCAGTAAAAGAAGTACTATTCCATTACAATGATGGGCAATGAAAAATTTGGAGTACAACTCCTTAACAAAAATTCTGAAAAGCACAAGTAGTCCATGTGACAAGCTAACGAGAGCCAAATCTTCACTTGCAAATGAGACACAAAAAGAATCCCCAGAAAGCACAAGAAGGAGTATAACTCCTTTACAAAGACCAGCACAGGAAAAGCAACAGAAATAAGGCGACATCTCCTTTATGCTCCTATGAAAACAACTACTAAAAGCAAGTAAATGAGGAATACTACTCCCTTATAATGAATCATTGCAAACGAAAGGGGAGTGACATCCTTGCAAAAATAGTACAACGAATTTCAGATACAAAAGTGAATAAAATCTGGGTATTATATCTATATAAATATAAAACGAGGAACACATAAAGTATTTAACCTAACTACCTATGATTTTACCTCGGAGTTGTTCTCTAGTAAGGTAAGTAGGTTCTTCAGTTGTGCAAGCTAAGTTGGCAAGACGGTTTGCCACTTGATTACCTTCTCTAAAGATATGAGTAATTTGCTTCTCAAGTTGAGCTAAAAAAAATCTGATTTTTTTAACTGCCATAGTCCTTGAAGTGGTTTGGATATCAGATGAATGATGTACAAAGCATCCACTTCAATCTAAATTCTAGTGAGATTCTTTTCTAGACAAATTTGAAATCCTCTAGCAAGAGCTCTCAATTCTGCTTTAGTGCTGGTGATGACACCCAAAGCTTCAAAAAACAGGACATGACCTAAGTGATTTTTAATCAAACCTCCAACGCTTGAGAGGCCAGGATTGCCTCTTAAGACCCCATTTATGTTCAATTTTACCCACCCTTCTTCAAGCTTCTTCCAAATAAACCATGATGATGTTTTGATTTCTAGATTGAGAATGCAAGGGAATGTGAAGTGTGCTAGCAGCACACAAGTCTCCTTTCAAATGCTGGAGTTTCCATAGTTTGCATCTACTTAGTGTGTAGAGATGGTCCATGATCCTGAAGATGTAGAACTAGCTTTGAATGTGAACTCCTGTGTTTAACATCATTCCTCATAGTCTAGATATGCCACATAATAAGCATGGGTATCAGTTCTCTCAAGTGCAGAGATTGAGAAATGTCCGATTTCCATGCTTTGGTAAAGATAATAATGCTGTCAGACTACGGAAAAGTGATCTAAATTTATTGGCAAAGAAGTTCAAGCTTCAATGAATTATTCATTGTTAAGAAAGAGGTGCTCTTCTGTTTCTTCTTGGGAGCAATAATAGCACTTGACGGGCATGATAATCTCTTTCTGTTTAAATATAGCATCAATAGGAATCCATTTGTTTATTAGTCTCCAATGAAAATTAGACACTGTAGGTGTAATTCAAGGAGACCACATGCTCTTAAATGGGGAGAGTAAGTCTATGATCTCTAATATTCTCCCAGGCTGAAGAGGTTGAGAATATGCCATCTTTGGAATTCTTCCAGAATAAATGATATTGTTGATTTTTCATAATAGGGACAAGAATAACTAATTCAACAAGGTGGGGAGGTAAATCTCTTTGAAAACTGTTCAAGTCCTACACTCCATCTTGCTGAAACCAGTTAACTGGGATATGAGATGTGCTGTCATGAGTCCACAACTTGTGCCTTTTATGGTCCAGCTGTTGTGCTAGAAAGATGTTTCCCCATCACCCAAACTCCAGAACATATTTCCTTGAGTTGTCTTATCGGGATAATTGTGAATTTCTTATGAGATAAAATGCATTTATTGAGGCGTGCTACACTATGAGACACATGCAATTAACTTTTTGCATGAATGTCTGTGTGTCTATATGATGCAAACTCCTTGTGAGTGTTTTTCCAAATAAAACTTCAATTTTATCCTTTCATTCAAGTACACATTTTAAAGGTTCTTGGTTATGGTCCTTCTTGATGGCACTAAAAACATAGGACATGCAACTGACAAAGGAACTTAAAACTAGGATTTTCAACTGTTTTAAATGGAAGCTCATCAAGAAGCAACATAAGACATAATGAATCTCTAGTTTTATCTTGATCAAACCTCCCATTAATAAGAGATGATTCTATCACCCACGCCACGAATAAGTTAAAATGAAATACAAGTTTGATTTTTGCAACTTTATGAATATTTTTTTTTTTTTTGCAAGACTCATGATGATTTTTTAGAGATGTAGTTCCACGAAGTCTTAGGTCTGCCTTAATCTCTCACTAATTAAAATTACGGGTGGGTGTCGTGTCGCGTAATGCGGGTTCTGGTAGTTTGGGTTGGGTTCATGACCAAATAGCTACCCGATCTCAACCCGAAGTTTATCGGGTATCCGGATTTTTTTTTTCTTTTTAAAATAAATATCTAGAGGCAAAAGAGGTAATTTTGCCTCTGAATGAAAGTTTTCAGAGGCTCAATCAATTTCAAGTTTCATATTTATAGCTAATGAAATGGATAAAAGTATTAACATTCATTTTAACAAAATCACAATAAATTTAATCCACGAGTCACAATAAATATAAAATAACAATTCAAGTCTTACAATTAACCAAATGATAATCAACACAACGTTCAAGCTTTTACATTCATCCAATATCAACAAGAGTCATAGTCGAAGCATGCTAATTCGTCAGTGGAGTCGTAGGCAATCAAATATCAATAACAGTTGAATCAATTCCCAAATTGAATATTTCTACAAGAAAATTAATGATCACTAATAAGTTAAGTATCACCAAAATAGAAAATAAATGTAAAAGTAGAAAGAGCTAATAAAAGTATTTCTCTCAATTGTTTCAATTTCGTATCAATCTTCTTCAATATTTATTGGCTTGGCTTAGATACGAAGCTAATCTTGTGCACAGATGAGGGTTTCTACTGTTTAGGGGACAAATAACTCCAAAATGCATCAAACACATGACTGCTGTCAATATGCAACGAGCTATTTTAGAAACAATAGAAAATCTGTTAGAATTTAATTTCCCCCAATTTAGTATATCAAATTCTTTTCGAAACGCCTTAAGATTTTCACCTAAGTATTTATCTAACTCAGACTTACAATATCTTTTTTATGTAGATAAGATTGTTTTTTTTGGCAATTTAACAAAAGATATAGGGGGCTTTTATATATTTTACAAAATTTTTCTAAGGAAATGGATGTGCACGCTTGAAAAGTCTAGGTTTAGTCTTCTGCGACGTCGTTTCCCTACGAACACATACCCAGAAGGAGTACATTAGACAAGGAGTTTCAGTACTCACACCCGCTATCTCAACTCAGGAGAGCAAAATAAACCCTAGAAAAATGTCGGGCGGATTTTTCCGGGTAGAAAATCTCACTTGTTTTCTTAATTTCTTTATCTTATTCCAAATTCCTTTTGTAAAATCTCGATTAAGTCCGTTGCTTCACCTGAATCAGATCTTCCTGTTGAATGATTGTTTATAAATTCTTATGTGGATTAGGGCACGTCCGCTGATCAGGACACTCGATTCTCGAACAAGCAAGCGAAGCTACTGAAGTCTCAGAAATTCGCCCCTGAATTGGAAAACCTGGTTTGCTTCCGAGTTTTTCTTTTATCAATTATTTTTTGCCTTCACTAGGAGTTTCTTTATTCATTAACGCTATGGACTATTGATTGATGTATGTATCTTTCTATATTTTATTTTCCTATGGAAGTATGATTGGTAATGTGGACTTAGTAAAACTTAATATGGATGCGAGGCAAAGATTTTTATACATCTTAAAAGGTTTCTAGTGAAAGGCATGGGGAGAAAATTCCTATTATCCCCCCCATTCTTCCACTCCTAGTTAACACCTGTAGAATAACTGAAATGTGAGTAAAAAAGGACGGCTCTCCTGAACTTTTTTTGATTGTTTTGCTATTGAACTTTGTTGTAGCAGCTATGTTTTAATGTTTGATTATTTCTGTATTTCTTTTTGTTGCAAAATTTGTTTGTTCAGGTGGATATGACCAAAGTCAAGATGGATGTTATGAGACCATGGATTGCAAAGCGTGTAACTGAGCTAATTGGGTTTGAAGATGAAGTGCTCATCAATTTTATTTATAGTCTTTTGGAGGGAAAGGTAATTGGCTTTAGTATCTGCTTTTTTCGTTAGTAGAGATCAAGAGTAAAACTTAAAGGCTTATCCTATGGGAAGCTATTATATAGCTGAGAAAAAAAGTAGCAGGACTATTTTAATATTGAAGTTGCGGCTGTTTCCTGACAAAATTTTCATATGTTTTGTCTTACGGTGTGAGTTTGATTATTCTGAACTTGCTTTTTTTTCAAGGCAGTTCAGTTTTGGTTATTCTAATTCTGGAGAAAGTCTGATGTTTATGAACAATGGTGTCGATGTGCTTGGACGCAGGAAGTTAATGGAAAGCAGGTTCATATTTCACTTACCGGGTTTATGGAGAGAAATACTGGGAAGTTTATGAAAGAGCTCTGGGCGCTGCTTCTCAGTGCACAGCAAAACGTGAGTGGTGTCCCCCAACAGTTTCTGGATGCAAAAGAAGAGGAAACTAAGAAGAAGAAGGTTTCATTTTTGATATATTCATGTTGTAGATCTTTTATCTGCATATGTGGTAACTGCTTTGTGCTTATGATGCTCTTTCTGAAATTACAGGCAGAGACAGATCGTATAGCTAATGAAATCCACAGGAAGAAAGAGAAGGAGAAGCAAGAAATTGAGCAAGAGAAAATAAAGATGGTAACTATAATCATTTCATTCAAGTGTTCAATTGTCTAGAACTAGACCCTTAACTTCTGATTCTGTTTCATTGCGTTCAGCTTGCTTCTGCTTCTGCAATTATTTCGGTTGATATCCTTTACCTCAAACTACTGTAGGATGGTGATGGAGCAATGTCGAGGGATAAGGATGATGAGTTGGATCTTCATGTGAAGAATGATGCTGGGGGGTCCGGCATCAATCCAGCAGATGATAAAGAACGGTACAAGAGAAATGGCCGGAGAAGACGCAGCAGGTATTACTGTAGTATAATTGGTTGTTGCTCAAATATTTTTTGATTTGCTCTTTGAGATTGCTTTTGGGACTGATTGGATTTATAACAGAAGTAACTGGAACATGTTAAGGGCTGTAGGTTGTCTATAGTGGGCTTGTTTCAGGATAGAGAAATTAAACTTGAAGTGCTTATGAAGAGCTGATTGAAGAAAGGTCAAAGAGAGTGTGAATTTCTCCCCCATGTCTGTTTTGATGGAATATAATAACATCAATTACCTCAAGTATCATACATATTGTCACACTTTCTGTTGGATACAATGTGAAAAACCTGATCTTTGGAAACATGTTAGGCAAGAGGACTAACATAATTTTGCTACTTATTTCAGAGGATACATCATGGGAAAGATGGAAACTTGTGGAACTTTCTTTGCATCCAGTATCATAGATGACAGGGAGCTAAATAGTTGCAGTTCTGGATAATTTCAACTATAAATTTTGCAGTTAAATAATGTTACCGTCATTATATTAAGTCTGGAATGCTGCAAATTTTTGTGTTCCCTTGAATGTTTTGCTCATGCAAATGACTACAGGATTTACCTTAATAAGACCTTGGACATCTTAAGGTGTTACTAATCATCATCCTTTCATATGCCATTGAGTTTTAAGCCGATGATTAGTTGACGTAAAGAAATACAGCTCACTGGCTTTAAGTGGTCAATCTCGGGCATCAGGCAGTAGTTTCTATCATCAAACTTGGAAATGCTGCCAGGTTTTTTAGTGTTTGAGCTGAACTGTCCTCTGCTTCATTAGATACCATAAGGTGGAACTTGTAGTCTGAATTTTATGGCTGCAAAATGTGCTGAGTTGTATTCTAGTTTCAGGTACTGCAAAGTGTATTATCAATCAGGAATTGGTTGGGCCTGCTGCTGATGTCAATTGTCATATTATTTTAAGAGGGCTCAGGGATAGTTATAGCTGTGACCACTTCCTACTAGCATACAAATGTAAGATATTACAGGGGACTGCTAAGCTAGAAAACATTGCTTAAGTTATCCTTAAAGGAATAGAAAGTTAAGAGTAATAAGCACTAAAACATTACTCCAGGCATTCTGAAACTGCAAGACTTAAAAAGGATATCTGAGGAATGCTTGTTTACTATGGCATCCAATGTCTTGATGTCATTTGTCATGGGTTTGATTAAGGAAACATACTTCCTGCTTTGCAGAAATCTAGAAACTTGGATTTATATGTCCACAAGCAGCAGTGGATAGAGCCTAGTATCTTTGGTGGATGATATGTAATGTGTGGAAAAAAAAAAGCATTCTTTCTTACTAAAGTAACTGTGACTCGCTATTTAACAACATTAGAAGAAGTTCAATTCATCCTATCAATGAAATACTGTAGCATCTTTTTGTATCAATCATCCTATCAGTGAAATATGCACCTTTTGTAGGGCTTTTGGCATTATTATATTTAACTTTTACAAGGTATAGAAAACATTTGAAAGTGTTAGCCTATTACTTTTTGTTTGTGTGGATCCTTTATTTGTTACCTTTATTTAGTTAAATTTAGCATGTATTATTCACAGCACAAATGTTGATCAGTTTTTTGGTTTGGTATTTATTCAAATTGCTGCTCACCATTTATTAGAGTTACTTGGAATCAAGTGACTTATTATATGGTGAAGATTAACGCAAAAGCTTGTTGGTCACTTCTGATTGATGACATTCATGCTACTCTAGACAAACTGTTAAGAAGCTGTGTAGAATTCATCCAGTACTAGTTTGAACCGTTTTTTCTTTGTTTCCTTCAGTTCTTGAAAGAACTATACAGGTTATATGGCTTGTAATCAACCCTTTTATTTTGTCTAGAGAGGCCATGGCTTACTATTATTATTATTAAAATAACTGAAAAGGTATTTTTTCCAGCTTCTCTTGTGTAGCCTGGGGTATACCATTTACAATCTGCAACTGATTACTTGTTTTAATAACTCTCTGCATATTTTGGTTAATTTATGCTTTAGTTTTTAGGAACCAGTACTAGTTTGAACCGTTTTTTCTTTGTTTCCTTCAGTTCTTGAAAGAACTATACAGATTATATGGCTTGTAATCAACCCTTTTATTTTGTCTAGAGAGGCCATGGCTTACTATTATTATTATTAAAATAACTAAAAAGGTATTTTTTCCAGCTTCTCTTGTGTAGCCTGGGGTATACCATTTACAATCTGCAACTGATTACTTGTTTTAATAACTCTCTACTTATTTTGGTTAATTTATGCTTTAGTTTTTAGGGAGAAAACTCCAGACTGTACAAGTATATTGCGTTTAGGCCCAACTTATTTTTGTTCCATCTGCACAGGGGTTCACAATCTCCAGATTCAGCTTACCGTTCCCCATCCCTGCGGTATGCTTTTTGGTCATGATAAGCAATTATAGTTACTGAAATGAATATTCTTTTTTTTGAACCTGTATATAAATGGAAATAACCTTTTTCATCTTTTGAGCAGAAAGAAGCGATCAATATCTCCTAGCAAGTCCAATTCTGGAAGTTATTCAGAGTAGGTTTCTGTTTAGCTGTGATGCGTTTTTTTTCTGGAATCTTCGTTATGTTTTAACCTCTAAAGGCTCTAATCTGGTTGCACAGTGAAAGGCGGAGGTCAAGCAGCACCTCCAGAACACCGTCAAGAAGTCGCTCCATTTCTTTGGAAAGACGGCGTCGCTCTTCACCAAGGCGGTCTGTCACGCCTCGTCGGAGACATGTTACTCGGCGTTCTCCTTCACCATGGCGTAGATCATTGCATTCCAAAAGAAGATCAACATCTCATGCTCGCTCCAGATCTCCTTCCCCTGTACGTTTTAGGGTCCGTTCTCCGCGGCACCACAGATCTCGATCTCCCTTGCGACGTAGATCACGATCCCCTGTGCGCCGTAGGTCAAGGACACCAATAAGAAGATCACCAGTGGGGTATAGGTCCCGGACGCCTTTACGACGCAGATCGCCATCTCCTGTACGGCGGAGATCCCCGTCTCCTATGCAAGGCAGATCACCATCTCCTATGAGAAGAAGATCTCCTTTTGTACGTCGCAGGTCACCATCTCCACTGCGGCGCCGTTCGCCATCTCCACTTCGTCGGTCACCATCTCCTGCAAGAAGGCGGTACCGTCGCTCTCCTTCAACTCCTCAGCAGCAATCTATATCTCCAGTTCGACGTAGGTCCTCTATGCATGGCCGAAAAGGATCTTTTACCCCTGTCCGTCGAAGATCTCCTTCTCCTCAAGAATCAAGTTCCCCCTCCCATATCCGTCGCAGTTCCCTTTCACCAGTAAGGAGAGGATCTCCAAGAAGCGCGAGATCACCTGTACAATCTTCTGGAGAAAGAGCCAGGTGCTTTATTTTGTTATCTGTTTTCAATCAATTTAGAGTTGGTCCTTAATGAGCTTATAATTGGAATGCATTATAGTTATCCTCATATTTTAGATACTTTGACTGCCTATATATATAACAGTGCTAATTGATGAATGCCAATCTTTTGGTGATGTGAAGCACAGATATATAACCAAAGGACTATTGTATGAAAGTCTGATAAGTTTATTCTTTACCATTTCTGTGCCACCTTTCATGTTGAGAAAATGAGAGTTTATCTGGATAAAAAAGACAAGTCAATTAACTGGAAGCACACTTCGAAATAATGGTGTCACATGCCACACAAACTGTACATGAATAAGGTTTCATTACATGCCACACAAACTGTGGTTGAATTGATCTTTTTCAGAATAAGAATTTGGTCACTGGTGTTCCCTCTGTACATTGTAGAAAAGAGCTACATTTGCTAAAAAGTATAAGATTGCAGGGAAGAAGGTAATGACTCTGACATCGTATGCCCTCTTTTCAATTATGACTCCAGTAGGAAAAAGGAAAAATGATCTTGTTCGAGTTTCTTTTGTTAATTGTCAGTTCATGGTTCCAACTTTTACTTCATCCACCTGCAAAACCTGAATAAAGCTAGCTAACTAAACATTAAGAGAGGTTCTCTCAGAGAGCTTAAAATATAAGTTCTCTTACGGCTTGTATCCTTAGCATGAAATGTAATATTGTGCAGCTGTTTGCCGATTTTTTCTACATCTATTAGTGCAGTCAAAAAGGGTTCAATATTTTTGGTACATTGATGCAAACAATAGTCCAAGCAGCAGCTAAAGAAGCAATTGTCTTGGCCTTTTGCATATTAATCATAAGGGAAGTGTGTAATACAAAGTAATACCAGGGTCTTAATGTCTTAAAGAGATGGCTGCCTTTGTAAATTATGTTGATTGTTAAAACTCAATATGGTTGCCCGCTTTACCCATGAACTGGATTTATTACTGCCAAAATCTCTTATGGTTGGCCAAGTATAGTATATAATGTGATTAAGTTTTTGCTTCTTGGACTGAGTGCCTTGCAATCAAATTGATCATGTTCTTCTATGACATCAGCTTTAATCCTTCTGTAACTTGTGCAGAAGACATGAGAAATATTCTCCTGCTCGTCGTGCTTCTCCCAGTGACGAATCTGAATCCCCATCTGAGAACCGTAAGGAAACAAGATTGGTGGAAGGGAGGCCCATTGTTTCTCTGAGGTCTCCACAGAGGGATATGCTGGACCAAAATGATTTACGTAGAAAAGAGCGAGACTTCTCACCTTCTACACAGAGGTCCCCATTTGTATCTGATGCCTCTAGGGGCAGAAGTTATGGTGAAGAACGAAGGTCAAAATGCATTGTATAATTTTAAGCTTTCTATGACTCGATGTAGAATTTTGATTGGTAGTTATGGAGTTTATTCTTGCAGGTCAACTAGTCCTCGAGGTAGTTCTTACCAAAAGAGGGAAAGAATTGTTCCTGAGAGCCCAAACCCTTTGCGGAAAGCTGCAGGGCATAAACCTCATCATGATAGTTCTGGGACATGTGCAGATGACGAGAATAAATTCTCTAGCAGGTTTTGCATGAATTCTTCTTAAATAAGGAACCTTCTTATATTTTCTCTTGTAAGTTTCTAAGTTCAGAATTGTTCACTTCTTAGGGAGACTGGAGACTACAAATATAGATCCTCACGAAAAATTTCTCCAGTGCCTGTGCGTCATAGGGATTCAACTGAGTCTGCTGGAATCCATGGTCTTGTTGATGGCACAAAGTCAAGGAAGACCCAACATCAGGACAGGTTGCTGCTGCTGCAATGTTTTTATCTTGGTCTATTGCTGTTCCAAAAGTGACTTAATTTGCTATATGTTCTGTTTGTATGTCTGTGGCTAGTAACAGGCTACCTGACAGGGTGGATGGCAAAGAACGTCATGAACGGCAACACTTGTCAACAACTTCTAGAACCACTGGTTTGAGTGTTAAAGGAAGTGAATCATATGGTGATGATGGTACTGGAGCGAAGGATAAGAAAATAGTTCGGATAGATGAAAGCAAAGGTTCGCCTAAGTTGTCAAGGAAGTCTGAGCAGAATGATCGCAATGGTTCACTGGATTCTCCTTCCAAGGAAACAGATGAGCAGACGGTTAAAGTCAAAGAAAAGAGGAAGCACAAGAAGTCAGATAGGCAAGAGGTAGAATCAGATGATTATTCTAGTTATGATTCTTATGAGGAGAGGAAGGAGGCCAAAAGACGGAGAAAAGAAGAAAAGAAATTGAAAAAGGAGGAGCGGCGTCGAAGGCGGGAGGAGAGACGCCGTAGAAGGGATGAAAGGCGTGCAGAGAAGCTAAAACTGAGATCGGGTGATGCTGGTAGTTCATCATCAGATCCTGGGCGAGATCATTCTGAAGATGAAAGTGTTAGAGGGCGGGACTCACGAGCAAGCAACACTCGGGAGACAGAGTCTGAGCAGAAGAAGCTTGAGATTGAACTTCGTGAGAAGGCTCTTGAGTCACTTCGAGCCAAAAAGGGCTTTGGCAATTGAACTTTTTGATGCTCTCGAATATTTAGATGTTATTGGTTATTATGTTCTTGTTTTCAGTTATTTGCTTGTTACTAGACCTTATATATTTTCGGATGAATGTACTCTTGTATCTGTTTAATGTGATCTGTCTTTACTGGTGGCAGCTGAAATGGATAAATGAGGATTTCCTGAGCTAGTATCTTGAGTGAAACTTTATGCTGACTTTCTGCTAATTTTCTGGTAATCTATGCCTTCCCCTTTGCTGGGAATATGTTTGTTGTTTCTCGAAGATATATGTTGTCTGGATATTGATTATCCTAATGCTTGGCTGAGGCCTCTCATGCTTGACACCTGTTGGTTCTAGAAGTACATATTTCATTTGCTCATCTTGCCTGAGTCTCAGTTTTATTGAGTATGATATAGAATGATTTTCAGATTCTCACTTCTGGCTTTTCTAGCCTTTTTAATCTCTGGGGTGATTGATATAATCATGAGGGTCATGGCAGTTTTTCTCCTAGTATAACTCTGTTACTAAAGGTGCTTTCTGATTAATTGATAGATATGAATATTACCACATAGATGACTTGGTTGAGCAGACCCTTTGCAGCTACTTAGTTTGGACTAGTCAAACAGGTGAAATTTTTACATCCCTAGTTTGTCTCTATTGGATAACTGATTTAGTTGGCTAAGATTTATTTAGTGCACATAGTTCTATTGAAGTACTGATTTAGCTCTACATGATTGGCAGCTTGAGAATTCTCCCAGGTAATTGCGCACCAAGGTGATGTAAATGCCGGCCTGGTAACATTTGAATTCTAAATTCTTGGTCAAGTAGTCTGTAACTTCTCTGAGTTGAGTTTTGTCAGTTAATATTCATTTTCTGATGTTTCTTCTAAATAGTTTTTGTACAGTGCAACTGGCACTAGGTTGTTTGAGGGCTGCTGTTTATGTTGCTTGTGACTCTTGAGGTACTTGGAGTCACATCACTTTTTTGTCTCTTCAAATTAGTTTTGTGGTTGACCAGATATTGTGCCCATATCTTTTCTACTTACAGTTCCACACATTCTTTTATTTCTTTGTATTATGCACTACTATTTTGGATGAACTGCTGCACTCCTGGGCATTTTTCTTAACTGGTGGAGTCAAGCAACTGCCCTTGTATGCCTCACTTCCTTTAAATGGATTTTGAGCATTCCTCAATCATGAAGTTCGTACTATGTCACTTGATTATTACTTATGTTCATTCTTCTCTTGAGCCTGGGGCTTCTAGGTTGTATTTTGCATGAGCAGTAACTTCTTTGTAGATAGTACTTCTTTGTTCTGTTAGATTTATCTGGATGGTCATGTTGCTTATGCAGATCCCAGCCCTTTAATTTTTAAGTGAAGAGTATGTTGTGCTTATCATTGCTTGGTGCCCTAATATCAATACGAGCAGCTTCCCCTGTCTTTTTAGGTTGTGAAGTTTAAGCGAGATTTTGCTTTATTTGCTATGGGTGTTTGTCAACCAAAGTCTATCTAGTTTTGGTATTTTAGACCTATGCGTCAGCATTGAGAGAACCATGCTCAAGTCGGTTCTAGATGCATAATCTTCTACATATTTGTTATGTGCAGGATTTTTATCAGCAAATTGATCTGTTATACATACTTGGGTTTTGTTGAGATCTTAATAGTCACTAGAAAGGTCGAATTCATGAGTTTGGTGAAGTTTTGTTTTGGTTTTGGACATATTTCACCTGAGATGTCTTTGATATGTGTGCTTTGTCATTTGACTGGCTCTTTATCCTAATGAATTTCTTAAGTAAAGATGCATCATCATTTTTATTTGTTTTTGGAAGCTTATAGAGAGCCTGGCCTGAAATCTTTCTGAGAGCTTGAATACCTTAATTATCAATAGGGTAAATTACAAGGACCTTCCTTGAGGTTTGGCATAATTGCGAAAACCCCCTCCGGCCCTTGTCGTTTGAAAAATTACCAATACCCCCTTGATTTTATCGGTCATCTAACAATTGACCCAATACGTTAGGTTTCCATCTATTTTTTGTGGTAGACTGACCAAAATACCCCTGTAGATTAAAAATTATAATTTTATTTATTCTTTTTGAAATTTTCTGATTTTTTATGGACTAAGTAGATAATTATTTTTTATAATTTTTTTAAAAAATTTCATCCATGCTGTTCAATCTTTTTTATAAGTTTTTATTTTTTTAAAAAAACAAAGAAATACAGTAAGGCCAAAGTTAACAATTTCATACTTCAATCCAAGGATTACATAATTTCATCAAACGTTTGGGGATTATTGTCTTTCAAACAATGAGGGGGGTATACGTAATTATGACAAACCTTAGGGGAAGTTGTAACTTACCCTTATCATTAATTGTTGTGGATTTAGGAGAACAAGGACTGGGATCTAGGGAAGGTTGATATGAGAAAGGGGAAAAATAACTCGGACACTCCTACTGTGGTCTGGAATGCTCGTAGATCAGAGATTATGCCACTGGAAAAATATGAGAACTACAAAGTAAATGCAGCCAAAGTGTATTTCCTTGATGTGCACCATGCTTTAATTCTGGAGCTTGTCCACATAGCTGGGGAGATTAGACAGAAGAAGAATCTGTATGGTTTGGCATTCCTGTTAAGCTTGGTGATTCTCCTAGGAAGATTGGATGATGCAATGGGGATGGTCCGTGTAGAAGGTGACTTCAGTTGATGTAATACATCCTTGCGGGTGGTTGGCAATCTTTGGGAGAAAGCTGCAAAGGAAAAGGAAGTTACATTAGGGCTCCTGACTCGAGGGTGAGAATTGGAATCGAATAGATTGAATCAGAAATGAACTTAGAGAGAGGGTCCGAAGGAGAAGAAGGGCTACCAAAAGTTCGTTAGAGCTTTTGAGTTTTCTTGCTCGTACGCCTTTCTCTTTTAATTGTTTAAGAACACAGTAGGTTGGATTTTGATCTTTAAGATTGAGAGGCTTTTTACTTGAACATGGTTATATCCTTTATGGGTAGCATGATGCAGTGGTTGTGCTTCACTTGGCATAATCTGGGAGAATAGGGGTTTGTTGCCTAACAACAGCGAGTGGTCTATATAAAGAAATGCCAAGCAAACATGGATTTGAAATTTAGTTCCATATTTAGAGCAGGCAACAGTGCAGCATATCATCTTGCTACACAAGCAGTGCCAATTTAACATTGCTTATAAATATAACTGTTCCACCTATTCATGCACATCTGCATGGTATTATTAGAATAGATAAACCCAGATGATCAAGTTTCCAGTCTTACTAGATGTAAGAGAATAGTACACCTTATTTATTTATTTCGATTTCTTTGATTGTATACATTTTACATCGAAATTTTAATAAATGGGTAGAGTTGTGCGGTGAACCTTCCACCTAGGCTCGCACAGTGGCAAGTGTATTGCCCTGTCCATCCCTAGGATTTTGATAATGTAGTCAAGTGTCTTGGACTTGATTAGGAGTCAAAAAGAATGCGATGTGCTCCCATTAAGTTGCTTGGAATATGATACTTGGATGTGAACATAGAAAATTTTGGTCTACTGCCATACTTGACTTCTAGGTTCCAGATGAGCGGAGGGAGGCAGGTATTTGCTTCAAGTTTCTTATAGTTAATTAGTTTAATGTTTGTAGTTAATGAATTTGAAATTTGAATCTGGTGAACCTTTTTTACTCCAAGTCAATTTAGCATTTGGTTTTGATTGATTTGGAATTTGAATGTCATAAACAATATCTTCATCTATTTCTCTAAAAGGTACGAGCAGAAGGAATACGAAAATAACTAGGATCTAGCCGTGAGAAATCACTACGAAGCTCACAATCTCATCTGGGCTCATGTCATTTTGGTGAAAGATTTTCCCACCAAATGGCCCAAAACACAGTAACAAAATTAACCCATTTCCTCGTAATGGAGGTGTCGATGAGCTGGAGTCGTCATCTTTGTTACATTGCCAGTCCAGTTAGCAATCACTTGCAAGTAACCATAATAGTCAATGGCTCATGGCGCATCGTGGTGCAAATGGCGCGTGCCTTTGCTAAGGACGACGCTAATATACAAAAATAATTGATGTATTTATATAATTAGTAGTTTTCGTAGAAAATAATATAAAAAAGTACATTTTATTTCTCATAAATCAGGACCATATAGAAATTAGTTTTTTAGTAAATTTCTGCACTTCTGAAGTAATTATTAATAGCGTAAATATACTTGATAGTCTAGTATTAGAAATTACGAAAGAAGATGAGACATTGGTGATGCTTTTTAAGAGATATATAGCCACTGTGTGGATGTTGCCTTCAATTACGTTCTCCCTCTTGTAAGAGACAAGTCAGAGTTTCTTTTAGTAGAACAGCACACTTTATTGGCTGTTGTTGGTTTTTTCTTTTCCCCTTCTCTCCAAAAGCAAGCTTAAGCATGGAGCAAAAATGATGAAGAATGACAGAGCGGAAGCAAGGTAGTAGAAATGAATAAAATCGAGTCTGGCCGTGTTTTCCAACACACTCGCATTTGTCATTGGAGAAGGAGATACAACACGTACGAGAAGAACATGACATGACCTTGTTTTCAACCACGATCGTGTCCTAGGTTTCGGAAAGCAGGCGAGCGGAAACCCCTTTGAAAGCTATAAGAAGACGACCTTTTGAAAGAAGTTACTTGATCATAACGTACATGAAGTCAAGGCAACAAAGTTCGAGTGGGTTGATTTTCCAAGCAATTTTGTAAATTGTATTACACAAGCTGATGGGTTGAAATTGATTAATATGTTTTGGTTATTCACATTTTAGGATTGACACAAATATGAATATAGTTCATTTTGTGCAGAAAATTGGCATGCTCTAGAAAGTTGAGAATACATACTTACATTGAGTAAATTTGTTTAATGTAGTTTGTTATCTCTTATGTTGTGTAGGGTTATAATAATGTTTCATTTATATATTGGATAACTTTTGGTGGGGGATTGCTCACAGTTAATTAATAGCTTAATCAGATGGTTGCCTTAATAAAAAGAGTTCTACGAAATATCCCAAGATAAGATCCCATAACCCACTATCCATTACCATCCATCAGAGCAAAATTGCACTTTTGGTCCCATTGAATAGGATCGTTTATATTTTTGCTCCCCCATTTTATTAGATTGACACTTTTAGTTCCCAAATCTTAAAATTTTGGCATTATTGGTCCCTCATTGTTAAATGTAACGGTAAAGGGTCATGTGCCATTTGTCAACAGTTGTTGACTCGACAAATAAATAGTCAAATTTTATTGGGAAAAATATTTTTTTAGTCTGTTAAGTATGCCCAATTTTAATTTTAGTCCTATAAATATGCCCATTTTTTATTAACTCCAGTAACTTGCAATATTGATTAGTTTTAGTCCTCCGGTCGATTGGATTTATAATTTGCGCCCGAAAAATGACATGGCATGACACCTAGATGCATTTTTATTGATTTATAATCCTATGTGGCTAAAATTATGATGTGGAAGACAAGTTGGCCATCTTTTGTGCAAGTTTGGAGAGAAGAAAAGTCACCTTTCTTCCCTCCAAAAGATGGCCAACTTGTCTTCCACATCATAATTTTAGCCAAATAGGATTATAAATCAATAAAAATGCATCTAGGTGTCATGCCATGTCATTTTTCCAGCGCAAATTATAAATCCAATCGACCGGAGAACTAAAACTAATCAATTTTGCAAGTTACTGGAGTTAATAGAAAATGGACCTACTTATAGGACTAAAATTAAAATTGGGCATACTTAACGGACTAAAAAAATATTTTTTCCAATTTTATTTTATCCCCTTATATTTTTCAAAAAGGGCTAAATCCTCTGTGTTTTAAAAATAGGCTAAAAATCTCCCTTGCTTTGAAAAACTCTTTTTTTTTTTTTTTAACTCAATTTGATCAAAATACCTTTTTTATTTTATAAAAATCACCCTCCTTTATATTTCTTTTATTTTGTGATTTTTTTTGTATATTTTCTCTCCTAAAAAAATAATTATATTATCTATTACAAATAAAATTTAAACTATATTATCTTTATTTAGAATAAAATTTTAATACTTTTTTTAATTACTTTGAGGTTTTAGAATTTTAAATCAATATTTTAGTTTTTTTAAGAACTTACAAAATTATACATTATAAAAGATAAATCTATATTAATTTTTTTTGTACTAAAATTAACCTATACCGACCCATCCCATCATTAGACCCCCTCCCCCAGCCCACCTCCCTCCACTGCAGACTGGAATGTTCAGGTTGTGGGGATGGAGGGTAGGGGGTTAATTTTAGTAAATTTATTTTTTTATAATTTATAAATTTGAAGTTTTAAGAAAATTAAGAAATTTGAAACTTAAAAATAAATAAAAGTAAATGTTAAGTATTTTTTAAAAAAATTATAATATTAATTTAATTTTAAATATTATTTAGGGTAAATTATATTTTGTCATTCGAACTATATTCGTTTTTATGCTTTACCATCAAAATTTTTTTCTGTGTCAACTATCATCTTAGCTTCGTGAAATTTGCACTCATATATGACCTTCTTTTTGTTGATTTTTCTTCTGAAAAAACATCACATGATGTGCATATGTGAAAAATATCACATCATATAACCTTTAAATATTACATGTGCACCGCATGTGATTTTTTTTAACAAAAAAATAATTAAATAATAATTATAAATGGTAAAGTGCAAAATTTCGTAAAGTTGATAGAATAGGTTGACACAAAAAAGATTTAGATGCCAAATTATAAAATCAACTATAATTCAGATGGCAAAATATAATTAACCTTATTATTTACGAATGGTGGGGGTGTAGCTGGCTTTTGGTGTGGTAAACTAATTAGTGTCATTGGTCCATGGTTTCGTAGAGAGGTTGGCTAATTTGAAATGACGCTGACAGTGTTGTCTTGATTTTTTGCCAGTGCTACGGCTTGGTGGAGTCTCGTGGGTGGCAGGGAAATGACTGACCCCTTGATGTCTAGCCTAAGCCCATTAATGAAGCATGTTACATAATATGATTCAGGGAAGTCACTGTGGAAGATCATCACGTGGGATTTAAGCTCTTCAAATCATTCCAAGTACTGATCAACTGTGTTGGTGCATTGCTGTGATGTGTTAAATTCGTCTAAGACGGCACCTGGGTCTACTCCTCCAAATTGTTCATAAACCTCTTCGACGAATCGCTGACAAGTTGGTAGCCCTTTTTCCACCAGACCCTAGAACCATAACTCTGTTCCCCCTTCAACATGAATAGAGGCCAAGGAGACCGGTTGATCCTCTAGAATGGTGTATACCATCTGAAAGTACCATTAGCACTTACTAATCCAACCCCTCGGTTCGTCTCCATTGAATTTTGGGAATTCAATGTTGGACAGAGAGGAAAACGTCTTTGAGAACCAGAAAATTCATAATCGACTTTAGGAGCTGCTGGTGTTTCTCCTGACACCGATTTTCCCCTGTTGCTGTGCTGCAGTTGGTCAATTAGTCCTTGGAGTTGCAACTGGATGGCTTTCTGCCCATCCACCAATTCAGAATACGAGTTTTGTAAGCCTGTTTGAATGCTCATCATGCTTTCGAACTGAGCCTCAACTTCCTGCTCATGAACTTGGCGTTTTGATTTTTCTTCCATTAACCATAGCTCCTGTTTTTTGTGTTTCCAAAATTTCTTTCATTCGTGTTCCGTCTGCCATCTGATTAGGTCTCAGAGAGGCCGAGCAAAACCTTGCTGTGGATACCAAATGTTATGATATTTCCTTGAACTAAGAAGGTTGAAGATGAAGATTGCTAAAAGTTGAAACTGAAAGGCTAATTCATTACTTGATAAAAATGGTTCCTTAGAGACGAGCTTTATATAAGACGAGAAATGGAAATCTGAATTGAATGTAAACTGCAGAGAATATATCTAAGGGTGCGGAGAGTGCGTCTGCCATGGAGGTGCTGCTGCTGGTTAAGAAAAGATGAGGATTGTTAGATGATTCAAGCAGGAAACATGTACATTCGATTAAGTGTGGTCTCCTCACAAAACAACGTCGTAGTAGTGCCACCCTTTTAACTGCAACGGCGTTGTTGCCGCGCTAATCCACTTAATCCGCTGATCTGAGGGTTGTATTTAGTCATGGATGGATGGTGGCAATTTCGTCTTCTTCCTCCAGCTAAGAACATGACAGCTTCCACTTTACTTCATCTTGAGTAATGAGATCTTATAATTCTTGTGGCACTTGTTAATTTTCCTGAGTTTTAGTCTCGGCTGTTATGATCCATTTATGCATATATTATATGAAAGCCGCTCCTCAAACATTTGATCTTCTTTTCTTGGTATTTTTTCCAAATCTCAAATTTAATAACCAATGCTACAATTTCTAATATTGTTTCAGGATGCTGCAACCTCCTCATTCCTCTTAAGTATCTCTGATCACTTCCTCACACTTAGCATTCCGAATCCACATAATTAAACAATTTCTTGCATCTATGGGAGATTTGTGGACTACTACGTACAACCCAAGTAAAGAGTGGGCTGAGCATGAAATGAATATTTTTCTAATTTGCCTTATGATTTGGGAATAACTAAGACTATAGCATGCTCAAGTTTTTCTCTGAACCAAATCTCATGTACATCATTCCAATCGAGGTATATGCCATAACGGTCTTGGGTTGCCCCCCCTCTCTCGTCATGCTGCACTCTCCATGAACCATGCATAGAGGATGCATTGATTCATCCAATTCATTAAACAACTGCCAAGTAAGGGAAGCATTTGGAAATCTATAGAAACTTGTAAGCCCCTTTTCTTGTTTTTTGATATATACTATTAGTTTCTTGGATATCAATGTCTATGTGGTTTCGCAAAAAACTTTGAAGACTACATTTAAAGCTTTTTTTCGAAACAAGATATATATTACCTCACTTACCAACATAATCCACACTAATGCCAAAATATGTGCATCTTTCTTGATAATTTGAAAATGATTGGACTGCACTTGGTTTTCATGATGAATACCATTTAGGGATCTGAAATGAGGGAATTGAGTTTAGAATTATTCAAGAACCCCTTTATTTATCGAAAATTCCAACTAAGGATTTTCATGGCTCTCGCAGTTTTCGATCCATCCATAAGGCATCATCTTCCAAAATTTTAGCATTTTTGTGCTTCAGCATTGAGGATTTGCGATCCTTTAAGGTGGCTTGGGTAGTAATCTTGCTCTTTTAAGTGTGTGGCAATTAAGTTTAGTGGTACATTTCCAAGTACCTCTGGTAGAAGGTAAGTGGATAGGGTGAAGGATTTGAGGTGGTAAACTGTACGGGGCATCCTTGAGGCATGTGTATAGATCAGTTAAGGGGGGAGAGGGTGTGATAGTGTATCAGGTAAAGACGTGGTTTGTGCATGGGTTTAGACAAGGAATTATTTACATGCAAGAATGTTTTGGTGTATGGTGTCATCACTGGAGATATGGTTATGTATAGGTTCGAACGATAGGTAGGTCGGTCTGCACGCATGAGAGTCTTCGAACTAAGGTCTAAAATCTACCTTGACAATATTTTGTGATATGTCCTATCGTATATCACTCCACAAAGATGGCAAAAGTTGGGAAAGTGGTTGTAGGTGAAAGATACAAGAAGTTCACAACCCATCCATATTTTGTGATATGGTGTTTTGGGTTTTCAAGAATCTCTTTGAACCCTAGTTAGATTCTGAACGTATTGCCCCATCCATAGCCTCCGTCATCAAGCTCAACATCTGTCAACCTATCCAATCTATCTCCAATTCTGAGGTAATTACCTGGTTCATTTTACTGATATGGAAACCCTGAACATGATATGGAAATCGCAATCCACCAACCCTTTTGAGCATGACAATATTTCTACCAAATCTGCATGGCATCCTTCCTCCAATGATGTGGTTAAATTTGACCAAGAATCTGCACTTGAAGCCCAGAATGGTGGATTTTAAGGCTTCGAAGTTGGGCAGATCAGAATCACCATGTCATGTACCGAGTGGGATGCAAACACCGTAGCGCAAGGATGCCATAACCATCAAAACTTTTGAGAACATTGCAAACAAATGAATAAAAATCTAGGAAAAGGGTACAACAAAAGGGTCATTCATGTCTAAGGTTTCTGCCCTAATTTATTCACTCAATCAAATAAAAGTGATTATAAAAAAAGAAGCTAGAAATGGCTAAAGAACAATCTTTTCAGCATGAAAAAAAAAAAAAAAAAAACCTCCTATCCTCGAAAAGTTTGTATCATAATAATCATTGTTTTTCAAAATTATAGAAATATTATTTTTCGCGCAAAGGGTTAACATAATTGTAAAAGTTTTTTCGTTATTCGAAGAATTACTAAAATGTTTTAAATTTAACGGTCGTTCGACAATTAACCCAATTCATTAGTTGATGTTAGGTTTCCATTCTATGTTTTTTGTGGTGAACTAACCAAAATGCCATTGTGGGTAAGGAAACTTAATTTTAATTTTTTTTTTGAATTTTTTATGGGTTAAGTGGATTTTTTTAATAATTTTTACAAATTTTTCATTCACCTCTTCTTTTTTGTCCTCAAATATTTAATAGTTTCTTACAAGTTAAAAAATATAATAAGGACAAAATTGACAATTTCAAGCCTCCGTATAAAAAAATTATATAATTTCATCAGATATCAAGAAATATTGATAATTTTCTAAACAACAAGGAGTATTAGTAATTATGTCGAACCATGGAGAAGCTACTTGTGATTTTCCAATTTTACAATCTAACATCACTTTTTTGCTATTTACTATTTTCATATTAAATTTCAGATTATTTGTAGTTATTTTTATATCATAGTCTGAATTATTTACAACATAATACTTATTAATTTTTAAAACTTATAATTCTTTTATGCTGTATAAATATTAATTAATTTAAAATAAAAAATTCAATCCATCCCAGGAAGTTGAACATCCAATCCGGGGGCTGATGTTACTACAACAATTATACACATCACTTTCTCTCATGCTGATTTTTGAATGCTATAAATGTCTGGTGAGCAATATCCCGAGTGATTTATGAAGATAAATCTCAACCAAGTGGCTCACACTGATTGGGCGGCACGTCTCTTCCCCCCATCCACTGCCCACTCAAACAAGAGTCTCTCGCAGCACAGAGGCTGGCCTGCGCGCTTTGGCTCTCTCATTCCCCTTATGGAGAATTATCGTCATCATTTCCACAACCTGATTTCGATGAATGGATTACAAAGAAACTAAAAGCTGAAACCTCAACTCAAACAAACTCCTTTTTATCATTGTTCTTCTCCTCTTATATCCATTCATGGCGCCAACTCTTACTTCAAATTCCTTCCTTCTAACAACCACCCCGCATTCAAGAATCAGTCCCAAGAATCACAGGCTAACTGTGTTTGCCAAGAAGGCTGGACCCTTCTCGCCTTTCGGCAAAACAGCCGATGATTCTTCCCCCGACGAAGCCCAGAGTTCAGGCAATTCGAGCCCCTTTCGCTTTGACTTCAGCAAATTGCCTGATGTGAAATCGTTGGTTCCAGTGGTGGCCAACCCATCGTCGGGCCTGGGTATTGGGGGGCAGAGGCGCAAGGACCCCGGAACGGTGTTCGTGGCGGGTGCGACTGGGCAGGCAGGCATCCGCATTGCCGAAACGCTTCTCCGCCAGGGTTTTAGTGTCAGAGCTGGTGTGCCTGACCTTGGTGCTGCACAAGAGTTGGCTCGTCTGGCCGCCAAGTACAAGGTTAGCTTTTTTACAATCTCTGCTATTCTTTTGTGGGTTTGCAGGAAAAAGTAGCGGTGGGCTTATAAGAGTTGGTAGGAAAATGATATGTGTTACTGGCAAATCCATCGTTTTTTCACCTTCCATTATCTGTTCATTATAATGAAGTTGAAGAGGAATGTATGCAAATACAGCTTTTTACTTATAATTCTCTAAACTTAAGCGATGAAGGGAGTGTTTGCAGAACTTGCTACGTGTGGAGATAAGTAGTAGAAAAAGTTAAAAACTGGTATATAAACCATTATGGTTTTAGTTTGTTGCTTTATCTTTCTCTTCCCATTCTTCCGTGGCCAAGATCCAGGGTCTAAATGTAGCATTAATGAAGAAAAACAGCTCTATCAAGTGATTCTAGTGGCCACAAGAAGAGCTTATTTTGTATACTAATGTATGACAAAGGATAGTGCTATCCCCTATTAGGACTTAATACTTGGTAGTTTGAATATCATGACAGATCATTTCTAATGACGAATCAAAGAGGCTGAATGCTGTTGATTCCAGCTTCGAGGATGCAGAATCAATTGCAAAAGCAATTGGAAATGCTAGCAAAGTTGTCGTCACAATTGGTCCAGCAGAGAATGGGCCAAGTGCTGAAGTAACGACGTCTGATGCCCTGCAAGTGATTGAGGCTGCACAATTGGCAAATGTCGGTCATGTGGCGATAGTCTATGATGGATCTTCTGCAATTTATTCCACCTATAACGTTCTTGATGGTATCTCATCCTTCTTCAATAACCTCTTCTCGAGATCTCAGCCCTTGACGATAGCAGAATTTCTGCAGAAAGTGGTGGAAACTGATGTTAGCTACACTCTCATAAAGACCAGCCTAACGGAAGACTTTTCCCCTGAGAGTTCATACAATCTTGTTGTCACGGCTGAAGGAAATGCTGGTGCGAACGACTACAAAGTAATGTAATGTATGCAATATCATTTTTCATTTCAGGAAAATACAGTAAAAGATTTTTGGTTAGAAATGCACATCAGTGGCTGTAGCTGGGAAAAGGGTCATATTTGGATTGTTACTTCTTAATATGTTTTCCAGTAAATATTGTTTGTTTCAGGTTCCTCACAAATTGTTATTCTCTCTTGGAAGCAGGTTGCAAAATCACAGATAGCTTCACTGGTGGCTGATGTCTTTACAAACACGGCTGTTGCAGAAAACAAGGTATTCATTAGTGGACAAATGAATTCATACTGCGGTGAAGCAGGGGGCAAAAAATCCTTCTTTGAAAACCATCAATCCGTATATTTCTTTATTGTTCAGCTCACTATCTATGACAGAGTGAATTAAACAAATGTGTTGCGTGTGAAAAGAGTGATTAACTTCAATTGTTTCTGATTAAATATATGTATGTTTAACTCGAAGCAACTAAGGGATATTGTTAATTTAAGGGAATTGAATCCCAGTTGTGATGTGATCTTTATGACCTTTAGAATTTCTCTTCCACAGGTTATGCTGATTCAATCTATCTCTGATTACTGTTTATGGACTATACAGATACTAAAACATATTCTATGTTAGACCAGATTCCTTTGTTTTCTGTGACTCTCCAAGACAGTGAGAGTGGTCATGTTACCTTGCCATTTAATCTGTCATTTTTTGTCAATGTTCAGGTCGTTGAGGTCTTTACCGATCCATCAGCACCCTCAAAGGCCATTGATGAACTTTTCAGGTAACCATATTCCTGTATTATGTTAACATGGCCATTTGTAAAGAAGACCTTATCTCTATTAGCAATCAGAACAAGTTACAAAATGTTTGACTTGATGCTAAACAGTGCCATTCCGGAGGACGGAAGAAGAAAGGCATATGCTGAAACCCTTGCGAAAGCAAAGGCAGAGGAAGAAGCTATCAAAGCATCAGATCAAGCTCGTGAAGCAGCTGAAGCAACAAGGAAGCTCGAGGAAGAGGTGAAAAAGCTGGAAGAGCAAGAAGCTCGAGCTGCCAATCTAGCAGCAGAAGCCCAAAAGAAAGCAGAAGCTGCAGGAGCATCGGTCGAGAGCTTCTTGGAAAAAGCCAAAGGTGTATCTTGGGAAAACTTGAGTTCGCAGCTTAAATCAGCTGTTCAAAAGCTCGATAATGAACCAAAAGTGCAGATTGCCACAGTCCGTGGCCAGGCCAAGGCTCGGTCTCTGCCTTCCCTCAAGGCAGTAGTGAAAAAGCCAGCTCGGCAGCCGAAGGATATTCCACAACCAAAAGCTAAACAAACAGACTCCAAGAAAGAAACAAGGAAGGTGTTTGGTGGTTTATTTCAGCAGGAAACCATCTATATCGATGATGACTAGAATTACAGTATTGTACGAGTATAATCAAACTTCTGAGATTAAGTCCTTCAGAATTTGAAATGTAAAGAAAGGTGCTTTACAAGACAAGAGGTGGGCAACACAAACATTCCTCCTGTAGATGATTCTTTCAGGTATCAAGTGTCTGTTCAAACGATATTGCTTTTGCCAACAGCACGTTTTTGTGATTCTTAGCTGTTGTAATCTTTATGTATATGATGATGCATGACCATCAAACTTTTACCTATGCAAATAATTTCAACCTTTTCAGCACTATTAAGTTTGTTGAGGGCTTCGGAGAATGCAAAGCTCCAGTTTCTTGCTCCAAGAAGGAAAATTATTATGCGAATCACATCTCGCCGAACCAAATCAATCATAAAATAATCCAAACCAATCCAATTTCTTGCTTTGTGATTGACCACTTTCCATGAGATGTACACCAGTCACATGGTAATTGTATTGCACTTGCCATATGATTGGTTCATCCGGACTAGAATTTCCTCTTAAAGAATATAGAGTTAAATACATTTTACACCTTTGAAATATATTACCCTCATCAATTACCCCCTAAACTAAATAAACCTTCATTTACCCCCCTATCTTTGGATAATTATTTAAAGTAAATAAAATGAACAAAAATACCGTTGACTATTAATAATATTATATGTTAATGCCCATTATTGTTAAATATATCAATTAATTTATAAAGTTATTAACTACAATGTATACAAATTAATACGAGATTTTTTTCCTATTCAAAGATCAGCTCTCTGGCAGAATTTTTGTCTCGATTGATCATTCGATTTGTATAAATTAATTAAGTACAAAATTCAAATTTGAGTGTATAAATAGTCGTATTGATAATTAGCAAAAGTTTATAAATTCATTAATCTTAAATTAACGAATGGGATGGATTTTTGCATATTAAAATTTTACCAACAGGTATTTTAGGGTATAGGCTCTGTCGGAACCCAAAAAAGTTATTATCATAGATATGTGTTCAAATTTGGATATAATGTAAAATATTAGGTACGGATATGGTCATAACTATTAAAATGGGTCTAGTCTGGGTCTAAGTATTACACACCAATTGACAAGTCTAATATATTGGACCAAATGTTAGGTCAAATGGTGAAATAGAGTCGCCACATGGAAAGATAAAAAAAAGAAAAAAGAAACAAACCTCATTAACTCCAAAATTACCTCACTTGATATTTGAGTGCCAAAACAATAGGCTCGGCGACCACTTGTAAGATTTTTGTCATTAAAATTATATCTAGCGTAATGCACAATCACAAGTTTATAAATTTATTTTAATTTAAGAGTACTAACATTGATTTTATTAATATGTGACTAATCCAATATTAATTCATTAACATCATAAATTAATAACAATTAAAGTCAAATTAATCAAATATTTAACAATAGAAGGAAGTAAAGTGAATATGTCATACTATTAATAGTCAAGGGTATTTTTGTCCATTTTTTTTAATTTAAAAAAATTGTTACAAAGATGGGGGATATTGAAGGTTTATTTAGTTTAAAGAGGTAATTAACGAGGGTGGTAAAATAGACATTTTCACACATAGAATAATCTTAAAAGGCCATAAACGGAGCTCGCACAACACGCGAGCATCAAATACTCTCAGTAGTTTCAATCTGAGGAACATTTTGATTGTATTTTGAATAACACAAGGAGTTTTTTGTCTATAATATTAACATAAGAGGATTTTGTGCTATTTCATCGAGACAAAGGAGAAAGTCATGCAATTTACCCATAATTTTAAAATAAAATCCTGCTTATGGTATGGCACGTGCAAAGCATGTAACACATGAATTTTTAAGAATGGAGATATAGAAACAACACCAAGGTAATTGTTGGAAAATAATGGAAAATCAAATAATATCTCGCCTATAATAATTTATGTGCACCAAGAAACACTTAATCATGTAGGAACATAATTGTTAGTAGAACGCTCACATATTCGAATCTAACTCGTTTATTAGCATTAGCTCAATTGGAATATGAATGTGCCTTTCTTGCATCCTCCAAAATCACCCAATTATGAACACGTCTTGCTCGCTTTGATGGATACACTTCAAATTCATAAATTTTTGTGATGCTCCAAAAAAGAACATAGAGAGAGAATGTTTGAAAAGAGTTGTAGAAAGTAAAATTTTATGCCCAATTGAATGATGGCAGCTGACAAATATAACATAATATATTAATTATCAAATATATTATTTTTTTCATTTATAATTAGAATTTACTAAATTAATTTTATGTGTAAAATAGTTATCTAATTGATATTTTAATATATATTTGTCAACAAATTAATGACCAGTAAGTGTCAAAATTAAAGTATTTTGATGAATCAAATCGTGCTTCGCAGTCAAAGATTCAAGCCAATCAAATAAGTCCACGTGAAATAACTGTATGTACATTCCAATCAAATTAAGATAAATAATTTGATATTTAACTCTTTAGAAAATAGGTTAAATTGCATTTTATCCCCTTATATTTTAAAAATAGACAAAGAACCCCATGATTCTTAAAATCCTATACAAAATCCACCTTCCGTCAGAAGCCAACAGAAGGTGGCATGCACTCGTGGGTAGGTATGAATTTTTTGCGATTTTTGACATTTTTTACTATTAATTGACAAAATAACCCTTATATATTTTTTTTAAAATTAGCATGACCAAATATACTTGTTTTAACTTTGTTTTTAATTGATTTTTTTGAATTTTCATTCCTCCTAAAAACTAAATAATTTTGTTCTTAAATATATTTATTTAAATATCTAAATGCAAAAAAATGTATATATATTTTTATAAATTTATAATTTAAATTAATTAAAATTATAATACAAAAAATAGTGTAGTCAGTTCATTTTTTAAAATTCAAATACTATATCAATGTAAATATTAATGAACAATAATATTTTATTAACTAGCTTAAATTAATATAATTTTAATATATTTAAACAAATTATAAATAATTTATGTTTAAATTACTAGTATATGTGTTCACAATGGAAATGTAATACTTTCTTACACAATTTTTAAATTTAAAATCAAGTTTTCTTATCATTTTACAATGAAAATTTCAATTAATTTTTCTTATCATTCAAAATTTTGCTTTTCTTAAATTAATTTTTAAATTTATTAAAAACATAGAAAAAAAAATGGGCCACAAAAACTGTTGCGCCATCGTGGCCCAAAGCGGCAGTCACCCAAAATTCCCGTAGGCAACCATCGAATCACGGTCGCCCAAATCACCTATGGGCAACCACAACGCGGTGGTAGCCCAGGTTTGGGGGCAATGATGCATTCGGCGGAGCAAGGGGTTGGGGCGGGCAACAAGGGAAAGGGGGCCTAATGAATTTTATTGAAAAAATTACATAATTTATTCTTTTAATTTTATATTATTTTTTTAATCTAATTATTTAACATGTTGGTAGGAGATGTTCTTGAGAATGATGGAGGAACGCCAGAGACAGTAGAACTAGAGGTGGCAGATGAGTCGAGCTGCAAGCCAGCTCGATTTTGAGCTCGAGTCGAGCCAGCAAGAGCTCGAGCTCAATTGTTTTTATTCATAAGTTTGCTAGCCAGCTCGCGAGCTTTTTTTATATTTTTATACATATATTTGTTTTTGAATTTTTTATATATTTAATATTTGATCAATTTTATAATCAAAATTGACCATATAGTATAATGATTAATTAATATCATACATTTTATTTTGGATAATAATAAATTATGGTACTTTTATTTATACATTTAATTTTATATAAAAATAAATTTAATAAGCAACTTAGTAAATTATAATATTTTTTGTAATTAAAATTATTATTTAATATGACATATTTAAATTTTATGTTATATTTTAATATATATTTGTATTACGTTATACTTTTTTTAAATTAATTAGTAATTCACTTATGATTTTTTTTTATCTATTTTTGAGTTTTATATTTATATCAGGATACATACTATGCATTATGCAATCTATTTTATTATTTATAAATTTATGTCAAAATTTAGTGATTCTTATTAATTAATCTAAAAATAATGATAATGATAATAATAATGATGGTTGAATAATTTTTATTATTTTATTATATATATAATGAGATCAAAAAGTTTAATCAACAATTATGATATCTTAAAATTTGGGCATTGAATATATAAAACCGTGTCCATTAGATCATATCAGATGGTTTGATTTAAAATCACATAGCTTGGTTCTACGATACACCGACTTGAATGTTTACGATATCTTGACATTTGTATATTCAATAAGTCTAAAACTTTACCAAATATATTTTTCTGTAAGTTTGATCATATCCAACGGTCTGATCTGAATTTTAATGGTCCGACTAACCATATTGTTCAACAATGTAAGATGATAGTTACATCAATATAATACTAACATTTATAAATATATAAATTTACTGCAGATTGTGAACATATATTAATCTCAACTATAAAATATTTTTATGTATTTCAATTGCATTATTTCAGATAATTGATACTTTTCTATAATTTTAAACTGTCCAGTATGATTTTTTTTTTTGTATATTTTACTAGTTATATTACTACTAAACTAATCAGTAGTTTATATTTATAACAATAAATTAAAATTCCATACTATATTTTGGTATATTTATAATATAGTATACATACAATCTATTTTATTACTTATAAATTTATGTAAAAAAATGGTAATTCTCATTATATAATCTAATTCTAATAATAATAATAATAATAATAATAATAATAATAATAATAATAATAATAATAATAATAATAATAATAATAATATAGTTTGCATTATAAAATCTTATTTATTACTTATAAATTTACGTAAAAAATTGGTGATTTCTATTATTTAATCTAATAATAATAATAATAATAATAATATAGTATGCATTATATAATTTATTTTATTACTTATAAATTTATGTAAAAAATTGGTGATTCTCATAATTTAATAAAATAATAATAATAATAATAATAAACAAAAAATAAAAAATTAGCTCGAGCTCGAGCTTAGCATATAGGAGTCGAGCTCGAGCTTGAGTAAGAAAATTCAAAATCGAGGTCGAGTTCGACTCATTTACACCCTAAGTAGAACTGAAATGAAGAGCCTTCATTGTCCTCTCCTGTGGCCCCGTAGAGCAGCATGTCTAAATGTCAGTAGTGGGTGGTTGGAATAGGGGCCGTGTATTCGGTTTTGGCACCAAGGCCCACCATTCGATTGTTGGGTCATCCCATGCAACCTAGTCGACTGCTCCCTCACCCTCGCCATCGCCACCACAACCGCAGCACCCCAACCTAGATGATCGGGTGTTGGCACTTGAGTGCTACATCAGAAGCGTCTATCCCAACTAACCTGATTATCTAGTGCCCGAGCCTCCAGCTGATCCCACGGCACCCGATGACAATGACGAACACGCGGCCGCTAGGGATAATAACTTAGATTAGGATTTTTTTCGGTATTCTATAAAACTATAATTTTATAATAATATTTTAATTTTTGTAATTGAATTATTATGTTTTTTGTTATATTATGTGTGTTTTTATATAAACTTATTTAATTTTACAAAAATAAATTTTAAAATATATTAAATAAAATAAATTTTAAAATATATTAAAAATAATAAATTTTGTAATCATTTTTGTAACGACTTTTGTAATACACAAATAAATTGTATAATTGTCAGGCCGCTACAAAAAGTATGCCAAAAACAATTACAAATTAAAACCCAGGCCGTTCCAAAATAAGTGAAAAAAATAGTTACAAATGCAGTGCCAAAAATAGATACAAATATAATAAAAAATAATTACAAAGAGTATTATAAAAATCGTTTCAAATATCTGGCAAAATCATACCGAAATGTATTATAAAGACCGTTATAATAACATTTATATCAAATCCAACCTAGCAGTTATAAAAGCCGTTCCAACTTACTTTTTTTTTTTTTTTCATATTACTATTTTTGTAACTGCTAAAATATATACCTTCACAAAACCCGTTACAATTTGTAACGGCTTTTTGACAAGCCGTGTGTAACGCCTCGTTTAATCGCGGTAGGCCTATCCATTACAAAAGTCGTTACAAAAAAAAAAAAAAAAAGCATAACAAATTTAAAATAAAACCGTTCCAATAAAATAACTTCTTTGTAGTGATATGTTTTCAAGTATAGACATATATATGAAAAAAATATCATGAAGAAGAATCAATTTCGATGCATGTTGACTTCTTCACTTCGTTGTAGTACATGTCCGTGAACAAATGTCGATGAGGCATTTGTAGGCAAGTAAAATTTTATGCCTAATTGAATGATGACAAGTGTAAAAGTTATATGATGAATCCTACACATACATATATACACATATATATTATTAAAGACATCCATTTCAATTCGCAAAATTAGAATATAATCAATTAATAAGTATTGCATGCATTTTAATAGACCAAAAAGCGTTTAAGTTGTTACATGATCAAAACAGTTTCAACGATCAACAAAAATTAGAGAGAGATTGATGAAATTTACTATTAATTATATAAGAATGCGAGAGAAAGAGTGAGAATATATGAAACGAAAGCAACATATATATAAGAATATTAGGAATAGGCATTGAAATGGTATTTGAAAATCCACAACTAGCTATTAGAATATAGTCTTTGCACCATATTTAGGAACGTGGTTTGGCCCACTGTTTGAAACGGAAAAATAGTTGTTAAAATTTAGCCTTTTTAATGTATTTGGAATGCGTCTTATAATACGATATTTTTTACCTATTAAAGCAATGCCAAATTGTAACTCACTTTAGCATACTACTTGGAACACAAACTACATCTCATAAATACCATACTTAGGTACGGATACTATAATACAAGTATTTCTAAGGATTGAAACTGTATCTAATTGTACCCATTTTGAAATGATCTTTTCCACTATCCCATATTTCAACAGTCATTGAACCGCATTTTGGAAAGGTAGCCATCTAAAATTGACGGGTTGTTCCAATGGTTACAAACTGTGCTGCAATATTGTACAATATTTTATCGTTCTATTTTTGACACGTTAATAAGAACGCATCCTATAACACAATAATTGGAATGGTTACATTAATGGACTTGCCGTTCCAAAACTAAAGGACGGAATATAAGAGGAATGTGACGTCAGCGATGTGATTTTATTCCTCAATAGTTCCAATGGTCGTTCCTACTAGGAACGGGCTTTGGAACAGTCATTTTATCCACTCTAAATCTCCCTTTTTTTTGTAGTATTCTAGATAAGGCAGTTGATTTTTTTTTCTAACAACTTATTTTTAGATAAGATTGATGTTTCACAAATTATATTTTCAGATAAATTACAATATAGAGGGTTTAGTGCAATTAAACCTTAATTTCAACTCTTCCTTAAAGCTGAACGGCAAATTACAGCGAACTCCGAAGAGATCCGATAATTACAAGTATCTCTTATTATTGAGAAATTATGGATATCTTTCATCTGTGATATAATCATATAACTTTTGGACGATTAGATGAAAATGTTACCTTGCTGAAATTTTATCTTTTTTAATAAAAATTAAGAAAATATATGTGAAAGATGTTGGGTGGAGTTTGTACAAAGAAAATATAAAAATTTGATGTTGAACGAACGTTATTATAAAAAATATATATTTTTTTAAATATAAGTAAAATATAATTTAGGATCAAAGAGCATCTTGGACTATTCAATATAAAATTTAGGGTTAATCACAATTAAACCCCTTCTAAAAAGGCTAAGTTATACGTTTCTAAAAAAAATTCTGAAATTATACTTACACCTCTTCGAAAATTCTCAATTTATATCTGACTGCCTTCCATTAAGATTTGGACGGAAAAAAAATCTATCATAAGCAAAAAAAAATCACATAATTTTTTTATTTTTTTCATCATTTAATATTCTCATATATATTTTTATATTTATAAAGAGGTCAATGTAATAATATATATATATATATATATATAGTGAGATTAACGTCATTATTTTCTTGTCCTATATAAGTATAAAGTTACTACATATAAATGTAAAATAAGGGGTAAAATTGAAAACTTATACAATTCTTTTTTGCTAACTACAATATTTTTCATCTAAATTGTAATTGATGTGTATAAAAATTAGTTGGTCCAAAGCGGCCCAAATGACCCAAGAAAGAAGGGAAGAGACCTGGGACATCCCCCAACTCGAACTATGATCAAAGCCCGATAAATATATTCGGCCCAAAAGGCCTACACATGTGGCAACCCACTTTCCCACGTGACACCTCATTAACCTAGGTATCAGCAGCTGTATTGGACCACATCAACCCTAGGAAGGAGGACTTCTCTAGCGGCTGAGACTCCTCACAAGCGAGGGATCTCCCAAGACAAGGATGACTCCTAAAGCATTCCTAGTTACAGATAAGGATGATTTATCCCTTATCCCAACCATCCCAACCAATTTCGTAAGATTCTCAAGTGTGGGATACACCCTCACCAGAACAGGGGACTCCCCCTATAAATATAGGTTCAGTCTTCCATGCGAGGGACACTTCTCTCACTCCCTTCTTACTCTCTAAACTGTATGTTAAGCTCTATCTAAGCATATTATTCCTTGTTCTTACACTTTTCACCAAATTTATTCATCATATCTCGATTCTTAATTAAATTCACTTACTTTTTGCTATATTTAATCTCGAATCCAATACTAACTTAGATATTGAAGTGCTAATGCCTTTTTTACAGTTTTCCCCTTCAGGATTTGCGTTCGCTTTGGTCCAAGCTTTGAACAATAGTACATATTCATTGAACCCATGTGTTTTTTGCACGCATCAAGTGGCGTTGTCTGTCGGAACACAAATTCAAAGATGTGAGTAGCAATGAAAATACCTAGCAACACACTCAACAAGGAGAAGGCCGTGGAGACAGTTAGTAGTACCTAGGCTTTGCAGGTCGTACTAGGAACACCCTTGGCCCGTGCTAGTGGGACGACATTTTCAGGACCTCCCAAGCCCACTAACTGAGCCTCCATGCCACAGTACCTCCTCAGACACCTCCTTAGGGGACCTCCCCCACAGACTCCTACTAACCATACGCAACGATGAATACAACAGTGATCGCGACAGTCGTAATAGAGAAAATAGCGATACTAAGTCCTGGCTCGCGTTGCAACCCCCTCCGACGTGGACGTCCCAGAAGAGGAAGGTGAAAGACTACCTCTGTCCCTGCACCGCCAGGAGGCCAGGGACCCCCCTTACAAGCCCAACAAGACGTTTCTCCTCAATAGCTCGCACGTCTAGAATTCTTTCATAAAGACCTCGAAGACATCCAGTACCAGATTGCAGGAGCACCCTTGGACGAGCAGTAGGGCATCCCCTTCAGCGAAGAAATTCTGGCACACAAACTCCCACTCAATTGGAAGGAGACCAACCTACCGGAGTACTACGGAACCACGGATCTGCAGGAGCACCTCTCATGCTTTGAGAATGTTGCCTTTCTCCATCGTTACACCGTTGGGGTTAAATGTCGTGTGTTCTTAACCACTTTCACATGATCGGCCCAATAGTGGTTCAATCAATTGCCCTCCAGGTCCTCCCATCATTCGGAGAATTTCACTCTGTCAATCTCCATCAATTTCTAGTAGTAAACGATGTCGAAAAACAATTATAAGCTTTTTTTCTTTACAACAAAAAGAAGGAGAATCATTAAGGGAGTATCTTCAACGCTTTAATTTAGCAGCCCTAGAAGTCCCTATTGCTACATCTAATGCACTAATTTGTGCTTTTACGCATCGATTACAAGATGGAGATTTCTTCAAGTCCTTAACTAAGAAGCCCCCTCTCAATTTTTACAATCTCCTAGCACTAGCTGAGTAATACATTAACTTGGAGAAGGCTAGGGACTACAAGAATGAAGTCCTTAGTGAAAAATGCAAGGAACAAGAAAACGAGTACCTACTCCAACCAAACACCTTCTTAAAATAAGCCCTACACCCAAGGTGGCATCCCCCTTTCAGAAAATATGCCTTGTCACCTAGGTAGGCATCCTTCTTAGAATAAAGCCCTGCCCCCAGGCAGGCATCCTTCATGAAATAAATCTTGCCCCTAGACATACATCCCTCTCAACAAATAAATCTTCACATACAAGCTTTCCTTAGGGAGTATCTTTAATATTTCAAGTTAATAACCTTGGAGGTTTATTTTACCACATTCGATGTGTTAACATGTGTCTCCTTCTAGGGATTTCACGAGGGAGGCATCATTCTCAAACCTCTCACATTAAAGCCTTGCCCCCCATGCAGGCACCCTCTAGAAAAAAATCATATCTTCCACACATGCACAAAAGCCCTCTTTAGTGGAGGCACCCAGCCGTTCTTCGGGCAGGCATTTAGGTCCTCTTTTGGGGACTTGTAAGCTCTGTCCTGAGCAAGCACCTAATCCCTCCTTCGTGGAGGCATCTAAACCATGTTTCTGGTGGACACCTTATTCTTCCTCAGGCAAGGTCCTTAAGTCCTATTCCAAGGAGGCTCTCTTCAAATAAGCCTTCCGAAGAGGAGGTACAATAACTTTTTCTCCCTGCAAGATCTATTCGTAATATGTCTTTATTATTTAACATTCTCTTACAAAAAAATAAAATCCTACACTGGAGTAGGCACAAAAGGCACCCGTTAAGCCATCCTCCATGGAGGCAACTTCATAAAAAGCTTGCTTCGTACAAGCATGAAGTAAGCTCTTTTATTTTTAAGCATGCTTATGCTACTAACATTCTTTGCAACAATTCAAAAAAGAAAAAAAAAACCCTCTTTCAAGTCTCACCTCTAAAGACATCTCCACTCATTAGAGTAGAGGGGCTACTGATGTGCAAAAAAATAAGTTAGCCCAAAAAGAACTAAGTTGCCTAGAAAAGAAGGGAGGAGACACGGGACATCCGCCGACTCGGACCACAGTTAAAACCCGACAAAACGTTTGGCTCGAAAAGTTCACACGTGTGGCATCCCACTCTCTCACGTGGCACGTTATCAACCCAGGTGCCAGTAGCCACATTGGACCACATCAACCCTAACACGGAGGATCTCCCTAGTGGTTGGGACTCCTCACAGGCGAGGGGTCTCTTAAGACAAATAGGACTCCTACTAAAGCACTTCTAACTAAAGCACTTCTAACTACGAACAAGGATGATTTATCCCTTATCCAATTATCTCAACCAATTTTCACAAGATTCTTAAGAGTGGGGTACATCCCTCGTAGACGAGGGCACTCCCTCTATAAATACAGGTTCAATCTTTCATAAGGGGGACACCCTTCTCACGCCCCTCTCACGCCCCTCTCACTCTCTAAATAACCTTTTTACTCTCTAAATTATCGTTTAAGCTCTA
Source organism: Sesamum indicum (assembly GCF_026168435.1). Classification (NCBI taxonomy): domain Eukaryota; kingdom Viridiplantae; phylum Streptophyta; class Magnoliopsida; order Lamiales; family Pedaliaceae; genus Sesamum; species Sesamum indicum. The sequence goes on from NC_142662.1 coordinate 21,543,843, forward strand.
TCAAAGTATATTGTCATGTGTTCTTACACTTTTCACCAGATTTATTCACCATATTTCGATTCTTAATTAAATTAACTTAGTTTTTGCTATATTTCATCTTGAATCCAATACTAACTTGGCGTTGGAGAACACATTGTTTTGCAGGTCCCCTTTCAAAATTTGCATTCACTTCGATCTAAACTTTGAACAATAGTCCATATCTATTAAACCCGTGAGTTTTTTTACACGTATCTCTAATGAAAATGTGTCAAGCTTAGGCAATGAATATTTGGATTGGCTGATTTCAAAATTTATTTGAATGAAAGTGTAATTTCAATTACAGATGGAATTTAAATGTAATTAATTAAAAAATTTGTATAAAATTCCAATAAAACTAAGGAAATGAATACATTATTAAACAAACATTACTATTACGGTGACATCCATAATTTTGTAGATAATAGAAAATATTTATAATTGTAATAAATTTTAGGGGAGGTGGACTCATAATTTACCCTAAATCTAAATCAAACACATCCCATTTTCTGAATTCTCATATAAGATGGTGGAGAATCGATTGAGATTTGAGAATGCATGATTAGGAGGGGGGGCACCAAAGTAGACAAATGAAAATATCCCGCAAAAGCAGAGAACAGTAGAACTTGAAACGTGTCCCGCGCCACCAAATGAGGGGCCGGATGAGCTGCAAGTGTCGCAACAACAAACCAGTCCCGCCGAAGAACGCCACCGTGGGGCCCGCGTGAAAGCGAATTCCGGTCGTACCGAACAACTGCGTGCGCGCTTCCCATTGGCACACGTACTGCTGCGCTTAAAGGCGCAGCTGGTACACGCGTTGGGTTTGAACGGACGGGTGGAAGTGGAACCACATAGACGGCGAGGATTCACTCTTCATCTGCCGAGGACAGCCCTAAGACTTGACACATGCGTCCTACCTATTCACTCCCTCCCACCTAAGCATCATTTCCCTTTCTCTTCTTTTTCTTCTTTTACTTTTTGTTTCTAATAAGAACTGATGAACTGAAAAAGAGAGGCGTTCATTGATTGTTGCAAGTTACCTTTGAAATGGGGTCCTCTTACGGTCTGCAAACCCTTTATGCTGCAAATCATCTTTCTTTCTCGTTTCCGACATTTTGTTCTCTTTCCATCAGTCAATGATTGCTGTGTTTCCAACTATTTGATGTGCATTTGATAAATTTATTCATAACACATTTACACATTTTGAAGAGGTGAAGTTTTTGGTGGTGGTGGGAAATGGCTGGGATCTGTTGCGGGGTCGCGGGTGAGAGCGATGGCTCGTGCGAGGATAGCAGCAGAGCAGCGAGGAGGCGGAGAATGGAGCTCCGCCGCGTGAGGATTGATCCTGGAGTAAAGCGACGCCGTTTGGAGCTCTGGGATTACGATAAGGCTCTGGATAATTGCAGTACAGATAGTGATGGGCATGTGGGTTTGAGCCTTGAAGACGCGAGACAGTTGCAGCCAGTTTTATTGAGTCCGAAACTTTCGAATTCTTCCAGCCCCGAAGACGGCGGCGATGTGCTCCCAAAATTCGGCATCGCCTCCGTCTGCGGACGGCGGCGGGACATGGAAGACGCGGTCGCGGTTCACCCTTCATTTTGCCGGAGAGAACACGAAACAGCCGCAGGCATTCACTATTTTGGAGTGTACGATGGCCACGGTTGCTCCCACGTACGTGTGTTTTCTGAATCAAATCCACAGAAAAATCAAACAGAAAACAGACTTCCCTTATCGATTCGATTTGTTTGTAATTTTCAGGTGGCTTCCAAGTGTAAGGAGAGATTGCACGAGATGGTGAAGGAAGAGCTGCTCGTAAAGGAGGAACAAGCCAGCCGAAATAGCAAGGATTGGTGGAAGTGTGTGATGGAGCGAAGCTTCACTCGCATGGACAAGGAAGTTGTTGCGTGGAACGAAAACCCTGTCGACAATATCACCGTCAGCTGCCGCTGCGAGCTACGGACGCCGGAGTGCGACGCCGTCGGCTCGACGGCTGTGGTCGCCGTCGTTACACCGCAAAACATCGTCATCGCCAATTGCGGCGATTCGAGGGCCGTGCTCTGCCGGAAGGGCAAGGCCGTCCCTCTTTCCACCGATCACAAAGTCAGTTCTTCTTGGTGCCCTGGCTATGATTCTCACTGTTACTATTGTTTTGCTGCTTTTGCATGTACGATAATCTGAGTGTACGGATTGCAGCCAGACCGGCCGGATGAGTTGAACCGGATTCAAGCGGCGGGCGGCCGTGTGATATATTGGGAGGGAGCTCGGGTTCTTGGTGTTCTGGCCATGTCCAGAGCCATTGGTAAGTTTCGAAAAATATGGCAAAGTTTGTAATATATGATAAGTACTATCTCACTTATTTGCACAGTCGATTATTAAAAGTTGTTGTAACTGATTATTGGTTTTTAATTATTTAAGTATTTTATAATTTATGATAAATAAAAAATAAATTAAGAAAAAATGAAATAATATAATTGAAAATTAAAACAAAAATAGATAAGAGATTGAAAATAAATAATTGGATTATGTAAGATTTGATACAATTATAAATATTCTCTATTTGAAACACTACAAATATCTCCTAATGTTCTATGAAGTTATGCAACGTTTAAATAGAGGTCTGGACGTTCTTGTGTCTTATTTTAATTTTATTAAAAAAACCGGACGAGATGAATGAAAAAAAATGAGAACTTATAAATAGTTTAGTCATTTAAATTCTAAAAAAAATCTAAAAAGTATGTGAAATTATAATTTATATTTCATAAGACATTTGATCAATTTATCATAAAAAAATTCATTTAATGGAGATTAATGAACTGAATTATTGCTAGACGACCCTTAAAATTAAGGGTATTGTTGATCTTTAAATAATAAAAAATATTTGAAATTATATCAAACTTTAAGAGAGCTTATTGTAATTTACCCAAAATAATTAACGGAAATTTTAAGTGAAATCAAGTCTAGTCAGACTTGAATCGAAATTTGAATCCATTACACTATTATGATTAGTGTAATACATTTTGTATAGTGAAATCAAGATAGAATAGAATTTGTAGTGTCCTTAATATCAATGGGATTTATTGCAGGCGATAATTATTTGAAGCCATATGTAAGTTGTGAACCAGAGGTCACGATAACAGAGCGGACCGAAGAAGATGAGTGCTTGATTTTAGCGAGCGATGGGTTATGGGATGTGGTGTCGAACGACACTGCATGCGGCGTTGCACGAATGTGCCTCAAGGGCATGGCTGCACCTCCATCACCATCCTCCATGGGAAACGAAGGAGGCGAGAGCTCGGACGGGCCCTGCAGTGATGCATCGATGCTACTTACAAAACTAGCTTTGGCCAGGAGAAGTGCTGACAATGTGAGCGTGGTCGTAGTTGATCTCAGGAAGGCCACATGAATCGGGACATTTGCATGTTAGTTTTACTTTGTTGTTTTTTAGCTTTAATTTTTTTGTTCTTCCATGGACGGACAATGAAGGAAAGACTAGTCATTTTCACTCTCCCCCTTCTCCTCGTATTTGCGAAATGGAAATGGGCTGGAGCGCGCGGAATTGGAAGAAGAGATGGTTCTATCTTACCGGGTTCTTCACGCCTGTAGAAGGCGTGTTAGTGGTTGATGCTCTCTTTTTGGGGTGTTGGAAAATAGTAATCGATAATTTATATTTTATTTTATAAATAAATTTTGTATATAATTAAATAATTATGTGCATACAGATGTTAATCATATAGACACATAATTGTGGATTGAATTAATCTTAAGTAGCGGAAGTATGTCCATTCACGTATACAGATCAACATTGTCTACAAGTTTATGCCTTTTATGGATCGTGAATATATCGTCTTTCTTTTTTATTCGTAGTCACTCCACGAATATCTTCAAGATCTATTTCATGTTGGATTTTGTTCCAAATTTTGTTCACAGAACGAACACACCTCAAATCCATGGAGCTTATGGTGATGCTCTAAGGAATAACATAGAGAGAAAAAAAGAGAGAGAATTGCAGAGAGTATTGTGATCAACCTATTTTGTATCACATCTGTGTTTTTGTATTGTAATTTTATCACAACTATGTACCCTATTTATAGGTGTATATAACCCTATCTCTAAGAGGAATGCATATCCCAATTAAAGGAGTTCTTATCCCAATATGTATTTGGGAGTCTTAAACTCTATCTTGAATATGGATGCATATTGAATCATGGGTCTATTAACCCGGCCTAATTTTCAACATCTCCCACTCATAGATATTTGACTCAATCTTCAAGATACTCATTATCTCAACTTCTCAATATCACGTCATACCTCCATACAGGAAATGAGGCGTGGGACCAAGCGATAAGGAACAATGAGGAGGGTTATATTAAGTCATCACCAAACTAACATAACCCTACAACTCAATAACTTACTATGTACCCTAAATTATATGGTCGCACTTAATGAAGCATTTGTAGATCCCTCAATAAGTAGAGCATGCTTAACTCACTCAAATATGTATCTATATTTGTGATTGGTCTGACATTTTCCAACACAGTCACTCGAGCTAGTGCATTTCCAACTTAGTTCTTCCTCGGCCTTTCATACCAATCAGCTTGGTCTTGACAACTTTTTAAGACATGCTCCGATAAATCAAATCACTCATGGCCATTGGATATCATGCTAAAGTAGCATCATCAAGTTTGCACCTCAAGAAATAATATGGGCTCACACAGTGCCGAAATAGGGACCATTCAGTCATTCCCACAAGGGGTCGTCTCAAAGCACATGTAGTATGAATACATATTATGATGGAGCTCTAATTCAACTTAGGCATGTTACCGCTCTTAACATCATACTAAGTCTAGTCGCTATTCAAGCGCCTAACTTGCGCATTACCAGACAATGACTCTCTTAATGTCTTCTAGTAATTCGCACATTCAGCTCAAAATTAGGCTTTTTATAAAGTGCCGACATACTTCATAAACGATCAAATATATGATCTCATCTTAGCTCCTTTAGCTAAGACGACTATTCATTATCTATTATCCTTCCTCACTTCCCAAGTACTAAGGTGGTCAATCGCATGACTCATCTATGCGAAATGAACTTTTAAGTCTCATCCCGCTCGCTATCGCCCGTGTGAGAGGGCCAATCAGACCCTAGTGACATTTCAAGATTCAGTAACAATTGCATGTTGTCACAAGCCACAAAAATCAAGTTCTACATGATCATTTACCACTAGGATGCCTTCTCATATACCAAGGCTAAGTGTAAGGAATAAGTGATCATACTACTCGTCGAACATGTTTGAACAACTTAGTTATGCGGATGTCTTATAAAAAATATCTGGTATCTGTATACTTAGGTCCTCCAACAATACATGGCGCCTAAAGCATACATCGCCTCACATATGTGCATCACAACATGCATCATGACCATATAATCTTCGACTGATCCTAGATTAATCCATAGATATCTTATTGATCAGTTAGGTGCATCACACAATTTGCAGTAAGGATCATCTTGATATCTACTCACCATTCTAATTATTGAGCATTGGACTAGTTGAGCACACATATTGTGCAATAAACATTCTATAATGCTTACTCAATTAGTCCACATTAGCATTTCTTTGCTTCTTTCAATTTCAAGCCATCTATTTAACTAAGAACGATGTAATTATGAAGTATCACTAAGGATAGTATGACACGTATACAACCTTAGTATTTGAATACTAAGTATGTATCATATTTTATCCTTATGTCCATGTGAGAGTCAACAGCTCTATTTGGTCACATCACCATATCACTTCTAGCCATCAATTGTTTTCGCCTACATAACAGCGAGAGCTACATTCTTTCACTATCTTGACATATTTGGTGATAATCTCGTTCATCGTTAAGCCTATCAAAAAATAGCTTGATGGAATCGATGTTTATCACTACCTGTACAATTTTTCAAGTTATAAATAGAGCTTGCAAGCATCAAACTTGGGCTTGCCCCACTACTTGAATTAACTAGAAGACCCACGTTGATCCTCATGTCCACTTCTCATTTGGATATGTCAGCCATCATTACCTAAGGACACCTGGATGAAAGTGGCATAGTGGGCTATAACGAATTCAAACAATTTCTCACCTTCATGCAAAATGGCCCAAAATTACACCCCTCAAGTGGGTATAAATAGTTTGCCGTCAATTGACCTTTATAAACTATCTATTTTGCAGCTAACATTTAGAAATCATATGTTTCCAATAATTTGCACATAGATAGAAAATCAACCTATCGTCTTAGCTTTGTTCTTAGTCATTAGGGTTATCAATTTTCCTTTAAGAAATTGTCCACTTGAAGTGTTAAGTGAAGTCAAGTCTTTTCAAACTTGACTCATCAACATCCAAATAATAATTATGAAGGATACACATTTAGTCTCACATAGACGATGGGGAATATTTTTAATATTCTCTCCTTATTTATGGAATTTGAGAATCATTATTGTCAGATTCCTACTTATTTTTGAGTCGCTTGGTTATCTCTTGCAACTGGAGATGAAAATATCATTGTTGCAAGAAATGAGAGCCTTCCTAATCACGTTGAATACCATTTGCTTCTTTTACTTTGTTTTTATCGGATAATTTCATTCTAATTAATTTAATTATATATATAGATAGTTCGTTTAGAGGGAAGTTGCTCAATTATCTTCTTCTCACAACATAAATAAACACTAGTGCGATTCACACTTTCATCTATATACATACATATAATATATATATATATATATATAAATGTATATAATTTTAGAAACATCACAAGTCATATATAAAGAGAGAATAAAAGGAGAATTTAAAAAATATAAGAGGATACACAAACTAATTTCATGGTGGAATGTGTAAAACAAAATTTTGGTAAATTATATTTTTGGTCTAAGTGGATCTGTTTTTAATTTTAGTTCCACACTCAGGCCAAATTCGCACATTGAGTCCCATATGTGGGTTTTTTTTTTCAATTTTGAGGATCATTTTGAAATTTTCATCCAATTGATAACGGCAACTGCTCTCTATGTCAGTGAATACAATCAAAATAAGGGTAAGTTACATTTTTTGTCTCATAAATGAACCTGTTTTCAATTTTGGTCCCGAAAGATACAGGACAAATTTGTCAAAACCCTAAAGATACAGGACCAAAAGGACATTAAACCCACATCAATAAATTCAAAAATTAAAGATATTTAAAATATTAATATAATATGGAGGGATAATATTATTACAAAAATAAATTAATAAATTAAAATAAAAATAGCAATTATATTCATAAAGAAAAACTACAACTGAATAATAATTTACCTTATTAAATTGGAAACTTTTTGTATAGAATTAAAAATAAGAGACTTCTATATATTAATAAATTTCTTTAAAATTTGATAATTCTTTTTATAATATTAATAATGCGTTTATATTTAAATATATATTTTTGCACGTACGTTGCACACCATATTTTAGTATATATATATATATATATATATTGAGAGAGAATAGTAGCTCAAATATATATATATATATATATATATCATTCTGTAAAGAAATTAATAAATATTTTGCAGGGATCAATTAAAAATTTAAAAGTCTGTATGATAAATAAAAAACACTGATTAACTCCTAATATTTACAATGCAATTCCAAGGTCAATCCAAATTTTTCACTAACAGAAATGTCATAAAAATAAAAATAAAAACTAAAAAAGAATGAAAAATGCGATACAGAATTGTTATGGGACCTCATGAAACTAAATGTAGCAATTCTATTACTAAATATTTGTGTTTATTGAAATAAGAAGAATAACAGAACAACAGAGAGTCCATTATACCTCTTTTTTTTTTCTTTCAATATATCTCATTAGTAAAAGTGGTCTTGGATTGATTTACTTTACTAGAGGGGATATAGTGAGAGAAAATGAGTGGAGGATTGATAAAATCTGATAACTGCCTTGGATGGTTAGATCTGCTAACCAATTCTTGAATTGGTTGCCAGCGACCACTACAAAATATTGTAGTTTTGAACCATGACTTTGGTGTGTTTAGCCATTTTGATTTCCTTCCTGCTAATAGCGGTCTCTATAATTTTCACCCTTGAATCACATGCTAGTTTCTGTAGCATCATACTCTTTCATATCAGGTAAACAAAAATGAAAATACACATCTATGCAAGCTTACAAAAATGTTACAAAGGACATAAATAGACCACAAAGACAAACAATACCCGTAATGAACATAAAATATTGCGAAACTATGGTGACATCCTGCACGAGAAAAAATGTTATGTAATTAGAAATGAAGACTTAGAAATTGAAGGAGAATGACAAATGTAACAGGACACAGCTGACATTCGTTGGCACAGAAGATAAAATCAACACCTCACCTCTTCTACGTTCAAAATGAAAGTAAAACATGTTCTACCGTGACACACACACACCCCTACACACACACCCCACAGACTCACACACACACACACACCCCACACGCGCACACACACACACACACCCGACACCCCCCCCACACACCCACACACCCCACACACACACTCACACCCTACACAGACACAGACACACACACCCACACACCACACACACACACAAAAAAAAAAAAGAAAGGAGCACAGACAAGGAAATGGAAAAGTCGGAACAAGGAAGGGGCATCATTAAGCAAAACTTCTCAAGTTTGTGGTCCATAAAATTGCAAAAAAAGTGCAGTAGCTGATTAGAACATATAAAAATATATTTGTTGACATCATGATCTCAACAGAAACCTGCTACACCAGATCTTGATTTTCAGAGTGGTTGATCCAGAAACTAGATAATATTAATGACAAAATTATTGTCCTAATACAATTACATATATAAAACACACTTGAAAATGTTGCAACCTTCTTTGCTCCAATAATATCACTAGGTTCAAAAGAGCCGCAATAGTTAAGCTCTTCTTGATGTCCACAGGCAGGATTCCCCCAAAATATCGAATAGCAACCAACAAGTAAAACAACTTTAAACACAATAAAATTTCAAAGCATTACTGCAATATTTCAACTAACAGGACCGATCACATGTCGGAATCACACATAGCATACTCAGTAAATATCATAATTCTTACAACCAGAAGAATAAAGCAATTACAATGATACATTACATCAAACTGAAAAACAACAAATGCACCAAACTAATGCATTGTCCACTAAGCTAAAGTGGTTTTCATCAAGAAGCTCATCAATCACCATATTAAAAATTGAATAGAACAGAGTGAGCAGAAGTTTAGAGGAACCCAAAAAGCGTGACATATCACCCACTGTAGAAGCTAGTCCCATTCATGGCGATGTTTCCTACTCTTCTTCTCAGACCGCTTTTTGCCCCTACCCACTCGCGAATCATTTGAAACACTAATGTCAGAATCAGAGTCTGAATACGCCTTCCTGCTCCTCTTTTATGCTGCAGATCAGCAGAATCATCAGAAGAATCATCATCTGAATGATGGTGACTCCTCCTCCTCCTCTTCTCCTTCCTACTCTTCCTCTTTCTTCGCTTGCGCTTCAATTCCTGCAATTTATACCTGCAATGTACCGATTCAGAAAAGTGCCTTCAATTTCTTATAAAGAAAACAAAAAAGAAATAGAAAAGTACCTTCAAGGTAATCTAACTACCCATACTGCTCAAAACCAACATGAGATCAGAAAGTAAATCAAAATTCAAAATGCTATAAATACATGGGATGGTTAATAGAAAGCAATTAGCACTGGGTTAACTTTGTATTACTAAGGCATTTCAGCAAAAGCCCAAGCGCAAGAAACATAAATCACACAAGAAGTTAGTATAAAAACTTGTAATGGATTTTGATTACTTCGTGAAACTTACCTCTCTTCCAAAAAGTTAAATCTAGTGTCTCCTTCCAATAAAAGAATCATTCACTTTCTAAAGAAGAGCCACAAGAACACTTGTGCCATTTATCGAGCAACACCACATATTCAACAACTTATAAGCCTAATATCCTGGTTTCTGCAATGACAAAACCACATTATTAGGAAACCATTACCACTCAAATATGTATGAAACTGCCCATAAGTACCTGAAGGCAGAAAAATAACAGAAACTTGGGGAGGTGAATGATTAGTTCTTTACCTGATAAACAGTAAGCCACATGTAAGCACAAGCATGTGTCAAGCATCAGCTACAACATATATAACTGATTAATTGTTCCTGAGCAAAAGCACCATTCTCCCTCTTCCATTGGAGTACACCCAAAAATCAAGGTAATGCTAAAGAAACTACCATGTGATTCAAGGGTGAAAATTATAGAGACCGCTATTAGCAGGAAGGAAATCAAAATGGCTAAACACACCAAAGTTAGGGTTCAAAACTACAATATTTTGTAGTGGTCGCTGGCAACCAATTCAAGAATTGGTTAGCAGATCATAACCACCCAAGGCAGTTATCAAATTTTATCAATCCTCCACGTATTTTCTCTCACTGTACCCCCTCTAGTAAAGTAAATCGAGCCAAAACCACTCTTGCTAATGAGATATATTGAAAGGAAAAAAGAAGAGGGACAATGCACTCTTTCCTGTCCTGTTATTGCTTTTATTTCAATAAATACTCTTTCATATTAGGTAAACAAAAATGAGAATACACATCTATGCAAGCATACAAAAATGTTAAAAAGGACATAAATAGACCAAAAAGACACACAATACCCGTGATGAGCATAAAATATTGCGAAACTATAGTTGACATCCTGCACGAGAAAAAAGGTTGAGTAGATAGAAATGAAGACTTAGAAATTGAAGGAGAATGACAAATGTAACAAGACGCAGATGGCATTCGTTGGCGCAGAAACTAAAAGCAACACCTCACTTCTTCTACGTTCAAAATGAAAGTAAAATATGTTCTACCGTGATACACACACACCCCACACACACACCCCACACGCACGCACACACCTACACACCCCACACGCACACACACACCTACACACCCCACACGCACACACACACCTACACACCCCACACGCACACACACACCTACACACCCCACACGCACACCCCACACACACACCCCACACGCACGCACACACCTACACACCCCACACGCACACACACACCTACACACCCCACACGCACACACACACCTACACACCCCACACGCACACCCCCCCCCCCACACACCCCTACACAGCCCATACACACACACACACCCCACACTGATGCACACACCCACACACACACACACACACACCCCACACTGATGCACACACCCACACACACACACACACACACCCCCCACATAGCCCACACGCACACACACACACACACACATCCCACGCACCCCACACTGACACACACACCCACACCACACACAAACACAAAAAAAAAAAAAAGCACAAACAAGAAAATGAAAAAGCCGGAAGCGACAGGAAACATAAATCACACAAGTCGCCTCAACCTTTAACAAAGATCGCATAAAAACTTGTAATGGATTTTGATTACTTCATTAAACTTACCTCTCTTTCAAAAACTTAAAGTTAGTGTCTCTTTCCAATAAAAGAATCATTCACTTTCTGAAGAAGAGCCACAGGAATAGTTGTGCCATTTATCGAGCAAAACCACATTACTAGAAAACTTTTACCACTCAAATATGTATAAAACTGCCCATAAGTATATGAAGGAAGAAAAATAACAGAAACTTGGGGAGGTGAATTATTAGTTCTTTACCTTATAAACAGTAAGCCACATGTAAGCACAAGCATGAGTCAAGCATCAGCTACAGGATATATAACTAATTAATTGTTCATGACCAAAAGCACCATTCTCCCTCATTTTATCAAATTTTATCAATCCTCCACTCATTTTATCTGCACTATATCCCCTCTAGTAAAGTAAATCAATCCAAGACCACTCTTGCTAACAAGATATATTGAAATGAAAAAAAAAGAAGGACAATGCACTCTCTCTGGTCCTGTTATTGCTATTATTTCAATAAAAATACTCTTTCATATCAGGTAAACAAAAATGAGAATATACATCTATGCAAGCACACAAAAATATTACAAAGGACATAAATAGACCACACAAACACACAATACCCGTAATGAACATAAAATATTTCGAGACAAAGGTGACATCGTGCACGAGAAAAAATATTGTGTAGATAGAAATGAAGACTAAGAAATTGAAATAGAATGACAAATGTAACAAGAGGCAGATGACATTCGTTGGCGCAAAGCTAAAAGCAACACCTCACTTCTTCTACGTTCAAAATGAAAGTAAAATATGTTTTACCGTGACACACCCACACACACACCCCACACACACCCCCACCCCCACACAGCACACACGCATACACACACCCACACACCCCACCCCCACACACCCCCACACACCCCACACGCCCACACGCACACACACACACACACACACACACCCCACACTGACCCACACACACATACACACACACACACACCCACACAGCCCACACGCGCGCACACACACACAACCCTTACACACACCCCCCCCCCACACACACCCCACACGCACACACACACACACACACATCCCACACCCACCCCACACCCACCCCCCCCGCCACACACACACATATCCCACACAGACACACACACCCCACAACAACACACACACCCACACACCACATACAAACACAAAAT